>NW_026522059.1:0-625000 GCF_021234435.1 Artibeus jamaicensis
TGAAGTGACAAAGCCAAAGGGGCCGAAGATGTTGCTTATGTTCCTGCATCTTCAGTGGGGTAAGGGACACACACACATTCGCCACTTGTGATGAGGTTTTTTATCTTCCAAAAACTTTAAGACACAAGTAGTAAGGTAAGAGGGTCAACAAGCTCTTGCTAGGAGTAGTACTGTCTAGAGCTGTGCTGAAGCTCTCTTCCTAAACCCAGTTTTGGCAACTACATCTCTCAGGAATAAATGAGATGACAATGCTCGGTAATTCCCTCAGTCTTCCTTTTCCTAACAGCCAGTTTAAAGTCAACGTGCCAAAGGCAAAATCTTGGTCCGCTTCATGACCGTCTCTGAAACTTTACTTAGAAGTTCCATATCCACAAGCTAAATGAGTACATCGCTCCATGTTTTATTCAGATAATCTTTCACTTTTGAGAATAAGTTACTTCAGTTAAATTATTAAATCTTACTGAAGTAAATGGTGACAAACATGTACTCCCCACATCCACCTCCTATAAATATTTGACTGTTTGCTTACGTGGTGGACAAACAAACCTTCCTCTAATCTCAAGAATCTTTGGGCTGCTCTAATAATGCAACAGGTATAAAACAGATTACCAAATGAAAACAACTAAATTTGACAAGTCCATAGGCATGACAACCTCACTCACATGAAAGACTCAGGAACCTCACATGCAGAAGAGCGTCAGGGATAGAATGGAGACGTGCACACACAAAATGTACTGAGGCTGTGATGGTGTGAGGTGCCATGGGGCTTCAACGTGACCTTGCAAAAGGATAGGAGCAGATGCTGTGGAAAAGGTGTTATTTCCAAGATGTCCACAGGGTGACGACAAAAGAGCATTTCCTGCAGGCCTCAACTCAGATACTATTCCAAACACAGCAGAGTGTGAAAAAGGGTCCCACTCCCAGAGACCAGGGGTCCTGCCAAGTCAGCCATGGGTCTTCTGACTGTTGGGAGAAGTAATATTACCTAAGAGAGGATGGAACCTCGTGGGATGAGCTCTGGGTCCTCACCAGAGACCATCAGAGGTCGTGTCAAGTCACCTCTGGCTCTTATAAGCAAAGGGAGGGGCCTCACCTGAGACCCCCAGGGGCCCTGGCCCTGGCCCAAGCCCTGGCCCTAGCCCTAGCCCCTAGCACTAGCCCTATATTCTGGACCTAACCCTAACCCTATATCTAGCACTAAAAGGAACCCTAGCCATAATCCTAGCCCTAACCCTAAAAGTAACCCACATTGTAAGCTAACCCTAACCCTAAACATAGCCCCACCCTTCCGGACCACTAACCCTAGACCTAACCTTAACCCTAACCCTAACCCTAGTCCTTACTCTATCTCTAAACCTAACCCTAACCCTAATTCTGGACCTAACACTAACCCTATATCTAGCGCTAAAACAAACTCTAGCCATAATCCTAGCCCTGACCCTAAATGTAAACATAACCCTGACACTAGCCCTATTTATAACCCTACCCCAACCTTAACAATAACCCTCCCCCTAAGCCTAATAATAACCCTCACCCTATCCCTGTCCCTAATGTTTACCATAGTCCTATTCTTAACCATACTCCTAAACCTAACAATAGACTGAGCCCGAGCCCTAGCCCTTAACATAACCCTAACTCTGGTTCTAACCCTAAGCCTAACCCTAACACTTTCTTTCATCTAAACATAACCCTAAGCCCAACCCTACCCTAGTTGTAAGCCTAACCGTAATCCTACCCCTAACTTTAACAGTAAACCGAGCCAAAAAACTATCCCTAATGCTAACCCTCATTCTTCCCTAATTCTAATGCTGCATCTCATCCTTCCTTAAAATCTAACCCTAGCACTAACCCTAAAACTAACCATAATGCTAACCCTAAACCTGGACCTAGACCTATCACTTAACCTAGCACTAGACCTAGCCCAACCCTAAACCTAAACCTAACCCTATCCCTAAACCTAACCTACACCTAATCCTAAAACCTAGTCCTAACTCTAACCCTGACACTAACCTTAGCCCTAGCCTTGACCCTAACCCTAACACTAGGCTGAGCCCTAACCATAGCCCTAACCCGAAATTGAACCCTACTCCTGATTCTATCCATACCCATAACCCTAATGCTAACTCTAACCCTAAGTCTAACCTATTTGTAAAACTACCTCTAACCCTAAACCTAACCCTAGCCTTAACACTACCCAAACCTTCACAGAATACCTAGCCCTATATCTACTTCTAAAGGTAGACCTAATTGTTCTCTTAACCATAATCTTAAAACAAATCCTACCCCTAACCATTAGCCTAACACTAACCCTGACCCTAGCCCTCACACTAATTCTAACCCTAATCCTACCATGATCCCTATTACTAAACCTAACCCTAATCCTAGTTTTAACACTAACCCTAACCCAAGCTCTAAACATAAATCTAACCCTAACCCTAGACCTAAAGTTGACCTTCGCCCTAAACCTAGCACTAACCCTACTCTTCACCCTCATTCTAACCCTTATACTACCCATAACCCTAACCATAAACTTAGCCCAATTTCTAATGTTAAAACGAACCCTAACCCTGAACCTAGCCCTAACGCTAATCCTAATCTTAGCCCTAGCCTTAACCCTATTCCTAACCCTAACACTAGATCTAGTTTTAACCCTAGCCCTAACTGTAACACTAGACCTAGTCCTGATTCAAACCCTACCCCTAACACTAGACCTAACTCTAAATGTAGTCCAAGAACTAAACTTAACCCCAACCTTTACCCTAACCTAAGCCCCAGCCTTAATACTAACCCTTTCCCTAACACTAGACCTAGCCCTGACACTAGCCGTAACCCTAACACTAACCCGAGTCCTGATTCCATCCCTACCTAGACCTAAAACTAACCTCGACTTCAAAACTAACCCAATTTCTAACTCTAACCCTATCTCTAGACGTTGCCCTAACCCTAGTAATAACCATGACCCTAACCCTAGTCCTAATTATAAACCTACTTCTAATAGTGCCCCTAACTCTAACCCTACCCTAAAGCTAAAACTAACCCTAACGCTAACTCTAACCCTAACCCCAACCCCACCCCTAACCCTAACCTAGTTCTACCCCAATCTGTAGCCCTGAACCTAATCCTAACTCTAGAGTCATGCCTAACCCTACTCCTAACTGAAACCCTAGCACTCTTTGTATTTGGAGACATAGCCCTAGTCAAAGCACTACACCTGGAACTAATCTTAACCCTGACACTAATGCTACCCGTAGAGCTACACCTAAGCCTAGCCTTAGCCCTAGCCCTAAACCTAACATTACACTCAACTACAAAACAACCCAACCAGGCCCCGGCGATCGTAGCTCAGTGGATTGAGCACGGGCCTGCAAAACCAAATGATCGTGGTTCGATTCCCAGTCAGGGCACATGCCTGGGTTGCAGGCCAGTTCCCATCAGGGAACACACGAGAAGCAACCATACATTGATATTTCTCTCCCTCTCTCCTCCCCTTCTTTTCTAAAGATACATAAATAAAATTTAAAAATATATAAATAAAATTATTTTAAAAATAAAATTAAAAATTAAAATATCTGACCTACTTCTTAGACCTAACCCTACCACTAACCCTAAAATCTAACACTAATCCTAAAGCTAAATCCTACACCTACCGCTACCCTTACCTGTAACCCTAAACATAACCCTAAACTTAACCCTCGCCCTACATGTATACCTAGTGCTATTCAAAACCCTACCATAAGCTTCACCACAGCCTTAACCCTAACCCTAGCCAAAGCCCTAACCCTAGTCCTATCATAAACCTAACCTTCATCCTAACCGTAACTCAAATCCTAGCCTTAACTGTAACCCTAACGGGAGCTCTAACCCTAACACTACCTCAGACCCTAAATGTAGCCCTAGCCCTAAACCTAAACTTAAACCTAACCTAACCATAGATCTATACCTAGGGCTAGATTTGGCCCTATGACTAGCCTAAAACCTAGCCCTAACCCTAGACCGAGCTCTAAATATAACCCAAATTATACCCAAAATCGAACCATTACTCTATCCCTAAATCTAACCATAACCTTAAACTGAACCCCAGCCTGCCCCTAATTGTAACCCTACCCATAGCCGTAACCCGTACCCCAGCACTAAGCCTAGCCCTGCCCCTAACTCTACACTTAAACATGGTCCTCAATCGAATACTAACACTAACCCTAATCCTTAATACTAACCCTAAACCCAATCCCTCACCCTCACAGGAAACCTAGACCTAGCTCTAAACTGAACGCTAACCCTAACCCTCATCTTAACATTAGGCCAATCCCTAGCCCTAGACCTAGCCATCATCCTAACCCTGACCCTAGCCAAAGTGCTGTCTTTATCCATAAACCTAACCCTAACTCTAAACCTTGCCATAATTCTAGCTCTGCCACCAGCCCTAGCCCTAACCCTAACTTTAACCTTTACCCTAACCCTAGAGCCCTAGCACTTAGCCTAAACTTAAACCTGGCATTGGTCCAAATGCTAACCCTCACATACAAAAACTAACACTAACCCTAACTAACCATAACCACAACCATAACCATAAACCTAGACCATCGGTATTCCCAGCCCTGGCCATAACCCTACTACTAACCCTAAATCTAAACCTAGGCCTAGTCCTAACCCTAACCCAAAACCCATACTATTGATTGCCCTAGCTGTAAGCCTAACCAAAACCATAACTCTATCACTAGACCTAGCTCTAATGTTACCACTCACCCTACCCTTCCCTAGCCCTAGCCCTAACCCAAGGACTAACCCTAAATGTGGAGGCGACTTCTCAACAAGTACCCCCGAGTGCCACGGATGAAAGTGAATGTAGCCGACACATGATGTGGTCTGCTAAACAGGGGGAAAAGTGAGCTGTGGCCAATTCCTCAGGGGAGACAGAGGCCAGCACCGGCCAGTTTCTCCGATGAGGAAAAGGCCCAAGTGCCTTCCTCCATAACCTTTTATTGGGTTGTAGTACACAGGAATTCAGGGCGGCAAGGATCAAACAGTACATAACATTTCAAACATATCTGAGGGCTTCAGAGTCTAAGTCAGTGTCCATCAGGAAGAGAGTTGCAGAAACTTTGGGAGATATACTCATTTCCTCTCAGACCCTTATCATAGGAATGAAAGCACTCTCAGCAGAGCAGATTTCACAGGTTTATCAGCAAGTCTTTGTGATGCCAGATTTTTCCCAAGGAGACGCTCTAGCAAGGCAAGGAGCTGCACCTCTCCCCATCAGGTATTCATACTTAAGGGGATTAGAGCCAAACAGAGCTTCTCCCAGAGAACATGGGGACTCGGCTATGTCAAAGCCATGGGGCGAGAGTCCATTGCTCTTTGTTGCAGCCCCCGAGTCCTTCCATGAAGGCCTCCCAAGTGATCGAATCTGGCTTAGGTTGCCCCACCGCTGAGACTCGTCTTACCCGTCATTGACTTCCAAACAACCTTTGGGGGCATGGAGAGTAAACTGAGGCTGCTTTTGCTACCAGAGACAAGCCTTGTCTGCCGAGGCTCCCATTCCAGAGGTCGTCTCTCACCTTTAGCCACAAGGGATCAAGACACAACTCCTAAAACTAGGCAGAGCGGTCTACAACACCTAAGTTTCACCAAAACCCTAACCCTAACTCTAACTGTAACCCTAACTCTATCTGTAGCCCTAATCAGAACCCTAAACCTAACCCTAGTCCTATCGCTAACTCTAACTCTAACCCTAACCCTAGCCTTAGCACTATCCTTAACCCTAAACCTAAATGGAACCCTAGCCCTAACCCTAGCCCTAAACTGAACCCTAGTACTGGCCCCAAGGATAGCCTTAACCCTAACCTTAATCTTAACACAAACCCAAACCTATCCATACCCCTAACCCTAACAGTAGCCCTAACCCTGACGCTAACATGAATCATAAACTTACTCCAAACCCTAAACTTAACCATAGCCAAAAACCTAACCCTAACGCTAGCCCTCCCCTTAAGTCTAACCCAAGCCCTATTCTTAACCCTACCCCAAACCTTAACATGAACTATAAACCAAAACTCTAACACTAAATAGAACCCTAACTTTAACGCAAATGCCAGACCTAACCTTAACTCTGATCCGAGCCCCAGCCATAGCCCTAACCCAAGCCCTAACACTTATCCTAACTCATATCCTGACCCTAACTGTATCTTGATCCTAAACCTAGTCAGAGCCTTAACTCTAACCCTAAACCCTAACATTAAACCAAAACCTACCCTCACCCTAAACCAAACCCATACACTAATCTTAACCATAACCCTAAAACTAGCCCTATCCCAAGACCTAGACCTAAACCCTACCCTAACCCTAACCCTAACCCTAGTGTTAGCCCTTGACCTATCCAAACCGTAACCCTAAAACTAACCCTAACCCTAACCCTAATTTTAACCATAACCCTAGCCATAGCACTAATCCTAGGGTTGTCCCTATCGCTAACTCTAATGCTAACCCTAGCCCTAACCCTAATTCTAACACTAAACCTAAGCCTACCCCTAAACTTAATTCCAATGCTAAACATAAGCATAACCCTAATCCTAATTCTAAACCTAACCCTACCCATAGCCCGGGCTCGGACCTGACCCTAAAGGTTACCCTAATCCTCACCTTCATTCTACACATAATATTAGCCCTAGCCCTAGCCCTAGCCCTAGCCCTAGCCATAACCCTAACCCTAAAACTAACCCTAACCCTACAGCTAACTCTAATTCATCCCCTAAAACTAACCCTACTCCTTGCCCTAGCCCTGACCCTAACCAAAACTATAACCCTAAATCTAGTCCTAACCCTAGCCCTAGCCTAATCCTAGCCCTACTCCTAGAACTAAGTCTATCTTTAAACCTAACCCTACCCCAAATTCTAACCCTAGACCTAACCCTAACTCTAGCCCTAACACTACCCCTAATCCTAACTCTAACCATAACCCTAAGCCAAACCCTAAATTTAATCCTAGCCCTAGCTTTAACCCTAGCTCTATCCTAGCCCTAGTCCTAGCCCTAATTTTAACCCTAAACCTAACACTAACACTAACCCTACCTCTAGCCCTACCATTACCCTAAACCTAGTCCTACCTCTAACCCTTACCTAAACACTCATCCTAAACCTAACCCTGGCCATTGCACTGACCCTGACCCTAAAACGAACCTCAAATTTAGCTCTAATTCCAACCATAACCCCAGCCCTAGGAATAGCCATAGCCCAAACACTAACCCTAACCCTAGCCCTAGCCCTGACCCTAACCCTAAACCTAAGCTTCACCATAACCCTAACCTTAACCCTACCCCTTATCCTGAACCTAAACTTAACCCAAAACGTAACCCTAGCCCTAACCCAAGCCCTAATTTAAACCCTAACCCTAGCCCTAATTCTAATACTATCCTAAACCAAGCCCTAGCCCTAAACCTAGCCCTAACCATTACGATGATCCTAACCCTAATCCTACCACTTTCCCTAGCCTTAGCCCTAGCTCTAGCTATAACTCTAGCCCTAACCATTACCCTAAACCTAATCCTAGCCCTACCCCTAATCCTAACACTGGCCCGACCCCTAACCCTAAAACTAACCATAACCTTACCCTAGCCCTAAAGCTCACCCTAACTTTAACCCTACAACAAACTGCAACACTAACCCTAATTCTTACCCTAGGCCTAAGCCTAGCCCTAGCCTCAGCCCTGCTCTAGCCATACTCCTAGCCCTAGACCTAACCCTGACCATAACCCTAAAACTAACACAAGCCCAAAACCTAAACCTGACACTAACGCTAAACAAAACCAACCCTATCTCTAAACCTATTTCTACCCCTAACCCTTCACCTAGCCCTACCCATGACCCTAACACTAAAACTAACCCTGAACCTCGCCCTAACACTAGTCCTTGCACTAACCCTAACCAAAACACTAACCCTAACCTGAACCCTACTTGTAGCCCTAGCCCAAACCATAACCATAAACCTAACACCAAACCATTTCCTCAACCTAATCTTAACCCTAGCCCTAGCCCTAGCCCTAACCCTGACCTTAACCCTAACACTAACCCTAAACCTAACTAAGACTAAGCTCTAGCCCTAGCCAAAACCCTAAACTAAACCAAAACCCAACACTACCCCTTGCCCTTTACCTCATCCTAGGCCTAGACCTAATTTTAACCATAACCCAAGCCGTGGCCCTAGCCTTAGCTGTAACCCTAATACTAACCCTAGCCCCAGCCCTAACCCTAACCCTAACCCTAATTCTAACCATAACCCTACCCTTAGCCCTACCCCTACCCCTACCCCTAACCCTAACTCTAGCCCTAGCCCTGAACCTGACCCTAAACATAACCCTAGTCCTAACTCTACCCCTAACTCTACCCCTAACCATAACCCTAGCCCTAACCCTAACTCTACCCCTACACCTAACCCTAGCCCTAAACTTAATTCTAATGCTAACCATGACCATAACCCTAACCCTAACACTTACCCTAACACAAAATTGAACCCTGGCCAGGTCCCTGACTCAAAAGCTTACCTTAATTCTCACCCTAATTCTAGCCCTAGAACTAGCTCTACCCCTAACAACAACACTAACACTAACCCTAACCCTAACCCTAGCTCTAACCCCTAATTCTAACCTTAACCCTACCCTAATACTACCCCTAGCCCAAAACCTAAACATAAAAATAAACCTAACCCTAACCTAACCATAACCCTAACCCTAGCCCTAGCCTAATCCAAGCCCTAGCCCTAGAACTAATTCTATCATTAACCCTAACCCTACCCCAAATTCCAACCCTAACCCGAAGCCTAACACTAACCCTAGCCCAAATTCTAACCCTAGCCCTAGTGTTAGCCCTAACCCTAACCCTAATTCTAACCATAACCCTAGCCCTAGCCCTAGCCCTGACCTTAACCATAACCCTAACCCTGAGCCTAATCCTAATTCTAGCCCTAACTGCAGCCCTAGCCCTAACCCTAACCCTAATTCTACCTGTAACCTTACCCTAGCCCTAAACATACCCATAACTCTAACTCTAACCCTAACCCTAACACTTACTCCAACCCTAAAACAAAGCCTTAACCTAACCCTGTTCTTATCTTAACCCCAGCCCTAGCCCTACCTAGCCCTAAACCCTAAACCTTAAACCCTAAACCCTAAACCCTAGCCCTACCCGAGCCCTAGCCCGAGCCCTAACCCTTAACCTGGAAACCAGTCACAAGGTAATTGGACAGTGCTGATATCCACACATTTTCTAATGGTTTTGTAAATACCACTGCCATCAAAAGACCCATTGATCTTTCACTGGAATCAACCACTTTTCCTGCTGACCTGAACGGAGGTGTCATTCTCAAGAATGACCACGAGGTGGCACCAGAGACCGACAGTTGGAAACACTCTTTCTATTGGCTTCACAAAAAGGTTCCTTTGCTTTTTACTGGTACAATGAACGTCAAACAGTAAAGTCACTCTAGGCAAAGCTGAGGAAACGAGCCCATCAACATGTCTGTAGGAGCACACTCATAAAATGAGGGAGGTTGTGTTTTACTTTACTTTCTTTTAACTCTTGGTGGAGAATTTCAAATAAATTTTACCTCTGTGGTAAGAAAGCTGCAACAAAGCAAATAACAATTTTCAAGCACACCTGGAAATTGTAGAAACCCTAACCTTAGCCTTGGACCTACATAGACCTACTTCTACCCATATCTGTAGCCCTAACCCTAATCCTAACTCTAGAGTCATGCCTAACCCTACTCCTAACTGAAACCCTAGCACTCTTTGTATTTGGAGACATAGCCCTAGTCAAAGCACTACACCTGGAACTAATCTTAACCCTGACACTAATGCTACCCGTAGAGCTACACCTAAGCCTAGCCTTAGCCCTAGCCCCAAACCTAACATTACACTCAACTGCAAAACAACCCAGCCAGGCCCTGGCGATCGTAGCTCAGTGGATTGGGCATGGGCCTATAAAACCAAGCGATCGTGGTTCGATTCCCAGCCAGGGCACATGCCCGGGTGGCAGTCCAGTTCCCATCAGGCATCAATATCTCTCTCCCTCTCTCCTCCCCTTCTTTTCTAAAGGTACATAAATAAAATTTAAAAATATATAAATAAAATTATTTTAAAAATAAAATTAAAAATTAAAATATCTGACCTACTTCTTAGACCTAACCCTACCACTAACCCTAAAATCTAACACTAATCCTAAAGCTAAATCCTACACCTACCGCTACCCTTACCTGTAACCCTAAACATAATCCTAAACTTAACCCTCGCCCTACATGTATACCTAGTGCTATTCAAAACCCTACCATAAGCTTCACCACAGCCTTAACCCTAACCCTAGCCAAAGCCCTAGCCCTAGTCCTATCCTAAACCTAACCTTCATCCTAACCGTAACTCAAATCCTAGCCTTAACTGTAACCCTAACGGGAGCTCTAACCCTAACACTACCTCAAACCCTAACAGTAGCCCTAGCCCTAAACCTAAACCTAAACCTAACCTAACCATAGATCTACACCTAGCGCTAGATTTGGTCCTACGACTAGCCTAAAACCTAGCCCTAACCCTAGACTGAGCTCTAAATATAACCCAAATTATACCCAAAATCTAACCATTACTCTATCCCTAAATCTAACCATAACCTTAAACTGAACCCCAGCCTGCCCCTAATTGTAACCCTACCCATAGCCGTAACCCGTACCCCAGCACTAAGCTGGTCCCTAACTCTACACTTCCACATGGTCCTCGATCGAATACTAACACTAACCCTAATCCTTAATACTAACCCTAAAACCCAATCCCTCACCCTCACAGGAAACCTAGACCTAGCTCTAAACTGAACGCTAACCCTAACCCTCATCTTAACATTAGGGCCAATCCCTAGCCCTAGACCTAGCCATCATCCTAACCCTGACCCTAGCCAAAGTGCTGTCTTTATCCATAAACCTAACCCTAACTCTAAACCTTGCCATAATTCTAGCTCTACCACCAGCCCTAGCCCTAACCCTAACTTTAACCCTTACCCTAACCCTACCTAGAGCCCTAGCACTTAGCCTAAACTTAAACCTGGCATTGGTCCAAATGCTAACCCTCACATACAAAAACTAACACTAACCCTAACTATAACCACAACCATAACCATAAACCTAGACCATCGGTATTCCCAGCCCTGGCCATAACCCTACTACTAACCCTAAATCTAAACCTAGGCCTAGTCCTAACCCTAACCCAAAACCCATACTATTGATTGCCCTAGCTGTAACCCTAACCAAAACCATAACTCTATCACTAGACCTAGCTCTAATGTTACCACTCACCCTAGCCATCCCTAGCCCTAGCCCTAACCCAAGTACTAACCCTAAATGTGGGGGCGACTTCTCTACAAGTACCCCCGAGTGCCACGGATGAAAGTGAATGTCACCGACACATGATGTGGTCTGCTAAAGAGAGGGAGAAGTGAGCTGTGGCCAGTTCCTCAGGGAAGACAGAGGCCAGCAGCGGCCAGTTTCTCCGATGAGGAAAAGGCCCCAAGTGCCTTCCTCCATAACCTTTTATTGGGTTGTAGTACACAGGAATTCAGGGCGGCAAGGATCAAACAGTAGATAACATTTCAAAGATATCTGAAGGCTTCAGAGTCTGAGTCAGTGTCCATCAGGAAGAGAGTTGCAGAATCTTTGGGAGATATACTCATTTCCTCTCAGACCCTTATCATAGGAATGAAAGCACTCTTAGCAGAGCAGATTTCACAGGTTTATCAGCAAGTCTTTGTGATGCCAGATTTTTCCCAAGGAGACGCTCTAGCAAGGCAAGGAGCTGCACCTCTCCCCATCAGGTATTCATGCTTAAGGGGATTAGAGCCAAACAGGGCTTCTCCCAGAGAACATGGGGACTCGGCTATGTCAAAGCCCTGGGGCAAGAGTCCATTGCTCTTTGTTGCAGCCCCCGAGTCCTTCCATGAAGGCCTCCCAAGTGATCGAATCTGGCTTAGGTTGCCCCACCGCTGAGACTGGTCTTACCCGTCATTGACTTCCGACCAAGCTTTGGAGGCATAGAGAGTAAACTGAGGCTGCTTTTGCTACCAGAGACAAGCCTTGTCTGCCGCGGCTCCCATTCCAGAGGTCGTCTCTCACCTTTAGCCACAAGGGATCAAGACACAACTCCTAAAACTAGGCAGAGCGGTCTACAACACCTAAGTTTCACCAAAACCCTAACCCTAACTCTAACTGTAACCCTAACTCTATCTGTAGCCTTAATTAGAACCCTAAACCTAACCCTAGTCCTATCGCTAACTCTAACTCTAACCCTAACCCTAGCCTTAGCACTATCCTTAACCCTAAACCTAAATGGAACCCTAGCCCTAACCCTAGCCCTAAACTGAACCCTAGTACTAAGCCCAAGGATAGCCTTAACCCTAACACTAACCTTAATCTTAACACAAACCCAGACCTATCCATAGCCCTAACCCTATCGGTAACCCTAACCCTAGCCCTCGCCCTACTCCAAGCCCTAGACCTACCCCCTCGCACTAGCCCTAACCCTAACCGTAGCCCTAGCCCTGACCCTAACATGAATCATAAACTTACTCCAAACCCTAAACTTAACCATAACCAAAAACCTAACCCTAACACTAGCCCTCCCCTTAAGTCTAATCCAAGCCCTATTCTTAACCCTACCCCAAACCTTAACATGAACTATAAACCAAAACTCTAACAGTAAATGGAACCCTAACTTTAACGCAAATGCCAGACCTAACCTTAACTCTGATCCTAGCCCCAGCCATAGCCCAAACCCAAGCCCTAACACTTATCCTAACTCATATCCTGACCCTAACTGTATCCTAATCCTAAGCCTAGTCACAGCCTTAACTCTAACCCTGATCCTACCCCTAACCCTAACATTAAACCAAAACCTATCCTCACCCTAAACCAAACCCATACACTAATCTTAACCATAACCCTAAAACCAGCCCTATCTCAAGACCTAGACCTAAACCCTACCCTAACCCTAACGCTAATCCTAATCCTAGCTTTAACCATAACCCTGATCCAGACCCTAATCCTAACCAAAACACAAACAACACCTCTACCCTAACCCTAACCCTACCTCAAACTCGAACCCTAGGGTTAGCCCTAATGCTAACCGCAAACCAGCCCTTGCCCTATTCCTAACACTAACCCTAAACCTTACTCTAACCCGAAGCCTATCCCAACTAGAAACCTAATCATCACACTTTCACTCTCCGTAGCCATAGACAGAGCCCTAGTCAATGCCCTAAACCCAGCACTAACCCTAATGTAATCCAAACCTTAGCCCTAGCCCTAGCCATGGCACTAGCCCTTGCCCTTACCCTAACACTTACCCGGACCCTAACAGTATCCTAGCCATAGCCTTCACCTTGAACATAATCCTAACTCTAGCCCTAACCCTACCCATACCACTAGCTCTAACACTAAACCTAAACCTACCCCTAATCCTAAACCAAATCCATACACTAACCTTAACCATAACCCTAAAACTAGCCCTATCCCTAGCTTTAGACATAAACCCTACACTAACCCAAAACTTCACCCTAGCCCTAACACTAGTCCTCACCTTAACCCTAACCTGAGCCCTATCCTTATATCAAACCCTAACCCAAATCTTAACCCTAACTAGAAAGCCTAACCATAACTCTAATTGGAAGCCTAACCCTAACCAAAATACTACACCTAACCTTAACCCTATCCGTAACCCTAGCTTTACTCAATCTTAACACTAACACTAACCCCAGCCCTAATTTTAATCCTAACTCTAAACCTGTCACGTAACACTAACCCTAATACGAACCCTAACCATAAACCTAATACTGACCTAACCCTAGTCCTAACCCTAACACTAACCCTAAATTTAATGCAAATCCTAACCATAGCCCTAGCCCTAGGCCCTAAACCCTAAGCCCTAGCCCTAGTCCTTAGTCCTAGTCCCTAGTCCCTGGCTCCTGGCCCCTAAATTCTAAGCCCAAACCTCTATGCCCTAAACCCTAGCCATTGTCCTAATCCCTATCCCAATCCCCATCACCAAACCTCTGCCAGACTCCTGACCCTTGAATCCTGATTCTGGCTCCAGCCCCTAGCCCTTAGCCTCTCCCCTTCTCCGACCCCAACCGGGCCCATAACCTATTCTTCACAGAAATACAACTTCTTTGAAGCAAGTCTACCTGTTTGAGTGTCAGCTGCTGTGTCCTTTCTTTTGCCCCATGGTCTCCCCTGTGCCATGTTTGTGTAATGTGTTTAGTGTTCATGTGCCTATTTGTGTTTGAACGACGCTTTTCTTACCTTCCCAAAGACAGTCCCATGTAGAGATGCTGTCGGCCACCCCAAAGTCATGAATGCTGAGTGCCCCCCAAAAACACACTTGAGGGGTTCTTCCTGGTGCACTACTGTCAAACTCACCGATGAACATAAACATCCTGGTGCCAAGGATTTTCAGCGAGGGATTTGGGTCCTTTGACTATGTCATCTGTTTCCCATGTGACCTCATGTAATATGTCTAATCTTCATCTACCTATTTGTGTTGGAACGACGCTTTCCTTACCTTCCTGAAGACAGTCCCAGGTAGAAATGATATCATGAATGCTGCTTGAGGTGTTCTTCCCATTCCACTGCTATCGAACCCAGCGATGAACAGAAACATCCTGGTGCCAATGATTGTCGGCTAGGGTTTGGGTATGTTGAGTATGTCATCTGTTTTCCGCATGGCCTCATGGGGTCGGTCCTCAGGCAACATCTGGACTGGATGGCATCGGCAGCAACTAGTTCCTCCGATGCGTTCAGAACCCTGGCAAATCTCCATCGACCTATAAGGAAATTAGGACACGTTAGATCCATCACAGCACCTTCTACATGCTCCACATCTTTTCTTTGGCTTCTCTGACATGTTCACCCTTCTGCCATTGACAAACCCTAGCGTACCAAACACTGGGCTTCATCCACCTTCATGGTCAACACAGCCATACAAACACACAACAGTTTTCATAAGTTTTCTTTATTATCCAACACAGACAAAACCAACATGAAGACATGGCCAAAAGGGCAACCGAGTGAAATAATAGCAGTTCTACTTTTTTATTTTACTTATTTTACTTCTTTTTTACCCGTGGTAGACAGTATCAAAGAAATCTTACTTTTCTCATCGCATAAAGAAGATGCAACAAAGTGAATGACAAATGATATTCAAACATAGAATGTTTTAAAACATGACTGTAGAATGCCGCAAATGCAGTTCCAAGGAATAACATCTAAAAAGGCTTTCTTACTGCTTTGACCCTGATTGTGAAAACCAGTCCCAAGGTAACTAGACCGTGCTGACATGTACATGCTTTGGGATGCACTTGGAAAGACCACTGCCATCCAAAGTCACTGATATTCCATTGCAATCAACCCCTTTTCCCGCCAACCTGCACGGAGGTGTCATTACCCAAAATGGCCACGAGATGGCAGCAGAGACCGACACATGCGATACCTAACCCACTATTGCCTTAGATGAAAGGTTCCATGCATTTTAACCATGATATCCAAAGACGGGCACACTTTCCATTTTCAAAAAAAAAGTGACGGCTCAGGGTCGTCGCCACTCTGTTCCACTCCCGTGTGACATCTTTGAGGAGCAGAGATTTTTTCCACGGGCTTTCTGCAGGCTTCCTGGGAAAGGACATTTCTCTTCACCAAGAGAAATGTAAAATACCTAACTAAACAGCCACACGACGGTGCGAGGTCTGGTGACTGCGGTGAATGAACTGCGACTGCGCAGCCGGGCTGAAACACTTCTTCCATGCTCACCAAACAGAAACTTACGCTCCCACCTCACCCTGAAGCTTCAGTCTCTTCTGATGATGAATTCTGGACTCTTTCCCTCGGAGGATGCTTTCACTTGGTCTCACAAGGAGCAGTACCTGTGGCAAGGAACCTGCTGGATTTCCACAAACAGCTCCTCCTGCTGGCCTCCATCAAAACCCACTACAAGGACAACCTCACCCCCTTTGCTTGAAGACCGCCCTTGGGAGAAGGATGGTGGTGGTTCCTTGACTGGCCCTCCATCCCTCCCATTCCACATTATTGTAAAGTACCCATGATTCATTCCCCCTCACAATTCAGTTCTGGAAATGTAACATCTGCCTTATCTTTCAGCAGAGAACCTCATGTGGATATCTGGTCAAGATGGGTCCCCCCTCCTCCCCGCTTCACTTCTGTGAAACCCAAACTTGAAAGCGATGGACCTGACTCTGCTGCTGCAACTGATTTCTGACGCTTGATTAGGGTGCTGTGAGTATGTTATCCATCTCCCATGGGCCATGACATGGTCTGTCCTCAGTGAACCTCTGCCCTCCACTGCAACTGGTCTGTCACACCCATAGGGCCACTGCACGTGAGAAATCTCCAGAGTGACACTTCGAACATGTGGTGTCACTCACGGCAATTTCTCCACACACACACCACAGATCTTTCTTGACCTTACAGTGGCACTTTTACCTTTCTTGAAATGACAAAGCCAAAATGGCTCAATATGTTGCCTATGTTATATTCCATCTTCACTGGGAAAGTGGACACGCAGGCACTCACTGGTTGTGTTCAGGTTTTTGTTTTTGTTTTTAATGCAAGCTGGTAAACCAGCTGTTCTGGTGCAATCTAACACGGTTTCCAATGACATAAAGGCAAGTATGCACGACAAAGTGATTGGATAGGGTTGGTGTGTGGCAGTGGGGGAGGGTGGGGGACCAAACTGAATTTTTTACCTGCCCAATTTTAATGCAAGGTTCAACCATCCTCACAGCCTTGAAATCTTACACAATATGTTTTTTTGCTCTCACACCACTTAAGCTGCCATTCACAGCGAATGGATGACTGCAAAGTTCCATTGTTTGTAACTTCGGACGTAGACCCCTAGGGAACCTCCTAAATGAACCACCAGTACAATGACAAAATAACTCGACGTGACAGATGGGAAAAACGCTCCACACTAAAACTTGAGAAAGAAAGCTTCACCCTTGACTGCACGTATTGTAAAGCAGAATCTACAAATGGACAAGTTTTAAACCTCTACGAGGAATCTGAAAGGGTAGGCCAAGTCCAGGCAAATCCAAGCAACGAGGCTACAGACATATTCGGAAGGGCATGAGCATAAAATAATACGGCTGATGATTTGCTTTGCTTTTTTTGGTAACTCTTGGTGCACCATTATGTATAAATTTTACCTCCTCATTCTTTAAGGAGGCTGAAGCGGACCAACCAAAGACAAATGACTTTCACGCACGCCCGGAACTTGTGAAAGCCTGATTCTTGTAGCCTACAGAGCCACTTCAAAAAAGGATCACATACTACATGTTCCCTGATCCCTTTGTCCTTGATCTGCAAACCAGTCACAAGGTAAGTGGACAGTGCTGCCATTTGGACGTTTTCTAAGACCCTTGTAATTACTACTGCAAGGAAAACCCATTGATATTCCATTGGAATCAACCACTTTTCCTGCAGACCTACACTAAGGTGTCATTCCCAAAACTGGCCACCAGATGACAGCAGAGACCGCCAGATGGACCACGTATCCCACCAAGGGCTGTGCTAAAAGGTTCCTTGGCTTTGTAGCCTAAGATGCAATGAGGGGCACACTTTTCCTCCCCGTCCCCCAGCCCCCGCCCCCGCCCCCGCCCCCGACAATGTGACTGGAAAACACCGTCGCTGTTTTCTTCCACTGGCCTCTGCCACCTTTCGGGTGACTTCACCATTCCATCCTCCCACAACACTGTTATCTTTCAGAGCACAGAAATCTTTCAGGGGCCTTCTGCAGTCCTCCAGGAAATGGAAATTTCTCTCCGCCAAGAAAGTGGGAAAGACCAAACTCAGAAGCCACGCGAAGGTGCAAAATCTGGTGAGTACTGCAGATGAACCACAATGGTGCAGCTAAGCTGAAATCATTTTTTCGTGGTCAGAAAAAGAAACACGCACTCTCACCTTGTCCTGAAGCTCACGTGTCTTCTGCTGACGGATTCCAGGCTCTATTGCTTGGATGGTGCTTTCAGTTGGTCCAAAGGGGAGCAGTACATGTTACCAGTAACTTGCTGGCTTCCTCAGGAGCTCCCACTGCAGGATTCCCTCCCAAATCCACCACAGGCGACCATGACCTACGATGGAAGAAGACTTCCCTTTGAAGGGGTTGCTAGTGGTATTTCTTTCTTTAACCATAATCTCTCCTGTTCCACATTGTTCTCAAATAGAAATGATTCACTCCCCCCCACAACAAATTGGCCTTGAAAACGGAAAGTTACCCTTACCTTTCACTAGAGAATCACTTGTGGTCATGTGATCAGGAGGGGTCCCCTACCACCCCACTGTACTTCTGTGGAACCCCCAGTGTCAAAGCGATTCATGGAACTATGCTGATGCAAATGATTTTCGATGCTAGATTAGAGTAATTTCAGTACGTCACCTCTCGCCCATGCGCCATAACATGGTCAATAGCCAGGGAAGGCCTGCCCCAGATGACTCTCCACTGCAAATGATCTGCCTACCGGTGGGGCAACTGGGTGTGAAAAATCCCCAGCATGAAACTTGTGATCCACTTTGGACACGTTCCATCACTCACAGCAATGTCTCCACACCACAAACCTTTTCTTACCTTACTGTTGCACCTGTACCTTTCTTCAAATGACAAAGCCAAAAGAGCCGGAAATGTTGCTCATGTTCACCAGTCTTCAGTGGGGAAAGGGCCACACACACAATCTCCAGTGGTGATGAGGTTTTCTTATTGGACGCTGATAGGATGGTGGCCATGACACAGTCTAACAAAACAGTTTCAAATGACGTTAAAAGCAAGTATAAGCAGCTGGAGTGAGGTGATGGGAGGGGCAAAAGTGCAAGTGAGGTTGGGGACCAAACCAGCTTCTTGGCCACACAGACTTTTTGGCCGACCTGATTTAAGACGAGGTTCAACAAGCAGCGCTGCATCGAAACCCTATGCACTATGTTTGGCTCTCACAGCCCTTCTGCTAGCACTCACAGAGAATAGAGAACGTTCTGTTGTTTGGGAATTCTGAAATACACTCCGACAGAAGCTCCAAAATGAATCACCATTACGATTTTAAAATACCATGACCAGAACAATGCTCAACATGCTACAGCCCAAAACTTGAGAAAGAGATCTTCACCCTTCAATGCACACATTATAAAAAGAAGCTGGAAATGTACAAGTTTTGCACCCATACGAGCAATCTAAAAAGGTAAATATAGTCTAGGCAAATTGAAGAAAGGGCCCCAAAGAAATGACCCTATAGAAATGTCCATGAGGGCAATACATACAATCATAGGGCTGGTATTTTACTTTGCCTTTCTTTTGTATCTCTTGGTGCAGCATTATGGATAAATTGTAAAATTTATCAATTGTAAGATTCCTCCACATAACACGAGGAATCTACAGCAGACAAAGCCACGACAAATCATGTTCAAACACACCTGCAACTTTGCAAAAACTGACTCTACTACACTACAAAGCCAGTTCCAACAAAGGTCACACAAACCACGTTCATCACTCCTTTTCCCTGAACTTACAAACCGATCACGAAGGAACTGGACAGTGCTCAGATTTAGATGCTCTCAAATGCACTTGTAAATACCACTGCCTTGAAAACTCACTGTAATTCCGCTGGAATCAACCACTTTTCCTGCTGACCTGCACCAAGGTGTCATCCCCAAAATTACCACAAGATGGCAGAAGAGACCGACAGAGGGAAGGCATATACCATTAATGGTTTTCTGCAAGGTTCATTAGCTTTTTACCTTCAGATATAATCACAGGCACACTTTTCATTTTCCCTCAAACATATTGACTTCACAAAATTGTCCCCATTTTCTCCCACTGACTTCTACCACCTTTCAGGTAATCTCACCATTCCATGGTCCCACAGCTTTGTTATCTTTCAGAGCAGAGAACTCTTCCCAGTACCTTCTGCACTCTTTCAGACAATGGAAATTTCTCTCCATAAAGAAAAATTCACAGAGACCAACTAAATGGCCAAGGAAGAGGCAAAGTTTGTGAGTACTGTGGGGGAATCAGAACTGCGGAGCCAGGCTGGAACCGTTTTCCCTGGTCACCAAAGAGAACCGTGATCTCTCACCTAATTCTAACTTTCCGCAACTTCTGCTGACAAATTCTGGACTCTTTCTCTCGGATGGAGGTTTCAGTTGGTCTGACGGGGAGCAGTGCCTGCTGCCAGTGACCTGTTGGCTTTCCGAAACCATCTCCTACTGCAGGACTCCCTGCCAAATTCACCACAAGGGCACCATCACCTCCTTTGGATGAAGACCGCCCTTTCCAGTGGCAAGTACTGGTTCCTTTCTTTCCCCTCAATCTCTTCCATTCCACATTATTCTCAAATAGCAAAGATTAATCCTTCCCGCAAACACATTTTTATGGAAATTGAATGCTTTCCTTACATTTCACTGGAGAACAACTTGTGAAAATCTACTCATGAAGGGTCCCCCATCATCGCACTGAACTCCTGTGGACCCCAAATAACAAAGCGATGAACGTAACCAAGCTGCTTCAGATGATTTTCAAAGCCTGATTACGTTGAACACATTGAACACGTTGCCTGTCTCCCGCCTACAATGACGGGATCTGTCCTCAGGGAACTTACACTGTTGAGGGCTCTCCACTGCACCTGGCCTGCCTGCCTGCCTGCAGGAGAAATCTCCAGCATGAAACTTCACAATCCACTTCGGACACGTTCCGTCAGTCACAGCATCTTCTACACACACACCACAGATCTCTTCTTGCCTTACCCTTGCACTTGTATCTTGCTTAAAATGACAAAACCAAAAAGACCAAAAATGTTACTGATGTTCATGCATCTTCTCTGTGAAAATGGCCAACCATACACTCACCACTTGCGGTGAGAATTTTGGATCACACGGTGATAGGACACCTGTCACGATACAACCCAATGACGGTTTCAAAAGAAGTTAAAGTCATGGTGTCCACCACAACCACAACCCCTAACCCTAACCCTGAACTGTGACATACACCAGACACCACACCGGGTGCCTGAAGCCTGTCCCTGACTCCAGATGCCTGGGTCTGGACATCATACCACAGAGAACAGTGCGTCCTCCTACTTAAAACTATGAACCCTTGACATGTAATCATCTCAAGTCTACAACTATAAAGCAGGTTTCTGTTTTTAAAAAGTTACATTACATCAAACAAATGATGCAATGATGATGCACATTAGACATGAGATACATGAGGCTGCTGCTGGCATAACAAGGCACACGCTTTGAAAGTGAAATTGATGAAAGTAAATGAGTAAATGTGATGTCCTCCTGAGTAAAAAATTCTAGGTAGCAGGAGAAGCTATTTGCAGAGTAAGACCACCCACGGAATTGAAGTAAATGGTTCCACATTACACTGACGATCAGACTGTCTTCCACGACAAAGAACTTTGTCACTCATCGATGAAGAGACACCTATATTATTTTAAACATTTTACTTATTTATTTTTAGAGAGGGGGCGGGAGAAACAGGGGGGAGAAAACATCAATGTGTACTTGCCTCTCACACGCCCCCTACTGGAAGCCTAGCCTGCATGCAACCCACGCATGTGCCCTGACTAGGAATCAAACTGGTGACCCTGTGGTTCACAGGCTGGCACTCAGTCCACTGAGCCACACCAGCCAGACAGACATCAATGTTTTTAAAGAGCTTCAATACTCCCTTCTAAAGAGAAGACATTCATATGACTAGCAAAAAAAAGGAAAAATGTTCAATGGCTAAATCATAGTGCAATACCCCTTCCACAGCTACAAAGGCTATAATGCAAAAGTGAAACTGAGAAATGTTTATACTCACAAACAAAAACAACAATGACCATTTCCTTTGTAAATGTAAAATATTGCGGACCTCTTATGGACTGGTTTGGCATTTCCTCAAAACAAATACCCTACTGTGTTCAGTAACTCTACTTCAAAATACACACCCGAGAAAGTGAAGACAGCTGTTCTGACAAACATGATTATTCCTGTTTATTTTAACAACACAGGATTATTCATAACAGCACTGTTAACAACGGAAGGGTGGACAATATTCAAATATCCCTCCACAGATAAATGAATAAAGACAATTTGGTTTTTCTGTCATTGAAAAGGTATTGGACCCAAGGTGGGTTTGCCCTGGCAAGGAATCATGTATGTACATTCTTAACTTCCTACAGTAAAAATTTCACAACACAAAGCTAGAGAATTTTGAGAGTTTCTATATTAAATCTAAAGACACTGAAACAAAGAAAGGGCTTCACAGAGAAGAGGCACAATCACAGCAACAAGAGTGAGCATAGCTGGAACTGCTTCTTGGCAAACAGAAAAGTTAGACACAAAAAAAAGGTCCTTGGAGACAAGATCAGGAGGTTAGCCCCAACAAACTGCCGACTGCTCCCCTGGCTGCAAGTCTCAGGGACCTTTAGAAATAAGGAGAAACAAAGCAAAGATACATAGCAAAGAAGAGAAGGGAAGGTGCATGTGTGCTCAATGAACAGTGAGCAGTGAGTCCTTTGTCTTTAGGGTTTTACCTGTTTTCTAACATTGAGGACTTTAGAGGAGGTCTTAGAAGAGTCATCTGCACAAAATATTCAGCTTTCCAGGGCTGCCCTTCAAGTGATGATGCAACATAGCGAGCACACAGAGTGATCGGGGTCCTTCTCTGGTGAATTTCTGCTTCAGAAAAGTCACCAGAGAAGGGCTGGGACTGAGGTGGGTCTTCCCCTTTGTGGTCTGGAATGTCTGAACCATTTGCTCTCCAATGCCCTGGGTCAGGGAAGGTAAGATCCTCAGGTTTATCCCCTGGCTATGAATTGCTAGGCCTTATTTAGCTATCAAGCTCAGTTTTCCCATTCCACTACCAAGAAATTTTCCTACATTTTTAATTAACTTCTCTCAACTCCATACACTTGGGGACTCATATTGGCATTGAATTTCACACAATGATCATCTGCTGATGGACACCACAGCCAAACTCAGGATCCTGGACACAGACCTTTGACTCCAAAAGCTAGACACTGGAGCGGACCCAAACCAAAACCTGGACTCCAGGCCCAAAGCCGCAAACCCAAAGCCGTAGGCCCTCACCCAAGCCAGACCGTGAGGTCCAAACGCCAAAGACAAGATGCCAGGGATTGACATCGAACCCTTGTAATGCCAGATTCCATACACCAAAGCCTAAATGTTCATCTGCACGTGAACCTCACGTGTGAAACCAGGACACAAAGCCACATCCTAAGAGGTACAAGACTGTAGACACGCAACAGAATGCATTTGGACTCGGAAGCACAGGCCCTGGATACAGGACACAGATCGGTAACCAGGATGCCGATCTCTAACCAGGATGCCATGGCCAGAATTCGGGTTAGAGCCAGACACCAGGCGCCTGCTGCCAGAGGCCAGAGACAGGAGATGAACCGGATCCTCCCATTATAAACATCCCTGTGATTCAACAAGATGAAACCCTTGTCTCTCCAAATGCAAAGTTCAAAATTTTACCAAACCCCACAGGAATACTCTGAAACACAGAGTGAACAAAAACGATGCTGACCTTGGAGAACAGACGTCCATCATCTCTAAGCTGCAACAACTTCAGGACTTCAATGCACACTTCCGGCTTTTCCAAACTGTGAGGGGTTTAAAACGGATTCTTTTCCATAAACCTTGTCAGCTCTAACACCTGTGGGATAATAAACAAAATACCATACTCAGATCAATACAAGATAGTGAACATTTAATACGTGCATAAGTACAAATGAATACCAGACAATGAGGTCATATCAGCTATACAGGGCCTTTGGGAGTCTGGGGAAACAGGGTCTTATACCAGCACAATGGGTGATAGGACATTTATGAAAAGTGCAGCATTCGTGGAATATTACTTTTTGTTAGGCAGTCCCACAAAGCACAGGACACAACCTAAATTAATAAACTCTTCCAAATTTCACCAACATAATCATTCAGTTGAGAAGAGGTTGCTTTGCTGAAATTGTTGAATGTTGTGGCAACAGCAGCAGACATGGCCTGAGGGAGCAACCAGCTGCCAGGAGGGCCTTGCAGTGCCCTCAGGCGGTGAAACGACTGGGTGTTTCTGAGTGAAAACCACCCACCTCTGCCTGCAGCTGGCAGAAGGCAGCAGAGCCCACGAATGCAAGGCAGGTGACCATGAAGCCACAACCAGGAGGTGAGCCACGGCCACACAGGTGGGACAATGTCACAGTCAGGACCTCAATGCTGCACGTACATCAGGCGGCTGAGATATAGCAACATTTGAAACACTGATGCAGTTGGGACATCAATGAGCTGGGACATCGATGAAAGAGGACAAAGGCGCAGGCAGGACACTGACACAGACAAGACATCAACACGACCAACACATATACACAGAAATGACAGTGGCACAGCTCACGTATTGACTCAGTTGAGACATTGAAGCAGACAGTACAGAGGTACAGCTGGGACACCAAGGGACTGGGACATGGACAAAGATAGGAAAGTGGCACAGGACATCAAGGCAGAGGGAACCTACACATGATCGTGATTTCGGTGAGCCTGGGACACTAGCATGGTAGGGACATGAACACCAAAGGGATATCGATGCTGCCAGGATGCCAACACAGATGGGACATTGGACCACAAACACATGGACACAGCTGAAACAGGAACACAGGTATGACCCACAAAGGACGTCCAGTTACCTGACATAAAGACACCACTCTTGTACATGGGGAGAGAAGGAAAAATGAACTACAAAGTAGGTTTATATGAGAGTAATAACGTCCATGACTAAGTACCATTCCATTCAACATTTGTACATCATTCACTACAGCCGACCACCTTCTCCTGCCGGCCTGCACTAAGGGGTTCTTCCCAAGATGCACTTGAGATGGGAAGAGAACCACACTGACAACATTTTGATAATTGACCATAATGAGCCATGAAGCAAGATTACACAGATTACAAAGAAATATAATTATATACACTATAATTCTGGCTCTCACTGCTCTTAATGTAGAAATCAGGAACGAATGGTCATTAACAGGTCCTTACATTTAAAAGTAATGAAACACACTTCTAAATAACACTGCAATCAACACTGGTTGATATTCCACTGGAATCAACCACTTCTCCTGCAGACCAGCACTGAGGTGTCATTCCCAGGAATGCCCACGACACGGCAGCAGGATGCAAACTAAAAACACTTTGGAAAGGACCCTATTGTACCACCCATCAGTTTTCAACAAACTTCAAAGGACTGAAATTATATAATTTATGTTTCTTTCTGTCATTCCTGTTAATGTAGAAATCGGGAACAAAAGGTAAGTAGTTAGTCCTGATAGATAAAAGTTGCTAAATACACGTCTAAATTACATTGCAATCAACATTCATTCGTATTCTGCTACAGTCACCACTTTTCCCGCTCACCTGCCACTAACATGTTATTCCCAAAAGGCCCACGGGATGACAGCAGAGAGGCACACATGGAACACTACTATTTACTTGACTAAAAGGTTCATTCCATTTTTAAGTAAAGACACAATGAAACAGACGCTTTTCGTTTTCACCAGTAATTTCATCGAACAACGTATTCACCGTATTCTCCCACTGGTTTCTGTAGTCTTTCAGGCACCTTCATAATTCCATCTTCCCAAAAGTTTTCATCTTTTGATGAAGCCAATTAAAAACCAGTTTCAAAAATCAACGCAGCATTGAAATTATGTACGTTTCTCTAAGTGCTCCTATTGCACTGAAGCTAGAATTCACTAAAACTAAGTGACTAGAAAGTCCTTATATTTGGTAGTTAGGTAATACACTTCTAAATATCCTCAAAAATAAAACAATTTGAATTACCAAAATAAACTCAGTAAAGATAAACATACTTCACACCAAAACCTATGAAAAACATCTTCACCCTTAAGTGCACAGTATCAAAAATAAAAGCTGAAGTCTGGCTGGTGTAGCTCAGTGGACTGAGCTCAGGCCTGTGAAACAATCATGGTTCGATTCCCAGGCAAGGCACATGCCCGGGTTGCAGGCCAGTTCCCAGTGGGGGACACATGAGAAGCAACCATGCATTGTTATTCCTCTCCCTCTCTCCTTCCCCTCTAAAAACAAATGAATAAAATCTTTAAAAATAAACAAACAAATAAATAAAAGCTGAAAATAAGTGACTTTTGTGCCCATACTTCACACCTACAATAGTAAATGAAATGCAGACAAAGTAGAGAGAAACATGCATGTTGACATATCTGCAAGTGTATGCACATAAAATGATGGCAGTTCTTTTTAACTCATAGCACTGAATTTTGAATAAATGTTTTCTCATTCTTTAAGTAAGCAACAACAAAGTAAATTAAAAATGCTTTTCAAGCACACTTGGAACTTTTTTGAAAATGACTACATTTACCTATAAAGCAGGTTTCAACAAATGTCTAACAAACTATGTTTATTGCTCTTTTTGCCATTAATCTGAAAACCAGTCACAAGGTAACTAGAAAATCCCTGTATTTAGAGGTTTTACAATACACTTCTAAATACCTTTCTAAAATAAATCACAGCCAGGGTGGAAAATAATTTACATAGCGAAATATTAAAAATACTGCATGCCAGACAAAGATCTTTCAGGTTTCAAAAATGATAAAAGCTTCAAACTCTGTTCCTCAACCCAAGATGATTTTGCCCCCAAGGGGACTTCAGGCACCATCCGTTTTAGATGGTCCTGAGGGGAAAGGAAGTGAGGGTGTTCACAATGAATAGAGCTATTGGACGCTAATAAGCCCCGACAATGCGGAGGACAGTCCCCCAGGAGAATGAATTCTCTGGCTCAGAACATCCATGGTGCTAAAAATGGAAAACCCTGCTCTGTAGCCTAAAAAGTCTATTAGAACACCAGCTGCACGTCCCTTTGCATCCTAGATCTTAAAGGCTGCCTTTCTTGGAAGAGGAAGGGTGGAGGCTAAAACTTAAAGAACAAAAAATGCCAGCCGTCTTGCCAACATTGGGGAGAAGTGTCCTGGGCAATAATAATAGGTCAGGCGGCAAAGGAAGATCTGTCCACTTGGGAGACCAGATCACACTGGGACTACACAGAGTAGTCACCTGAGGATCCTGCTTCTTTCCATTGCTCACACATCACTTTCATAACTGACTCATAATGTCACTTAGAACAAAGAATCTTCCTCTGTTAGATTCCACATTGGACCATCTCAAGTTTTCCTCCTTGAAAATGTGGACATTTGCTACCTTCTGTGTTCCTCAGATGACCTACCTCGGGCACATTTCCTGTCACAAAATACTTCTCATTTCTGGAACACCATGCTTCCAGGCCCTAAACTCATTTAAAATGCTAAGAAGGATGTTACTCTTTTATTTAGTCATGAATGTATTTATGACTAACAATGACAATTTTTCTAGCTCCTCACATTACCTCACGTCTTCTCGTTTTCTTTCAAGCTTTAACTGTTTCTAGGTCACCTACAGCTATGACCATGTATTGATCATGATTGCATGAGAGCATGTTTACCTTCATTAACTCATGAGAATCAATGAAAAAGTACCATAAGTAAAATTTAGTGCAGTGATGAGAAAAATAATATGCAGAAATAAATATGTAGAAATGGTCAGTTAAATATATAATTTTTTTAAAGAATCAATGACATCAAAACAGGGGGCAAAAACTTGGGAATAAGCGTAGCAATGTACAGGATGTGCATGAACAAAATTGAAAATTGCTATGCAATAACAGAAACTTTAACAAATGAAAAATTTCATCTTATTTGGGAGTTTAAAAATGGCTATCTTTATATCTCTTTTTTTTTAATTTATTTTTTTATTGATTATGCCATTACATTTGCTCTATTCCCCCCTCCCTTCCCCTCCACCCTGCATACCCCTCCCCCACCATTTCCCCCTTTAGTTCATGAACATGTGTCTCAAATTCTTTAGATTCTGTATTTCCCCTACTATTCTTACCCTCCCCCCTATTTTCTATCTACTGTCTATGCTACTTATTTTCTGTACCTTCTCCCCCCTTCCCCTCCTCCCACTCCCCTGTTGCTAACCCTCCCTGAGATCTTCATTTCTATGGTTCTGCTCCTGATCTAGCTATCCTCTTAGTTTGCTTTTGTTTTAGGTGTGGTTCTTAATAACTGTGAGTTTGCTGTCCTTTCACTGTTCATCTTTTTTATCTTCTTTTTCTTAGATAAGTCCCTTTAACATTTCATATAATAAGGGCTTGGTGATGATGAACTCCTTGAATTTGGTCTTATCTGAGAAGCACTTTATCTGTCCTTCCATTCTAAATGAAAGTTTTGCTGGGTAGAGCAATCTTGGTTGTAGATCTTTGGTTTTCATGACTTGGAATACCTCTTTCCAGCCCCTTCTTGCCTGTAAGGTCTCTTTTGAGAAATCAGCTGACAGTCTGATGGGAACTCCTTTGTAGGTGACTGTCCCCTTAGCTCTTGCTGCTTCTAGGATTCTCTCCTTCATTTTAATCTTGGCTAATGTAATTATGATGTGCCTTGGTGTGTTCCTTCTTGAGTCCAACTTCTTTGGGACTCTCTGAGCTTCCTGGATTTCTCAGAAGTCTATTTCCTTTGCCATCTTGGGGAAATTCTCCTTTATTATTTGTTCAAATAATTTTTCAACTGGTGGCTGTTCCTTTCCCCCTTCTGGTACCCCTATAATTCGGATGTTGGAACGTTTAAAGATGTCCTGGAGGTTCCTAAGCTTCTCCTCATTTTTCTGAATTCTTATTTCTTCATTCCTTTCTGTTTGATCATTTTTTTCTTCCTTCTGGTTCTCTCCCTTGATTTGAGTCCCAATTTTCTTTCCATTACTATTGGTATCTTTTGTATCCCCATTCATTTCAATTAATTTAGCTTCCATATGTTTCTCTAATTTGTGACTAAAGTCAACCAGTTCTATAAGGATCCTTATAACCAGTGTTTTGAACTGTGCATCTGAAAGACTGGCTATTTCTTCATCACTTAGGTCTATCGGTTCTGGGGCTCTGAGTTATCCTAGAGCCATTTTTGGTCTATTCGTGCTGTTAAGTGAGCGGAGCGAAGCCTTAGTTGTTTACCAGGACCGGGCGACCCAGGTCGCTGGTTTGTGACGCTGTGTGTGGGGGCGGGGTCAGAGAGGGAGCAATGGCGTTCCTCTCCGCTAGCCCAGCGCATCCAGTCACTCACACGCCTCGGGCTTGTTTATCCGATCCTAATTGTGCGAGCCTGCTGCACTGCGCGGTTTTCCCTTCTCACTGGTTTCTCCGCACGTAAATGCGCTCGACCGACCAACCCACCGCGCCTCTTCCCTGTGCGCTCCGGCAGTCAGCTCGCTGGCGATCAGCGCCCTCGGTTGGCACACCGCGCACCGCCCCGGGAATTTTTTCTTACTAACCTGCTCCGCTGCTGGCCTCGCTCCTCGTACCGGTCCAGCCGAGTATCTAGTTGTCCTTTGGACTCCGTATTGTCGATTTTCCGTGTGGCTTGGTTGTGACTGCTGGGCAGTTACCCCTCATGTTCCGGAGCCCATCTTTCTCCAAGCTCTCATACAGGCGCTCTCCTATCTTTATATCTCTATTTATCAAAGCTATCTATAACTGAAATATCATCTAGATATATAAAGAAAAGTGCTCTCACAGGAAGTAGTCAGCTAAATTGGACCTGAGACATGTACCCCAGAAACACTCTGCCCCCCTTTGATGCTTCCCACAGGGTGGCCGTATCTGCCCCCCACAGCCCCGTCACCTCATAGCCCCCACGCAACTCACCTCCTGTCCTTGGACTGCATTGCTTGCATCACGTTAGGATGTGAGCATCACCTCGTGACCACGGAGACCAGGAGCCGGCGGCGCCTAACCCCCAGCCCGTATACTGGTTCATCTCTCCACCAGAACTGGCCGCCCCTCACTCCTGCCAGCCTACATTTGCCTCCCGCCCAGCCCCACCCACATCTGCGGCCTGGCGACCTCTCACCTCCAGCCCACTCGCGCCTCTGACCTAAGACCCCGCCCCCATCTGTAAGTTTGATTTTTTTAGTGGTCCATTTAAACAAAACCAGCCAGGACTCAGGTATATTTGTGGACGTGCAATGTAATGAAGAAATTTACATTACTAGTGTATACTTTATAATATTCAACAGTACTCTGAAAAAGTTCAGAGAATAAAGGACAAGACACAAACTAAGAGAAAATAGGAATGACCTAAAACATGGAGTGAAAAAACATCAAAACTGAAAAAACGGGAAAAGACATACAGGATGGTGCAAAAGTAACAAAACAGTTGCTAATTTTAATAATTATGACATGAACAATAATGTCATAATGATACAGGGTGCAGCTGGGGGGGGAGCCAAAAAAAAAAGATTTGGAATGGTGTCCAGAATTCAAAGTGTATAAGAATATTGGAGAGACATATAAGATGTCCTCACCACCCCCCCACAGGGGGAAGAGACAAATAGAACCAGGGCCATTGAGAGCTGTTTTGCATAGCCATAGTTTTGCAGCTAACCTCTGGAATGATTATTTAACATATCTGTAAACTTTAACTGGTTTCATAGATATGTTAAATAGCTGTGGCCAAGTTTTGAGCCAGGGAGAAAGGAGTGGACTGGGAACCAGGAGGAAACTAGGGGCTGAGCTCCTGAGTGAGGAGAGGCCTGTGTGGGAGCTTGGAAAAGATCGGCTCCGGGACATGAGGAGATAACTGCCCAGGTGAAAGGGAAAACCACGCAGCTTTGCCAGAAAGGAGATCCCTGCAGCCAGGTGAAGAAGAAAGCCACATGCTTTTGGTGCAGTGAGAAACCCTGCAGCTTTGGTAGAAGAGGCCCATGTGGCTTTGGGGTGCCCCCTTTGGCTGCGGGGCCTGGAAAGCAGGAGAGACTTTGACTGGAACTGGGTACAAAGAACTCTTGCCAATGGACCATGAGAGGGTACTTTGGATTAACAAGAGAGCCTGCACAGTGACACAGCTGAGGATACCAGCGGCCTGAAACACAGACGTGTGCTCTTTTCCTGATTTACGGTACCCGGAGTTGGGACAGTGGGAGAAGGGAGCACTGTGTGGGTGTAGGTGTATACCCTAAAGGACTATGATACTTTAGTGGAGGCGTTAGGCCTAAATAGCATGAAGTAAACATTTTGTTTCCTTTTCACAAATCTCTGGCATTGAGAGATGTCTTTCCAATTGGCGGCAGACAGAAGAGCCCAGTAGATATTAGTGTTCTGTCCTTGGGAGGGGCCCCTGTTGTATAGCAGTTTTTGGCATCCCTAGGTGGGCCAAATATTGCCCCCACCCTCGGACCTCTTGTTCGGTAACATTAATTCAACATCTACTATGTGGGCAAGGCAAATTCATATTTAAATAAATCCAAAACATAATGAGGTAATATTGAGTATATGGGGTATTTTGGAAAATGAAAGAACAGAGTCTGAGATTTCAAAGGTCAAGTGGGGGACACGCAGGTAATTTACAAAAAAAGGCAGCATACCTGCCAGGTTGGTTTCTGTTGGGCAACTCCCACAACTTTCAGATGCAACGAGTACAGGAAGAGGGTCAACAAGCTCTTACGAGGACAGGACTCTCACTGTCTGAAGCTGAGGTGATTGGGCTGAAGCTCTCTTCCTAAACCAAACGGTGGCAACTAAACCTCTTAGGAAGAACCAAGATGACAATCCTAAGGAATTTCTCAGTCTTCCCTTTCTGAACAGCCAGTTTAACATCAACGTGCCAAGTGCAAAATGCTGGCCCTCTCATGACCGCCCCTGATACTTTACACAGAAGTTGTATATACCCCACCTACATTAGTACATTGTTCTATATTTCACTGGCATAATCATTCAGTTTTGAGAATCAGTTACTTTAAATTATTAAATCTTACTTAAGTAAATGGTGACATGCATGTACTCCCCAAATTCACCCCATATTAAATACCCGACTGCTTGCTTATATGGTGGGGAAACAACCTTTTCTGGAACCTCAAGAATCTTTCTGCTGCTCTAATAATTCAACAAGTATGACACAGATTAGCAACTAAAAATTGCCAACTGTCAGACACACACAGCCAGGAAACCTCACTCAGAGGACAGAGTCAGAAACCCCACACAGAGAAGAGCATAAATGAGGTGGTGATGATGTGAGGTGCCGTGGTCATTTTCTATGATAAAGATCTATCCTTAGATCTGTGGGAATATATTTGACATGTAATAAAAGGTGTTGGAACAACTGAATGAGAAAAATGTTGGGCCCCCTACATTATGTCCTCCACCAAAATCAATTCTTTAATAGATTTCAATAGCCACTCATAACTAACATAAAACACTGAGAGCCACCTAAAACATACCAAGAGATCTAAATGGAAAGAATTAAAAAATATACTATAGAAACATGAACCAAATGAAAAAATACAACATACAGTAGACATGAAGGCAAAAAAATGAACCACTACTACAAATAAACATGAGTACTTCTTATCAGTAAGTTCCATGTACCAGTTACTTCCAAATTTTTATTCACTTACTAACATAAGCTCAAAAATATATGCATGGAAAAATATACAAATTAACAATCATAATAGGAGAATTATCCAACCTCTATCATTCAAGTTCTGTTTCAGAATCAATAAAACCCACAAAACATAGTACAAATATTTTTAAAATAACATGAGAAAAAATGGCATTCAGTGTGCATAAGTACTTCACTACAACCCCAAACTGCAAATTACAGATGCTTTCCAAGCTGCCTGGGAATTTTTTTTAAAACTGACCATATTGTGATATAAAGCAAGTTCCAACAAACTTAAAAAAGACTGAAATTTATATATATTTATATATTTATATATATTTACGTATTTATATGTGTATTTGTATATATAATGTATATGCACATATATGTGTATATATAAACATGTATATGTTTATTGCTCTCACTGCCATTAATCAACAAATCAGTAACAACACATAACTAGAAAATATATTTATTTACAAATTATGAAATACACTCCTAAATAACCACCCAAAAATAAACCACAATTGGAGTTAGAAAATTATTTGCATGGAATGATAGTAAAAACACTTCTTACTAAGGACAAATCACTGAGGTTCCAAACATGATCACAGCTTCCAGCTCAGTGGTTTTCCACCTCAGGGACTTTTCCCTCAACAGGACATTTGGCACATTTTATGGAGACCTTTCACATTGTTCTTGGGGTGGGATTAAGGTGGGAGTTACTGGCATGAACCGAACAGAGGGAAGGATTACTAATAAGCACCTACAATGTGGAGAAAAATCCCCCAGGAGAAAATATGATCCATAGCAATGAGAAACCCTACTCTCTATGGAGCAGGATGGAGAGTCCATTAGAATACAAACAGCATGTGACTTTGCACCCCAGATCTGAAATCACGCCTCTCTCTGGACAGGCAACCTGGAGGCTGAGAGCTAAAGAACAACAACAGAAAATAAATTAAAATGTCAGCCATCTCGCAAAGACTGAGGAGGAATGTTTTGGCTAAGAAGACACCCGGGAAATCTCAGAAGCCAAGGAAGATCTGACACTTTAAGAAACTGAACCACAGTGTGATAAACCACAGCACTGAGGGTCAATGTCCCTTTTTACTGCCCAGAAATCACTCTGCAATTGTTTCTTAAAATTACTTAGAATCTACAATCTTACTCTATTACATTCCAGAACTCACCATCAAACGTTCTTCCTTTCAAAAATGTGGACATTGCCATATTGTGAGTTCCTCAGATAACCTACAAGGGGCACAATTTTACTTACAGAATACTTCTGATTTCTAGAACACCACTGCTCCAGGCCCTGAACTCATTTACAATGCTAAGAAGCATGTTACTATTTTATCTAATTATTAATGAACTTATAACTAGCACATTTTTAACTCTTCATATCCTCATGTTTTATTCCAAGCTCTATTTTCCATGCCTTATACAGGTAGACTAATATAATTTTATTATTGCACGATATCTTATTTATCTTGACAACTCATGAATATCAACCTAAAGGTATCATAAATAGTACTGATATGGGAAACTTTGAAAAACCTGTTTAACCTTTATTTGCCCAGACCCCAGGCGCCCTAGAGAGAATGATGGGGCCGTCTGGGAGGGCGGGTGGCCGGATAGTGAGGACTGGAAATGAAGGGAGAGGTTCCAGGAGACCTTTGCTCACCCAAGACCCCAGGCGCCATAGGAGAACAATAAGGCCGTCTAGGAAGAGCAGATAAAGCAGATAGCCAGATAGTCACTAGGACTAGGGCTAGCACCCCCGCAGATAGAACCAATTTTCACATTTAGCCTTTGAACTCTGCTTCTGCCCCGTAGATAGAACTAATTACCGCATTCTGCTTCTGTATCCTGCTTTGCCACGTAGATAGGAAGACCCCTAATCTATATATTCCCCAAGAATCTTTTGTTTGGGGCTCAGAATTTGGAAATGACTCCTCTGGGCCCGTGCACGTTAAATAAATCTCATACTCCAGAATCCCTCGGTGTCTGGTTGCTTCGTTTTCCTATAACAGTACAACTTAGTAAATTGTGTGGTAAGTAACATGCAGAAATAAATATCTTTTATATATACAAAGAATAATTTAAAGACATAATCAAAGAACCAAGGGTGAACCTCCAAGTCTGATGTCTGGTCCAGATGGTGTGCTCATAAAAAGTGGTTCCAGGGAACTGGTCACTGAAATTGGGACCTGAGACTTGTACCTCAAAACAGTCTTTAAAAAAAATCAACAGTTGATTGATTTATTTTTTGATTTATCTGTTAATATTCCACTATAATCAACCACTTTTCCTGCTATCCTGTACTAAAATGTTATTCCCAAATGTCCCACGAGATGGCAGCAGAGGTGCACATTTGATACGTATCAGTTGCTCGGCCAGATAGTTCGTTTGATTTTATGTATAAAATAATAGCGTTTTATTTTTTAACCTCTTGGGTTAAAATTCATTTAAAATATATGTTACTTTCTTTATTGTTTAAGGAAGCTGCAACAAACAAAGCACATTACAAATGTGCTTTTCACACCTGGATCTTCTAAAAATCAGAGTCTATTACACTATAAAGCTAGTTCCAACAAATGACACATAAAACACATTTATTGCTTCCTTTCCCTAATGTGAAAACCAGTCACAAGGTAACTGGGCACTCCTTACATTTAGACATTTTAAAATACTGACATTTCTACCAGCCCCACTTACAGCAAGGTTCAACCAGCATCTCGGCCTCAAAATTCTATACAGTATGTTTTTGCCCTCATAGCACTTAAGCTAGCATTCACTGAGAACGGATGACTAGAAAGTTCTGTGGTGTGGGACTTCTGAAATAAACTACAGAACCTCTGAAATAAACTGCCATTGGAATTACAAAGTAACTGGACCTGAGTGCTGGTAAAGATGCTCCGTAATGAAACTTGAGAAAGAAATCTTCACCTTTAAATGCACAGCTTAGAAACAGAAGCTGAAAACGCACGTGTTCTGCACCCGTACCAGGAACCTAAAATAGTAGACGAAGTCCAGGGAAAGGGAAGAAACGAGCCCGCAGACACGTTCCAAAGGGCAGGTACAGACAATGATGGCGCTGGTATTTTACTTTGCCTTTTTGTGTCTCTTGTAGCAGCATTATATATAAATTTTACCTTCACATTGTTTTAGGAAGCTGCAACAGACAAAGCAAATTACAAACGACTTTCAAGCACACTTGGCACTTGGAAAAACCTGCCTTTATTATGCTACAAAGCCACTTCCAAGAAACGTCCCATAAAACACGCTTATTCCTCCCTTGGCCCTTACTCTGGAGACTAGTCACAAGGTAACTGTATAGTCCTGACATTTAGATATTTTCGAATGCACTTGTGAATACCACTACCACCAAAAGTCATTAATATTTCACTAGAATCAACCACTTTTCCTGCTGACCTAAACTAACATGTCATTCCCAAAAATTGCCACAAGATGGCAGCAAAGACCGACACTGGAACATACGCTGTTCTTTGGGCTTGACCACAAGGTTCCTTCGCGTTTTCCAGTAAGATGCAATGGCGGGCACATGTTTTTCACTTTCCTCAACAATGTAATCGAACAGCAGTTTCATCATTTACTTCCACTGTCCTCTGCTATCATTTCACCCACTTCACCATTCCCTCTGCCCACAACATGGTTATCTTTTGGAGCACAGAACTCTTCCAGGTGCTTTTTGCAGTCTTTCACACACCAGAAATTTTTCACACTAAGAGAATTTAGGAAAGGCTGCTGAAATACCTGGTAGTCGGAGGATAAAATGTCTTATGTGTACTGTGGATGAATCGGGACTGCCGCGCCAGGCTGAAGCCGTTTTCCCCTGGCCACCAAAGAGAAACATGCTCTCTCGCCTTTTCCTGATGTATGATTATGTGTCTGCTGCTGACAAATTCAGGACTCTTTCCCTGGGGCAGTGAGTGCCACTGGTCCAATGGGGAGCAGTAGTTTGGAGGTAACCACCTGCTACACGGCAAGGAGCTCCTAGTACAGGACTCCCTAGTGATCCTACCATATCCACAGCATCACCTTCTTTGGATGCAGACCACACTTCGGAGTGGCTGCTGGTGGATCCCTCATGTGCCCACCATCTCTCCCGTTCCACATTAGTGTCGAATATCAACGATTCATCCCCCCCTCTCCACAATTTGTCTTGGAAACAGAACATTTTCCTTGCTTTTTGGTAGAGAAGTTCATGTGGAAATGTGGTCAGGAAGGGTTCCCCCCTCCTCCACAGTTAACTACTGTGGAACCCAAACAATAAAGCAATTGATGTAACCTTGCTAGTGAAAATGATTTTTGACACTTGATTAGGGTTTTTTGAGTATGTCGTCTGTCTCCCGCGTGGCATAATGTACTCTGTCCTCAATTAACATCTGGACTGTTTGGCTGTCAACTGCACCTGGTCCATCCGACATGTGGGGAATCTTCACATGAGAAATCTCAGACGTGAAACTTTGCAAACCACTTCCGACACGTTCTACCCATCACACCACTGTCTTGTATACACCACAAATCTGCTGTTCCATTTAACTGGCATTTTAACCCTCTTGATCTGACAAAGAGTAATGTACTGAAAATATTACTTCTGCTTATCCATCTTCTATATGAAAATGGCCACATGTTCAACAGTTCAGATGAGTTTTTCTTAAACGCACACTGATATGTCATCTGTCATGATACCGTTTAACCAAAGGGTTTCAAATGAAGTTAAAGACAAGTATGTGAACCAGAATCACATGATGGCAGAGTGAAAGCGGGGGTGGTGAGGGACTAAACAGATGTTTTGGCCAACCTGGTATAAAGCAGGCTTCAACCAGCATCGCTGAATTGAAATCATATACAAAGAGTTTTTTTGCTCTCATATCACTTTAGAATTCACTGAAAGTGGGTGACCAGATAGTTCTGTTGTTTGATATTTATGAAACAGACACCTAAATAATCTCCAAAATGAACCACCATTTGAGATACAAAATAACTTTAACTGAAATATGCTTAACATCTACATACTGAAACTTGAGAAAGAAATTTTCACCCAGAAATACACATTAGAAACAAAAACTGGAAATGTACCAGTTTTTGCACCCATATGAGGAAACAAAAATAGTACAGAACATCCAGGAAAAAAAAAGAGAAAAAGAGCCCCAAGACATGTCCCTAAGGCCACATACACAAACGATGGCACTTCTATTTCATTTATGTATTTTATTTTATATTTTACACCATGGTAGAGAATACTGAATAAACTTTACTTTTCTCATTGTTTAAGGAAGCTGCAACAGACAACACAAATTACAAATGATTTTCAAGCATGCCTGCAACTTGTCAAAGCCTGACTTTATTACCCTACAAAGCCAGTTTCAAGAAATGTCACACGAAACGCATTCATTGCTCCCTTTGCCTTTAACCTGCAAACCAGTCACAAGGTAACTGGACAGTACTTATATTTATACGTTTTCTTGGATTTGTAAATACCACTGCCATCGAAAGTCATTGATATTTCACTGAAATCAAACACCGTTCCTGCAGACCTGAACTGAGGTGCCATTCCCAAAATGACCACCAGGTGGCAGCATAGACCGACGGTTGGAAACACTTACTATTGCCTTCACAGAAAGGTTCCTTTGCTTTTTACCGGACCGATGAACCTAAAATAGTAAATTCAATCTACGCAAAGCTGAGGAAACAAGCCCATAAACATGTCTGTAGGGGCATGTACATAAAACGAGAGTGCGTGTGTTTTACTTTACTTTCTTCTAACTCTTGGTGGAGAATTTTAAATAAATTTTACCTCCACGTTGTTTAAGAAAGCTGCAACAAAACAAATTACAACTTTCACGCCTGGAAATTGTAGAAATCCGACTCTATCACACTACGCAGTCAGATCCAAGAAATGTCACATTAAAACATGCTAACTTCTCTCCTGGCCGTAACTCTGGAAACCAGTGACAAAGTAACTGGATAACCCTGACATTTAGATGTTTTCAAATGCACTTGTAAAAAAAAAAAAACCAACAAAAAACCTGCCATCAAAAGTCATTGATACCTCACTGGAATCAACCACTTTTACCGCTGACCTGTACTGAGGCGTCATTCCCCCAAATAGCCAGGAGATGGCAGCAGAGATCAACACTTGGAACACATTGGCTTGGCGGAAATGTTCATTTTACCAATAGGTATCTTGACAGGCACACTTTTCATTTTCCCCCAACAATGTGACTGAACAATGACTGGACAACATGGTTACCACTTTGTTCCACTGCCCTCTGCCACTTTTCATGCAACTGCACCATTCCATCTTCTCACAACATTATTCTCTTTCAGTGCAGAGAGCTCTTCCAGGTGTCTTCTTCAGTCTTCCAGTGGATGGAAATTTCTCTCCATTAAGACAAATTCAGAAAGACTGAACTAAATGATCATGCACCTTCTGCATCTTCTGCTGACAAATTCTGAATGCTTTCCCACAGGCAGATTTCAGTTGTTCTGATGGAGAGAAGAACTTGCTGGGAGTAACCCTCTGGGTTTCTGCAAGGAGCTCCCACTGCAGAGCACCCTCAGGAATCCACCACATACAGAACATCACCTCCTTTGGATGAAGACCGCCCTTTGGAGGGGCTGCTGGTGGTGGTTCCTGTCTTTCCCTCAACTCTTTCCCCACACTCGGGATCCCCTGTAGAAGCACGGGTCCTGTCACATCTGCTGGGTCATGGGACTGTGTGGAGGGGTGGAGCCTGAGAGACTGGGGGTGCTGGGATGTCAGCACTGAGTCCTGTGCGAGCCGGGAGGGGTCTCGCCTGGGAGACCAGGGCCCAGCCACATCGGCTCTGGGTCCGTATGTGGTTGTCTCGTCTTTGGTTCTTCAGACTGACACGATTGTCTTCTGGAGTAACCAAAGACCTGATTAAAATGATAGGAAACAGAAACACACTGTAAGGAAACGCTGTATCTCTGCTTTAGGGGCAAAAAACGTTTCGCACCATCTTATCTGGTGCAGCACAACACAGGAAAACTTTGTCCTTTTAACAAAGTGAAACAGAACCCACTGTGCTTCTACATCAGCTCACATTTCACATTTACACTAGTTTACTCAGTGAAATGCATTCCCATCATGTTCAGCTTTGCCACATAAAAAACGGCCCCGCTCCACATTTCCCTCCACGGACCTCCCACCACTTTCCTCTTCACTCTGCAGTTGCCCTGCTTTTCCCGTCTCACTGCAGAGCCACCGGCCTCTCTTAGGACACAATTAACTCCCTTTCTCTGAGAAACACATGCCCAGACCTCATACCACTTTATCAAATCGCAACATGCCTTGTTTTTCTTGTATACACCATTCTTTTCTCTATTGCTTTTTTCTACCTTTAATTATTCTTAATTTTTTGAAATCTTAATTTCTCATTGAAGATAAGAGTAAGAAAGTGTGAATTCTGCCACACCAGTATTCTTTAGATTAATATTTATAAATTCAATCACTTCTACAGATATATTTATCCATAGCACAAAATTTTTAATGTTCCACACATTCCCCAGTAGTGCCAAATATTCCTAGTTCCTCTGTAATTTGCAGCAAAACACAAATAACCCCGTGTTCCATTAGCCTAACCCTCACCCAGACACAGCCTTACACCATATACACAAAAACCTTAAAAAATCCAGTTTTCCTCACCCAGCCGACCTCTGAGGGTCCTCTGCAGACTGATACCATACTCCCTCCGCTGCCCCAGGTCCCAGGAGATGCCACCCTGCTGCAGGGTTGCGGCAGCCACTTAAATATCTCAGCAAAAGGGTGTCACTCAAAGCCAGAGGCACCATTTCTGGTGGCTTCCAGATAGGACCGAGCCATCCTGGGAGTCAGGACGGGCTGCCACTCCCACAGGTGCACAAGGGCCGCGTGGGCCAGAGGGGCAGCTGGGGCCCTGCAGCCCACACCTCACAGTTCAGGGACTGCCCCGGGCCCCCTTCTAGCTGTCCTGCTTAAATCCATGACATTTGGGGAAATTCCGGCAGAAATGGAGCCACATATTCCGTGACTTCTCCTCAAATAGTTATACTAGGATTGGAAACTATAGCCCCCAGGAAAAGCCGCATCTGGTCTCCACGCCACTCGCCACCAGGATGAAGGCAGCCAGCGCTGTGGTCCCAGTCACTCAATAACGACAAGTCACAGAACAGCACCAGCTCCGAGAACTTCCAGACGCAATAACTCCTGTCGAGAAAGGTCCCAAGTTTAGCAACCTCGGGAAAAGCAATTACCCTCTGACACCTTCTACCTGGTTCCTGAAGAACCATGGGGGACCCGCTCAATTTTGTTGCAATTTAATCGTTAACTTTCATCTTTAGGAACAACTGGTCACCGTGGCTACAGCAAAGACCCTTTCCGTCAATCATGCCATTTGATCCGACCAGTCCCAAGCTCTGTCTCAGTCCCTTCCCCCAGCCCAGCACACAGAGAGAACCAGACACCCCCTGGGGCGGAGTCCGCTCGGACAGGGTCGACGTTGCTCTCACCAGGGGCATTTCTGAGGTATGAACGCCGACTCTCCCTGCTGGCACCAAACAGCCAAAGAAAGGTCTGGAGAGAAAAGCGCGCGTGTAATGAGCCCGCTGCCCAGAGGCCGCCATGCGCGGGGTCCCTGGCTCAGGTATCCAGAGCCTCCGCTTCGCACGTGGGGTCCAGCGCAGAGCGATTCTGTTCGGGTCCTCGCAACGCGACGCGGAAAACGGGGAAAGTCCTTCACTACTTCAACATGCTCCCGTGCGGCCGGTTTTCCCTTCTCATAACCAGGAAAGAAAGAGGTGAGCTGGGCAGCCTTCGAGAGCGCATCCAAGTGAAGCCTCAGGGGGCTCCGGCTCCACGAACCCCTGGACCCACGCAGCGCCCCGTCCACCCGTGAAAGGCCTCGGGCCGGGCGCACAGCGGTGAGGCCGCTCCATTCCGCCCTCCCTTCCTGCCAACTGGGGAGAGAGACACCCAAACCTGTGTGAGCGCGCGGCCTGGGTGCCCGGCTCCCGCCCCATCGCCCTCCCCCGAAACCCGCCTGGAGTCTCTCCTGCTCTCCGGCGCCTCCGCCCACGCGCAGGTCCGAGTCCCCAAACCTCTGTTCTCTCCGACCCACCAAATTCCGCGCAGGCCCTTCCCCCTCCCACGCCCACTGTAACGCGTTCAAACCTCCCCTGGCGCCCGGCCCACCCTCTCCGTACCCGCCGCTTCCCAGCACCTCGCACCAGGGTCCAGTCTTTCCAGATGCGCGCCGCCCTTCCCTTCTCACCCGAGCTTTGCCCCCAACCCCAAACCCCGAACCTCGACCCGCCAGGATGGCAGCCCAGCCGGCCCCTCTGTCCCTCACCCAAGTTCTCGAGGCTCCTGGTGAGAGGCGCACCGCTCACAGAGATGAGGCAAGAAATACATTAGTTTACACTGTGAAGAAGAACAGAACATTCAGCCACAAAAATGGAGGATCAGGAAAAATCCTCTCTCTGAAGAAGCGGCGTGAACGCTGAGACCTAAATGGCAGCGAAGGGCCCGGCGTCCCGGCAGAGCGGGCACCTGCCCCAGCGCAGCAGGAAGGGACCGCACACCTGGGGAGACTGAGTCACGGTGGTGAAGCGCTGCAGGTGGCCAAGGATGACGGCTTTCTTGTCATTGCTCTCACATCTCTCCTTAAAAACTGTTCTGGAAGATCACTAAAAGTAAATATTCTTGCTTTGTACATTCCAAAGTTCACCATCTACAATCTCCCTTATCAGAAATGCGCACATTTGCCATATTGTGAGTTCCTCAGATAACCTAGAGGGGGCGCCATTTCACTTACAAAAACACTTGTGCTTTCTACAAGACCAGGGCTCCAAACCCTGAACTCAGTAAGTAAACTATTACTGTTTTATTGAATCATTAATGAACTTACCACCAAAAAAACTTCTTGTAACTCCTCACATTTCCTCACTTCTTCAAGTTTTCTTCCAAGTTTTATCCATTTTTACGTTTTTACATAGCTAAAGTAACACAATTTTATTATTTTATGATAACTTATTTATCTTGATAATCATGACAAGCAACTAATACAAATAATATGATTTCTTTCAGGGAGAGAAAATAACATGCAGAAATAGATATCCTTTAGATGTATGTAGAGACAGTGAGTTAAAGATATAATCATGGGGGGGAAATGGAGACAACTTTACTCGAACAACAATAAAAAAAGAGAAAAAATATTAGAATCAGAAAAGAAAAAAATAAATTAGATCAAACATAAAACAAACTGGAGATAAGACAGTTGTATTATGTGTGTGCTCACAATTTCTTAATGCATTTTGAAACAAATTTTTGTGGAAATGTGATTCCTGGGGGTAAATTTGGAAATGTCTGTGACTCAATTTATTTTCCAGAAAATAAGTTTACAAAACAAGGGGAAAAAAAGAGATATCATCAAAGAAAAGAAGCAATAGCAACAAAACAGATACAATACCTGAGATGAACCTTGACAAGACTGTGTAACATCTATACGCACAAAAATATTAAAATGATGCCCAAGAAAAGACACTTCAATGACTGGAAAGTAACATCGTGTTCTTGCATAAAAAAAACACATTAAGATGTCAACTCCCAAAGTTGTTTATAAATTTAATGTGATATAGATTACAAATCATCGACATCTTTAAAAGTAAAACACTTGTTTTCAGTTCACTGGTTAAAATAAACATGCTTTACAGTTGAATATGCTGAAATAAATATCTTTCATGTATACAAAGAGTAATTTAAAGGCACAATCAAAGAAAAGAACCAATAGCAACAAAACCAATAAAGTGCTTGGGAATAAACTTAACCAGAGTATTCATGATCTGAATGAACATTTTTACATGCGACCCACATAAAAGAAACTTGTAAAGTAACATCACATTCTCATTAGAAAAATCATACACAGATGTAATTTCCCAAGGTTGTTTCATATAGTCTATATTACAATACTAAAAAGTTGTTTGCCTTCAGGTAAGCTTCTAACTTTCCCGTAGGTCTCCCACATACAACCCCTGACGTCCATCATCCAGACCACAGAACATGACCACACCTCCTGGTGTCCACCTGCCAGACCACCTGGCGTCTGTCATGGTGACTGATAACCATCCAGAACCAATCCTAGGGCTAAGGATGCAGGACAAATAATTCTCAGGAAGGTGCTTTTTATTATAACAATCTTCCTCTTTTCTCTCCTTTGCACATAACAGGGTTTTTGCCAAGCTGAGTTTCTGTTTGCAAACGCTAAGGCTCTGAAAGAAATCCCTGTCATTCATCTCTGGCCCAGCTTCCAGACTGTTTGACTTCATTTGACATTTAACACCTACTTATGGCTGTGATATGTGTGTGTACAAATGCACATAAAGGGCCGAGAGGGATACACACCATTTGCTGCATCAAGCAGTGTCCTGCCCAAAATTCTCGTCCACCTGAAACTTCAGAATGTGAACATCCTGGGAAATGGGGTCTTTGCAGAGGTAATTAGCCAAGTGAAAGTGAGGTCATGTTGGATTAGGGTGGGCCCTAATCCAATGGTGACCATCCTTCCCTGACGGTCATGGGCACCACAGGGGAGAAGGCCACGGGAGGATGAAGGGACCACAGGGTTGCCGGCATCGCTGGAGGCCAGGAGAGAGGCTGGCACAGACCCTCCTCCTGAGGCTCCAGGAAGAGCCAATGCTGCTGACACCTCGATGTCAGACTCTGGGCATCTGGCACTGTGATCATTTGTTATGGAAAATTATTTTAACCTTTTATGGCTAATTTCCTTTTATGGCCAAAAAATTTCCTTTTTATTGGCCACTGAAGACCAATAAAAATAAACTAGTAAAGAAGTAACCCACATTTTATGCTGGAACCTTTCACTCTGCCACATGAGTATGAAATCTTGAACAACTCATTAGCTATATGGTCTCAGTCGCTTTGTCTGTAAAATGGGGATGTTAACATCCACCCTGTTCAGTTCCCAGGCTGCACTTGGGGTCTCCCTGGACCCTTCTCTCACGATCCACATCCACTCTTCCTCCCACATGGCTCCAGTGGCCGTGACCGCCTCTCCATCCTCCCTGCCACCCCGTCTCTAGTCCACGTCTCCAGCCCCCAGCAGATCCATTTCACCGAAATACCACCACACATTCCTTTTCTTTTTGTAACCCCTCAACAGTCTCTGATTACCTATTACATTAAGTCTGAACTTCTTTAATTAAAGACCCTCTACATTTGGAGCGGCACTTGCCTGCCACCTTTATCACTCACCACTTGCTTCCCTGGTTCTAAACCAGGGTCAAAGATGACCTTTGAACCTGGAGCCTTGTCCTCCGAAGGGGCCAGTGAGCATGCTCCTCCCTACACATGGCTCCTCCTCCACCTGCTTCCGGCCCGAAGTCTTCTCCCGGGGCCTCATGACAGAGGGGACTTCCCTTCCCCTGAATTCCTAGAGCACAAACCCTCAGCATCTTATGAATTTTTATTAGTGCCCATTAAACTGCAAAGGCCAATAGAGAGAGAAAACCTGACCCATTATTGTGCCTAGCAGGCAACGTCATGGAGAGTGGGAGCTCGATACGTGCTTGTCACATAAATGAATAACAATCATACAGCACTTGAGGTTTTAAAAATATTTTATTTATTTTAGAGAGACAGGAAAGGAGGGAGAAAGAGAGGGAGAGAAACATCAATGTGAGAGAGAAACATCAGTTGGTCGCCTCTCACAGGCCCCACCCAAGGACCCGGCCCACAACCCAGGCATGGGCCCTGACCGGGAAAGGAACCGGTGACCTTTGGGTCTGGAGGCCAGCACTCAATGCACTGAGCCACACCGGTCAGGGCTAAAGCACTTGAGTTTTATGGAATTAACACAGGTTTTAAAAATTAAAAAATATGTAAACAGAAATGATATTCAGCTAGTACATACCAGTACCACCGCACTAGTTGTAAAGTACTGAAATACTTCCTTACCATTGACCTTGCCACCTGGATACTTCCACTGCTGTTGCTGGCAGGGCACAGCCCCTGAATGCACCTGGACTCCCACAATCTCCCAACAAAAGGGTTGGCCTGAGACTCCCCCCACACACCAGGGCCTGCTGCCCAGACCAGGACACCAGGCACAGCGAGTGTGTCAGGGCTTCCAGCTACTCTCACCCACCAGCACCTCCACCCACCCCATTTACAGACGGGTGAACTGAGGCCAGGGGAAGGGGTCACCCAACACACAGGCCCCAGAGGAAACACTGCTGAGAGTGAGAGAACAGCTGCTGCAGCCTCGGGAGGCGTGTCCCGAGCAGAAAGCTCATCTAACAACAGGCAGGGCAGCGGGGATGGTGCCCCCCCACAGGGCAGGCAGCACACACGCATCTCCAGTCTTTAGTCTTCTTTCTCCGTGTGCTGTGCTTCCCAAAATCCAGACCTGCTACAGGGCCCTTTCTGTGAAGCTTGGCAGCATTACGCAGAGCTCACCTCAGCGCACCCCTCCTCCCACCTCAAACTCATGAAGGACAGAGCAGGGCAGTTACTTTCCTAGAGCTGTTTACTCTCCCAGAGGCCACTGAAGACCTTGAGATAGGACTAGGTCATTCCTGCAGAAGCGGCCAGACTTCCGGTCAAGATGGAGGTACATAGGTAAACATGCTTCACCTTCACATACAACTCCCACAAGACCCAAAATTACAACTCGACTACAAAACAAATATCACCCAGACTCATCAGAAAATCAAGCTGTATGGAAGTCCAACAATGAAGGATTTAAAGGAGCCACATTCATTCAGACAGGTGACTTTTCTACAAATAGGCCAGCTACTAAAAGAGGGAGTCAAAGCAGCTCTACCTAATACACAGAAGCAAACACCGGGAGGCTGCCAAATTGAGGAGTCAAAGAAATATGGCCCAAATGAATAGGACAAAACTCTGGAAAAACAACTAAACAAAATGGACATAAGCAACCTATCAGATGTAGAGTACAAAACACGGGTTATCAGGTTGCTCAAAAAACTCCTTAGGTAGTGCAATGGCATAAAAAAGACCTAGAAGGAAATTAAAATTACATTAAGGAAATAAAGAAAAATCTACAAGGAACTAACAGTGGAGGGGATGAAGCCAAGAATCAAATCAACGATTTGGAACATAAGGAAGAAAAAAGCATTCAATCAGAACAGCAAGAAGGAAAAATATTTTTTATTTTTATTTTTTATCTTTTTACTTTAATTGTTGTAGTAAGTACAGTTTTCTGCCTTTTACTCCCATCCCGGCCCACTGGCTGGAAAAAGAATTTTTAAAATGAGGCTAGATTAAGGAGCCTCTGGGATATCTCCAGACACACCAGCATCCAAATCACAGGGGTGACAGAAGAGGAGTCCCAAACAAGTTGAACCCAAAGAGGACCACACCAGGACACACCATAATTAAAATGGCAAAGGTTAAAAATAAGGAGAGTATCTTAAAAGTAGCAAGAGAAAAGCAGAGTTACCTACAAAGGAATTCCAATAAGACTGTCGCCTGATTTCTCAAAAGATACACTGACACTGCAGGCCAGAAGGGACTGGCAAGAAGTATTAAGTGATGAAAACCAAGGCCTACAACCTAGATGACTCTGTCCAGCAAGGCTATCATTTTAAATTGAAAGGCAGATAAAGTGCTTCCCAGATAAGGTAAAACTAAAGGAGTTCTCATCACCAAACCTTTATTATATGAAGTGTTAAAGGGAACTACATAAGAAAAAGATCAAAACTATGAACATTAAGTATACAACTATACACAACTGAATCTAAAAAAAAACTACGCAAATAACAAGAACAGGAACAGAATCATAGAAAGGGAGATCATTTGGAGGACTATCAGCTGGGAAGAGAAGGGAGGGGATGGGGGAAAAGGTGCAGAGGTTAAGAAGCCCCCATCAGTAGGTGCAAACTAGAGAGGGGGAGGGTAAGAACAGTGTATGGGATGGAGAAGCCGAAGAACTTACATGTACAACCGCTGTGGCATGATCTACGGGGGGGACTGCTGGGGAGGGGGGTACCAGGCGGATAGAGAGCAAAAAGGAAAAATTAGGACAGTTGTAATAGCATAGTCAATGAAATATATATTTATATTTAAGTATTTTATTTATTTATTTTTAGAAAGAGGGGAGGGGAAGGACAAAGCGTGGGAGAGAAACATCAGTGTGTGGTTGCCTCTCATGTGTCCCCTACTGGGGACCTGGCCCACAACCCAGGCACGTGCCCTAACTGGGAATTGAACCAGCGACCCTTTGCTTCACAGGCTCGTACTCAATCCACTGAGTTACACCAGCCAGGGCTGAAATATATATGTATTTTTAAAAGCAGCAGCAAGAAGATAGGAACGGGGAGGGGGCCACATCAGAGAGGCTGTCAGGAGCCTAAAAAAGGGGGTACCTGACGTAAGGCCTCGTCCACCAGCCTCACATTGTATCCTGGGTACACGGAAGTGACTGGTCAGAGAAATAGCACCAGATGCGCATGGAAGATCAACCACCCTGACTGCAGACAGGATGTGAGAGTGGGCATCAGGGTCGGACCCTGGGGGCTCACACATCAGTCAGAGTACGAGAGGGCCAGGGTAAGAAGGTCAAGCAGAGAAGTTAGAGAAAGCACAGAAGATCCGAACTTTATTTTTTTATTTATTTTTTTAAATTTTATTTATTTTTATAAGGGAAGGGAGAGAAACATCAGTGCATGGTTGCCTCTCGTGAGTCCCCTGCTGGGAACTGGCCTGCAACCAAGGCATGTGCCCTGACTGGGAATCGAACCGCGATCAATCCACTGAGCTACGCCAGTCAGGGTCTGAACTTTATTTTGAAGACAGAGCTCACGTGCCAGTGAGGTACTGAGCACATGCATCAAAGAGCAGTCAAGGGCAGCCCAGGTTCCACCCTAATCAACTGGGCGTGTGGTACTGCCAAACCCAAAAAAGCAGAAAATAAAGGCTCTGGGGCTAACAGAATGCTCTGGATTAGTCTGAAATGTCTATGACAGTCAAGATAGAGATGCTGACTAGGTGGGTGAGCTCTAGATACCTGTCTAGTCTGGGATGCAAATCTGGGAGACACCAGCAAAGCCCCTGGGGTGGGCTGAGAACCCTACAAAACCCGATTCTGCAGCACAAGACCTGGGAACTCCCGCCTGCAGCAGGCAATACACCAAGAGGTCATCTCAGAACAAAGGCTGGCCTGCTGGGGGCCACACTGGTCCCTGAAGATGACACTTGCTCAGGATGAAGGCAACACAAAGGACCGTGCACTGGAAGAAAGCCTGAAACCACAGTGCCAGCCACCTCCATCATCTGTACCTTGTCTAACACAGGCAATTAGCACACACTCTCACTCATCCGTTTTTATGAGAGTTTTATTACGCCACCGTGACAAAGTGGTATAAAGCACCACAGTGAGGGACAGCACGCCCTTTTCACACTGAGTGCCAATGTGCAATCATGCTGCTTCTGCACGCACCCTCAGCCACTTGGTCTCACCCTGAACACTGGGCAAGATATTGCTCCTGCCACGTGCTCACACTTCCCTGTACTGCAGAAGCCTTTCTGAAAGGACCCCCTTTTCCAGCAATAGGAACCGTTCATCTGAAGACCCACAAATGGGGTCTTCTGCTTATCGCACAGAACTTGATATGCTGGTCTCACATACACCTGACAACCATGGCACCAAATAAACTGGCCAAGCAGGGATGGACCGACCCCACATCCGTGGGACACAGTATTTGTGGTAGGGTTCTGCACTCAAGACAGAACCCCACACCTCTGGGGAGGGGCACAGTTCCAGGGGAGGGGGAGAGGCTAAAAGAAATTGAACCTAAACTCTTTGTCAGGAGTGTCCAAGGTGGCCTTGGTTGTCCTTGCCAGGCGAGGCCTGCAGACCCTCCCGCTCTTCTTTCTGGTGGCCTCTCCTACGGGCTGCACCTGGGCTGAGCGGGCTGCTGTGGAAGAGAAGACAGTGTGTCAGAACTGAGTAATGAGAGCTAACGCCAGCTCTGCCCATACGACTGTAACTACTTTGTATAAATTAACTGATTTGCTTCCTTTCCTGACTGGTGTGGCTCAGTGGGTTGGGTGTCATGTTGCAAACAGAAAATTTGCTATTTCCTTTCCCTGCGAGGGCACGTGCCTGGGTTGTAAGCCAGGCCCCTGTGTGGGGGTGTGCGAGAGGCAACTGATTAATGTTTCTCTCACACGTACATATTTCTCTGTCTTCCTCCCTTCCCCTCTCTCTAAAAATAAATTAAAAATTTAAAGATATATGTTAATCAACTAATTTGCTTCTATAAGGTAGGTATTATCATCGCATCCTATTTAGGCCACAGGGAATTCAGACTCCCCCACCCCTGCCTCCTCAAGTAGGCCTGCGTTCTGTGCACCCGAGGTCCAGGCTTTCCCTCACTTCACTAGGCCTGTTGCACTGGGATTCTTCCTCTCACTCCTTATGCTCTTCCTCCCTACCCTTGGAGGACTGTGAACTAGGCAGTCCTCCAAGTTCTCAGCTCCTCACCAGTCTTGAGATCTCGCAGGACTTCGCGCCATTCGGCTCCCATCTGAGCCCTGTAGTCCCCGAACAAGGAGCGCATGAGCTGCCTCTTCCGGGGCAGAGGGGTTCTTTCACTGCGCAGGGTTCGAATGGCCGCAATAGCCTGCTCTTCTGCAGACAAAAATGAAGGGCTAGAGACCCCCTCGAACCTCACCTCCTACGCCAAAGCAACAAGTCTACCCCCCAGGCAGCATCTGCAGGCCAAAGTGCTGCCACGGTTCGCCTCCACCCAACTGTATGAAAGGGCCCCTCACTCTGTTTTGGGTTGGGTCTCTGCATCTTGAGGCCCAGCTCCAGCTGCTCCACGCACCAGGCCAGTTCCCGAGCCAGCTGCTCCGCCTGCGTTGGATTGGAGACAATGGCTGTAAAAGGCTACGAGGACCCTGTGGCCTCCGCCCCCATCCCATCGCCCTCCCTGCCTTAACACCGCAAATTCGACTCCACAATCGCTGGCGGACCCTCACCCGGAATGCACCAGGGGACTCTACCCTCCCCGACTGAGGACCGTCCTTGCCTGGGACTCCTGGCTTAAAGGGGCTTCCTCGGGGGCCGGCTTTTCCAAGGCCTTCCCGCCTCCATTAGACACAGAGGCCCTATTCCGGCTTTTCTTCTTCTTTTGCTTCCTAGAGGCTGCGTCACCTTCGCCGCCTATGGGATGCGCCCTGGAAGCTGCGTCACTGCACGTGGAATGCACTGAACACAGATGGATGGGAGACGGGGCAGTAAAAGGACTCGGGGCGCTGGGAAGCGGCGCGGGGCGCCAGGGGCTGCCAGGCGCGCGGGCTGTACGTGGGCCCGGGGTCGCCGGTGTCTCCCGGGCAGGATGTTCTAGGGCCTGGGGAAAGGGAGTCAGCAAGAGAGTCACGAGGGGCAGCCTACGGCCCGAGGACCCGCCAACCGCGCACCCTCTAGGGACCGCTCACCGCCATCCGCCGCCGCCACCACCGGAAGCTACGCAGCGTCCGGAGTCCCCGGCGTATTCGCTCCGCCTGCAACTCGTCCCGTGCGCAGCGGCAGGGCGGGCGGGGCCTCGCTGTGGGCGGGGCGTCCGCGTGGGCGTGGCCGGCGGCTGCGGGGGCGGGGCGGGGGAGACCTCAGGAACAGGTGGTCCGTTACCCACTGCGATATAGACACCGCTCTGAGCGAAGGGACAACCCAGGAGAGAGCGTTCCGAGCTCACCCTCCAGGGGCGCGAGAGCAGCAGGCGCACGAACGTGAAGAGCAGACCCATAAGGAAGCGCCGAGAATAGCGGCCGCGACTCAGCAGTGCCCCCGCCCGGGGGCAAGACCTGGTGATAAACTGCATGACAGATGCCAGGGACTGGAAAGGCGATTCGAATAAAAGGAAATATAGTGTATTTTGCTGTATTGGAAGGTTTAGTGTGCTAAGGGAGTTAATTTTTCTCCCGCTAAGCCTATAAACTTAACAAAATCACAGTAAAAATACCTGTAACTTTAAGAAGGAAGGATCTCCAGAGCCAGGTGGGCAGCAGATGAAATCCTCAGCCCAGCAGGGCAGAGCCTCCGGCAACCAGTGCCAAGGGAGGTCAGCATGGCGTGGAGCAGCACTCTGCTGTGCGGAGCTCGGCTCTCTTCGCAGTGCTCTGGAGCCTGCCTCAGTTATACCTTGAAAGCGGTGAACTCCACCCTTCTGGGTCTTTTCAATAAATATCTTGACACCCCAGCTGGTCAGTGGGGAATTTCCCCAGGAGTCTATCATCTGTGGGTGGTACCGCTCTGCAGAGAGGCTGCTCTGATCACTTGCGCAGCTATCTTGGCCTTTGTCTCCTTGCCAGATGTGTCTGCTCTTACTTAACTGGTTTCCGTCTGAAACCAAACTGTCATGGTTGACTCACAGCCATTTTGATTGACAAGAGTGACTCCGTTTTGTTTTGCATATTTTATTCTATCTTAATCAGACCACTGCCATCTTATTGGCCCTGCTGTCCACACAGCCCTGGCTCTTGCGCAGGAGGGGGTGTGTGTCAGCCACCAGACCCCTCGATGGCAGTGCTGGGTGAGTCCAGGAGGCAAGGGGCAGCGGGCACAGAGGGGCTGAGGCCTGGGAACCGGGCAAAGGGGGCAGGTGCGTCCTGGCAGGAGCAGATTCAGCAGCGGAAAGTGGAGGCTGTGCAGGGTGGGCCCAGGTGAGCCATTCATTCCGTGCATGCGCTGTGACACCCGCTGGATGGTGTCTTTAGATTTTGTGAGGATCCCACTGTGTGTGATTGGTGGACAATGTGTGAAGCACTTTATACTTTTTTCTTCCTGAACTCTCAAAATAGTCACTACAGAGATGTGTGTGGATAAAGTCAAGGTGCTTACCTGAGACCTTTGTGTTCATAGGTAGATGTCCCTCATGGGAACTTAGTCCTGTTGGAGTCCGGAGCCCATGCTTCCGTGGATGACTCTGGAGCTGAAGGCCAACCACATGAGCAGGACCACGAGAGATACGCAGAGGGCATGAGTATCAGAGGCTGCAGCCCAAAGGCCCACTGGGCTCAGGTGGAGACTGGGAAAGTCCCCGCCCTGAGGAATGACTTGGGCATCCACATGCCTGGGGTCACCTGCCTTTCGGGAAAACCTGTGCAACACAGGCTTCAGTGATGAAGATGGGCCCAGGGTTTCTCCTGGAATGTGTCTTCGAGGTTCTCCTGGTTTTCCCTTGTGGTCACTCCAAACAGAGGTGTTTCTCATTGTTTCCTTGTGACAGGGGAAGGAAAGCTCTTCCTGGAAGCCTCTTGGCAATCTGCCCCTTGTGTTTTGTTGACCAGGGCTGGGCCTTGTGGTCACCTAGGGCCACAGTGGCTGGGCCAGGGGAAAGAGGCTTGCTTCTACCTGAAGAGGGTTTCTTTGCACGGAGGTGCTGTGGGGTTGGGGGTGGGCTGTGTATTAGAGGCTGGCTGGGAAGGCTTTCCTGAGAGTGAAACTTCGGGCTACCTTTTAGCCTAAAGTAAAACCGGATCTGCGGTTCCGAAAGTCACACATACTGACAGTTCCCAGCGTGCACCCACCCAGCTCCAGTCTGTCTCTTGGAGTTTGGAAGTAAGGGGGATCCTTGCAGTTTCAAGTCTGAGGGAACCACACACCACTGGAGTTTTCTTGTTTCATTGTTTCTTTGCTTGTTTGTTTGGGTTTCTTCAAAATGTTTCTGTTCTATTGAGACAGGTATGGTAACTTTAACTTCAAAAATCTGGTGACCCACACAGGAGAGTCACCTCATGAGTATAAGCAAGTTTGTTTTTTTTTTTAATTTTTTTATTGATTATGCTGTTACAGTTGTTCTATTCCCCCCTTCATTCCCCTCCACCCTACCCCCCTTCCCCACCATTACCCCCCCTTTAGTTTATGACCATGTGTCTCAAGTCCTTTAGATTCTATATTTCCCATGCTATTCTTGCCCCCCCTTCTATTTTCTATCTACTGTCTATGCTACTTATTTTCTGTACCTTCTCCCCCCATCTCCTCCTCCCACTCTGCTGTTGCTAACCCTCCTTGAGATCTTCATTTCTATGTTTCCACTCCTGATCTAGCTGTCCTTTTAGTTTGCTTTCGTTTTAGGTGTGGTTGTTCATAACTGTGAGTTTGCTGTCCTTTCACTGTTCATGTTTCTTTAACTTCTTTTTCTTAGATAAGTCCCTTTAACATTTCATATAATAAGAGCTTGGTGATGATGAACTCCTTGAATTTGATCTTACCTGAGAAGCACCTTATCTGTCCTTCCATTTTAAATAAAAGTTTTGCTGGGTAGAGCAATCTTGGTTGTAGGTCCTTAGATTTCATGACTTGGAATACCTCTTTCCAGACCCTTCTTGCCTGTAAGGTCTCTTTTGAGAAATCTGCTGACAGTCTGATGGGGACTCCTTTGTAGGTGACTGTCCCCTTAGCTCTTGCTGCTTCTAGGATTCTCTCCTTCATTTTAATTTTGGCTAATGTAATGATGATGTGCCTTGGTGTGTTCCTTCTTGGGTCCAACTTCTTTGGGACTCTCTGAGCTTCCTGGATTTCCTGGAAGTCTATTTCCTTTGCCAGATTGGGGAAATTCTCCTTTATTATTTGTTCAAATAAGTTTTCCACTGGTGGCTGTGCCTTTCCCCCCTTCTGGTACCCCTATAATTCGGATGTTGGAGCCTTTAAAGATGTCCTGGAGGTTCCTAAGACTCTCCTCATTTCTTTGAATTCTTGCTTCTTCACTCTTTTCTGTTTGGCCATTATTTGCTTTCTTCTGGTCCACTCCATTGATTTGAGTCCCAGTTTCCTTTTCATTGCTGTTGGTGTCCTGTGCAATTCCATTCATTTCAATTAGTTTCGCCTTCATATATTTGTCTAATTTGTCGGTATAATCAACCAGTTCTGTGAGGATCCTGATGACCAGTGTTTTAAACTGTGTGTCTGAGAGTTTTGCTATTTCTTCATCGCTTAGATCTATGGGCTCTGGGGCTTTGAGAACTTGCGACATTTTTGGTCTGTTCTGGCCCTTTAAGTGTGAGAAGCCGTGCCTTGGACTCCCAGGTCGCTGGGTTGTGACGCTATATGTGGGGGTGTGGTCAGAGCGGGGAAATAGCGGCGCCCTCTACTGCCACTTGCCACGGGGACCGCCGGAGCCCCGGTCCAACCGCTCACTCCCTCGCCTGTCCGCTGGCGCACAAATGGGCGACCACAGTCAACACGCAGCACCGCTTCCCCTCTGTCTCCTTCGCGGTCGCTCACTAGGTCCAACCCTGCGCCTGGATTCCGCGCGTCTGGATTCTGCGCCTGAGTCCGTCTGACCGAGTCCTCCTGTGCAACCCCTCACCAGCCGCTGGTTTCGCCCCTTACCGGTCAGGCTGAAGAATTTGTTGTTAACGGACTTCCGAAAAGTTCAATTTTCCGTGTTCTGGCTGTGATTTCTGTTGCTAATATTTAGTTGTCTCTAAACTAGGTTATGTGAGAAGGCACGGCACATCCACCTATGCCTCCATCTTGGTGGAAGTCCCAGCAAGTTTTTTAAAGAATGAGTTGAGGCTCGTATGTAGAATCAAACTTGAGATCCTACCAAGAAGTCAAAGGAAACATGCAAATTGGATTTTTCCATAATTTGGACATAAAAGACTCTGTGAATTGGGAGGGAAATGGGCATGAAGTAGACACATGGGAACATGGGGCACAACATACAGGTTTTGTTTTTGAAACCAAGGTGGCAGTTTCTTGGGGAGAGAAGGTGAGCAGCAGCAGCAGGTTCCATCCACAGGGCCCCTGGCACTGAGCAGATGGTGGGGGAACTGGCTGGTCCTTCTGCTGCAGAGGAGAGGACTCCAGGTGAGGCAGAGTCACCAGAAGTAGGGATTGAACCCACAACCCTCTGTCTATGGGACAATGCTCCAACCAACTGAGCCACACTGGCCAGGGCTTGGCTGCATGCTTTGAAGGTGCCTTTAATATTGGCTGGGAGCCGGGCTGTTGTGAACTCATGGTACACAGCCTGTCGGTACTACGTGTGATAATTAATACAGAGCAGTCACCTATTTGGTGCCTCTTGGCTTCCAAACCAAGTAAATCAGTTATACCTGAGAACAGAAGGCCTTAGATTTCCTCCATGGATAGAAAGAACCTTCTGGAGGAAAGTGAGACCAGTGCCCGCAGATGCACAGCATTCCAAGGACACCAGCATGGCACAGGCCTTCAGCGCCTGAACCATCCTAGACACAGGGAGATGACATCAGCCAGGACAGTTTGAAATCCAGCAACTTGAGCTCTGCTCTGTGGACACTGTGCCCTTCTAGTGACTCCTTCCAAGGTGTGCCAGAACTGCAGGAGTTTACAGCGGAGACTAGAGGCTCAGAGATATAGGAATGCTGGAGTGGATAGGGGACTTGCTCGCCTACCCCACTTACAGCCCCCAGGAAGGGTCACAGACACTCTCTTCCCCTAGGCTTTGAGAAGGGCATTGGGGAGGGCACCAATGTCTGTGAGGGACTACGGTGGCTGTTTCCCTCAGGCTGTCATGAAAACGAGTCCCATAACTCAGTAGTAGCAGGTAATCCCCTCAAAGGCAGAAGCTGTGCATTGTCAAATGCCCAGACCCAGAGTGGTAATTAGGAAAGTTTGGTGACAGACATTGTGGCCTTGAATAATACTGATGGCATCTGTAGAATGAAATGGGTAGATGGCCTGCTCAAGTCTTTCTCAGTATAAGTGCAAAACCATTAAACCTGCTAAAGAGAAACCTGAACCTTACGAAAGAAGAAGAGGCCAGATTTCCCTTGAGGAAAGATTCTGATACTCTCAAAAAAAATAAAAAAAGTGTATCTTTTCCCCTTTCATACAGGGAATGTCAGAGGACAGGAAATACTCACACTTTTCAGGGATGAGGAAATACAAATTAGCTCAGAATGAGAAAGAAAAAAATCTCTGAAGCTATTCCTTGCACTGGAATAGCCAAGGCAGCTAAAATCAGCTGCCTCCTCATAGGAGGCAATATTTCTCTCCAACAGACGTGCAGCTGTGAAGTGTCGACATTTCGCCTCTCTGGTTTCCTGCGGAGGAACTTTGTTTTCTGATGTCACAGACCAGCGATGTTCGAACTTATCTCACGGCACACAAACTAATTACTAAAATTATAGTTTTTGCTCATCTGACACTAAAAAATATACTTTTGCTCATCTCACAGAAAAATAGGTATAATTTTGGGTCATCACACCTGACGGCTATTGCGTTGGCTGTTGTCCTTTGTTTATTTGACAATATAAGGGAAAAGGGGTCATCGCATTGACTAAGGCACTGACTAAGTCAGGTATTGCATGTCGATTTTTCCTCCCTTTGGTAAAGATTTTCTGTATTTATTTTTAGATGGAAGACAGGGAGAGAAACATCAATGTCTGCCTGCCTTTGGCGGGCCCCCCACCGGGGACCGTCCAGCAACCCAGGGATGTGCCAGACCTGGAATCCAAGCCGCAACCCTTGGCTTCACAGGCGGCGCTCAGTCCCCTGAGCCACCCAGCCAGGGCTGGTACTGTGTGTCTTAAAAATCGCCGCGGCACACCGTGAAAAATCGCTCTCTTACACTAACGGAAATGTGTTAGACGTTACATCAAGAATGAAAAGCCCCATTTTTACTCGCACGTCTGAGTCCCTTGGACACGGAGAAGCAGCCTTAATTAAAGCTGCCTCCAAGGAGCGATGGGCACCACCTCCCACGTCCCGGGAAGTGAGCCCGGGTCCACCTCACGGTGCGGCGCTGGCGGGCACCCGTGGCCTCAGGTGGGTCTCACCTGCCTGCATCCTTCCGCGCACCCACGGTTCTCGTCCCCCTCGGGGCAATGACGGCTCCACACCCCCGACGGCCGGGCGACAGGCTTGTTCCCGCGATCCCGCTCAGAACTGTTGTTCATTCAGAGGGGGAGCTTATAAAGTCTGCTGGTGAGAAAGTTTTCGCTCAGAGCCAGGCCACAGTAAGACTGGAGAGAGACGCAGGGTTCGGTTGCCTCCGACACGCGCCGGGCCCTGCGGGGTCAACCCACCCCACCCCACCCCACCCCGCGGCCTAAGCACGACTCCTGACCGGGATCGAACCCCTACCCTTTGGGGTACGAGACCACGCTCCAACCCACTGAGCCACCTGGCCAGGGCTGACTGGTCGTCTTTTTATATTTAGTTACACGGACGGGCTCTGACGGCGGCGACCCCGCTGGAACTCCCGCCTGCGGGGAGTGGGGGGGCGGACCCACAGAGTCGCGGCGGCCTCCCGCCGCCTAGAGCGGTCGCGCGGGCCCGGGCTGGGCGGGCCCTCGACGGGAAGTCGGGGCGGGACTTCCGGATCCGCCTCGGGGCGATCGGGTCGTGGCTTTGCGTCCTTCCCGGAGCGACCCCGCGGCGGAGGTTCGCGAGGGTTAAACCTACACGTTGCCGACCGCGCTCCCGCGTGATGTCCTTGGCCCCGCGGTGGGTGCCAGCCCCGGGCTGTCTAGGGCGGACGGGCGGGGGGCTGTGGGAACCGCGGGCGCAGGGGCAGGCGCAGCTCGGCCTGGGCGGGGTCCGAGCCTTGGTGGCTTGGGTGGTGCCCTCGGGAGGGGGCGTCGTAGTGGCCGACCGGCCGCAGCCTGGGGTCCGGGCAGCGGGTGCGCCTGGCGCACCTGCCACGGCGACGGGGCAGGTGTGCGGGGAATGGCGTCTTGGCGGTGGGGATGCAGGAAGAGCCTCGGCAATTAAGCGCGGACGTCGGGCTGTGAGGGGTGGGCTGTCGCGCAGCCCCTGGTGTCCCGCCTGGAGGCCCCGCCGGTGGCGGATTCGCGGTCCGGGTGGAGAAGGGGCCCGGGGGCCTTCGGAGTGGGTCTGAGGGGTGGATGGGTCGTGTCCATCCCGTGGGTGCCTGCCGTGGTCTGGTGACTGCTGGACGCTCCACTTGTCTCTTTTCTCAGCACTAGGTTAGGCACTAAAGAATGAGAACTTGCTTCCAGGTTCTTTGGCATAATCCAGTTTCTTGAGGTCGTTGTTCTGAAGTGCATGTTTTCTTACTGACTGACTTCCTGTCCTTATCCGTTAGAGGCCCCAATCCTTGCCCTTGCCCCGTGTCTCAGATCGTCAGCAACTTGACTCTTGTAATTATTTGGCGTCCAGTAGGATACCCTGGGCCCAAACCTTAATTCCCTCTGCGAAGTATATTTTATGTATAGTGTAGCATATCCACAGACCCCAGGCAATAGGATGTGGATGTGGGTGGGCAGGGGCCCTCCCTCTACCACCAATTGGGTCTGTGCCCTCCTGGGCAAGATCCAGACAAACAAGATCTAAACGACCATAGTTTGTTACACTTTATATTGAAAAGGCAAAGAGAAAGTATACATATTCGCTTGTGAAGCTCGTTCTGGAAGGGTACATGAGAAACTAGGAAGGGGAAATGAGTGGCTGGCTGGGAGATACTTTTTAACTTGATTTTTGAGTCCCATGCCTGTGCCCCTGTTTGGTTACAGTGGTGACGATTTCAAGAAACTTAAAGTGAAATGAACTAAATGACCGAGTCTCCCCTTGGGAGAGGGAGAGTGAAGCTGCCCCGCTCCCCAGCCCCATGGAAGAAGCGGCTTCTGCTCTGTTCTCTTGCTGCATGGATGGACACCAGTGCTCTCCCTGCTTTACACTTCATCTCCGCGTCCCACTTGCCACCAGTGCCAGGCTAACCTTCCCGACATGATTCATCTGTTCTCTTTTGTAACAGAAATGTGGCTGGTGCCTCATGCCTCACCTTCATGAGGCAGCCAAGGCTTCTTATAGTCTGTCTCTCAGTAACCCTGCCTCTGGGCTCTGACCACAGCTCTGCCCCATTTCACCCCTGCTTCTTCCGCCTTTCTAACCAGTGTGGCCTAAAACCCCTTCTGGGCCTGGTTTAAATGCTTTCCAGCCCCAGGGCTGCAGCCCTTCCCTGCTGCCTTTGCCCAGAACACTTGCCCACCTCATTGATGCATTTGCTGTGATGTCTCCCCATTGAAGTCTGTGAGTGCCACAGTCACTGCTCTGTTTTCACAGCGTCCCCAGGACGGACCCAGGCATATGATGGGTGTTTGGAAAACACTGAAAACACATGTCCAAGAAGAAAAATCCACTCTGGCTGGGTAGCTCAGTTGATTAGAGTTTAATCCTGATACTCCAAGGTTGCAGGTTTGATCTCAGGTGAGGGGACATACAAGGAACAGCCAACGAATTCAGAAATAAGTGGGACAAATTGATGTTTCTCTCCCCGCCCTGCCCCCGCCACCATGTCTCTTCCCCTTCCTCTCTCTCTTTATAAAATCTATACATAAACTTTTTTTAAATTCAGGCCATAGATTGGCAGGCAATGGCTACAATGGGCTTCTGCCAACTTTCCTACCTCATCTTCTTCAGCCCTGAAAGGTGGAGGGGTCCGTGGACCTGTCACTGATGCAGTGTGGATGAGGTGCTGAGGGGTGTATCCCCACTCAGGGGGGCTATTGGGGCTGGAGAGGAGCCCAGTTTGGGAGTCTTCACAGGATAAGGGCTATTGATACCACAGGACTGGCCCATCCGCCATGGAAGTTGCTGTTGGGGCCCTTCCTCTGTGGCAGTGAAGCCTGGGACACCGACATGAAGAGGGGGATAAAGTGCCTGGGAGGGAACTGCTGGTGCAGAGGGAGGATGGCCTAGGGGTGGGGATGAGGAGGTCTACTGTGGATGCTGCCACAGCTCAGACAGGAGTGGCTACTAGGTGACCACAGCCATGTCCCTAGCACAGGCTGCCACTGGCTACCCATACTCTGGAACTGCTGGTCCCCCTGAGAGTGGCTCAGGGGTCTACCTTCAGGGCATTGTCAGGAGTGAGGGCTGGGCCCACAGTGGGTGCAGGCTCTGTGCGGCTACGCTCCTGCTGAGGCAGGCTTGGGTGTTTCCAGGGCCTGCCTACAGGGCCCTGTGGACTTCTCACCCTCGGTGTCCCTGTGGCTGTCTGACCCTCCTTTTGGGTCTGGGTCAGTAGTGCAGGTCCCTGAGACTCGGCAGCAGGTTTTCCTCAGTCTCGGGCTGCGGGGTAGAGGAAGAGACTCCCCCCAGGTAGGTGGGTGGGTGGGTGGGTCCCTGCGGCCAGCCCTTTGCACACTTACCAGTGCCCTTTCTGGCCTGCAGGTCCCAGGCATGCCCAGCCTCAGAGCCTGCTCTGAAGAGGTGGAAATGGAGCCCTCAGTTCCTGGATCATCCCCATGGACCCCTGCAGCCCGTGTGAGCAATGTGCCCACCGTGACCCGCCCTGCACCTGCACTTCGAACTCTACTCTGCTGCGGCAACGCTGAGCGGGGAGCTGCTCCCCGGCACCATCAGCAGCCAGGTACTGGGACTGAATTCTCCCCTGGTGCCCTCATTCTGGGGGAACTCTGTCCGTATCACCCTGCAGTTACCCCCATTAGTTCATTAGCTGCCCGTGTCATCTTTAGGGGTGGGGTGCCTTGTGGACTGGAGGGGCCGGGGCTGGGTGTCAGAGAGGAAGCAGGCCTGGTCCCTGGTAGCCCTGGTGCCCTGAGTATGATGCTCTGGTTTTCCCACCTGGCACACAGGGGCACAGTATATGGCTACCAGCTGAGCCCTGCCCGGCCCAGCCACCAGGAGTGGCTGTCCCCTCCCCTCACTTCTGCCCCAGTCAGGCCTTGGTTCCCTCTGCCTTCCTTCACCTGCCCAGCTGCATTCAAGCCCTTCAGGACCTTCCCAGAGGGTCCTTCCTCACGCCTCACAGCTCCCTCCCCTGTGGACATCTCAGCGGTACTCAGGCTGCCTGCTCAGCCTGAGCCTTCCCTGCTGGAGTCTGACGAGAGCTGTTGCACAAGAGGACACTTGTGTCCTACAGGGATCTACTGTTTGACTCGGGACAACTGGGCAGAGCACCCTTGTCAGAACCAGTGTGGCCAGGGAAGGCCGGGCTGAAGGCAGAGGAGGTCAGCGGGGGGCAGTCGGACGCGTGTCACGGAGGGCGGGGAAGAGACGTGCTCCCACGAGGCGGCTCTGAAATAGAGGCCTGCTTCCTGCCCCAGGCAGAGGCCATGGGCACGCTGGGCAGAGAACGGGGAGGGCAGCTGGGACGTTTGCTCCAGAAAACAAACAGGTCAAGTTTAAGGAGCCACAGTGGACAAAATGGTGGAGTAGGCAGCTCCAAACACCTGTTCTTCCACATAAATATTTTTATTATTACTTTTAATTCTCCCCCAAGGATATCTTCATTGACTTGAGAGAGAAGGGGGACAGAGAGAGCAACATCGATTGGTTGCCTCCCAACTGCCCCAACCAGGAATCAAACCCACAGCCTTGTGGTAGGGGATGGTGCCTCAACCAACTGAACCACCTGGCCGGGGCCACAGAAACGTTGTGTAGAAACAGCAGAAACTGTTTCAACCAACTTTGTCAGAAATCTAGAAAATAGACTTAGAGCAACCAAGCCAATGCAGAATCAAGGAAAAGGCAACTTAAAATGGTAGGAAAGCTCTGCGGTGTTTATTTTTTTACTGATTATTTATTTTTAGATTTTATTCATTCGTTCGTTCGTTCATTTATTTATTTATTTTTGGGTGGAGGGGAGAAACATCCATGTGCAAGAGAAACATCAGTTAGTTGCCTCTCACACGCCCCCAACCAGGGACCTGACCCACAACCCAGACATGTGCCCTACTGGGAATTGAACTGACAACTTTTTGGTTTGCGGGCCAGCACTCAACCCACTGAGCCACACCAGCCAAGGCATGTATATATATATATATATATATTTTATTATTTTTTTTTTTAAGAGGGAGGGAGAGAGAAAAAAAGTAAATCTCCGTTTATTGTTCCACCTATTTATGCATTCGCTGGCTGATTCCAGTGTGTGCTTTGCCCAGGGATCAAACCTGCAACCGTGGCGACAAGGACAGTGTTCCGTGCGACCCAGCCACCTGGCCTCTCCCTATTTTGGAATTGCTTTTGGTCATCTGTGCTTCTTCCAGGAATCTCTTTTTCATCCAGGTTACCCAGGTTGTCAGTGCACAGCTGTTACCGATGCTCTCATGCTCCTTTTTACTCTGTAGGGTTTGCATTGACGCTCCATTTTCATTTCTGACTTTTCTCGTCTGCTCTTTTATTTCAGTTAGTCTAAAGGTTAGTCAGTTTTGTTCACCTTTTCAAAAACAAAACATTTGATTTCGTTAGCTCTCCGTTGTTTTTCTATTTCATTGATCTCGGCCCTAGTGTGATTGCCTTCTGCTAGCAGTGGGTGCGGTTTGCTCTTCTTTTTGTAGTTCCTGAAGGTGTAACGTTGCCTTACTGACTTAAAACCTTTTTAGATCTTCCCTTTCACAGTACCCTCCCTGCGTGCCATAAGCTTTGACGTTTTGTGTTTGTGTTTTTATTCGTGTGTAGGTATTATCTAATTTTCCTTGTGATTATTTCCTTGACCCATTGGTTAGGAGTGTGTTGTTTAATTTCTACGTATTTGTGACTTTTTCTGCTATCATTGGTTGGACATGAAACTTTACATCATTTCAGTCTCTTAAAATTTACTGAAACTTGTCTTGTGACTTAACATAATCTGTGTTGAAGAATGTTCCATGTATAATGGAGAAGAGTGTGTACCTGGTCTTTTGGGTGGTGTGTACGTCTATGAAGTCCAGCTGTTCCCTGTTTCATTATTGATCTTCTGTCTAGATGTTCTGTCCATGTTTGGAAATGAGGCATTGAAGTCTCTAACTATCATTATTATAAAACCGTTTTTCCTTTTCAAATCTGTTTGCTTCATATATTTTAGGGTTCCTTTTTGGTAAGTTTGTTTATAATGTTCTATCTTCTTGAAGAACTGATCTTTTTATCAATATGTAATCTTCTTTTCTCATAAAACAGTTTTTGACTTATTTTAATTGTGTCCAGTATTCAGTCACCTCAGCTGTCTTCTGGTTACAGTTTGCATGGCATGTCGTTTTTCACTTTTCACTTTATTTTTTACTATTTTATAAAAGATTTTATGTTTACAGAGAAAGTAAGGGAGGGAGAAAGAGAGGGAGAGAAACATCGATGTGTGGTTGCCTCTTGCAGTCCCCCCACTGGGGACCTGGCTCACAACCCAGGCCTGTGCCCTGACTGGGAATCCAGTGAGCTTTTGGTTCACAGGCCAGCACTCAGTCCACTGAGCCACCCCAGCCGGTGCTCACCTTTCACTTTAAACTCACTTGTATCACTGGATCTAAAGTAAGCCCACTGTTAGACAGAATATGTCGTATGATCATACTTTAAAAAAAGAAAACCTATTCCAGCAATAAATGCCTTTTGACAGTTTAAACCCCTTATCATTTATGTCCCTCATTTTCTCTGTAACTGTCTTCTTTTGTGTTTAGTTTATTTTTTGTAATGTACTATGTAGATTTTCTTCTTCTTGTGTGTTTATTTTAAGGACATTTTCTTAGTGGGGGTTACAGTTAACATCCTAACGTCCTAAAGCAGTCATTTTGTTCCTCCTTCTGTGGCTTGTTCCCCAACCCCATGCTTTATTGGAATACAGTTGACATTGGACATCGTGTGAGTGGAAGATGAGCCATGAAAGTTTGAGGTACGTACATGTTGCAAATGCTCATCACCCTAAGTTCAGTTAACACATCCATTACCTCACATGGTTACCATGTTTTTGATGTGGTAATTAAGATCTACTCTCTTAGCAATTTTCAAGTGTACAGTGCAGTGTTGTTAACTCCAGTCACCATGCTATGTATTAGATCCCAGAGTAAAATGGTCACATTTGAATTGATACTAACTCAGCTGCAATAGCACACAAAACTCCCACTTCTGTACAGCTCCGTCACCCTCTTTATGCTGCTCTTGCCACAGATGCATCTTCTACATTGTGTTCAAAACACAAATTTATGTAGCACTGGCTGGGTAGCTCGGTTGGTTAGAGCATCATCCTGATACCCCAAGGTTGCAGGCTTCAATCCCATTTCAGAGCACATACAAGAATCAACCACTGAATTTGTAAGTGGAACAAGAAATTGTTTCTCTCGCTCTCTCCCCTCACCTCCGTTTCTCCCTTCCTCTTTCTAAAATCAATAAATAAAAGTTTTTTTTAAAAATCTATCATTATTTTATGCATTTGTCTTTTAAACATGTAGGAAATAGAAAGTGGAATCATAAACCAAAAATGCAATAACACTAGCTTTTGTACGTGCCTCTGCAGTCCCCGCTGCCGGAGATCTTCATCTGCTGGTGCAGCTCTCAGCCCCACCCACTGTCCTTGCACCTCCGGGGCCGCCCTTAGTGCTTCTCGAAGGGCAGGCCTGTTGGCAGTAAACATCCTCATCCTTTATCAGAATGTCTTCACTTCTCCTCTATTTTTAAAAAATGATTTTAGAGAGAGAAGTTGGGGTGAGGAGAGAGAGGGGAGCACTGACCCAAGGTTATGGGTTTGAACACATGCAGGAATCAACCACTGAATGCATAAATAAGTGGAACAGTAAATCAGTGTTTGTTTCTCTCTCTCTCTGCTCTCTTTCCCCCCCTTCCTCTCTCTCTAAAGTCCATAAAATTTTTTCAATTAAAAAAAAGAAACAGACCATAACAACAAAATATTGAATCAATAATTTAAAATTTTTCTAGCCAAGGAAAGGTCAGGACCAAACAGCTTTACTGGTTAGTTCTACCGAACATTTAAGGAAGAATTAATACCAGTTTTATCCACAGTCTTCCGAATACTAAAAGAGAAAGGAAAACCAAACAAAGACATCACAAGAAAATTCATATCAAGATCTTTTATGGCTATAAAACTCTAAAAAAAAACCACGAGCAGATTGAATCCAGCAGTATAGTAGTATATCCCCATATTCACCCCGTGCAGGGTGGTTCATCATAAGAAAACCAGTCACACCCTGGCTGGTGTGGCTCAGTGGGTTGAACCCAGGCCTGCAAACCAAAGGGTCACTGGTTCGATTCCCAGTCAGGGCACATGCCTGGGTTGCAAGCCAGGTCCCCAGTAGGGGGCATGCGAGATGTTTTCCTCCCCCTTTCTCCCTACCCCTGTAAAAATAAATAAATAAAATAGTTTTAAAAAGAGCCCCACAACTAACATTGGAAAAAGTAGTAAAAGGGTAAGTTCTTCCACCAAGATCAGGAAAACACACCTGTTCTCACTGCTGCTCATCAGCCTTGTGCTAGGAGTTCTAACCAGAGCAACAGGCAAAAAGAAACGAAAGGTATTCATATTTGCAAGGAAGAAGTAAACCTGTCGCTCTGACAGGAGTGGCTCACTTGGTGGGGTGTCCTTCCAGAAAGCAAGAGGTCGCCAGTTCAATGCCCAGTCAAGGGCATTTAATGCCAGGGTTGCAGGTTCGGTCCTCAGACTGGGTGTATGTGAGAGGCAAGCAGTTGATGTTTCTCTCACATCAGTGTTTCCCTCTTCTTCCCTTCTCCTATCTCTAAAGGAAATAAATCTCTTTAAAAATCCATATGTAATTACATACAAGGACCCCAAATAGCCAAAGCAATCTTAGAAGGAGAAAGTCAGAGGACTTGTACTTCCCAGTTTCTAAACCTACCACAAAACTGCAGTGTTGAAAGCAAATCGGCACTGGCACCAGGACAGACACACGGATGGATGGGAAAGAACTGGGAGCCTGGAACAAACCCACACATCTGTGGCCAGCTGATGTTCAGCAAGGTGCCACAACCACTGGGCGAGGAAAGCTAAAGTTCCAACAGGTGATGCTTTGACAAGGGGATTTCCACTTGCAAAAGAACGAGCGTGGACCCTGCCTCCTTGGAATGCAAAGTTGACTCAAAACAGCCCAACAACCTAAATATAAGAACTAAAGTCATAGAGGGAAGGGAAAAAAAAAGGGAGAAAGAACTAAAATCATAAAACTCTTGGAAGAAAATGGGTAAATTTCATAATCTGGGGTTTGGCACTGGGTTCTTAGATACAACATCAAAACCATGAGACACAGCCGGCTGGTGTAGCTCAGTGGATTGAGCGTGGGCCTGTGAACCAGAGGATCACGGTTCGATTCCCAGTCAGGGCACATGCCTGGGTTGCGGGCCAGTTCCCAGCAGGGGATGCACGAGAGGCAACCACACATTGATATTTCTCTCCCTCTCTCCTTCCCTTCCCCTCTAAAGATAAATAAATAAAACCTTAGGGGGAAAAAAAAACCTATGAGAAACAGGAACAACAGAAAGAGGTCGGTAAACTGAACGTCATCAGAATTTTAAAGTTTGGAGCATTAAAGGACATCAAGAAAGTAAAAACATACCCTAAGATTGGGAGAAAATCTGCAAGTTGTGTGTCTGGTGAGGGTCTGGTACCCAGAATCTATAAAGAACTCTTAATGATTCAACAGCAAAAGACAAACAGCCCAATTTAAAAGTGAGCAAAGGACCTGAGTAAACATTTCTCCAAAGAAAGTACACAGATGGCAACAAACGAGTGGAAAGATGCCTCAGTTCGGCAGCCACTTGAGAAATGCAAATCCAGACTGCAGTGAGGTGACCACTTCACACCCACTGGGATGACAGGTGTTTCCAGTGTGTGGAGAAACTGGAGCCCTGGCACACTGCTGGTAGGAATCTAAAATGGTGCAGCCACTGTGGAATCATCTGGCAGTTTCTCAAAAGATTAAACAGAGCATCACCCTGTGACCCAGGAATTCCACAGCTAGACACAGACCCAAAGAGCTGGAGACGGGCTTTGGCATGAGCACGTGGGCATGTTCGTAGCAGCACTGCGCACACGAGCCCAGCGGGGCAAGCAGCCCAGATGCCGTGCTGTGGGGTGTAGTAGCCCCCCTTACCCATGGAGGGTATGATCCAAGACCCCCCAGTGGATACCTGAAGCTGTAGTACTGACTCTATATACCAAGGGGGATCCAAAAGCCCGGAATTTATTTATAAAAACTTGTGTATTTATTTGTGCATGTGTAAATTTCCGTCACATTCACAGCCCTCTCTATGTGATGCAATACCCCCATTGAGACATTCTTTCCACTATTCACAACAGTTTTTGAACTCATCGATTTTGAGGCCTTTTAGTGCTTCTACGGTTTTTTTGTTTTATCTCTTCCAATCCAACAAAACCATTTCACTTTGAGGTCTTTTGTCTTCCAGGGAAACAAACAAACAAAACATTCGGGGTGAGGTTGGGCGAATAGAGAGGGTGGAGCATGGGGGTCATGCCATTTTTGGTCAAAAACTGCTGAACACTCAGAATGGCGTGGAGAGGTGCACTCCTCAATGACCCATTATGAAATGGGCCAACGTGTTGGGGAAAAACATCATTGAAGCCAAATGCAGCCTCTCACAACGCCAGCTAGTGCCCTGATGCAGATGGGTTCCTAGAACACTCACCTAGTAGGGGAAGTCTGTCCTACAGGGGGCCTGCCCTCCAGAAGGTAATTCTGGGATTTTGGGGCTCCCCCTTGTATACTACTTGTTTTCTATATATACAGTTTCCTTTTTTTTTTTTTTTTTTTTTAAGACCGTAAGGCTTCTCCTCAGCACACTTTAGTGTCAGCATCACTGCTTTTTGTGCTTTGGGGCCGTCACTAAGTAAAATAAAGGTGATCTGAACACAGGCACTGCAACAACAGATCTGGTCACTGAGACAGTCCCTGCGTAGCCTACAGGTGGGTGGAGCGTGCACTCAGGTGTGCTGGACGAAGGGATGACCCACCGCCCTTGGTGGGATAGGGCAGGATTTCATCACGCTACTTAGTGTGCAGTTTAAAACGACTTGTTTACTTTTGGAATCTGCATTTAATATTTCCAGACTGCGGTCACAGGTAAGTGAAACTGCATGAAGTGAAACAGTGGGTAAGAGAGGACCACTGAGGTGTTCAGCCATGAAGAGGGACGAAGCACCAATACCTGTGACAGTGTGGGCGGACCTGCAAAACATGCAGCGAAGGGAAGAGTCCAGCCACGAAAAGTCACATACATGGTGCCACTCATCTGAGACATCAGAAATACATAAATTCTTAGTGACAAAATGCAGATCAGTGGTTGCCAGGACCTGGCCCGGAGATGCGGGTGTATATGGAGACAGTAAACTAAAAAAGTAAGGGTTTCGCTCTGGAGTGGTGCACACAAGTGGGGAGTGCACACTGCTGCAAATGGATCAAACGAATTACTCGTTTAACACAGGCACTTATGTTTGTGAATTTTGCCTCCATAAATTAGGAAGATGCGCACAAAAGCCACTGCGGGAGATGGGAGAGGGGTGGGGTCTCACCTTCCATGTATGGGACCGTCAGGTGGTGGGTGAGGCACTGGCAGGTCACGGCTATGCCACCACCAGCAGCTGGCACAGCGCAGGCTTGTGTGGCGCCCACAAGGCTGTGACCCAGATGTGCACTTAGCTCTTACGGCTGTTATTCACAGACCCTGAAGCAACAACCATAAAGAACTTCAGTGGTTTGGCGGGGGTGCTCCTGGGCTTGTTGACTTCTGGGAGGACTCAGCCCTCACCCTCTCTTCCAGATGCGGCAGCCTGCAGACAGCACAGTGCTGTGAGCTACTGCGTTTGCTTTCAGGGCCGCCTTCTGCTTTGAAACTAAATTTTGGTGGTTTGTTTTTGTTTGTTTTTTTACAAAAAGATTTTCTTAAGGGGAACCATGTTCCTAATTTCATAGTTCCTTTAAAAATAATGCCCAGGCCAGTGCGGCTCAGCAAGTTGGGTATCATCCCGTAAACCAAAAGGTCACCGGTTCGATTCCTGGTCGGGACACTCGTGGGTTGTGGGCCAGGTCCCCAGTCAGGGCGTGTATGGAGGGCAGCCAATCAATGTTTCTCTTGCTTTTTCCCTCCCTTCCCCTCTCTCTAAAGTTTAAAAAAAATCAAAAGTTAAACTTTAATTGGCTTTTCCAACAGTTCTTATGTTACAGAATCAAATTTAACAAATCCAAAGGGACCTCTCACAACGCTCACCCACAGGACTCGCTTCTGTTTTCTGTAGCAAAGACCCAGGTCAGAGCCCGGTTCCCACCACCACCACCTCTTGAGCCACACCGGGACCTTGTCTCCATCAGGTCAACGCACTGTGGCCCGCAGGCCAGGCCCAGCCAGTCAGTGGTTTCTTACGCCCAGCAAGCAAGGAGCACTTTCGAAGTTTTTAGCACTTACAACAAAGCAGACCACACAATAGGGGCCATACAGCCATGAAGCCTAACACGGGTTCTCCCTGACCCTTTACAGAAAAGCTCTGCCCACCCCTGGGCCAGTTACTGGGGGGAGTGGGGGTACCATGGGCCCTGGGCCATTCGGGCAGTTTCATCTGGCCGTATCCTCCTCCTGTCACTCCTGCGACCAGGCAGCACGTGGACATTCCCTAGACGCCCTGGGGCCAGGGTTCCCAACCTGCACAGTGTGTCTGGACCACAAGTCAGGTGACGGGTGTGAACTTGCCACCAGACCCATGGCTGAGGTGGGACCCAAGCTGAGCCTCTGGCCCAGCCAGGTCTGTGTCAAGAACAGAAGCAAGCACACGAGGCAGGGAGACAGTGCTGCTGTGACGGGTTCTCGAAGTTTAGGTGGTGGCCAGAGCTGAGGGGCAGGTTGGAGGCCGACGGGCCAAGGAGGCTGGGAGGTAGAGGAGATGACCCTTTACCCGTCCGCTCAGCACCACTGACTGTGGCCAGACAAGGGGCTGCCCAGTCCCAGGACACGGCCCGGGCTGCACAAGACCCTCTGGCTCCAGTGGGGGTGTCCCACACAGGGCACAGCCAAAGGGCGACCTGTCTGCCCTGCTCAGGAAGTGTCAGGAGCAGTGTCCGGGGTGAGCTTGGGGTTGGGGGGACTGGAAGGATGAACTGCTGGGATGTCAACAGGCCACCCATGAGAAGGAGGGGAAGGTGGGAGGGGAGGCAGGAGCAGACGATGGCAGTATGGCTGGCTGTCACAGTGTGAATGAGAGACACTGAGGAGAATGAGGGTTTCCTTGTTCTTACAGGCATGAAGGGACAGGGGAAGGTGCCAAAGCCATTCTGGTATGACAGGGAACTCTCAGAAAGATGGGCGCAGCTGCCTAAACATTGCACCAGGGCAAGAATTGTTCATCTGATGCTAGATGTGCAGGTTTTAGAACGTAAAGGTGGCTTCAGCAGGTCTCTGAAGGCTTGTGTTGAAGAGGACAGAACCTGACACTGCTCCGACGTCCCCACCACCCAGCTGGAGCCCGCTTTGCTTCTCTGGGCCCACCTCCCCCGTCGGTCACTCCCAATAGTGAGGCCCAAGAGCCCTTAGCACTGAACAAACACAGATGGCCCAGGAAGCTGACAGCTTGCACCAGGGGAAAGCCAGGCGAGATGCTGACCCACGTCACACGGGGTGTGTCGCATCTCCTTGTAGGCGGTGGGGTGGCACCTGGGTTTGGGATGTATGCCAAGGTACAGTCAACAGTACTTGCCAGTGAACTGCTGTGCATGAGAGGAAGGGCAGTCGGGATGCCTGGGACTTTGGTCTGCACCAGCGGGTAGACCCCAGACGACTTCCCGAGGTGTAGGTGCTAAGGCAGAGGGCTAAGGGTTGGCCAGTCTTCAGTTGCCATGCTGCCTTGTCCCCTCGGAGCTTCCCTGCCCCTCCCCAGCCCCCTCAAGAGATCGGGACTTGTACCCCCAGTGGGTCCCATGCTCCCAGACTTGCTGTCTTCATTTCCCTGTTTCCTTCCAAGTGGGACTTTCTGTTTGTCATTTCAGATAGCAACACGAGGACTGAGGGCAAGGAGTTTTTTCAGAAGGAAGATGTTTGTGGGGGTTTAGAATCACAGGCAGAAGTATCAGAAAACTGTACTGGTGGTGTTTCCCTGGCCCCTGAGCTAGGAGAGCTCTGTGATGACGTGTTAGAAAAAAACTGGGATGTTCCTGACAACACGGGACAGGGGCAGTTCCTCTGCCCAGAGGAAGACTTCCCCCGGGTGGCAGCGCTCCTTGACAGCCCCTTAGGAGAGAGAGACCTGGACTGTGATGATTTTGAGAAAAGCTCCAGTCAGAGCCCAGACCCAGCAGTATGTCCAGGAACTTCTGTGGAAGAGAGTCCACATCCTTACACATGTGGCCAAAGCTTCCAAAACAGCACAGATCGAATCAGCCGCACAGCTGAAGGGGTCCCCACAGCTGAAAGCACCTTCATATGTACTGAGTGTGGAAAAATCTTCAGTCAGAATTCAGTTCTCAAAAATCATCAGTGGTCTCCTGTGCATGAGCCCTACTGGTGCAGCGAGTGTGGCAAAGCCTCCCACGTGCACTCAAACCTGCTCGGGCCTCAGGTCGCCCACGGTGGAGAGAAGCCTTATGTTTGCAGTGACTGTGGAAAAGCCTTCAGCCAGAACTCCAGCCTCAAGAAGCACCAAAAGTCTCACATGAGCACGAAGCCCTATGAGTGCAGTGAGTGTGGGAAGGCCTTTAGGCGGAGCTCCAACCTCGTCCAGCATCAGAGAATTCACTCTGGGGAGAAGCCATACGTGTGCAGGGACTGTGGGAAGGCCTTTAGGCGGAGCTCCAACCTCGTCAAACACTGCAGGGTCCACACAGGCGAGAAGCCTTTTGAGTGTCACGAGTGCGGGAAGGCATTCAGCCAGAGCTCACACTTGAGGAAGCACCAGCGAGTTCACACTGGAGAGAGGCCTTATGAGTGTAGTGAGTGTGGCAAACCCTTCAGCCGGGTCTCCAACCTCATTAAGCATCACCGCGTTCACACGGGAGAGAAGCCCTATAAATGCAGTGACTGTGGGAAGGCCTTCAGTCAGAGTTCAAGCCTTGTTCAGCATCGGAGGATTCACACTGGAGAGAAGCCTCATGTGTGTGACGTGTGCGGAAAAGCCTTCAGTTACAGCTCCGTGCTCAGAAAGCACCAGATAATCCACACGGGAGAGAAGCCCTATGAGTGTGGCGTCTGCGGGAAGGCCTTCAGCCACAGCTCAGCCCTCATTCAGCACCAGGGCGTGCACACAGGCGACAAGCCCTACGAGTGTCGGGAATGTGGGAAGACGTTTGGCCGCAGCTCCAACCTCATCCTGCACCAGCGAGTTCACACTGGAGAGAAGCCCTATGAATGCACCGAATGTGGGAAAACCTTCAGCCAAAGTTCAACTCTCATTCAGCATCAGAGAATCCATAATGGCTTGAAACCCCACGAGTGTAACCAGTGTGGTAAAGCCTTCAACCGAAGCTCAAACCTCATCCACCACCAGAAAGTTCACACAGGAGAGAAGCCATACACGTGCATTGAGTGCGGTAAGGGCTTCAGCCAGAGCTCGCACCTCATTCAACATCAGATCATCCACACTGGTGAAAGGCCCTACAAGTGCACCGAGTGTGGGAAGTCCTTCAGTCAGCGCTCAGTCCTTATCCAGCACCAGAGGGTCCACACTGGGGTGAAGCCCTATGACTGTGCTGCATGTGGGAAGGCGTTCAGCCAGCGCTCGAAGCTGCTCAAGCACCAGCGGACCCACACCAGGGAGTGAGCACGGGCGAGGCAGTGCTCTGACCCCTGCCCTCCTCCCACAACCTGCTGTGCACACAGCCCCTCCCTCCTGCCCTTGCACCCACCTCACATGACCTCGTTTCTTTCTGGTTTTTACATTTCGTTGTGAGACTGCCATGTTTGTAAGGCGGGAAGACAGGAACTGCATATTTATGAATGGAGTTTATTACTGTAATCAAACATAAACAAAAGTAAACTGACGTTTCTTCCAGACAACAGTAATTCTATTTGGTGACTCATGTTCTGTGTACATGAAATCAGGCTGAGAATTCGGGTCCGACTGCCGTCACCCTCCCCCCATGTGGCACACACTCACCAGCACTGACCCCTTGCCTTCGTGCCCTGCTGTAGTCTGACGCCATCCTTCCTTCTCACAGCCCCGCTGTGACTCAGGTCCCCACTCAGGGTGCTGCGCAATGGCAGGTCGCTGTTTCCCAGCCTCCATTTCTCTGCCTTACAGTCCTGGCTGTTGGCCCCACAGAGGACAGCTCTCTCTTTGGGAGAGAGAGGACAGCTCCCCTCACCCCTGGTTCTCCCTACAAGCTTCCAGGTGTGTGTGTGGGGGGGGGGGGTTCCAGGTTCATTTTTGCCAAACATTTGTGGAATACCTGCTAGGTGTCCCCAGAAGGTGGGAACTGGCCTGTCTCAGTTCCCCAGAGCTGTGCCCAGGATCCCTGACAGGGTCACCTCAGTCAACCAGCACCACATCTGCCACCAGGAGGCCCCAGTCACCAGCCAGCTGGTCTCACCTGGTGTGTCAGGGGTGGGTGGATAGGCCCCTCCTGCACTGTCCAGGAAGAAAAGGACAGGTGTAGTCAGATGTGTAGTTACGGTGGAAAGGTCAGGGTTTGCCTTCTGTTTTCACTGACAGGCCGCAGGAAGTTGGAAGAGCAAAGAAACAGGAAGAGTTGGCTGGCAGAGGTCTGTCCCAGGGGTTGGGGCCAGAGCGGGCTGCCTGCCCTCTTCGAGCCACAGTCTGGCTTCCTCACCATCCCCACCATCCCCAACCTCTGTTCCTGAGGGAGCACCTACACAAGAAAACACACCACACCTGCAGTCTGGGTGACAGCCTGCCCTGTAAACTGCTCGCTCACTCCAGTCTGCCAACCCTCATGCTCCCTCTTTGCTTTCATGATTCTCCTGTGCAGCCTGGATTCGATCACTGCTTCTGTCTGCAAACCCTTGTTGGCCCTGACTGGGGACAGAGCAGGACACAAGGCAGAAACGCCTGTGTGTGGGGAGAGGACACAGTGGTTCTGGTGGCTAGGAAATGTGAAGCAGGGAATGGGGTCCGGGTATTTTGAGGGGTCCAGTTTTAGGTGGGGGCAGTGAAGAGTAGGCTGTACTGAGTTGTCCTTTGGGCAAGGACTTCAAGCAAGTGAGAGAATGATAGCGAAGATGGGGTGGGTGACAGGCCCTGAGTGGGAGTGCGCCTAGACCTTTCCAGGGTCATCAGAGAGCCAGGGCAGTGTGGCTGGAGTGCAGTGAGCAAAGGGGGAGCAGATAAGGTAAGTAAGTACTGGGGAGCCACCATGAACGGCGTGTGGACACAAAAGTTTGATCTGGCATTTTAACAAGATCACGTGCTGTTTGGGGAAGAGACTGTGGGGCAAGCATGTGCACCTCTGTCACTCCCTTCTCAACTCCCACTGGCCTCTGGTGGCCCCAGCCTCCACACTGCTGGGAGGTCCCTGGGGCCGAGGCACAGGTGCTGGGCACAGCAGCTGCAGGTGCGGGTCAAAGCAAGTGGCCCACAGAAAGGTGTGAGCGTCGGGCTTCTCTGGTCCCGGGGCCCTACCAGGCATCTGGGCAGAGCTGACTTGCATCACACAGTCTGCAGCCTGAGGGAATTTAACTTCAAGACATTTTGCTTCCAAAGGAAAATGGTCTAGAAGAGCAAATTTCTGTCAACCACAACCTGTTTTCTACTGCTTTCATGATGTCCTTGGAAATGTGTTTTGTAGGAACAACGGATCCCGTATGAGAAAAGGTCTGAGGCCCTGGCTGGTGTAGCTCAGTGGATCGAGCGTGGGCCTGTGAACCAGAGGATGACGGTTCAATTCCCAGTCAGGGCACATGCCTGGGTTGCAGGCCAGTTCCCAGCAGGGGACGCATGAGAGGCAAACATACACTGATATTTCTCTCCCTCTCTCCTTCCCTTCCTTTCCCTTCTAAAGATAAATAAAATCTTTTAAAAAAAGACTTCCACCAAGATGGAGACATAGGTGGAGACACCGTGCTTTCTCACACAACCAAGTTTAGAGACAATAAAAAATTAGCAACAGAAAATACAGCCAGAACACAGAAAATTGAACTTTTCGGAAGTCTGATAACAATGAATGCATCAGCCTGACCGGTAAGAGGGGCGAAACCAGCAGCTGGCGGAGCGGGCTTGCACAGGAAAACTCGGTCAGATGGACTCAGGCACGCGAATCCCAGGCGTGGGGTTGCAAAGGGCCGACCCAGTGAGCGACCAGCAGATCCCTCGAGGGTGAAGGGCAGCAGGTTGACTGTGCTGGTGCATTCCTGCTCAGGTAGACCACGAGGGAGTGGGCAGTGAGATGGGACCTAGCGGATCCCAGCCACGGGAGGCAGCAGAGAGAGCCGCCATTTCCCGGCTCTGACCCCGCCCCCACATACAGCGTCACAACCCAGTGACCTGAGCAACCCTACCCTGGGGAACATCTAAGGCTTTGCTCCTCACCCAGTGGCGGGAAGCTGGTGAGGGGGACGCCATTTCCACACTCTGACCCCGGCCACCACATATAGCCTCACAAACCAGCGACCCGCCCAGGAGGCCCCGCCCCACCCCTAAGGCTCAGCTCCTCATGGTTAATGGGCGTGAACAGACCAAAAATGGCTCAAGAAGATCTCAAAGCCCCAGAGCCCATAAATCTAAGTGACGAAGAAATAGCAAAACTTTCAGATGCACAGTTCAAAACACTGGTGGTCAGGATGTTCACAGAACTGGTTGATTTTAGCCACAAATCAGAGGAACATATGAAGGCTAAACTAATTGAAATGAATGGCAATGCACAGGAAACCAATAGTAATGGGAAGGAAACTGGGACTCAAATCAATGGAGTGGACCAGAAGGAGGACAAAAATGACCAACCAGAAAAGAATGAAGAAACAAGAATTCAAAAAAATGAGGAGAGACTTAGGAACCTCCAGGACATCTTTAAACGCTCCAACATCCAAATTATAGGGGTACCAGAAGGGGGAAAGGCACAGCCACCAGTGGAAAACTTATTTGAACAAATAATAAAGGAGAATTTCCCCAATCTGGCAAAGGAGATAGACTTCCAGGAAATCCAGGAAGCTCAGAGAGTCCCAAAGAAGCTGGACCCAAGAAGGAACACACCAAGGCACATCATAATTACATTAGCCAAGATTAAAATGAAAGAAAGAATCCTAGAAGCAGCAAGAGCTAAGGGGACAGTCATCTATAAAGGAGTCCCCATCAGACTGTCAGCGGATTTCTCAAAAGAGACCTTACCAGCAAGAAGGGTCTGGAAAGAGGTATTCCAAGTCATGAAATCCAAAGACCTACAACCAGGATTACTCTATCCAGCAAAGCTTTCATTTAGAATGGAAGGGCAGATATAGTGCTTCTCAGATAAGATCAAATTCAAGGAGTTCATCATCACCAAGCCCTTATTATATGAAATGTTAAAGGGACTTATCTAAGAAAAAGAAGATAAAAAAGATGAACAGTGAAAGGACAGCAAACTCACAGTTATTAACAACTACACCTAAAACAAAAAAGCAAACTAAGAGGACAGCTAGATCAGGAGCAGAACCATAGAAATGAAATTCACATGGAGGGTTAGCAACAGGGGAGTGGGAGAAGGAGAAGCGGGGAGAAGGTACAGAAAATAAGTAGCATAGACAGTAGGTAGAAAATAGATGGGGGGAGGGCAAGAATAGTATGGGAAATATAGAATCCAAAGAACCTGAGACCCATGGTCATAAACTAAAGGGGGGAATGGTAGGGGTGAGGGGGTGCAGGGTGGAGGGGAATGAAGGGGGAATAGAACAACTGTAATGGCATAATCAATAAAATAAAAATTAAAAAGAAAAATATAAAAAAATTTTTTAATCTTAAAAAAAAGAAAAAGCCTGAGACATCCCTGCCCCTGACGCAAGGCCTGCAGATGCTGGCTGGAGCCCGTCTGCACAGCAGGTGCCACTCCAAGGCAGTAGGGAGGCCCTTTATTTCTTTTTTAATTTTGGTAGATTACTTATTTTTATCAAAAGAGCCTTAATTATTTAAATCACTAGTCTATATGGCAGAGACATTGGGGAGATGAGAAAGAGGAAAGTGGAGAAAAAGAGGGAGGAAAACGACCGCCTTGCCCAGTGGGGGACGGGGATCCGCACACGGGTGCCCAGATCTCTTAGAATGAACGGTCTTCCCTCCCTGTGGTGCTCAGGCCCCTGCCTGGGCCCTAATCCAGTCGCAGGACCTTATCCTTGAAAAGGGCCAAGATAAATTCCTGTGTTGTGACTTCTCTAAAAATTCCCTACAACTTCTCTTTTTATTTATTTTTAGATAGAGAGGAAGGGAAGGAGAGAGGGAGAGAAACATCAGTGTGTGGTTGCCTTCACGGGCCCCATACTGGGGGCCTGGCCTGTGACCCTGGCATGTGCCCTGACTGGGAATCGAGTGACCCTTTGGTTCGAAGGGTGGCGTGCTCTCTCTTTTTTTAAATAAAGATTTTATATATTTATGTTTAGAGAGGGGAAAGGAGGGAGAAAACCATCAACCTGTGGTTGCCTCTCACATGTCCCCTACTGGGGGACAACCCCAGGCCCACAACCCAGGCATGTGCCCTGACAGGGAATCGAACCGGCAATCCTTTGGCTCAGGCTGGCACTCAATCCACTGAGTCACACCAGCCAAGACCCCTCCAATTTCTTGTTCTAACACCTGGTTGCCTACTGACTACGTAGTCCCCCTGAAGCCTCCCTTCCCCCGTACCACTGGGAGTGAGGGTGTTCCCCTTGCTCCTTGTTCCCACTTCTAGACAGGTTTCCTATCTCCAACCAACAAACCCAATTCCTTTGAGGACAACTACAAAGCAGCCCTAACAGCTAGCAGCTGGCCTGGTACCAACTGTGCCAGGATCTTCATGTTCTGGGTAGAGTCTTGGGGTCAGAATGATGTGGGGAAATAGTCTTCCCAAAAACCTACTGGCTCCCTTTACAAGGGCAAAGCAGGGAAACCCTGGAGTGCAGTGTGTGGAGAGTAGGGCTGGATCTATAGCAATCTTTAAGTCTTTATGGATCTGGAGGGAACCCCTAGTGCCAGGGCCCAGCCTCGGCAGGGTTCGGGGTCCCCAAAGGATGGACGGCACAGGCGAATGAAGAGTCAGACACCTGACTGGGTGCCGGAGAACAGCCAGCCTCTGTGGGACTGACTGAACTCATAGAGTTTGATTTAGGCTTTATTTTTATAGAGATTGTTATATAACATTAAAGCAACAGGTGCACAGCATGATCAGTTAAGCAGAAAAAACAAATACAGAGGTAACTAGGAAAAGTACAAGAATTTCCATAGTTTCAGTTATGTTAAACAAAAGTTGTTTTGACCCGGAGAGCCATTAATCAGACAATTTGAAATAGCTCTATGTACAGAGTTTGAATGTTTTATTGTTTATTAAAGGTCTTAGAATTTGGCATGGGACAAAAGGTATGCTAGACCGAGCAGAGGTTAGGAAATTTATTATAAGGCCTTTGTGATGTCTCACTTAGCTATCTATCGGTCCAAAATGTTTCTCTATGTTCTATGGACTCTAACTCCTTGGTAATTGTATCTACGTGCTTAGTTTGTAGTTGCTAACAAGCTTCTCTTGTTTCTTTGCCTGCTAAATTCTAATTAATATATATTCCTGTTCAAGGTAAAGGAGGGCTGTTATTCCAACAACTTTTAGACATTCAGGGGCTTCGTTCTCTGGTCAAGAAATTATTTTGTATAACTTCATTGGAATTATGCTAATCAATGAACCTGAAATACAAGTGTCTAACAATCCCACCACCTTTTGGTCACCAAAACAAACATGCAAAGAGAGATAGACAGGAAATCCAGCCACAGTTGCCTCTGCCTTGCAGATGCATCTCAACCGTCCTGCCCTTGTCAAGGGATGGTTGCTGGCCGGCTCCCAACACCCTAGGACTCTGATGCCTCAAGACAGTGTAGGCCACACCATGCAGCCTCCGCAGCAGCAGAGTCTCAACTGCGCCACTCACCTAAGTCTTTGCAAGCAAGAGCCAGACCATCACCACTGGCCCCTGGGCATGGGAGGCGGGGGCAGTGTGGCCTGGGTCCCAGGCACCCACGGGGCTTATTCTGCATGCAGGGTTTTCTGTGCTCATTGGGTTGGCTCTGAGCCTTTCCAAATGTCAGAATATCAACTGGAGAGACCACTCCCACATGGAAAAATAAGAAAAATGGCATCTTGCCCTGGCCAGATAGCTCACTTGATTAGAGCATCATCCTGAGACACGAAGTTTGTAGGTTCAATTCCCAGACAGGGTACGTACAAGAATCAATCAATGAGTGTATAAATAAGTGGAACAAATTGATGTTTCTTTCTCTCTCCCCCCACCTGTCCTCCCCTCTCTGTAAAATCAGTAAATTTTAAAAAGTTAAATGAAAAGAGAAAAGTGGTGTCTCAAACCCATGGGCAAGGGGTGAACATAATATGTAGTACTGGGATAACCAGTAGCCATTTAGTTACCAAACTCATTCTTCGTATCACATAGAATAAATTCCAACTGGAAGAGAGATTTATATGTAAAGAAACAAAACCAAACAAGTACTAGATGAAAACATGTATAAAATTCTCTAGAACTGAAATTTAGGGCAATTTTAGTATGGCTCAAAATCAAGAAACAGTAAGGGAAAAAACACTGATAAGTGTGACTACACAGAAATAAACTTTTGCATGACCAAAAAATAACCAAGTACAAAGGCAAATGACAAACTCGGGGTTAGTCAAAAGTCAATATAAACACAACCACAAAAGGACAATTTCCAGCTTGGCGCTCTAACAACATAGGAAAAGGACCAAAAAATTCAGGTGCACGCCCACAAGTGCAGACTTTGGCCTCTGATCCTTTTACACTGAGCACAGTCAGGGGTCCTGTAGTCCAAAACCACAGCAGGTTCAAGAAGGTCAGCCAAGGTCAGGGGCTCCCTCTGACTGCTTGGACCAGTGTGGACATTTTTAGTGTACAGTAACTACTAATCATAATGGCAGTTAATTGGATCAAGTAGAGTTGGTGGCAGGCCTTGATTTCATCATGCACTTGCAAGTCTTAATGATAAAGGAAACAAAAAAGTAGGTATAATTGAAAGGGTGACATTTAAATGTTTAATCCTGCACTTGCTTTAACAAATAGGAAAGCAAGTGTGCACACATGTGCAGATGTTTTCTGAGCAAACTGTTTCAGGGTTTAATCAGAGACGCAGAACCAGAGACAGAAGCTGTGTATGTAAATCATGTGATGGTACAGAAATTGCATCTCACAGAATCATGGGACATAGCTGGGTCAGGACAGGAAACTGGGAAGGGCAGAGAGACAAGCTGGGGCCTGTGGTCATAAGCTGGAATCCAGGATGGACTGAAAATTGTGTTTTCCTTGATGGTGTGGGTGTCCTGAAGAAGTGAGGGTTTGCTGTCATTGAGCAAAACACAGCCAGGAACCAATGAAGCTGAAGGATCCAGAGGAAGATGTGTGTGGTCCATTACTGTTTCATGCCACCCAACGAGCCAAGGGACACGTGTGAGTGGCGGTGGTGCCTCTCAGACCTTTCAGAGCACTTAGCACCTCTGGACATACACTGTGATTCACACATTCCTTGTGCTGCCTGCCTTCCCATTCACCTGTGAGGTCCAGGAGCAGATGGATTCCCTGGGAACTCTGTCTATTCTGATCACTGGTGGAGCCGGCTCTGAGAACAGCCCAACGCACACAGGCACTCAGTAAACACTGTGCTGTTGGAGCAGAGACAGAGAAGTGTCAGAGCTCGACACAAACAGATGTGCTGGGGAAATGCTACTTGTTGAATTGCTAGAAAAACTAAGGAAATGTTAGTTGTTCAACCTAACGGAAGCGTCCAACAGGAGTCTGTAGTGTTGTTCTTTCAACCTTTATGAATATATGAACGTTTTCAAAATAAAAACTTGTGGAGGAGAGAGCAAGGTGTGCTGGGTCCCAGACGCATCAGTTCTCTGTTGGGACCAAGGTTGCTGGGACAGAATTCACTCTAGTGAAAGATAAATTGAGGTACATTTTAAACTCTTCCATTAAAATTTAGAAGCATGTACTTGAGCAAACATATGTTGGAACCAGGCAGCACCAAACCCAGCTCTGCGGGAAGCAGAGCTGGGAAGCGGTTTGCATAGGGAAGATGCAGAAGCAAAGCACGGAAATTGTTGAGCGGCTACAGTTCAAGCAACTGTCTCATCTGGGAAGCCTGGCTGGAGTTTGCTTACGTAGGTACCAAAGCATAAGAGCCACTCAGACTTAATGGCCTCCTTGTCGACTTTAACACAGTTGACTGGCAAAGCCCTCCCTGTCCCCAAGCTTCAGTCCCTTAGCCATGGGGACCCTGCTCCACTGGGGCGTGGAATATAAGAAGTTCCCTGGAGACAGCTGCCGCTCGCACTGCTGCAGCACCGGCTCGGCGTCCTCGGCTGCCTCCCTGCGGAACCCACTGACTACCGTCATCCCACTGACCTCCTGCGTCGTCCTCAGGTGGACAGAACCCCTCCAGCACTAAGCTGTCTCGCTGGTTGCTCCTGAGCGCTCTGAGCCCTACGACACACGTGCCGGGTGAAGGGTCTTAGGCCCACGGCTCCTCCCAGCAGCCTGGGCAGGCCCCCTCGGGCCGCTGCTCGGGAGGGCGCGTTTGCGTCTCGGTGCGCCCACAGCCCCCCAAAAAACACCAATCAGGGTAACCACGAGGCGGTCACTGTCCCCCATGACGACCACCGTCAGGCCCTCACCTGACAGGACAGTAACCAAAAGCTATCCCACGGAAGAAGTGGCCACCTGCACCAACGGAGAAGGGACCTGCGAGTGCTAAGGCCAGAAGTTCTACGAGATGAAGTTGCAGTTACTCACAAGCCTAGTGCTGGGCCCGTGTGTAGAGAGGCGGAGGGCGCAGGAAGCTCTTATGAAGCCGCCGGAAGTGCGGCCAGTGAGAGACCTGAGCGCTGTGTGGCCTCTCTAGGCGGCGCGGAGGCCTCGGTTTTTCTTGGTTCCAGAGCTGGCTGCTCTGTGGTCCGTTAGGCAAAAAGCGCCGGAGGGCGAGGCGGGGACGATAGCCGGTCAGGGGGATGTTGTGCTCTAGGATTGGTGGTCCGGGTGAGTGGGCGGGGACCTAGGAGGCGGGGTCCCCAGGGATTGGTGGCTGCGCCAACCAGGCGGTGCGTCCCCTTTGTCCGAGTGCGCTGCTGCCGGCCGCCCCTTCACGCGTAAGACTGCGGTGCGGTCGGTGAGTCAGGGGCGGTTAGCGCCGGCGGGCCATGGCCCTCTTCCCTCACTGGCGCGGGCACTGACGCGGCCTCCGCCCGGATCCGGTCCTTCCCCTCCAGCAGGTAGTGTACCCTTCTTCCTCGCTGGTACCCTTCCGCCAGGAAGCGCAGTAACCCCCTTCCCGGACCCCAGAGTCTCATCCCCCGCCCCCCATCCTCTCCCTCGCCCCCTCCCCCTCCCGCGGGTGCCAGCCCTGGCGGGTTGGAGGGCTGCGGGGGGGTCTCAGCAAGGTCTGGGCTGGAAGGGCGGGCGCGGGTGCCCGGGGAGGGTGGTCAGCCTCGGGGGGTGCCCGGAGCGTCCCCCGGCTCGCTGGAAACCGCCCCGGGGGCGGTGAGCAGAAGTGAGTCTCTGGATCTCACACCCTCCCTGCGTTTCCTCCCGACGCTGTCTCTTCCCTGTGACTTTGTAAAAGCCCTTTTTAATGAATGAGACCACCTTTTCTCACAGTTTGCAAATGTTTTGCTTGTTTTCACTTGGTTTTTAGTATTGTAGTAGACAATACGTAATAATTTTCTAAAAAATACAAGCATGTCAGAAAAATATAAAAAGTGAAAGTCACCCTCCGCGACGAGCGGCAGTGCGAGCGGAAGAGGCCCTGGCTGGTTTGCTTTGTGTTGTTTCCGGATATACATGCTCTTTTTTGTTTCTAACCTAAAAGGAGGGTCGGGGCGTTTGTTGGGTTTTCTCTGCTGCGAACTGCCTTGTCGGCCGCGCATTCGACGGACGTTGACATCCGGTCCCGTGTGGGGTGACTGGGAGGTGGACAAGGTCGAAGCTGGGGCCTTATCCCCGAAGCCCAGCGTTCTCGCCAGACTGTTAATTTGCGTTCGGATGATCGGTGAGGTCGGCACTTCGTGTGTTTTAGCCTCAGAATTTCCTGCGTGATCTGCCAGTTCATATTCCCATATACGTTGAAAACAATCTTAAATGATGGTTTGGTTCTGGTTTGGGGTCTTTTGAGGTGGAAAACTTCAACTATTTAATGATCACATATTTACCCTTAAGGGTTTGTGTTTTGAGGGCTTTTCCCACTCCAAAATTGTTTTTAGAATAAATTCTTGTTTTTCTTTGGATCCGTCTGGAATTGGGTTTGGTGGGGAGTAAACTGGGAAGCCAGCTTCATTTTTCTTTTCTCTAAATCATGTTATTTCTAAGTTTACTTATTGAATAATTCATCTTTTCATTGATTTGGCAAACTACCGCTGTTGTGTATTACATTCTTACACGTCTTTGGAACCATTTCTGCATTTTATGGTGTCCTTGATGTACATAAATATTTGAATTCATGAAGTAGATCTGTCCCCCAGCCTTTCTGCTTTGGCTATTTTGCTTAGAAAATCCCTTCTTACTGAAACTAATGAAAATTTACATGCATTTGTATTCAATTTATTTATGATATAATTTTACATTTTAATTCCTATTCATTAATTAGCTTAATGGATTCATTAGACTTTTCTGAATATGAGATGATCTAATTTTTTTGTCCTTTTGTTTGTTTCTTTGCCTTTGTTCTACTTACTTTCTGGGAGATTTGTTGAGCTTTATATAAAGGTGGCTTTATTTTTCCCAAGGCACTGAGCCCTTTGTCCTGGTAACATTTACTGAGTCATCTCTGTTACAGCAATTTGGACCATAGATGGGGCCTTGCTCCTGAGTCCCTGAGCCCTCTTCTCATCCAAGCCAACCTGGCTCTGGCCAGGACTTTGTGGCTGTAGTGGGCAGAGTTGACAGCACATTTCCACGTGTATCCTCAGTGTGTTTGTTTGCCATTTGTGACTAGAACATTTTCCCTATATTTTCTGATTAGGGGTTGGCTGGCGTACGGAAGCTGGCAGCTTGCATGCCTGTTTGTGGTCATTTACTCCAGGAGGTTGCCAGTTGTACTTGGTGCCCACACCTGGCTGAGCCCTGCATCTTCTTAAGGTGGTTTTAACACTCTGGAGGGCGGGCTCAGTGGACATGAGGGGGCAGGGCATTCCAGCAGGGAAACCTGGGATGAGGGGGATGAGGGTGAACGGAGCGAGATCTAGGAGGCGTGCAGCTGCCCAGCCCAGGAACTCTGAGGGTATCTGTCACAGCTTGTCACTATGGGTGATGTCTTTAGAAGGACAGTGATCAAGACCATCAGAAATGACTGCTCTGCTTGTGGAGTATCTTACTCTTCACCTCAGTGCTTCACTAATAACTCACTTTTTCACTTTAAACTGAAAAAAAAAAAGACCATCAGGAACTCCAACAAGGGTGTTAAGTTCCTAAAACTTAGCTTACAAAGCAAAATAATAATAATAAAAGTTAAATTCTAAGCTCTTTGCGTCTCTGCAGTCCCTTTTTTAGGTCCTATCTGTGGTTTTCTTCATCCTGCAAAATACCCCCATTGGAATTCTAATTAGAATTGTATTGCGCACACACGCACGTTTGGGGGAAATAGGCATTTCTGGTGAACAGAGTGGCAGGTGCAGTGAGTTCAGTGTGTACCTTCTGGACAAATGTCCACATACCTAGTGTTTTACAGAGAAAGCAAGGTAAAGGTGCCTCCTCTGGCTGACCCATGGAGCATTCTCCAGAAGGATGACTGTTCTTTACTGTGAAACTCTTGGGGGTGACCTGCCTGCTGGGCTTCTGTGCCCCACTGCAGATCCCCCTCTGCATTCCAGAAGATGGGAACCTCCTCCTGTCAGGACAGCTCCTGGTCCCTTTTTTCCAGCAGTTTGGTGGGACAGACACCTCAGCTTAACTTGTCTAGAATCCACCTACTCCTAGGCCTGTCAGATGCTTAGATCAAATCTGTGGGGCACTAAGTCTCACTCTACCAGAACCCAGCCCCCCACAGCCACCGGGGCAGCCAGGCATAACCAGGCATAGCTGAAGTGTCAGAGTAGTCACAGAGGGTCATGATCAGGCCAAGCGTGCAGGGCACGGGGTGGGGTCCCCACAGGAGAGTGTGTCTGCAGCAGAGCCATCCCTTCTCAGGCTCTTTCCTCTTTGGGGAATTGTCTCTGAGGCAGCCTGGCCTGGCACCCCTACCAGACCTGATGGCTACCTGGCACCTGTGTGAATGTTCTCACGTGGGCCCTCGTGGGCAGACTGTGGGCCAGGCCAGGGGAGCAGGGCAGATGGCCCAGAGCTCTCGAGTGTACAGAGGTCCCCAGGCATCCCAGAGTTGTGACCTCCTGGGTCCGCGCCTAGAACGGTGTGTTTCTGTGGCTCCTGAGCAGTAGGGTTGAAGCCCACAGAGGGCAGGGCTCCCCTGAGAAATCAGGGTCTGCGCCACAAGACCAGGCTCTTCATGTGCTCCCTTCTCTTCCCTCAGCCTCACAGGCTTCTCTGGGTTCCATCTTCCTCAAAGACAACAGGGGACTGGGCAATGGCAGCAGCAAGGCTCCTGCCACCGCCGGCGGGACCCCAGGTAAGCTGCCCAAGGCCTGTGTAGCTGCATTTCCTCCCATGCCCGGTGGCAGCCTGGGCATCAGCATATCCCCTGATGTCTGTGGCCCCTTCCTATCACCCCATCAGCTCCCAGGTATCATCAGGCTTTCCCCCATTTTGGGATATACCTCACCCCATGTTGCTCGCACCTTCTCTGTCTCAGATGTGGAGACAGCCTGACCTTCAGCAGCCTGTCTTTCCAGGTCAAGGTGACCTTTGAGGATGTGGCCGTGCTCCTCTCCCAGGAGGAGTGGGACCAGCTGGGCCCTGCTCAGAGGGGCCTCTACCGACATGTGATGATGGAGACCTACGGGAATGTGGTTTCGCTAGGTAAGGCCCCTCAGCAGGCCAGACTGTGGGCTTCCTGGGGGTGGAGCTATACGGTAGTGGCTTTGCGGTCTCCTATGGGTGCTCAGCTCCAAAGGGAGTTCGGTCCTCTGTCTCACACCCACAGACCACTCAGGTTGGGTGAGGGCGCTCTAAACAAAAGGCCTTCACTCCCCATGAGCAGGACTTCCAGGGACCAAGCCCAATGTGATCTCCCAGCTGGAGCGAGGAGAAGAGCCCTGGGTCCTGGACGGGCATGGAGCCAAGGACAGCAAGGGCCTGGGCAGCGGTGGTTCAGGTGAGTGAGAGGAGCTAGCCCTCCTGCATTAATGGCTGAGCACATCCCAGTGGCCAGGAGTCTTCAGGAGTGGCTTCCTCCTGGGCCTCTCCCAGCAAAGGGGCTTGTGGGCTGGCAGGGCTGAGCCAGGAGAGGCCAGGTGTTGGTGAGGGCACACCTGTGGTGATTATGCCCTGCCAGGTCCCTATTCTTCTGGGACGTGCAGAATTTGAGAGCTCCCCTGGCTTGTGCAGAGCACCAAGAGCAAAGCACCTGGTGTGGAAGGGAGGTTAATCTGACCCTATGGTGAGGCTGAAAGCACACTGTTCAAAATGACGAGCAAGGCAGCCTGCCATCCCCATGTGTGTATAGTGTCCTGGGGTCTCACATACTAAGTAAGGCAAGATACATGGAAAACAAAACAAGACAAGCTACAAGATTTGGGAAAAAGAAGAAAGGTATTGTTTCTAGTTGGTATGATTGTCTACTTGGAAAAAGGTTGATTAGAATTCACAAGAACAATTACCCACGTTGCTGAAGACACATTTTTACTTCTATTCATCAGCAACAAAGACGGGATAGATATTTTCCTGTTTTATTGAGACAAAATTTGCCATCCTCATGGCTTCCCCAGAGGCCCCATCTCTGGCCTAGACTTATTTCTTGTATCCCCTGCAGTGCACTCTATACAAGGAAGAGCTCACAGCCTGCTGCATACGAGTGTATATTCCTGTGTCTCTGGGATTAGGCTGGGTGGTGTGTGTGTGTGTGTGTTGTGTCTGCCTGGCGGGGCTCCTCGAAGTTGTGGGTAATCTGCATTTCTGCTCCAAATGGCCTCTGGGAACCCAGTGCACAGAGGACTGACTCCAGGGAAGGCAGGGCTGAGACCTCTCTGGGCTGTCACCTGATGCCATGGCCATGGGTACACTTCACACAGAAGTGACCTCAGGCTAGAGGTTGGACCTTTCAGCCTGTGCACATCTCCTGTTTCACACTGCTATGCTTTCCTGTCCTCTCGGGTCACCCAGGCAAGTGCACCGCACCTGAGCTGCAGTTTGAGTGGGCTGTCATTTAACTTTTTTTCCTTTGAATGTGTTGTTTTAGAATGTGAGAACAAGGGAGAAAACCAAAATAGTCTGAAGTTGTTCGTTTCAGAGGAAGTATCCACAGTTCTGGGGAAAACAGCCCCTGGGTGGATTGATCAAGGAAGTGACAAACCTGAGCAGAGCTTCCGTCTGAGTCCAAGCTCCACGGGCCCCTGTGAAGGTGAGGTCTCCAGCCTAAGCAAGCCGCTCACTCGGCAGTCGGCCACTCCCAGTGGGGAGAGACCCTACAAATGCGTCGAGTGTGGGAAATGCTTTAGTCGGAGTTCCCACCTTCTCCAGCATCAGAGGACCCATACAGGAGAGAAGCCCTACGTGTGTGGAGTGTGTGGGAAGGCCTTCAGCCAGAGCTCGGTCCTCAGCAAACACAGGAGAATCCATACGGGCGAGAAGCCCTACGAGTGTAACGAGTGTGGGAAAGCGTTCCGTGTGAGCTCAGACCTTGCCCAGCATCACAAAATCCACACAGGAGAGAAGCCCCATGAATGTCTTGAGTGCCGCAAGGCCTTCACTCAGCTCTCACACCTCATTCAGCACCAGCGGATCCACACTGGGGAGCGGCCCTATGTGTGCCCACTGTGTGGAAAGGCCTTCAACCACAGCACTGTGCTGCGCAGCCACCAACGGGTGCACACGGGGGAGAAGCCCCACGAGTGTGCAGAGTGTGGCCGGGCTTTCAGCGTGAAGAGGACTCTGCTGCAGCACCAGCGGGTGCACACCGGGGAGAAGCCATACTCCTGTAGCGAGTGTGGGCGCGCTTTCAGTGACCGGTCAGTCCTCATCCAGCACCACAACGTGCACACAGGCGAGAAGCCCTATGAGTGTGGGGAGTGTGGCAAGGCATTCAGCCACCGCTCCACGCTGATGAACCACGAGCGGATCCACACTGAGGAGAAGCCCTACGGCTGCTATGCCTGTGGCAAGGCCTTTGTGCAACACTCCCACCTAATCCAGCACCAGCGGGTGCACACCGGAGAAAAGCCCTACGTATGCAGCGAATGCGGGCATGCCTTCAGCGCCCGCAGGTCTCTGGTCCAGCACGAGAGAATCCACACAGGTGAGAGGCCCTTCCGCTGCACACAGTGTGACAAGGCTTTCAGCCTGAAAGCCACACTGATTGTGCACCTGAGGACACACACAGGCGAGCGGCCCTACGAATGCAGCCGCTGTGGGAAGGCCTTCAGCCAGTACTCTGTGCTCATCCAGCACCAGCGGATCCACACGGGTGAGCGGCCCTATGAGTGTGGCGAGTGTGGCCGTGCCTTCAACCAGCACGGACACCTGATCCAGCACCAGAAGGTGCACCGGAAGCTGTGACCTCAGTAGCCACAAGAGTCATTCACACTCAGGCACACAGACCGGGAATGCTGTAGCTCAGGAGAAGCCCTGTGGTAATTGAGGGTCACAAAATAACTCCAGGGAGAAGCACTGAGCTTGTTATTTCTGTGGGAAAACTTAAGAGGGTGCCTGTTTAATTTTTTCGAAATATTGGAAGTTGTACTGGAGAGTAATAACAATTGTAGTGAATTTTGGTAAAGACAGCCATAATTCTTTAACACTAGGTAGTTTCAGATAAACTCAAGAAAGGCATAAGGATTACTGTCACAATAAAAACTTTCTTACATTCCAAATAAAGGTTTCTTAGAACATTTCATGCCTTTCTGAAAAACAATGGCTACTCTAATTATTACACTTAGAATGAGGATATTGGACTATTTGCAGTATCTTGTTAAACCACTAAAGTGCAGTGTGGATGAAATGCTATTGAAGTGTCATGAAGTAGCATCGTGTACTATGGCTAGAAATCCTAATTGTGGGGAACCTCCTGTTTTGTAAGGCGGGAAAAGCAAACATTACAAACTATGAAAATTTATAAAACCCTTATCTGGGGCTTTACCTTTATTCAAGATCAGAAAGGATGTCCTAACTTTCTAGTAAAAATTTAACTCAAAAAATGGATCTTTTCCTCCAAACTCACCCTTGTGACCAACAGACCCTGTGCCCCAGAAATCATGGGATGGCTTGGGCATCTGGGCCCCATTTGGGTGTAGGCGGGGAGCTCCACTCAGTCCCAGATGTCATAGCTGCAACACCCAGTGGGTACCTCGACACACAGGTGTTTCCAAAAGACATTACTAAAAAGACTTGGTGTCTATTTTCAAAACAAAGTTATCGAGTTCAAATAGCTCTTTTTCCTATCAAATATTATTTTTATTTCTAAGTTTGAGGGATTTTGTTTCATTTTCTTTTTAAATTCCTAGTTCCAAGAGTATATTAGCCAGTCATATGCTATAATGGACCTGGTTTATTAATTTTCTTTTAACTTTTTTCTCTAAAACATGATCCACCTCTCAGGAGAAGTTAAGCGCTAGGGATTGACCCTTAGGCCCACAGCAGTGTGCTGTCATGCAGATAAAAGCTCATGTCCCTTGCGTAGACACTGCTGAGGAGTCATGGGTCCCAGAGAGTGCAGCTGTCGCCCTCGCTCATGCCGCCCACAGCCTGCCACTACCTGGCACAAATCCTAATCCCATGGAAGAGTTAGAACTAGTCATGTTCCCGGCAGGATGAGAATAAGAGTTACATTAAATCATGCTGTTCGGTGTACAGAATACCATTCTGCCTTTTCTTGCACCAGCTGCTGTGGAACCCTTGGTGAGCATCGAGCTCAGTGTCCATGGAGCTGGGTGGTAAGCACATGGCGCCCTATCCCTGGGGAGGCTCACAGACTGCAGTCCTGCCCCAGGAGCAGGAGGTAGCACACCACCCAATGACCCATATGGCGGTCATGGTTGGAAGTGGGCATCAGAGGCCAAAATGACCTTTGGGGCCCCCAAACCCTGATAAACTGCCTTCTTGGCTATTACTTCCCATCTCTGACTTAGCAGCATTCAATACTTTTATTTTGAACTCTTCATATTTTATGTATTTAAATCTATTCATAGTGTTTCTCCTTATCACTAGCAAGAGTTTGACAGTTCTTTTCAGATTTTTTATTATTTGGGGAACATTTTTGTCCACCTGAAATTTTTTTTCTGTGTAACTGTATAACCTGATGTACTTCCAATAAAAACAGTAATGAGTGGAACGTACTTGTGGGTGAAGGAAAAACAGTAACTGGCGTAAGTGTCTCCTACAATAAAGGAAAATACAACCAGCAAAGTCTGGAAAAGGCCTGTGTGCCAACTCCAAACAAGCAACTAGGAATGGGTATTCTGTAGCACATGGAGCTGTGAAGGCATGGGAAGGGGGTGCTCTGGTGCTGGCTTCTGCTGTCACTAATACAGTCCCACTTACCTAATGTGGGCCACAATCCATGGCCCATCTCTGGAGGAAGATGGCTGCTCAGGTGCCAGAGGCAGCCTGTCGGTTGGGGAATCTAGGCCACCACAGGACACTCCACACAGAGGGCCTGGTGGTGGAGGCCCAGGAGGATCTTTCCCAAGCGTGGACTTGACTCAGGGCAGAGGAAGGTCACAGGGGTGGTACTGGGGGTCTCTGTTATGGCCCACCTGAGTGACTTTGGGAAAAACTTGGTTTTGTGCATAAAAGTTCCCTTCGCACATCTGAGAAATAGATGTGCGAAGTTCAGAGGTCCCCAAGACTTGCCTTCACTTCGAATACCATCACAAGCTTTGAGGTCACCAATGTCACCCTCAAGTTCAACCATTTGCTACACTGACTCAGAACTGGCCCTGAAAGCTGATACAGGATGACCATGTATTACAGGGAACAGACATTAAAATCAATCAGCCAAGAGATCACATGGGGCAGAATCCGGGACAAGTACCAAAAGCAGAGATTCTGTTGTCCTTTCCTTAGGAAGTCACGGTTCCCTTTTCTTTCCTGGCACCGATGTGTGACAATGCGCATGGGGTATTGGCAACCAGTGAAGCTCACCTGACTCTTGGCATCCAGCATTTTTATTGGCTTGGTGATGCCCACATAGCTGACTGCTTGCCTGACTGACCTCAGACTCCAGCCCAGCAGGGGTCAAACGGACGCCCCCACCATAAAATCACACTGTTAGCAGATAAACATCAGGCAAAGCCAGCCCTCTCCTGGGATCAGATTAGTCCTCTCTTCAACAGGTAAGGAGTGGGTTGGAGCCCAGGCCTGCCTCCAACTGCTCTGTGACCTCAGTCCAGTCACTTCCCTTTCTGAGCCTCAGGTTCTCATCCATGTCATAGGGCCACTGTGAAAATTAAATGAAATCAGGAAGACCAGCCCAGCACTCAGTTTCTGTGCGACTGCACAGGTGCAGCCCCCAGGGAGCTGTTCACCCCTGTGAGGGGGTTGTCCAAACATCCCAAAATGCCAGTGGATCTTGGAGAGACTCAGCCCTCAGCTACAGGAAGCATGCAGGAAAATGGGACAGGCTGGGTCAGGGCGTAGAGGCCATACACCCATCTCCAGGGGGGACTCAACGCCAGCCTAGGGAGCATACTTGGACTGTCCCAGCCCTGAGGACAGGTAGGAGGGCCCAGCTCTAGCTCCACTGACCTGGCTCAAATCTGATGTCCTACCTGGATCTGTCCAGGGATGTGCACAGGGTCAGCCACAAGATCTAGGTTTATGGGCACCAAGCATGCACACTGTGAGCGTGACCCCATCTGCCTCACTCTGCCCACCAGGACAGGTGCTGTTACCTCTCATCTGGGGATGCTGACTTGAGATGGGCCAAGGGCTTCAACTATCTGGCCCTCTGACCCCAGCAGCTGCTCTGGCTCACTGCCAGAACTCCCCAGAGCCATCCACAATTATTCATCAACAAGCAGCCCACAGTCCGAGATGACATTGCTCCTGAAGGCCCTTGTGTGTACTGAGACACAACAGGACAGCTACAAGGAGTCAGCCCACCAGTAGCCAAGGAGTGACTGCCCAATAGCCCAGCAGAAACATCTAGAACTCATGGTGCCCTTTGCCCATACTGCCCACCTCCTGAGATGGGCTTGATCTTGGCCCTTGTAAAAATGTCACAAACTCATGTTACAAGCCTTCTTAAACCCAAAACAAGAAGCCCAGAAACCTTGTCAAAACATGTTCTCTAGTTTTTCACAATGCAAACTACCAGCAGTTTCCTCTCCAGGTAACTACTGTACCATTCAATGCGCTTCAGATTGCACTGCCCCACCACCCTGCCCCCCTCGCCAGCACTCCCACCCAGAGCTTTGGTGCTCCCTTCAAGGAGGTCACAGTCACTTGGAGTGCCCTTAGCTCAGGGAACATCTAGGCTGATAGGATGAAGGGCCCCAGAACAGAGGTTAACAAACAACCCAATGGAAGCACATCTGGGCCAAAAGCACTGACGGGCATGACTCCCTCTGAAGCTAACCAGAGTCATAAGTTCAACACAGTATCAGCCCCAGAGTTGTGCCAATTCAGTTAGCAAGCGATGTTAAAATTACACTGTGCAGCCCAGGGAGGCTGTGTGATCAGACTGTTCTTAGTCAATAGTGTGTCCGGAAGGCTGTGCTGGTGACATTATGTATCGGGTACAACCACTCTAGAGAACATTTGCATGATTATATACAACAATGTCCTTTAAAAAGTTCATCCTGTTCCTAGGAATATATCCTAAAGACATCATTTCATTTTTTAAAAAATTTTTACTTATTTTTATTTTTAGAGAGGGTAAGGGAGGGAGCTTCTCACTCACCCCATACTGGGGACCTGACCCGCAACCCAGGCATGTGCCCCGAGAGGAATCAAACAGGTGATGTTTGATTCACAGGCCCATGCTCAATCCACTGAGCCGTGCCAGCCAGGACCTAAAGACATAATTTTAAAAATTAAGTTAAAGGGCCCTGGCTGGTGTAGCTCAGTGGATTGAGCGCAGGCTGCAAACCAAAGGATCGCCAGTTCAATTCCCAGCCAGGGCACATGCCTGGGTTGCGGGCCAGGTCCCCAGTATGGGGTGAGTGAGAAGCAACCACACATTGATATTTCTCTCCCTCTCCCTTCTTCTCTTTCCCTCTCTCTAAAAATGAATTTTAAAATTCTTTTTTTTTAAAGTATTTTAAAAAAAAAAAGAAACAGCCGGACAGCCCCCCCCCCCCACCCCCCCCCCCCACCCCCAGAAAAAATTGAGTTAAAGGCCTGAAACTAGTCATTGTAGAATATGTCCAAATGATATTTTATAAATTATGTCAATTGTTATAGATGCCACCATGCTTTGAAGGCCTGCCACCTTCAGAAGTCCATTTGTGGCAAGTGGAGCTAACCCACCAAGCAGAAGTAGTGTAACTGGAGGGCCAGGTCTAAATGACAAAATGCCACTGGGACTGGTCCCCTGAGGCATCTGAAAATCATACACCACAGATTCAGCCATGGATTCTGTGAAGGAGCAACACCTAAATCCAAGAGGGCAGCTGCTGCAGCATCCAGTTCATCTTAAGTATGTCAATGATTAGTTGTGCAATAAATATTCCAGGAAATTAATTAATCAATTAAAGCAATTACCAGAGAGTCACAGAAGACGACAGAATAGGAAGCCCAGGAACCTGTCCCTCCACCTAAAGCACTACTGCACAGCAGGAACCATCTGAAGTAGCTACTGTGGAACTCTGGAGATTAGTCAAACACTTGCAGCCCAGGAGAGCTTGAAGGGGCCGTCAACTTCAGCAAATTTCATGAACGTCCAGTTCGCGTAGCACCTTCCATGCAAACGAGTGGATAGCGGCCTGTATTCCTGGTGCAGTTTGCTGGAGTCAGGGAGGGCACTAAGGACCTTGTCCTCCAAATATCAGGATTGTGAGTTTTCATGGTTGACTCTTTTTATTGAATTTGAAAGAGAGGAGAAGAGGTGGGAGAGAGAAACATCCCTTTTTTACTTTGGTTCTGTAACAGGGTGCAGCCAGGGCACCTCAAATGGGGAGTTTGTAATGGGGTCCAGAACTCAGGATGTCCAGGAAATATTACAAATATAGGACAGCCTCGCCCCCATAAAGTCTGAATAGGGGGATGGGACACACGGAGCAGGGCCATTGAGCTATTTTGTATATCAACAGTTTTGCAAATAACATCTAGAACAGTCATTTAACATATCTATAACTTTTAACTGGTTTCACGGGTATGTTAAACGGCTGTGGCTGTGCTTTGAACCAGGGGGATGGGAGTGACCTCCACCCAGGATGTAACGGTGAGGCAGCTCCCCGCGGTTATAGTGCCCACCTGAGAGCTTGGAGATGACTGGCTCCACGCCACAGGGCCACGCCTGCCTGGGTATCCTATGGCAGCCCAGAAAAGCTGAAAACATATGGGAATGCGGGCAGATGTAGCTGATTGTGGGAGGAGTCAGAAACGGGGATGTAGAGGAAGCTTGGCTCCAGAATTTAAACCCAGGCACGGCAGCCATGAGGGTTGGAACCACGCAGCTTTGGCAAGAGGGGCGAATGAATGTGGCTTCGGCAAGGTTTAGAACTACGTGACTTTGGAGCTCCCTTTGCCATGCAGCTTAGGAAGTTGGAAAGCAAGATGTAGCAGCCGTGCAGAGCTCTCTCTTAGTGGTTTAGAAGAATGCAGGAGAGACGCCGTGGGAAGGGGTGAAAAGGACTTTTGTCAAGGGCCAGGAGAAGGTGCCACGCACGTCTGGATTGAGAACTGGAGATCCCAGCAACACAGCTGATGCTGCTGGGAATCATGGGAGGCCTGCCTGCTGAGCACGGATTACTGGGAAGAACCCCTGACTGGTGGGACTGGGTAAAGGGGGAAGGAAGGACTGTGTGTGTTTGTGGGTGTTTTAAGAGACTTTGGGATTTTTAACGAAGACATTAACTCATTACTGTAAGTCTGTATAACTTTTGAATAAATAGTTCCTTTCCTTTTCACCAATCTCTGGCATCAAGAGCTATAATTCCCTGGCAGTGAGCAAGACATTATTTGAAAATCAAATAATGGAGAAGGGGGAGTCCATTCGGTAATAGTGTCCTGCCCCTGCCAGGGGTCTGTTCAGTAACAGTTCCACTTATTCTTGCTTTCATTGGTTCTTGTATGTGCCCTGACCAGTGATCAAACCCACAACCTTGGCTATCAGGATGACACTGTAACCAGCTGAGATATTTAGCCAGGTCTGATCCTCACTTTTGATCACTGAACGGCTGATGCACAGTTGGCTGCCACTTTTGTAACTGCTGAGGGGAATTAAGGAGATAATACTTGTTTCTTCCTCTTCTGGGAGCCAGACACTAAGGAAATCTTTTTTAAGTCACTGGATAACCTCACAGGTAATGAAGACAGGAATTCCAGGAACCACACACATCAAAGAATACACTCTTTGCAGAATGTTCGGCAAAGTCACAAACTGGTGTCTACAGCCCTCAACAAGCAAGATTCAGCAATCCCTGAGGGGCAGGAGGCTTAGCATTCCAGAGGGACCACGACATAACACTCAAAATGTCCAGTTCCCGACAACAACAAAATATACAAAGAAACAGAAAACATGTCCCAGTCACAGGGGGAAAAAGACTGTGGCGTATAATCATCCCTGAGAAAGCCCAGATAATGGAATTATTAATTAGGGTATTTAAATCAACAGTCTTAAATATGTTCAATGACCTCACGGAAACCATGGGGGGGAAAAAAACAACTAAAAATCAAATAATGTATGAAGAAAATGAGAATATTAATAAAGACACAGAACTTAGACACTATTAAGAGAGTAGATAAACAACAAAGGATGAGAAAAAATATTTGCAAATTATATATCCAATAAGGATCGACTATACAAAATGTGTAAAGAACCACATCTTAACAACAAAAGATCCAAAATAATCCAATTCAAATACGGGCAAAGGAACTTAATAGACATATGAATGGCCAATAAGCATCTGAAAAGATGCTCAACATCACCAGTCATTAGAAAAATGCAAACCCAAACCACAGTGAGATACCAATTCAAACCCATTAAGAGAGCTATTGTTTTTAAAAAAATGGAAAACAAGACGTGCTGACAAGGATGCGGAGAAATTGTTACCTACATGCATTGCTATCAGAGATGTAAAAATGGTACAGCCACCATGGAAAATAGTTTGGCTGTTTCTCAAACAGTTCAACATACATTTATCCTAAGAAATCTATCAATTTCACCCCTAGGATTATACCCAAAAGTACTGCACGTAGGGATTCAAACAGACACCCGTACAACAGTGTTCATAGCAGCATTATGTGCAACAGTCAAAAGGCAGAAATACCCAAGTGTCTATCAACATGTAAATGGAAAACAAAATGTAGTGGCTACAAACAATGATATACTATTAAGCCATAAAAAAAGAATAACATTCTGGCTCTGGCTGGTATGACTGCATGGACTGAGCACTAGCCCGAAAACCAAAAGGTTGCCTGTGTGATTCCTGGTCAGGTCACATTCCAGGTCCCCAGTTAGGGGCATGTGAGAGCCAACCGATCAATGTTTCTCTCCCTCATTTTCTCTTTCCCTTCCCCTCTATAAATAAACTCTAAAAGGATGAATAATGTTCTAATACAGGCTACAACATGAACCTACCTTGAGGACATTTATTATGCTAAGTGAAATAAGCCAGACATAAATGGCAAATATTGTATGAATTCACTTGTGTGGGTACCTAGAACAGGTCGATTCAGAGATGGAAAACAGGATAGAGGTTGCCAGCAACACGGACGAGAGGAGGAAGGAGTCACTGTTTGATGAGCACAGAGCTTCTACATGGGATAATAAAACAGTTCTGGAAACAGATAGTGGTGATGGCTACACAACACTGTGCATGTATTTAATACCACTGACTTGTACACTTTAAATGGTTAAAATGGTAAACTTTGTTAAGTCTATTTTAACACAATGAAAAAGACAATCATCTATTAAGTACACAGAAAAGTATGAATGATGTTAATTTAAAAAAATTTGCAATATGTAAATATGTGGAATTCTGTCCAGTGTGAATTCTCTGGCATTGAGGAAAGAGCAAAGGTAATGGTCCTGGATGCTGCAATAACAAGCCTAACAGTATTTTCTTTAAAACATTTATATACCTCTCAAGGCCTTCCTCAAACACTCTAAGTCAGCAGTGATGATTTTTTTGTTCTAAAAGGGAGAGATTACAGGAGCAGCTCCCTTTTACTTGCCTTCCTCAGTTTCTCTAAATGAGCATACACTGCCTGGGTTTAAGAGGTCTGTAAAAACTAGACAGAAATGCCTGTCACCTGTGGCAACCCTGTGAGGCCAATAAATAACAGGGCTGTGGGAAGGGCCTGGCAGAATTCCTGGGCCTCCAGCATCAGGTGGAGAGGTCCTCCCAGAGGTGAATCCTCTGATGCCGGAACACACTGGAACTGTGCCGGAAGGCCTTGCCACACCTATTGCACTTGGACGGCTTCTCCCCGGTGTGGATCCGCTGGTGCTGGGTAAGGTAAGCACCCGGGCTGAAGGCCTTCTTGCAGTCACTGCACTTGTATGGCTTCTCTTCGTGGTGTGACCTCTGGTGATGGATGAGTCTGGAGCTGTTGTGGAAGGCCTTGCCACACTCGCCACACTGGTAGGGCTTCTCCCCCCGTGTGGATCCTCTGATGCTGGATGAGTTGAGTGCTCTGACTGAAGACTTTGCCACAGTCATTACATTCATAGGGCTTCTCTCCAGTGTGGCTTCTCTGATGGTCAACAAGTTTGGTTTTTTGGATGAAGGCTTTCTCACATTCATTACATTTATAGGGTTTCTCTCCAGTGTGGATTCTCTGGCGTTGGATAAGATTAGAACTCTGGGTAAAACCTTTGCCACACTCCTTACATTCAAATGGCTTCTCTCCAGTGTGGGTCCGACGATTGCGGATAAGGACTGAGCTGTCACTGAAGGCTTTTCCACAGTCGCTGCACTTATAGGGTTTCTCTCCAGTGTGTATTCGCTGGTGATAAATAAGGGAAGAGTAGGCACTAAAGTGTTTCCCACACTCACTGCACTTACAAGGCTTCTCCCCGGTGTGGATCCTCTGATGCTTCATTAGGTTGGGCCTCTGGGTGAATGTCTTTCCGCACTCGTCGCACTGGTAGGGGAGCTCCCCTGAGTGCATCCTTTGGTGACTGATGAACTCGCAGCTCTGGCTGAAGGCTTTTCCACACTCATCACACTCGTAGGGCTTCTCTTCACTGTGGAGCCGCTGGTACTCGACGAGGTTAGCACTGCACCTAAAGGCTTTCCTACAGTAACCACAGTAATGTGGTGTTTTTTTTTTTTAACTATTTACTTTTTTTTATTGATTATGCTGTTACAGTTGTTCTATTCCCCCTTTATTCCCTTCCACCCTACCCCCCATCCCCACCATCACCCCCCCTTTAGTTTATGACCATGTGTCTCAAGTCCTTTAGATTCTATATTTCCCATGCTATTCTTGCCCCCCCATCTATTTTCTATCTACTGTCTATGCTACTTATTTTCTGTACCTTCTCCCCCCTTCTCCTCCTCCTACTCCCCTGTTGCTAACCCTCCTTGAGATCTTCATTTCTATGTTTCCACTCCTGATCTAGCTGTCCCTTTAGTTTGCTTTCGTTTTAGGTGTGGTTCTTAATAACTGTGAGTTTGTTGTCCTTTCACTGTTCATGTTTCTTTAACTTCTTTTTCTTAGATAAGTCCCTTTAACATTTCATATAATAAGGGCTTGGTGATGATGAACTCCTTGAATTTGATCTTATCTGAGAAGCACCTTATCTGTCCTTCCATTCTAAATGAAAGTTTTGCTGGATAGAGCAATCTTGGTTGTAGGTCTTTAGATTTCATGACTTGGAATACCTCTTTCCAGACCCTTCTTGCCTGTAAGGTCTCTTTTGAGAAATCCGCTGACAGTCTGATGGGGACTCCTTTGTAGGTGACTGTCCCCTTAGCTCTTGCTGCTTCTAGGATTCTCTCCTTCATTTTAATCTTGGCTAATGTAATTACGATGTGCCTTGGTGTGTTCCTTCTTGGGTCCAACTTCTTTGGGACTCTCTGAGCTTCCTGGATTTCCTGGAAGTCTATTTCCTTTGCCAGATTGGGGAAATTCTCCTTTATTATTTGTTCAAATAAGTTTTCCACTGGTGGCTGTGCCTTTCCCCCTTCTGGCACCCCTATAATTCGGATGTTGGAGCGTTTAAAGATGTCCTGGAGGTTCCTAAGACTCTCCTCATTTCTTTGAATTCTTGCTTCTTGACTCTTTTCTGTTTGGCCATTATTTGCTTTCTTCTGGTCCACTCCATTGATTTGAGTCCCAGTTTCCTTTTCATTGCTATTGGTGTCCTGTGCAATTCCATTCATTTCAATGAGTTTCACCTTCATATATTTGTCTAATTTGTCCGTATAATCAACCAGTTCTGTGAGGATCCTGATCACCAATTTTTTAAACTGTGCATCTGTGAGTTTTGCTATTTCTTCATCGCTTAGATTTATTTCTGGGGCTCTGAGATCCTCCTGCGCCATTCTTGGTCTGTTCGGGCCCTTTAAGTGTGAGAAGCTGCGGCTTGGATTCCCAGGTCGCTGGGTTGTGACGCTGTATGTGGGGGTGTGGCCAGAGCGGGGAAATGGCGACCCCCTCTGCCGCTTCTCACAGCTGGGTGCGGAGGAGCAGTGCCTTAGGTGGTTCACCTGGGCCGGGCCACTCAGAGTCGCTGGGTTATGACGCTGTATGTGGAGGTGGGGTCAGAGCAGAGAAATGGCGGCGCCCTCCACTGCCGCTTGCCGTGGGGACCTGCTGGCCCGGTCCAACCGCCCACTTCCTCGCCTGTCCACCCTCGCACAAATGCGCGACCTCAGTCAACACGCAGCCCCGGCCTGGCTGTCTCCCCTGAGGTCGCTCGCCTGGTTGCTGGCTGGGTCGCTCACTAGGTCTGACCCTGCGTCTGGATTCCGCGGGCCTGAGTGTGTCTGGCCTAAGAGTCCTCCTGTGCAACCCTGCACCGCCAGCCGCTGGTTTCGCCCCTTACCGGTCAGGCTGAAGAATTTGTTGTTAACGGACTTCCGAAAAGTTCAATTTTCCATGTTCTGGCTGTGTTTTCTGTTGCTAATATTTAGTTTTCTCTAATCTTGGTTGTGGGAGAAGGAACGGCACATCCACCTATGCCTCCATCTTGGCGGAAGTCCCCCGTAATGTGGTGTTTTGCCAGTAGGAATTTCCTGATCTTCTTTAACAACTACATTTGCACTAAAAATTTCTTCAGAGTGCCCTGGCTGGTGTAGCTCAGTGGATTGAGCGCGGGCCTGCGAACCAGACAATCGTGGTTCGATTCCCAGTCAGGGCACATACTGGGGTTGCAGGCCAGTTCCCTGCAGGCCAGTTCCCAGCAGGGGATGCATGAAAGGCAACCATACATTGATGTTTCTCTCTCTCTCTCCTTCCCTTCCCCTCTGAAGATAAATAAATAAATCTTTAAAAAAATAAAAATTTCTTCAGAATCATGAATTGTATTTGTTTGTTTTGACCTGTGTACACGCTTACGGTTATTTATATATGATCTCTGTTCAAAACTTTGCTCACATATATTGCATTTGTGAGGTCTCTGATCGGGGACAAGACTTGACCCCAACTGGAGGCTTCCCCCATACTCCTGGCTGCTTTCCCCGTTGGTCAGTGTGACTGGCCTAGGGCTTCCCTGCTCCATGGGCTTGTCTGGGCTCTCCTCCGACTCCCCAACTGGTGTACAGGCTTCTTCTGGCTCAGTGCCCTGGGGAACAGTTCCCCTGAGTTGGTCCAGTTCTGCCCCATCAAGCATCTCCCCTGAAGTCAACTCCCTGTACTCAGTACTGATCTCATAAACTGAAAGAACAAACAGAACATCTCAGGGTCATCTGTTCTCACTCTGGAAGGAAGATACAAAGATGCTGCCAACCACCTGTGCGGTAGAAATTCCACCATCTCCAAAGTCACACCTTCTAGAGGTAAGAGCCTGGAACTTGGAGGCTTAAAATCTCACCCAGGGCCACAGTCATGTAGCAGTGCAAGCATTTAACCCAGATCTGATCAGCACCCATGCCCTTCCTGCCTGCCTTCTACCTCCAAGACCTGCCAGAATGGGACAGTGGGATGCCTGTCCTCATTACAGAGAATGGACAGGCCCAAAGTCATGAAGGGCACCTGAAAGAAAAAGAAATTAATACCAAGCAAGTCTAAGGTCACCTAAAAATACCCCAAATCCATGCTAAGAAAGCCAGCTGTCTCCCAAGAAGAGCGGAGGGCCAAGCCTGTGTCGGCCGTGGAGGAGGGCAATGTCCCGAGGCCAGGTTCCCTGGCTCTCTCAGCAGGCCATTCCCACTCCAGGGCTCTTTCCTGGGGCACGAGAAGCCACCAGTGAGCCACCAGTACCTTAAACTCAACATGCCAACCAGAATGCTTCCATCAGGAAGGCTTTAAGCAGGCTGCCCCTCCTCCCCTCCTTGACTAGACACTCACTCAGCAATTCCTTGGGTAGAAACACACACCCCAAAAACATGTTGTCAGTGATCCAAGAGACACAGCAACCCCAAAATGGGGATAATTCAATGACCTCAACAATATAACAGAAAATAACTTGTACATTCACAATAGAACACTACTGCAATGGTGCGGAACAAACTCCACACAACACAGACATGCCTCTAAAGCTGTGATACCCACCGGCATCTAGCAGACAGCACCCAGGCCGCAGAGGGAAGGGACCTCAGGGCACAGCAGGAAATGAGAGAGGAGGCCCCATAGGCTCCCAGAAACATTCTGTATGTTGATCTGTGGGAGGTTTGTTTTTTTGTGTGTAAACATTTGCTGAGCTATATAAACTCAGGGTTTATCCCATTTCTGTAAGTATTTAAATTCAAATGTATAAATTTACAAAGGAGAAATTCAAGTCCTTTGAACCTGGGGTTTCTTCCTAGGACATTATCAAGACGGGCAGCACTGGGGCAGCACGGTCCACTTCAGTGAAACTAGAGAACACCCTTCCTGCTGGCACTTCCAGCAACAGCAGCGACCGAGACTCCTATGCACAGAAATGGACACACACTGAGTGACAAGCACGGACCACACAGGGCTAGAACAGAGACAGCAGGTGTGGACTATAGCACATGGGGTGATGTGATGGTCTGGGAATGGAGAAACGGTGAAGCAACAGGCCCATCTAACCTCAATCACTCCTAGTGCTGAGCTCTTGGGGGCAGGACTCCCTAGGACCCCATGGGCCCTTCCCTCTCCGATGACGCTGCCCCTCTCACTGCCTACAAGATTCAGTTCAAGGCACTGAACACCTGAATACTGAGGTACTCAGATGGAGGTTTCAGCAGAGGCCACTCCCAGAGCTGCTGTACTGGCCCAGAGGCATCTTCCGCCAAACTTCTCAGTCATTAGCTGCATACCCTGGACCCCACGAATGCTTGTTCAGTGACTAGTGAGAGAACCAGCCCCTTGCGCACCTGAGCCATCGACTCCCAACCGCTCTCTCCCCTCAGCACCCTGCGTGTTCAGGACCCGTGGTTCATCCCCTTGCTCCAACTGTGTGATCACCCCAGGCTTGGGACCTGCAGGTCCAGCTCCCAGGAAGGAGATGGGGCCTGGGGTTGGTGCTAAGGACATGGGACTGGGGGCCCGCAGGGGGAGGAGAAAGGCAGGTACAAGAGTGATGGGGAATCAGAACACCCTGAGCGGCTAGGATGGTTGTAGAGATGAAGATCTGAGCACAGGGGACAGCAGGACAAGAGGCCTGTCCCACCAGTACTGTACAGCTCCCAGCTTCCCCTGGGAAACGATCTGCCACCAGCCAGGAGCAGAGAGAGTCTATCCAGGAGTTCAAAGGAAGGAGAGGCTGACAGAGCCCCACTGGGCTCCTCCAGGGCACGGACAGACCAAACTTGTCTCTGGGTCCAGGGATGAGGTCCCTAGCTCAGCCCCTGTGAGCCCTCAGTGCCCAGGGCTATTCCCTGAGCTTCGTCCTGTGAGGGGCCTTACCCAGGGAGACCAGGTTCCTGTAGGTCTCCAGCATCACGTCCCTGTAGAGGCATCCTCTGAGCAGGGCCCAGATGTCCCCACTCCTCTGGGGAGAGGAGCACGGCCACGTCCTCGAAAGTCACCTTGGCCTGGAACGACAGGGGCTGCTGCAGGACTAGGTGAGGTTCAGACAGGGCCCTGGGGGCAGGGGCAGCAGAGGCATGCTCAGTGCACAGCACGGGGTGTCTGCAGGCCTGATGCTCCAGCACTGCCTGGTGGGTGGTCTGACCATTTGGCTGCTGAGCCAGCCAACTCAGGGTGGCTGGGTAAATCCCAAGTCTCCACTCCACTGCTCAGCACCCAGAGATGTCTGACAGCATCTGCTGAGGCAGAGCAGGAGGGAGAAGCCCCGGGTGGAGACCTCACATCACCCAGACCAGGGAGGATAATGCTCACCTGGGAAAAGGAAGATAGGTGCAGAGCTGCCATCATGTGATTCCCTGAGCTTCCCAGGGGAGGTGTGCACGAGCCGATCACTCAGGTGCTGAGGGAAGACAAAAGAACACATGGAGACCCATTCAGGTCCCTCCTGCGTGCGGCTTCAGGGCTTGCTTATTGAGATGACACAGCCAGCCTCCTAGCAAACTTCCCACCCCCACTAGATGAACACAGGGCTATCCAGGTAACTTGCCCTTCCTCCTCCCAGGCACAATAAGTTGTCTCACTCAGGAGGAGGACAGAGATTCTCATTCCCTTTACATGAAGGGATAAAGACAACACATTAAAGGTTCGGGAGGAAAAAGATGTAAAAAAAAAAAAATCAATAGCCCTGATTGGCTTAGTGGGTTAGATGGACATCACTGGGCCAACCTAGAGGTCACTGGTTCAATTCCTGGGTCAGGGCACCTGCCTGGGTTGCAGACCAGGTCCCCAGCTCAGAGGCATGAGAAGGGCAACCAATCAACGTTTCTCTGGCACACTGATGCCTCTCTCCCTCTCTTTCTCCTTCCTTTCCCCTCTCTCTAAAAATAATTCCATAAAATCTTTTAAAGAAATCAACAGAAGGCACATAGTAAAGACAAAGTATAGAAGGTGAAAATAAGAAACCAGTAGAAACAAGTCCCATGAATGAAAGATGATGAGAAATAAAAGAATTAAACTTGCTCAAGAGAAGCACAAGACCTTTCGATCATATATGTGAAATGCACCTACATAACCTACAACAAAGCAGTACAGACAGGATGAATACAGGACACAGCAGACGAGCACCAGGGAAAGTAAAGAAGCTTGGTGCTAGAGTGGCACACAGACCTCGCTGCCCGCTCGGGGGAGCACCTAGACTCCAGCAGCACCACTGTGCCTCTGCCCAGCTCCCCTAGGGACTGCACAGCTTCACTCCTCCGTGCTGGCTCCCCCCTCTGCGTGGTGCTGCTGAGCTTACTACGCACTGCTGCATATGGTTTAGTGATATTTACACCAATCAAAACAGAACTGAAAGCAAAGTCATTACAGCAACAAAAACAAACCTTGTTTATTTAAAAAAAAAAAGATAAAACCCACCTAAAAACTGTCATTACAAATATGTGTATCTATCAACAAACTTTCAAAACGCAAACAGCCAGAGCTAACTGACCAAGCAAAGAGTTGCTGGCAGCCCTCCCTGGGATGACAGATTTTATCACACTCCCCTGAGAAACCTGTGGATCAACCGACAATTTTACCTAAAGCAGGGAGAATACACATTTTTTCAAGATGTGTATTGCATTTTAAAAAAATACGTAGTGGTTTTTTGAAAGATTTTTATTTATTTATTTTTAGAGAGGGGAAGGGAGGGAGAATGAGAGAGAGAAAAACATCAATGTGTGGCTGACTCTTGTGTGGCTCCCACTGGGAACCTGGCCCACAATCTAGGCATGCGCCCTGACTGGGAATTGAACCTGCGACCCTTTGGTTCGTAGCCCTGCACTCAATCCACTGAGCTACGCCAGCCAGGGCTGAATATTTATTTAGTTAGTTAGTTAGTTTTAGAGAGAAAGGAAGAGAAGGAGAAAGAGTGGAAGAGAAACATCAATGTGTGGCTGTCTCTCATGTGTCCCCCACTGGGGACCCGGCCCGCAACCCAGGCATGCACCCTGACTGGGAATTGAACCGGCGACCCCAGGCTTCACAGGCCTGTGCTCAATCCACTGAGCTACACCAGCCAGAGCTGAATATTTTTTTTAAAAACACCACATACCAAGCCAAAAACAAAAGTAGCAACAAATTCCAATGGCTGCATCATTTGCCAAAATATTCTCTCACCATACTACTGCTATACTACAAATACATGGTTTTAAAAGTACCCTCCTCCAAGAAAAACATAAAAATGGAATATAGGGTGGAAATGACAACGAAACTTCCAAAAGGAAAAATGGGCATTAATAGGACAAAAGCCACTTTCTAATGACCTCGTTCCCAGAGCTGTCTGAACCCCATAAAGTATCACTGACCCTAATTTTTTTAAGACTTAATTAATTTGTAGAGAGAGGGGAAGGGAGGGAGAAACATCAATGTGTGGTTGCCCCTTGCAGTCCCCCTACTGGGGACCTGGCCCATGACCCAGGCCTGTGCACCAACTGGGAATCAAAACAGTGACCCTTCGGTTCAGAGGCCAGCGCTCAGTCCACTGAGCCACACCAGCTAAGGCACCCTAATGGTTTTATAAGCCTTTACCCTCAAGACTAGAAAACTACTGCAGGTACCCTGAAGGTGCAAAGGCCCTGGGAAATTACAAAACAAGACATGCCAGACCAGGACAACTGGACCAGACCTTGCACCCAAAGGTAACATTGAAACAAGGTGCAGCCCACCTGAAACATCCTGCTCCACAACCACCTCACTACCTGATAAAGCCCAAAGCCCTACCCCTCAGGGCTGGTGCATATCTCCGCACCTAGCCCTTTCCCTCTCTTGGGAAAATAAAATAAAGCTCTACTCTCCATACTTATTTCTCTGTGAATTCTGTCACAGCCTGCATCACTCACCACCCTAACATACATCATTAATGCACAAATTTGAACATAAGAGAAACAGAAATAAATTATCTAAACACTCAACAAGAAATCAGCCACAGAAAAAGACAGTAGTTCAAGGAAAGAAGATGAAAGAAATGAAAATATAACCTCAACAAGAAAATCATCTCGGCATTGGTTCCTTGAAAATAAAACACAAACATCTGGTACATCCAATGCAGGGGCCTGCAGGGGCCACAAAGAGGAGAAAGAAAATACAGAGACTTCCACCAAGATGGAGGCCTAGGTGGAGATGCTGGGCTTTCTCCCACAACCAAGTTAGAGACAACAAAATATTAGCAACAGAAAACACAGCCAGACCCTGGCTGGTGTAGTTCAGTGGATAAAGCATGGGCCTGAGAAATCAAAGGATCGCGGTTCAATTCCCAGTCAGGGCACATGCCTCGGTTGCAGGCTGCTTCCCTGCAGGCCAGTTTCCAGCAGGGGATGCACAAAAGGCAACCATACATTGATGTTTCTCTCCCTCCCCTCTAAAAATAAATAAATAAATAAATAAATAAAATCTAAAAAAAAAAAGAATCAGATTCTCACACAACAAATTAACTTAAAAAAAGAGAGAGAACACAGAAAATTGAACTTTTCGGAAGTCTGATAACAATGAATGCATCAGCCTGACCGGTAAGAGGGGCGAAACCAGCAGCTGGCAGAGCGGGCTTGCACAGGAAAACTCGGTCAGATGGACTCAGGCACGCGAATCCCAGGCGTGGGGTTGCAAAGGGCCGACCCAGTGAGCGACCAGTGGATCCCGCGAGGGTGAAGGGCAGCAGGTTGACTGTGCTGGTGCATTCCTGCTCAGGTAGACCAGCGAGGGAGTGGGCAGAGAGATGGGACCTAGCGGATCCCAGCCACGGGAGGCAGCAGAGAGAGCCACCATTTCCCAGCTCTGACCCCGCCCTCACATACAGCGTCACAACCCAGTGACCTGAGCAACCCTACCCTGGGGAACATCTAAGGCTTTGCTCCTCACCCAGCGGCGGGAAGCTGGTGAGGGGGACGCCATTTCCACACTCTGACCCCCCGCCACCACATATAGCCTCACAAACCAGTGACCCGCCCAGGAGGCCCCGCCCCACCCCGAAGGCTCAGCTCCTCATGGTTAATGAGCGTGAACAGACCAAAAATGGCTCAAGAAGATCTCAAAGCCCCAGAGCCCATAAATCTAAGTGACGAAGAAATAGCAAAACTTTCAGATGCACAGTTCAAAACACTGGTGGTCAGGATGTTCACAGAACTGGTTGATTTTAGCCACAAATCAGAGGAACATATGAAGGCTAAACTAATTGAAATGAATGGCAATGCACAGGAAACCAATAGTAATGGGAAGGAAACTGGGACTCAAATCAATGGAGTGGACCAGAAGGAGGACAAAAATGACCAACCAGAAAAGAATGAAGAAACAAGAATTCAAAAAAATGAGGAGAGGCTTAGGAACCTCCAGGACATCTTTAAACGCTCCAACATCCAAATTATAGGGGTACCAGAAGGGGGAAAGGCACAGCCGCCAGTGGAAAACTTATTTGAACAAATAATAAAGGAGAATTTCCCCAATCTGGCAAAGGAGATAGACTTCCAGGAAATCCAGGAAGCTCAGAGAGTCCCAAAGAAGCTGGACCCAAGAAGGAACACACCAAGGCACATCATAATTACATTAGCCAAGATTAAAATGAAGGAGAGAATCCTAGAAGCAGCAAGAACTAAGGGGACAGTCACCTACAAAGGAATCCCCATTGGACTGTCAGCTGATTTCTCAAAAGAGACCTTACAGGCAAGAAGGGTCTGGAAAGAGGTATTCCAAGTCATGAAATAAAGACCTACAACCAAGATTGATCTATCCAGCAAAACTTTCATTTAGACTGGAAGGACAGATAAAGTGCTTCTCAGATAAGATCAAATTCAAGGAGTTCATCATCACCAAGCCCTTATTATATGAAATGTTAAAGGGACTTACCTAAGAAAAAGAAGATAAAAAAGATGAACAGTGAAAGGACAGCAAACTCACAGTTATTAACAACTATATCTAAAACAAAAGCAAGCTAAAAGGACAGCTAGATCAGGAGCAGAACCATAGAAATGAAGATCACATGGAGGGTTAGCAACAGGGGAGTGGGAGGAGGGGAAGGGGGGAGAAGGTACAGAAAATAAGTAGCATAGACTGTAGGTACAAAATAGATAGGGGGGAGGGCAAGAATAGTATGGGAAATATAGAATCCAAAGAACCTGAGACCCATGGTCATAAACTAAAGGGGGGAATGGTAAGGGTCGGGGGGTGCAGGATGGAGGGGAATGAAGGGGGGAATAGAACAACTGTAATGGCATAATCAATAAAATAAAAATTTTTTAAAAAGAAAAATAAAGGTAATTCTCTGAAAAACAGAAAAGAGGACTAAGTACATACCACACACAGCAGGGGTTCCCAGTGTGGCCCAAGACCTTGGGTTCTAAGCATTCAAGTCTGTTTCCATACAGTGGAAAAAATAAACACAAGCCATGAGGACTGGAAGAGAACAGATAAAATCACCATTATTTGAGAATGATAAGATCATCACAGAGAAAACCCAGGAGTATCAACCCCTTGTTGGGATGATAAGAGTGTGACAGGACTGCCACAGATGAGGTCAGTACAGAGTAATCAGCACTGCTCTGATATACCTGCAATCAGCAAGCAAAAGCCAGCATTCAACAGCCATAAACACTACTTATACACTATCTGAGAAGGCTAACAAAAAATCTGTAAGCACTTTATGGACAAAATGATAAAAGTTTATTAAAGGACATTAAAAAGATCTGTGGAGAAACAGACAACGGTCATAAACAAGACTCAATATCATAAAAATGTCAACTCTCCCTGAATGAATCTATTAATTCTGTGCAATCAAAACTACATCAGGACAGCCCTGGTTGACGTGGCTCCGTGGATTGAGCACCAGCCTTAGAACCAAAAGGTCTCCAGTTTAATTCCCAGTCAGGGCATATGCCTTGGTTGTGGGCCAGTTCCCTAACTGGGGGCATGTGAGGGACAACTGATCAAGATGTTTCTTTTTCCTTCCCTCCCTCTCTAAAAATATATAAAAAGAATGTTTTGTAAAAAATCACAACAGGACATATTATGAAATCTGACCAAAGTGACTCCAAATATCATAAGAGTATGATCCAAGATTAACCATCGCAATGCCAAAAAAGCAGTAAGGCAGTCAGAGGCATGCCCTCCAGGTATGAGGACTGACTGCAGGCTGTGGGAACATGACAGAATGTGCATTAATGACACACCTGCCACATTAACAGCCAGGTAGTATTCAAGAAACGGTGCTGGCACAACCAGTTTCCGTAGGAAAATCAAGTCACCCCCCTGCCTTCCATAGCATGCAAAAATATATTTCAGGTAGGCTGAAGACCTACTTTTTTTTCAATGTTTATAACTATTATGATAATATATTAAAAAATACATCAACAGAAATGTTCAGTTTTACTTCGTCAAAAAAACTTCGGCCCTGGATGGGGCGGCTCAGTGAGTGAGTGCCAACCTATGAAACAAAGGGCCGGCAGCTGGAGCACACGCCTGGGTCGCAAGCCGAGTCTCCAGCAGGGAGGCAGCCCATCGGTATTTCTCTCCCTCTTTCACTTTCCCATCCCCTCTCTCTAAAAATAAATAAATAAAATCTTTAAAAAAACTTTGGTAGGAGACATGATAAAAATTTAAAAACCAACTGTAAAGTGATAGAATGTTCACAAACATACATAAGAAAGATAAATACAGAAAATAAATTCAAATAAAGAAAACACTATTCAACTTAAAAAATGAACACAGGACAGAACCTGCTAAATTGCAAATAAAGAAATAAATTATCCATAAACATCTGAAAAGATTTTCAATGTCAGTAAAAATTAGGGAAATGCAAATTAAGACCAGACTTCTCTCTCCATTGATTGGGGAAATAACAGTGGTTGAGCAAAAGTAGATATACATACAATTGTTCATATGGAAAATAATACAATGATGAATAAGCATTAATACAAAAATAAGCTGCTTCATGTACGAAAGCTGTAACCCTACTTTACAAAGACTTCACACTGTACAAAGACTTCACAATATCACATGCTGCAAACGTGCAGAAACATGGGGACTCTAAGTCTTGTAGGAAGAGCACAGACCAATCCATCACTCTGCAAACCCATCTGACAATTCCTAGAGGAGCTCAAAGCCTGCAAACCCATCAGGAAACCTAATTCTAGGCATGCGCCCTAATAACACAGGATGACATACAAGAATTCCACCACATGGCTGTCTACAAGGAAAAAAGAAAACCACCTCAATATCTATTATCAGGGAGCAGGCAGGCTGAAACGGATGAACCACATCAGCACACAGATGGAGCATAGCTGTAAGGGTTAGTAAGAATGTCAGACACAGAATATCAATAGTATGACATGTATGTAGATATTTTTAAACATTTTATTTATTTATTTGTAGAGAGAGGGGAAGGGAGGAAGAAAGGGAGAGAAACATGAATATGTGGTTGCTTCTCACATGGGGACACAGCCCACAACCCAAGCATGTGGCCTGACCGGAAATCAAACTGGTGAGCTTTCCATTCGCAGGCCAGCACTCAATGTACTGAGCCACACCAGCCAGGGCGTATGCAGATTTTAAAATACAAAAACACCACTAGATGTGTAGAGGTTTAAGAAAATGTGCCAATAGCAAAACTACCATCAAGAGAGTGAGAAGGTACCTAAGGGACGGGAGAAACCAGCTGCAAACCATCTACCTGATAAAGGAGTGAATCTCCAAAATATATTAGGAACTCACATAGCTGAATTGCAAAAAAACAAATAACCCAATTTAAAAATGAGCAAAATTCCTGAATAGACTGGTCTTCCAAAAACACATGCAAATAACCAACAGGTACATGAAAAGATGCTCAACATCACTAATCATCAGAAAATTGCAAATTTAAACCACAGTGAGCTATCACTTCACACCTGTCAGACTGTCATCAGTAAACCCAGAAACAACATGAGAGTGTGAAGAAAAAGAGTACCCTCATGCACTATTGGTGGGAATGCACACTGGTGCAGCCACTGTAGAAAACAGTATATTAGTTCCTCAAAAAATTAAAAATAAAACTGCCTGATGACCCAGTGATTACACTTTCAGGTATATATTTGAAAGAAATGAAATCTATAGCTTGAATAGATATTTGCACCCCATGCTCACTGAAGCATTATTCACAGGGGCTAAGACATGGGAGTAGCTTAAGTGTCAATCTGATAGATGTTTGGATAAATTGGTCTCTATATACACAATGGAATATTACTCAGCCATAAAAAAAGAAATCTTGCCATTTGCAACAACATGGATGGACCTGGAGGGCATTGTGCTAAATGAGGTAAGCTGGACCCATAAAGACAAATACTGCATGATCCTACCTATAAGTGGAGTCTAAAATTGTCCAAATCCACACTGATTGGTATGGCTCAGTGGGTTGAGTGTCATCCCACAAACTGAAAGGTTGCAGGTTTGATTCCCACTCAGAGCGCATACCTGGGTTGCAGGCCAGGTCCCTGGGTGGGAGCATGCAAGAGACAATCAGTCATGTCTCTTTCTCTCTCTCTCCCTCCCTTCTCCTCTAAAAATAAATAAAGTCTTTTTAAAAAATAAAATAATGTTGTATCCACGAAGTAGAGAGAATGGTGGTTGCCAAGGTTTTGGGGTTGAGAGAATATGGAGAGATGTTAGTTGTGGAGAACTAATTACAGCGAGGTGACAACAGTCAACAGCACTACATGTTACACTTTGACATTTGTGACAAGGTGAGTATTAAGTGTCCTCACCACAAAGAGAAATAAAATGGTAGCTGTGTGGTGGATGTGATTACTTCACAGGGTACCTATACATAAGGACATGAAGCCTTCATATATACAACTGTTTCTCAATCACACCTCAGAAAGCTAGAAAGGCTATCGTTCAAAGCAGGAGCTGCCTGAGGAAGCTGTGCACGAGGACGCTGGGTCTCCAAGCAATTTCATTTGAATAGTTTTGTTAAATAAAAAAGGGAGGGTGGAGCACAGGCTGGTGTAGCTCAGTGGATTGAGTGCTGGCCAGCCAAAGCAAGGGTCGCTGGTTCTGGTTCGATTCCCAGTCAAGCCCTCAGTAGGGGGAGCGAGAGAGGCAACCACAGTTAAGTCTCTCTCCCTCCCCTCCCCTCTCTCTAAAAATAAATAAAATTTTAAAAAAACAAAAAGAAGGGAGGGGGCTTGACCAAACGTGGCAAAAAGTTAACTGGCAACCCCAGTCGTGGGTGTTTGCTAAATCATCCCATTTACTTTAAAGTTTTTGTGAAGTTAAAATATGTAATATATATATATATTAAACGCACAAAACCATGAAGCAAACTAAAGGAGGAAAAGAAACAAATGTGGCTGAGAGAGACCGGCCTGGGACCAACCGGGGAGGGAAGGGGGTGCAGAGCACGGCCTTGGGAACTGCCTGCGGGCGGCACTGGAGGCTCATGGGGGACAATGGGGGCGTGTGGGGAACTGCGGTGGGCAGGTGGTGTGCTCGCATTAAGTGCCCGGAGCTGGAGAGACGAAGTGAGGAAGTATATGCGAAGACCGGGAACCCGGAGGACCTGGTGTGGTACACTGGAGGAGGAGGAATGCTTCCGGAGGGAAAGGTCGGCTACCCTGGGGGCGGGTTGCCTTGGGCGGGGGCAGAGACGCTGGGGGCCCAGGAAGCTGATCTGGGGAGTCAGGTGGGAGGACGCCAAGCCGCGAAGGGGAGGTGCAGCCGCCGGAGGTTCGCGCCCAGGCCAGCCATGGTCCCCGCCCCGCCGCACCCCGCCCAGTCCGTCCCACACTTACCTCAGCGAGGCTCAGAAGCCACCGCCCGACCAGAGACTGCCAGCACCCGTTCCGCCAATCGAAACCAGCCGGGAGTGGCGTTAAGACCCTCCCCGTTACTTCCCGACCGCTCTAGGAAACCTTACATCTCGGTAGCCGGAACCCTCCAGGAACCGGAAATACAGCCCAACAAATTAGGAACGCTGCCACGGTAGTTGGGAGAAAGCAGCCTGGAACCACGAGGTTCAGAATCCAGGGAAGAGCGAGGCTTTGATGACCGATTTCAGACCAACGGATACCAGTAATTTTCAGTGACACCCTCTCTGTAGAGCTGCTAAAGGCATTGCAACTAAGACCAGGGGCAGGTGATACCCATTAAGCGCAGGGGAGGCTTTTCTGGCCAAAGCCAGTTAACCCATGTCCACTCACAGACGAAGGGCTTTCCTTCCACACCTGTTTCTGCAGCAAACCCTCAATGATGGCCAGTCTCCTGGCCATGCAAGGTGCCACTTCACAATATTCATGCTTTTCAGGAAATGTTTTCCCTCCTGACTTGTCTGCCAGTGACTGAGCCTATCCCTATTGGAGCCACTGCCCAGGGCAATTGGGGCAAGGGAAGGCAGGCTGAGAACTGGGTCTGAGGTTGGACCATGAGAACAAAGCCAGATCATCCAGGAGGGGCCCTTGCAATACAGCCTCAGAACCAGAGGTGACCAGCTCTCACACAGGACTCATTGTGGTCCTCTCATGCAGGTAAGTGGTCACCGTGAAGACTCCCAGCCAGTGCCGCCCCCCCCCCCCAATATCAGCACGGTGAGCGCCTACCCGAATGGTTGTCATCTTTGACAGAACTGGAACAAAGTTTGGACAAGGTGCTATCAGCTGTGGCCTAACAGGAAGCCTGTTTGTTTGGAGAAACTCCAGGCCCTCTCATCACAGGACAGTCCCCCTGCTGTCCAACCTGTGGATTCAGAATAGCACCTACCCAAGAGCACAAAACCATGTGTCCTACCCAAGAGCAGCCACACCCTCTTCTAGATTCTCTCAAACACAGGTGTGGGTTTCTCTGCTCCGTGTGCTGTGTGCTGGTGGGGTTCCAGGAACTAAAGTGTGAAGGGACCTAGCACCCCCACCACCTCTGGAGAGCAGCAGCCCTCCCACAGGACCCTTCCCTCTGCAACCACAGGCAGAAACTGCTTTGTGGCAGAAGGACAAACTTTATTGAGCCCCCAAGCCCTAGTTCTCTTTCTCCTGCACAGTCTTGGTTCCCCGCAGACGCCCAGTCCGGCGGGCAGCAATGAGACCCACTTTGCGTCCAGCAGGAGCATCTCTGCGTATGGTGGAAGGTTTGCCGATGTGCTGGTGGTTGCCACCTCCAAATGGATGTTCCACAGGCTGCAGGCAGAGGAAGGAGGCATTAATGTGGAGGTGGCCCCAACCTACCTCAGGAGGGGTGAGGAAGGGCAGAATCAACAAGACTGTGCCTATGAACCGTCACCCAGAGGTTCACACCAGATACCCCACCAGAGATTTTCCAGAAAAGGGCCCATCCAGTCTCATGATCCCTGTATCTGGAAAACCTGGCTGCCTATTTCTGGGCTACTTACGTTCATGGCCACACCCCGCACACGTGGCCAGCAGTTCCTCTTTGCCTTATACTTGTGGTAGGCTCGGCCGGCCTTCAGAATGGGCTTGTCAATGCGGCCACCTCCAGCCACCACACCTGTTAGAAAGATCAGGCGCTTCAGAAAGGTGCTTCCTACTCTCTCATCAGACAGAATATACCCTGCTGGGTCCCGTCACCACCCCACCACCTGCACTAATCACACTCACTCTGTAGTGTCATCACAAAGTTCACAGAAGCCCCATTAACACTGTGCAATGGCCACCCAGCATTTAACACCTTTGCAGCCTGTCACTTGACAGAAAGCTTCTTCAGGCTCTGTGGAGTGCCAAGCCGGGCCTTTGCCCACATCATCTGGAATTCCTATCTCAATCCTGAGTTCTCCAGGGAAGCCCTTCAATGTGTCTGACATGGGGCAGGTCACTCAGCCTCGGGACCCCAACCCCAATATGATGGCTAACCCACCCTCCCACATCTCAGCCAGTTTTGCTTATTCTGCGAACATACCCACAAAAGACTCTCCCACGCAGGGCTGGGTTTGCCACAGAACTGGAAGGTGTTACCAAACAGCACAGTAAACAAACCTGAGTACAAATCTTACTTACTAGATGATTTTAAGGAAATTGTTCATCTCTGAAAAGGTAGTTAACAAGTAGGTATAGGGCAGAAGTCACTCAAGTCTAGGTTATGTGAAACTATACACAAGTTCCAGGCAGTTAAGCCCAGTCTCCTTCAACTCCCAACCAGCAATGAAGTAGGTACAGGTACCACTGTGCCCACTTTACAAATATTAAAATGCACAGGCTATGTGCACGCTAAAGTTTACAGAGCCTACTCTAATGGAGTGAGCACTTAGGTTCCAGAGCCCAGGTCTACTTGCTGGCTGTTCACAAGCCACCCGCAGCATTCAACTGCTGCCAATCACTCACCAACCACAGCTCTGTTGGCAGAGGAAATGACCTTCTTGGAGCCTGAAGGCAGCTTGACTCGTGTCTTTTTGGTCTCGGGGTTGTGGGAGATGACGGTAGCATAGTTCCCAGAGGCTCGGGCCAGCTTGCCCCGGTCACCGGGCTTCTCCTCCAGACAACACACGATGGTGCCCTCAGGCATGGTGCCCACCGGGAGCACATTGCCAATGTTCAGCTGAGCTGCAAGGACAAGCAGACCATTCAAGTCAGCATGGGGAGGTGGTGTCTTAAGGACTGATAACCACAGGCACAGTAAACCCACCAGCTCTGCACAGCACTCCAAAATAGTCACAACACCCCTTCATTCCCCGGGCACCCGCTGGCAACGTTCAGTCCAGCAGGACTCACCAAGTGAGCCTTCCTCCTGGATGCCTCCCCTGCCCGACTTGGGGTGTGTACCTCTTCATGAAACCCCGTCCTCCCATCGCAAACACAAGCGGCGCGCACCCTTCTTGCCGCAGTACACGAACTGGCCGGTGTGGATGCCTTCGGCTGCGATGAACAATTCCGTCCGCTTTTTAAACCGGTACGGATCCCTGAAGACCACCTTGGCGAGGGGCGCACCGCGGCCTGGATCGTGGATGATGTCCTGTGGACCGAGGCAGAGTGAGCGTGGAGTCCCGGCAGGGCGCCCCGCACCCCCACCCGTCCCAACCAGCGCCCCGCACCTTCACGATGCCCTTAATATAGCCGTGGCGCTCTGCGAAGTCAACGGCGCGCAGACGCGCGGCGCCCTTGCGGTGTTTCACGTGCGCTCGGAACACGGAGCCGGCGCCCTTCCTCTGCCCACGAATAACGCGGCCCATGACGGCAGTCTGGAGGAAGCTTATGGTCAACGCCGAAGGACCCCAGGTACTCCCGCCGCCCGGCTTCAGGGTCCCCTTTCCCCAGGATCCTCCCTCCAACCCCCACCCCCTCCTCGCCCCCATTCCCGAACTGCATCCTCTCAGAAACTATCCTGAGCTCTCTGTGAACCCAGGGTGGCGGATGGCGGCGGATGACACCGGATGACACTGGGACCGCCACGCCACAATCACAACCTACCTGCTGCCCAGCGCGGCCGAAAGAGAGTAGGCGGGCCCAGGAACTGCCTTATCTTCCGGGGCCCCGCTGAAAGCCACTTTCACTTCCGGGAAGGCGCCGCGGCCGCGAGCACAGTGCACGCCGGGACTTGTAGTCCTCCCCTGTCGCCGGGGACTGCGCTGCAGCCCTATGATGGCCGCGTCGCGAGAGTCCAGAATGTCTAGCCTGCGGGCTGCTCTTCCTTGGTCGGGTCGTCCTGAGGGCGGAGCCTAGAGGGTGGGTTTGCAACCATTTAAAAACCATTCTTGGCCCTAGCCAGGTTGCTCAGTTGGTCGGGGCATCATCCCGATTCGCAGAGACTGTGGGTTTGATCTCTGGTCAAGGCACAAACGAGAATCAACTAATGAATGCATAAATTAAGTAGAACAGCAAATCCATCTTTTTCTCTCTCCTTTTCTCTCTAAAATCAATGACATTTTTTAAAGTGTTATTTAAAAAAAAATTTTTATTTATATTTTCAGAGAAGGGAAAGGGGCCAGGAAGAGAGGGAGAGAAACATCAATGTGCGGTTGCCTCTGGAGCACACCCTACTGGGGATCTGGCCTGCAACCCAGGCATGCGCAATGAGAATTGAACCAGTGACTCTTTGGTTCACAGGTCGGCACTCAAGCCACTGAGCCACACCTGCCAGGGCTAAAAAAGTGTGGGTTTTTTTCCAGTGTCTGTTGTCACAGGGAGCCTTGGGATGCTTGTGCAGAGCTGAGGGTGCAAGGGAGGCAGCCCTGGGAGAACCAGCCAGTCGGTGTTCGTTTGCCGCCCCTGAGCCTCACACCTGCAAGCATCTGAGTGCACCTGCTCCAGAGCAGCAGGTGGTGGCTGACCAGCCCCCCTGCATCCATGTCTTCTATGGAGAACTGTCAGACCAAAGTTTCAGCTACATTAGCACTGCTCTTGATATTGTCTGTCCTGTCACTCTGAACAGAAACCTGATGTTTTGTTATCATGTCTACTGTTCCATTCTTTTTCACCCAGCACTGTTTTAATCTGACTAACGACTTATTTCTTGGTTCCAAAAGTAGAACTACAAGCAGATCCCGCCCCCCATAATCTGGTGGCCCCTCCCTAAGTACATGCTCTCCCCTGATAGGAGTAAACAAGAATTATTGTGGTAACTTACCCCTCCTAGCAGTGGAGGGAGTATGTATTGAGGAGTGAGGGCAGATCTTGCCCTAAGATGCCCATCTTCTAAGATGCTCTGTTGCTTTGTCAGGGTAAGGAGGACAACATCTCTGTCAGCAGAGCCAGCAGCAATGGTGCAGACAGGTCCTCCCTACAGACTGCCCTGGACAACATCCCAATGGAGGCTGGCTGGTTGTGGTGTGGTTCTGCTCTTCTGTGCATTTGCAGCAAACTGACCCATCAAGCCTCCCAGATCACCCTCTGTAGCCCTTTATACCCTCACATGCTACAAAGGCTCTCCTGCAAAATGTCACCTCACAGCGTGACTGTGGGCTTACTGTTAACTGATGCCTAAAGGGGTCATAACTTAACACAGTGGCAGCAACTTAGGAAGCTCAAGCCCCACAGAAAAGGATGCCTCAGAGACCTCCGCCCAAACACAGGAGGTCAAGTATCTGTCCAGGCAGCGGCGTGCACCCGGTTCAATCAAGATTGTATGTATTGGTTGTTAAATAATTTTTCCCCAAACAAAGAGGCAACACACATTTGTAAATAAATAATAAGTCTTGGAAAAATCATAAAGATAGAAGAAAAATAAGAAGCACCCATAATTCTAGGACCCAGAAAGAAACTAGGGTTAATGTGCTGGAGTATGTGCTCCCAAGCTTATTTCTCTGCTTACAGTCCGTTTAATGTAGTGATGCAGCAAGAACATTTTCTTTCCTTATTAAAAAAGATTTTATTTATTTATTTATTTATTTTTAAAGAGAGGAGAAGGAGGCAGAGAGGGAGAGAAACATCGTTTGGTTGCCTCTCCTGTGCCCACAACTGGGGACCTGGCCAGCAACCCAGGCATGTTGTTGGGAAACTAAACCCAGGGGAATCTAAACAGTAATCTTTCAGTTCCCAGGTTAGCGCTCAGTCCGCTGAGCCACACCAGCCAGAGCCCTGGACGGGACAAGGCTTCAGGGTCCAGGAGATTCCAGGTCCCTGGCCTCAATCCCTTTTCCACAGTCCAATTTCCTGTTGAGGCTTCCATTGGCCAAAACCAACTACAAGCCAGTAGCCCTGGAGACAGGGTGCAGGGGTTGGAGAGGAGCAGCTGGGAGGAGCAAATGGGAGCAGGAGACAGCCCCCTCGCCTGACCAATGAGCTGTTTGTCACGCTGCTCGCTGTGCTCTCATTCACTTGGAACTGCTCCTCTCACACTTGCGTACCTGAACGGTAGCCCTTGCCCTGATGTTCTCCCCATGTTCCTCAAGTTCTGCACTGCCTGTGGGGCTGGATCGAGCCTTCGTGTTCCTTTCACGCCCACGGCCGCCCGCCAGGCCACCTGGTGCTGTCCTTGGTGCTGAACCCCTCCAGGCCACCCCATCCCTCGCTCCGCCCATACCTGTGGGCTACCGTTGACTAGTCCACAGTGAACAGGAATTCGGTGATTCTGTGACAAGGGTGAGTGCAGATAACTGACCCTACGTTTTCCTTGTACTGATACGCGGTCTTGGGAGAGCGGAGGTCTCAACTCAAGCTGCAGGCAGGAGGGAAGAGCCCTGGGGACTCAGCATCACCTGCCGCACCACCCCCCTTGCTCTGTCACCTGCGAGGCTGATTGTGGTGCAGCCACACTCCGCACGCCCTCCTCGCCTTTCTCTACCTGTGAATTCCAGTGATGGATTTAGGAACCTGTAGCTGACAGACAAGCTGTGCAGCTGTGCTGCGGACACACACGAAGTCTTCTGGGTTTCATTACATCTGAATATCCTGGACATTATGTCCCACTAACCATGTTCCTGGACACCTCCCCATAATATGATCAAATAGGTGACAAAGAATGACGACTGTCTCAATTCCCAGACTTTCTGTCCTGTCCTGCAGTGGTGTTCCTACTTCATCACTCTTCGTCCTTGGGAAGAGCTCCTGCTTTGCTAAGGAGGTCCCCCACCTGGGATCGACCTCGTGGTCCTGCACCAAAACAAACAGAAGCTCCAAACTTTTAGACCTGCCTCCACCCAGTTACTTGTACAGGCTCACAGTGTTTGGAGTTGCTCTCTCTTCAACAGTGGAGAATTTCACTCAAATTTCTTATGTCTGTGATTTTGAAAGTTCTCAAGTTGTCCTCAGTTTGAAATAATAGAAAAAAAGAAAGCAAAAGAGAGGTTAGGGATTATAGGTGGTAACATGGACCACAGGAAGGCTGAATTCTAAGACAATGCATTGTGACCAAGGGATCAGCCTCTGCAGAAGGGATGGGAATGATCTGAAGACCCAGAGGGTCACCTGTGGGGGTAGGTGAGGGCACAGTGATTTGAATCCAGGTCCTGTGGAAGAAATTCTAGTCCTACCACCTTGTAATCTGAGTGCTGTGCCCCTCATCTCATGGGACTGTTGAGGAAAAATATGCCACACAGAAAAGTTCATTCCATCAATAGGGCTATTCTTACTATATGGACCTGTGGGGAGCTGATAAAGGTGCAGAGAGAAGCATCAGTTTGCTGTTTCACTTATTTATGCATTCATCGGTCAATTCTTTTATGTGCCCTGACCAGGGATTGAACCTGCAACATTGGTGTATCAGGATGACATTCTAACCAACTGAGTTACCCAGCCAGGGCTTCCCAATTTTTTTATTGTGGTAAAATACACATAACATTATACTGAGTATCTTAACCAATTTTAAGTGTACACTTTGGTGGTACTAAGTACATTTATATTGGTAGTGTAACCATCAATACAAATAACTTATAGAACCCTTTTCTTTTTCCAGGTTTTACTTATTTATTTTTAGAGAGAAAGAATAGAGGGAGGAAGAAAGGGAGAGAAACATTGAATGGCCCCAACTGGGGACCTGGCCCACAACCCAGGCATGTGCCCTGGCCAGGAATCAAACCAGAGTCCTTTCTATTCACAGGCCAGTGTTCAGTTACTGAGCCATATCAGCCAGGGCTACAATTCTTCTCACCTTGCAAAACTGAAACTCTGTCCACATTAAAAAATAACTCCCCATTTCCCCCTCTCCCAGCTCCTGGCAACAACCCTCCTATTCTCTGTCTCTATAGCTTTGACTGCTCCAGATACCTCATATAAGTGGAATCATACAGTATTTGACTTTTTGTGACTGTCTTATTTCACTCAGCATAATGCCCCTCAAGGTTCATCCATGTTGTAGCATGTGACAGAATTTTTTTTTTAAACAGTCTATTTTAGTGCACTTTCCTTCCAGGGAGCACGCCCAGGCCTTTCCCTTAACCCTCTTCTTTCCTCTCAAGAATGCATCACCTAAATTCTAGGACCCCACAAGACTTGTAACTAGAGGAACAATGGGCAGCAAAAGTTCGTGCAGGTCTAACCCCCTGCTGACTCCAAGACCCCCTTTTCTCTGGCTTTCCAGTTAGCCAAAGCAGCCCCGCCAAGTTTCTATCCTGTTGCTTCTTCCTTGTTTCACTGTCTCCAGCTTTAATAAATGTACTCTGAGAAAAAAAAAAAACCCACTCCATTTCATTCTCCTTAAACCAAAGAGTAGAATGAGTCTTTGAGTGTAAGAGAATGTGTTTTCCTGGGCTCCGTCTTCCCCTGGATTCCGACCCCGCTCCATTCCAAGGGCTCCGGCCCCGCCCCCATAGGCGAAGGCCCCAGCCCCTTCCCAGGGCTTTGTCCTCCTAGGCGGGGGCCCCGCCCCTCTTCATAGTTATACTCCGCCCCCCAGGCTGTGTCCTTTCCCCTCAGTTTAGTCCCGCCCCTTCTCGGGTGCCTCGGTTCCGGCTGGGAACCACCGAGACAGCGAGCCTCCAAGCCGCCCAGAAGAGCCGGAAGTCTGTGGGACAGAGGGGGTGCGGGTGTCGAGGCCGGTCTTCTGCGGCGTCGGGCGATTGGAGCCTCCGGCGGTCCTTAGGGAGGGTGAGGCAACACGGCGGTCGCACCCTCACTCGGAACGCCCTCGGTGGACCCCCGAGTCTTCCAGTCTACAGGCCGTGCGGGCCTCGCGCTCTCCCGGCCTTTAGGCTAGGAAGCTCGAGAGAAGCGGTCGGCTTGGAGGGGCCGTGAGGGTGGTGGAGCCGCGGCCGCCTTGCCCGCGGAGGCGGGAGGCGTTTCGACGAGTCCCGCAGCCTCTAGCGCAGCCTTCCCACCAGCTGGCTCCAGGGGGATCTTGGGTCTTCTTCCTGAATAACCATCCTCGTCGAGGGTCCTCTTTCCCTCCATTTACGGCCCTGGAAGATCTAGACTTAGTGACAGTGGCTGAAAGGGCTGTGCCTTGCGTGGGTAAGACTTCTCAGAATTCTGGCTGCTGCTTAGGGCCTACCCCTCTTGTGGCGGGGACCAGGATCCAGCGCTGGCAGCTGCCTTCTTCCGGTAAGGCCCAGGTGGGGGCCCACCCGACAGTGGTCATTTCTGCCCCGTCAGCCTTAGTGTGCACACGGTCTGGGGCGTCCGCCTACCTACAAGCCACTTTCTGACCCAAAAGCTCCACTGGAAGCCCAGTCCTCATTCAGACGTGTCAGGCGCACATAGGGGAGGGAGCCAAGTGTATGTAAGGGGATTCCTGTATCCATTCCTCTTTTCCCAAAGGTTCATTGTTAGGGTCCTGACTACTCCATCTCCAGTCACATGCTTTTTGCTGCCTGTGATCCAGCCCCTTTGCATATGCTGTACCTGCTGCCAGGAGTGCCTTCCCCACCTCCACCTTCTTGGTCTAATTAGCTCCTAGGGGAAGTGACCCAACAGACTGAGTCAGGGTTTCCTAGTTTAAATGCTTTCAGAGTTCCTTGTGCTTTAGTGCCATTATGGCTGTAATTCTGCATTTATTTGTGTCTATTTAACTTTTTCCTCCACTAGACTGCTTCATGAAGGCGGAGTCCTTGTGCATTATTCACGCCACATCCCGTTGCTTTGCTCAAGCCCGTATAGCAACCATCCTTTAAGTGTTCCTGGGGTAACTCACAGCCACCACACACACTGAGAAATGACCAAAGCCTTGAGGGCAGATGCTCAAGTGCTGTGGCAGCTTTGATTCCGCCCAGTATTCCTGCTGGAGACTATTTGGAGGCAGAGGTAAAGGACAGGAGAACACTGTACTCTCTGGACCAGCCTGGGAGTCAGGGGTGGGGAGCTTCCAGGATCCTGACCTCTGACCCATTCTTAACTGTCAACAGGTCTCCCGGCCAGGACCCATGGATACTCACCCACGGAGCCTCATGGTAGGAGTCTCACTCCCCTCCATTTCATCACTTGTGCTGTGAGGGCCCTGCTGCCTCTTCTGGGTTCCCACCCTGCCCACTGGGTCTGGGCTTAGACTCTGCCTCAGCCTCCCACCGTGGCCCTTGTCAGACTCAGGCGTGCCCATTCCCAAAGTAGTGAGCAAACATTCGCCCAGACTGAGGCCTGCCTGTTCTGAGGCTCTCAAGGGGAGGGCTGTAGATATCCAGGGTCTGGGTCCCTCTCTCCCTCCCTCTCACCCTTCCTCTTGATTTTAGAGCGAAAGGGGCCTGGTGACTGTCTCAGTCAATCCTGTGGTGCATGTACTTGAGACACCACGAGGTGGTGCCAGATTGGGCCTGGCACCCAGGGCTCCCTGAGGTGCTGGTGTGTGTTCTTTCAGGAGGCTGTGACGTTTGGTGATGTGGCTGTGCACTTCTCAAGGGAGGAGTGGCAGTGTCTGGATCCTAGCCAGAGGGCCCTCTACAAGGAAGTGATGCTGGAGAACCACAGCAGTGTGGCTGGACTAGGTGAGGCTGTAGCTTGGGACCCGCCCCCTGCGTCATTGGTCAGCACCCACCTAGCCATGTCTCTGTGAGAGCTGGGGATATGGAGGCAATGTGGTCAGGCCCTGACCCCATTGGGACAAGTCATTGTGACCCAGGCAGGCTCCCAGTTTCATCCTCACAGGGAGCGTGGACTTCTGGGAGGTAATAAAGCCTCATTGTTATAAGAGTTAGAGTCCACAGTAGAAATAGGTGTTTCACTATCTTTTTTAGCTTTGGTAGGAGTTTAGATATATAGAATTAATGGAACCTTTCGAATATTTGGTTTAGCTCCCTGTAAAGCTCCTGGGCCCCAGGGGAAGCCCGTACTTTTTGTTCATGCTTGATGGCCTCACAAGCCTCGTGCCGCTTCTGTCATTTCTAGTTCTTCTACAAGTCAGTCTATTGATTTAGATACTCAGTTTTTAGCATGTGTTTGTTCGTAATATTCTTCGTTTTTATTTTTAATCTCTGATGTTGCAGCTATTCCCTTATGTGAGTTTTTCGAAGTACCTTGATCAGTTTTACCCAGGATTGCTTATTCATCTTTCCAAAGAGCCAGCTTCTGGCTTCGTTCAATTTTTGGAGATGGTGTTTATGTGTGTGTGTGTGGGGGGGGTCCTTGTTTTCTATTACATTGAATCCTGCCCTGCCTTTATTATTTCCTTCCTTTGTGCTTATATTTGCTGTGTTGTTTTGTTCTCAACTTACTGAATTTAATGTTTAGCTCATTTGTTTCTTACGGTTTTCATTTCTAGTAAATGTGTTTAAAGATATGTTTAAGTACTGCTTCTGTTGCATCCTACACATTTTGACTCAGTAAATACAGTTGCCAGTGTAGTATCTCCTTACTGAATTCCCAAGGGGCAAAAAGTTTTGAACTGCCTGTTGTGGTAACTTTCACGTTGTGTTGCATTTTGGTTCTGTGTTCTGAGGCGCTGTGGCCTGCATCATGACCCGTTCCTGGCTGGCCCACGGATGTTTCTCTGAATGTTCCACATGTGCTTGGAGACAGCGTGTTTCAGTGTGGGGTCCTGCTTGAACCTGAGGCCTTTGACTTGGGATCTCTGTGCCTGCCCTTCTCCACCCCCATGGCCAGAAACCTGAGGGAAGCTCCAACCACAGGGCCCTGGGAAGGGTTGGGAGCTCACCACACTGTTGCCCCATAGCCTGGGGCTGGTGGCCCCAGAATGGGGTGCTGGGTGAGCACCCACAGGCCTCTACCACTCCCCGGGCTGCCTGGGCTCCCTTGCTTTGTGAAAGGGTGTAAGACTGGGGGCCACCAGGTAATGATTGGATTTTAGTGCCTTCTGACTTAAAACCTGTTTCATTTGTTTGTTTATTTTTGTTCTTCCATTTTGTTTCTTTTAAAGATTTTTTATTTACTCATTTCAGAGAGACAAAGGAGGGGAGAGGGAGAGAGAAAAACATTGATTTGTTGTTTCACTTACTGATGCACTCACTGGTTATTCTTGTATGTGCCGTGACTGGGAATCAACCCACAACCTTGGTGTATCGGGACAAGGTTCTCACGAAGTGAGCTACCAGGCCAGGGTTTTTTTTTTTTTTTTTTTTTTAAATGACAGTTAATTTGAGCCAAGCTGATGACATATGCTGGGAAGCAAGATTTCAAATGTCCTTGTCTTATTTCTTAACCCCTATCTTTTGGACTGTACCTGAACTGAGAGGTGCACGGGCCGTGCCTGGCTTTTGTCTTCCTGGGGTAGAGCAGCCTGTTCTGGGCAAACTGTTGGGTGACAAGGTGTCCTGGGGCCTTGAAGCAGAAGGGAATCAGAAGGGAGTCCAGGCACCACTCAGTGTCCAGCCCCTAGAGCTGGGCTAAACCAGACCAGACAGAGAGAGCCCCTGTGCCCCTGTGCTCAGACCCTCACCCTGTGATGCTCCTTTCACAGACCCTCCCTGTGCCCCAGCGGCCCCCTACCCCTTTACTTTTGGAATCCAGGGGGCACTGAGCCCTGAGCTATGATCCCAGTAATGCCAATGTGCTTTCCTTTGTCAACTTGACAGCAGGATTTCTGCTCTTCAAGCCTGAGCTGATCTCCCGGCTGGAGCAGGGGGAGGAGCCATGGGTCCTTGACCTGCAGGGAACTGAGGGGAGAGAGCTGCTAAGGACGCCCCAGACAGGTGAGGCCTGTGGCAGAGAACTTGTGCCTGGGGAGGTAGGCTCCAGGGTTCGGTATGCAAGTTTGATTTGAAACCACATTTTATTCAGTTTCTAGTCTTAACAATACCCTTATCAGTCAGACATGGGTGCAAGGAAAGCAGTAAACTTGGTTCTGAGCAGCCTTCCAGGGACAGTTGCACTCCCTCCAGAACTTCTCAGGGCCCTGGGTGACCCCAGCTTCTGAGATCCAGCTCTGGGGCTGCTGTGACGAAGCATCACAGGCTGGAGGCCAGAGGCCCAAACTCAAGGCATTGGCAGTGTTGAGTCCTGTCTGAAATCTGTAGGGAAGGCCCTTTCCTGCCTCTTCCAGGTTCTGGTGGCCCCGGGTGTTCTTTGGGTATGGCCACACCACCTCAGTCCTCTGTCATCACAGTGCACTCTCCCCATGTCTCTCTTTCTGAGGACACCACTCACATTGGGTGAGAGCCCTGCATACCTTAGTGTGACCTCATCAACTCCATCTGCACGGTCCTGTCTGTAAGTAAGTTCATGTTTTGAGATCCTGGGCTGGAGCTTCAGCTCACCTTTTGGGGCACAGTCAGACCAAAGCAGGGACCTTCCATTTAGGCCCCTTTCTTACCCTTCTGGGAAGAAGTAAAGGGACAGACCAGCCTGCTTAAAACCCAGCCCCCAGTAAACATTTCCAAGGAGGGGGAGATTTCAAAGAGGGCACCATGGCAGGAGAGCCAGCTGGAGTGGGCCGAGCTCCTTAGTGGTTCCCATGCAGCATTCCTGGTGGTTAGGTGACAGGAAGGCAGCCCTGCAGTGAGACCTGGACCTACTTTGTGGGCCTGAGCACACAGGACAGCCTTGTGGATGAAAATTTGTGGAACATGTTAGAAAGTGTAGTTGCCCGAGATGTGATTTTGTCAGTTTGTGCAGTTGATATCCCAGGATCCTCCACAGGGCCTGCAGTTACCCCGACACTACCACTCCTGCCCCAGGACTTGAGGCCCCCTGGGGGCTCCGTGGGATGAGCCATAGTTGCTGTGGTAGGGCCAGAATTCAGTTGGAGTGAGGACTACAGTAGGTCAGAGTTCACCGAGCACTAACCCAGCTTCCACTTGCCCCTTGGTGATAGAGCAGGCAGGGGCTTGATGGAGCCCAGAAGAGGAGAGGCAGGTCCATCTGATACCACCTGAGCTTCTTGACCAGCCCTGCCCTTGCTCATGGGTGGAACATGCATCCTCCAGTTTTCCCAGGCAGGTGCTTGAAGGCAGGGTGGGGTCATCCTATGGGTGTGGCCTTGAGCTATTAGAAGCCACATTAGTGTTTTCTCCGTGCAGACCCAGGGAGAGGCCAGATTGAGCAAGGCTCAGAGAAGCTTGGCTGGGCTGTTAGGACAGGGTCTTTGTCAGAGGAGTGGTCCCTAGTAAGTGGGGACAGGAAGAGATGGGCTGTGCTATGTGTGGGTGTCACATGGGCCTGAAGGGAGGGAGCATGTGCACTCTGAGCCAGACAGGAGGCTGATGGCTGTGGAAGGCTGGTGCTGGGGACGTGGCAAGACCTTCATAATGTAACTGCCATTTACAGGCTTGGCTATAGGGGAGAGGGAGGTGGACTCTAGAGCAGCTGGTTTGCAGTGTGGCTGTGGCTGCTTAAAGCACAGCAGGAGGCCCAGGGCTCATGGCTGGGCTGGCAGTGCAGCTGTCCCTGGCTGCTCTTCATGGCTGTACTTCCTTCACAGCTGTTCGTAGGGGCCTCTGCTCTGAAGCAGCCGGCAGACGGCAGCAGTGCTTTTCTGTTTTCTATCTCTGTGGCTGCTCTTGCCGTGTTGAAGGAGCAGGTTTGCCAAGGTTGTGTTTGTTCAGAGAAAGAGAAACAGTGAGGACCAGGCGGGAGATGTCCCACATCTTAAGGGCACAGAGATGTTGAAAGGGTATGTGTTTGGGGGAACAGTACTTGATCCATTCCTGTGTTTCATTAGCTATGTGACCGTGGGTGAGTGACGTAACCTTTCTGAGCCATGAGTCCCTTATCCACTATTGACCCCATTGGGTTATTGTGAAGACCGATGGCAGGAGGGAGCAGGAGCTGTCCTTGTGCACAGATGTCTGTGTGCGGCAGCCTCTTCCGTGTACTGGTACTGACAGAGATGTAGGTTGCTGCAGCTGGGTGGAGATAGCACTGGTGTGAGGAGCCAGCTGAGCCCTGTCACTGGGCCCTGGTGTGGGACAGCAGTAGGATAATTATGGCCCTGGATATGATTAGGGACAACAGGGTCTGACTTCAGCAAAGGCACTTCCTGGGATTGCAGAGTAGGAAGGAGGCTGACACTTACGTGGAGAATCCAGAGGGAAAGTGGATGTCAGAAAGGCCTTGTAGGGGCAGACAGTGTAGGCAGAACGCCCAGAAACACATAGGAAGGAGATGTCCATATGGGGAAGGTGAGGAGCAGACTGACAAGGGACAGGATCAGGTGTGGTTTGCAAGGAGTGGCCTGTTGGCTGCTGGAGGAAGCAAAGTTCAGTCCTTGGGTCTTGCTCAAAAACCCACCCAGGAGACAGGCCAGTGCCCAGCCCTTCCGGCTCACCCTTGTATGACCCTTAATAGCTCTCCTGCCTTGACTTTTTTAGTACCTGCTCATCCCTCTGCTTATAGTTTAAACTCCCTCTTTCTTTCTTACACTCCACCTCCTTTGACCTCTCAGGCTAATCCTGCCTTTCACAAAACCCCCACCATCTCAGGTTCACTTTCTTTTTTGTGGACTTCCTCACAGTTTCCCCACACGATGAACCTCTGCTAATGTAGCCCCCTTGTGGGAGGGTGGCTGTTACCACTCACCCGAGTACACTGGTTGAACCAAAAAGTATGAAGGAAACCAAATTTTGAGAACTGTCAAAGGCATCAACTTTCTGTGGCGTCTTTGCATGTGGGGTGGCCTGGGAGGGAGCTCAGTTCCTAGGGAGGACCTCCACCCCAGATTTTGTCCTTTGTCTGAGTTCAGGAGAAAGAGCCTTATTCTTCCCGTGTGTTTCAGATTCTGCAATTAGCACTGTTGGTGGGCAGGCCCATGAGGATGTATACATACTGAAATCAGAGTCCCTGGCAGCAGTGGTCAAAACCCCACCACATGATTCTCCTCCGAGTCCCTGCTTTGGAGATACTTCTGTTTCTGAGGTCTGGCCGGAGAGTAAACCAAGCTCTCTCTTCCAGAAACACCACTTGCACACAGAGACTGTGGCTGCTAGGAGGATCTCTACCCAGGAGGATGTGCAGGGTTGTGGTGGCATGGGTTTTCAGCCTGATAAAAGTCAGGGGGTTGCTACAGATGGGATATCCCGAAGATGTGATATGTGTGGCAGGGGTTTCATATTCACGACTCTGCTTCACGAAGTTAATACACAGAAGAAACTGAACAGATGTCAGGAATGCCAAGAAACGTTATCTGGTTGTCCACAGGGGAAACATCAAAGTAACTGCTGTGGAGAGAAGCCATATGAGTGTGAGGAATGTGGGAAAGTCTTCAGGTTGTGTTCACAGCTTAATCAGCATCAGAGAATCCACACGGGAGAGAAACCATTCAAATGCATCGAGTGTGGAAAGGCCTTTCGCCTGAGCTCAAAACTTATTCAGCATCAAAGAATTCATACTGGAGAGAAGCCCTACAGGTGTGAGGAGTGTGGGAAAGCCTTTGGTCAGAGCTCCAGCCTCATCCACCATCAGAGGGTACACACGGGAGAGAGGCCCTATGGCTGTCGTGAGTGTGGGAAGGCCTTCAGCCAGCAGTCTCAGCTGGTCAGACACCAGCGGACTCACACTGGAGAGAGGCCCTACCTGTGCCAGGAGTGTGGGAAGGCCTTCAGCCAGAGCTCAACCCTGGCCCAGCACCAGCGGATGCATGCTGGGGCAAAGCCTTCAGTTCCAAGAACACTGGATGGTGCCAGCCTTGTTACTCACCAGAGAACCCATGCTGCAGAAAAACCGTTTAAGTGTGATGAGTGTGGGAAGGCTTTCAGGTGGGTCTCTCGCCTTAGTCAGCATCAGCTAACTCACACTGGAGAGAAACCATATAAATGCAACAAGTGTGCAAAAGCCTTTGGTTGTAGCTCACGGCTTATTCGCCACCAAAGAACTCACACTGGAGAAAAACCATTCAAATGTGATGAGTGTGGTAAGGGTTTTGTTCAGGGCTCACACCTAATTCAGCACCAAAGAATACACACAGGAGAGAAGCCCTATGAGTGTAGTGACTGTGGAAAAGCCTTCAGCCAGAGCTCAAGCCTAATTTACCATCAGAGGATTCACAAAGGGGAAAAGCCCTATGAGTGCCTGGAGTGTGGAAAAGCCTTCAGTATGAGCACACAGCTCACAATCCATCAGAGGGTTCACACTGGGGAGAGGCCCTATAAATGTGGTGAGTGCGGGAAAGCCTTCAGTCAGAACTCAACCCTTTTCCAACACCAGATAATTCATGCTGGAGTGAAGCCCTATGGATGCAGTGAGTGTGGGAAAGCCTTCAGTCGGAGTTCATACCTCATTGAGCACCAGAGGATTCACACACGAGCCCAGTGGTACCATGAATATGGGGGCACCCCGGAGGGTCCTACCCATGTGAGCCGTAAAAAAGTTAACACTGTAAAGAAACTACACAAATGTAATGAATGTGAGAAAATATTCAGATGGCGCTCACATCTAATTATACATCAGAGGATTCACACCGGAGAGAAGCCTTATAAATGCAACAAATGTGGCAAAGCCTTTAATCGGAGCTCCAGGCTCACTCAGCATCAGAAGACTCACATAGAGTAGACCACACACCTCTGTAAATGCACTTGTATGTAAGAGAATAAACCCGTAGCCTTAACATACTTGTTTTATATGGGATCATTGATATTGACAAGTTGGAATGTTGGTAAAGATTTAAAATTGTTCTTTTAAAAAAAGGACATCCAAGTTCATACAAAGTATGTGTTTTATTTGCTAGAGTATTTGACCTTATCCCACTCAGTAAAGCCTATGCCCCTCAAAACAGGGTGCCCACATGTAGAGTTTGAGTACACAGAGGGAAGACCAGGTTCTGTGGCCAAGGCCTAAGAGCCCTGTGAGCTCTGCCATGCGGGATGCTCAGTGTCTTCAGCACCAGTTACTCAGACTGGCTTCAGCAGCAAGGATGTGTGAGCTCGTGTGCACAGAAGTCCAGAAGAGGCGTTACTGCAATTTCCTTCTGCCTTCACCTAAGTCCTTTTCTTCTCGCATCAGCAGCCCCGGCAGGAAGCCACCCAGCATCCAGCTGAGTTTCTAGATGGGTCAGCCACTCTGGTGAATTGGAACAACAGGCTGTGACCATGTCCATTCACTTTGTCTCACAGTATCTAATGAAGGCCCAGGAGCCGTAGGATGATGCAGACCTGCATCATTGACTCCAGCCCTGCCCAGGGTCCTGGACTCACCAGCCGTGAATGAGTCTGGGGCTAGGAGTACCATTCAGAGAGGCTGCTGCCCAGGGCCACCCACTTCAGATTTGCTGACCTTTGGAGTTACTGCTGTAGTCATGGGCGTAATATTTGAGAGACCCCCATCCCAGTGGAGAGGCTCAGTTATCCTACATTTGGACAGGTAGACCAGAGAGCACAGGTCACCTGAGGATCTCTTGTAACACTTGATTTGGGTCACTATCACATTGGTTTGGTTAAGCCCATGGGCAGGGCCCCAGGACTTTGCTGCTTCAATCACTGTACATGGCAGAGACTGTAGCAGGCTATAGATTGTGTGAAGTGAAGGAAATGTTTGCTGATTCCTGTTTGTACCAGAGGGTTCCAGTGCTTTCTTGTAAAGTTGGAAGCAGCAGTTTCAGATGGTTGAATCCATGCGAGTTTGTTTCTCCAATGCGTAGGTGGGGGGTCTTGACCCTGCAACGTTCGTCAGCATGATTGTCAGCTGATGCTGTCTCTCACCTGGTGCCAGGATGGCATGAAGTCAGTGTGCTTACTTCTCTAGTCACTCCTGTTCCACCCAGGACTTATACTTGGAAGGGTCAGCGCCAGAGGACCTGGCACTTCTGTATATTTTTCAGAGGTTATGCTCATTGTCTCCCTGCTTCAGCTGCCGTATTCAACCAGGTGGTCACTGCTGGCACATCTGGACAGGTGGGCCTAGTCCGAAAGGGCCTTAAATATTTTATGACAGCCAACAAGAGCTAAGGTCCTCAGTGGACAGGCCACACTCCTGCCATCTGCTGGCACTTAGCACTGTCACACGCTGGAGGGGCTCTCCATCAGACCCCACTTTCCTTGTTTCCTCCTGAGTAATGAGGGACAAAGGGGTGAAGGGTTTTATGGACTCTTCCAGACTCCACCCTGGGCACAATAATACTCTTTCTTTCCCTGAACGGTAACAATAGGCCAGGCAAGAAGGCAGAGCCTTCCACCTTAAATCTGCTTCAGCACCTGAGTCTCTGGATAGTGTGATCCTGGATCCAGTGCGGTGAACTATATGGCCTGTGGGCCAAACCCAGTCCATGTTCTGCTTTTGTGTGGTGTGTTAACCAGAGAATGAGGACATTAAGAATGGGTGGCTTGAATGCTTCCAGTTTCTGCCAAGCAGACCAGAAGTTCAACCAGTCATCCCTGCAAATGCACCTGTCACAGCCAACTAGACTGCCCAAGTAAGCCAACTGCTTGAGCTGTAGTCAACCAATTTCCATGTTTGCTTCTGTATCTTCATGAAAACCTCTCCCCAGCCCTCCGCAGAGAGCTTGGTTTGGCACTGGTGGATTCCAACCCATGTTTCCTCAAGTAAAGTCTTCAAAATTGTGATGTACCTCAGTTTACCTTTTAGCAGCACTGAGTGGTTTTTACATTTTTAAATGATGGGAACAAAAGACTATTTTGTGACATTTGAAAATTCTATTGAAGTTAAATTTGTGTGTGGTTTGTTTACTTAAATGTTGCAATACAACTGAGAATTCAATAGCATTAACCCCAAGTCCTGCACTTCAGTGGGGAATACCAGCTGCAGTACAGGAAGAGGAGCATCTTAGCTGTGTCCACATGAAAAAGGTGTGCATCACCACTGGGTCACTGGGCAGGACAAAAAGGTTGTGGGCTGCCGTGAGGCCATGTATGTTCAGTAAACTCATTTTCAAGATTTCCAGAACTGTTTCGGAGTAGGTTTTAAAATACTTTTAACTCTTTTGGAGTCAATAAATTAAACCCACAATTTTGACCTGAAATTGCTTCCATTCATGTTTATTAAACTTTGACTTATGACATTGGATGGTAACTGTTTTGAGGTTTCTTGAAGCTTCCTCAAGTGTTGGGAGGGGAAGCAGAGCCCCGGTGGGTTGATACACCGGTGTCCCTGACAGCTCAGGAAATGTTTGTTGAATGAAGGAATGATGCACTGGGGAGTATCCAGGCTTTGAGATCGAGTCAGAGATCCACGGAAGAGGACTAACCACCAAGAGCTTTCACAGAGACCTAAGAAAGTCAACACAACTGTAAGGCAGTTTTCCTGAGAGGTAATTGCATCACTCTTTGTGCAAGGCCCATGTACAAAGGTGGACAAGGCCAGCACCTGCCCCCAACTCTTGGTTCACGGTGACCTACCTACCTACAAGAGGGTAGACAGTTCCTCCACAGCCTGGGGGTCATGTGGGTACACAGGGTGTGCTCACCCCAGCATGGCAAGAACTGGGCCCAGGAAGGTGTTCCCATTAAGAGCTGCCACCCGCCTGCCACCTGGTTTTGTATGGTTCTGGAGCTAAAAGAATGGCTTTTCCCCCCTGGCCAGGTGGTTCAGTTGGTTTGAACATTGTTCCATATACCAAACGTTGGTGGATCTGATACCTGGTCAGGGTACATAATCTAAGTTACAGGTCCCATCCTGGTTGGGGCACATACTGGAGGCAACCAATCAATGTATCTTGCACATAGATGTTTCTTCCTTCCTCTAAAAGCAATAAATGTGTCTTTGGACCCGGGCTGGTGTGGCTTAGTGGATTGAGTGCCATCCTTCAAACCAAAGGGTCACCAGTTCAATTCCCAGGCAGGGCATATGCCTGGGTTGCGGGCCAGGCCCCAGTTGGGGGTGTGAGGGGCAACTGAATGATATATCTCTTGCATGTCAATGTTTCTCTTCCTCTCTTCCCATTTCTCTAAGTAAATAAATAAAAATCTTAAAAAAAAAACCCCACACATAGTGGGTGAGGAATTAAAAACCAATGCCAATAATTTTAAGAAAGAAACAGATTTTGTTGTTCCACTTATTTATGTATACATTGGCTGACTGTTGTAGGCACCCTGACTGGGGATTGAACCCACATCCTTGGTTTATTGGGATTTTCTACCCAACTGAACTAGATGGCCAAGGCCAAGAATGGTTTCTATGGTTTACCTTACTTTTTCGAGAGGGGGAGAGAGAGAGGAAGAGGGAAACAACAACGTGTGGTTGCCTCACGCACACCTCCAAAGTGGGGACTTGGCCCACAACCCTGGCACGTGCCCTAGACCAAGAATCAAACCAGCAACCCTTTGATTCGAGGGCCAGTGCTCAACCACTGAGCCACACTAACCAGGATAAGAATGGTTTTTATGTGGTAGCAAACAAGTATTTTGTGACACCTGAAACGAAAATTTCAATGCCTGTGAAAATTTTTTATTGGAACATAATCATGCCCATTTGTTAATATACTGTCTCTGCTCTCAAACTATGGTGTCAGAATTTACAGAATCGTCATGACCTGGAACACTCAAGTACTCATTGTCTGGCCCTGCATGAGAATGCACGTGGGTGAGAGGGCCCACCCTGCTGGCCTGCAAATCTGTACCCTACAGCTGAAAGGGTCCTTCTCAAGTTGGGTTGCAGCTGCCTCCATAAACCTGGAATTTCCATATCAGAAAGTGAAGAGTTCATCCCAGGACTAGGTACAGGTCTGTGCAGCTCTAGGCTGCATGTCAGCTTTGGAGGGAAGGGCTGTCCCAGACTTGCTGTGGGTAGCAATCAGGGACACCACGTCCAGAGCTGTAATTCCTGACCAGATGACAGAAGGAATAGTGCCCTCTGGTGGGCCAGTGGCTAGTGGGTTAGCAGAGCACTATACCCCCACTTACCTGGAACTTGGTGAGGGTAGAGATGGAAGCAGATAACACGTGACCAGAAGATGTGTCTCCGAAGGGCCCAAATCTGTACCCAACCCATCCAGAAGAGTGTGCTGACCCTCCAGGGGTCCTCAGAGTGGATTACCAGAGTAGACACATCAATACAGACATGCAAACAGGCAGGCAACCCTGGCTGGGCACACAAGGAGTCCCTGAGCCTGACTGCCTGCCTGCCTGCCTTCTGCTGCAGGTGCTGCTGAGAGGCTCACAGTGGGTTCTGAGTGACAGCCCCGTCCTCCTCCATCAGGTACCTAACACCTGGGTGGCCTAGAAGGCACCTCTCCTCACTATTACCAGGTGCATGATTTACAACTACGGAGTCCCAGCCACAAGGCCCCTTGGTGGCATTGAAGCTTGGAGCACCCTTCTAGGGTGCACAGGCTGGGCTCCAACCCCAGGTCTCCATTCCTGGTTGCATCAAATGAATGTGATTGTAGTAATTTTGCACACCAGGAGCCCCCAAGTTGCAGTGGCTTTTGACCCTAAATGTGTGTCCTCCCTCTGGAACCAGCAGCCCAAGCTGCCCAAAACACTTACCCTTGTACCAGGAAAGGCCCCTGCTCCCCTCCTGCTCTCAACACAGCACCCAGTATGATCTTTCTAAAACAGCTATCAGGGTGCAGCCTACTCTCAGTGCCCTTCATCTCCCTCTATCTCAGCTGCCCTCCACCAGAAGTGGGCCTCCCTTGACTCTTTCAAGTCCTTGCCCATATACCTGGTCTTCTAGGAGGCCCACCCTATGAACCACTGTGAAATGACAGTGCAGTTCTCCCTTGGCCCTGCCCTCCATCCCTTGGCCTATTTTCTGCTTCACCTACTATCCACTAACAAGCTATACAATTTATTTGTTACATGGTTTATAATGTTTTCCCTTCCCCACTACAGTGTTGGCTCCATGAGGTCAAGGATGTAAGATAGGAGACAGAAATGTCCACACTGAAAAATGGGATTTGCAGAAGCAAATAAGCAGAGTGGTCAGATGCCACATGGAGCCCAGCTAAAAGAACTCAGCATCTGCATCAAGGCACTGGCCTGGACCAAAGGGCTGCCCTGGAGCAGTGGGTACCCACACCTAGCAACAATACCAATGGCCAGGGAACAGGTGTGCAGGGTGACAGCAGTTGGAAAGACATGATTTTACAGTTGCTCTACTTCCAAGCAAAGGAGAGAAACTGCTGTTTTTGCTTTTTTTTTTTTTCATCAAACAGAGAATGACATAGATGCAGTCCCACACTCTCACTGAAGAGTGCCTCCTGGGCAGGGTGGGCTTCACTATGGAGATGTCTGAGCAGCTGTCCCCAGGTGACCAGAGCAACTGGGCACATGGGTCAGTCCTGTAGTTTGTGCTCGCACTTCTTTTCCAGGTCGGCCATCTCCTTCAGCATCAGGGCCACGCTATAGCGAAGCTCCTGGAACTTGGCTGTGGGGACCTCAAAGCGGTATGTTAGCCCATCTGAAAGCACCAGCTGCATCAGGACACTTGGCTGCAAGGAGCGGGCCAGGGCACTGGTGGAGATTGCCACATCCACCCTCCAACGAAAGTAGGCAACATGGGGCAGCCAGGCCCCCTGCTGCCTGGCAACAGAGTCAAGGAGAGGCCGTTGGCTCCCAAATACCACACTAGCCAAGTCCATTATCAGGTCTTGGGGGATGGAGAGCTCCTGGAGCTGATCCTTGAAGGTGTCGGGCTTCAGGCTGGCTGGGGGCAGTCGGAGAGCCTGCTGGAGCAGCGTGTGGGTGCCGGCAAGCAGGGCCCCCAGCCGCTCCTCCGACAGGTGTGCACCAGTCCCAAGCAGCTGCACAGCCTCACGGCAGTCTTCTCCCTGAAAGCTGCTGACCACCAGCTTCAGCAACTTCCTGAATGTGCCCCTGTCCAGGTCCGTCAAGAGCCGAGGCATTGCTGCCACCTCTGGGGGGGGCTGGGCCCCCAGGAAACTCACCTGGCCGCTGTGACTATCACCAGGGTGATGCAGGTATGGAACTGCAGCCCCCACAGCAGACATTGCTACTACTTCCTCCTTTTTGATCAGCCAGCCCAGAGGCAGGTCCCAGATGCAACTGCCTGGAGGAGTGGAGAGAAAGCCCAGTAACTTACCACGTCCTTTGGGCCAGTGACTGAGTACTTTTAACCTTTAAGACACTGATAATGTGAACCACTGATGACAGCCCATGTGATGGGAGGCACCTTGGGAGCAGGGGGTCCCGGGAAGAGGGGAGGCAGGAGTTGGCAGAGGAGACAGGGCAGGGAGAGGAGAACCAGGAAGGAGAGCAGCCACCGGGTCCGGAAAAGAGAGCTGACAGAGGCGGACCCACTTCGAGTCCTGGCCTGGCCGCGGCGCCCTGGACACATAAAGTGCACACCAGTCGCGGCCAGCGCCCTGCGACCCCAGCCCAAGCTGCGCGTGCCGGCGCGTTACTGTCGCCGACAGGTCTCCAGCCTCCAGAGCCCCCAGGTGACCAAGGGGCCGCGTCCAGCTCAGCTGCCTCGCCTCCCGACCTCACCCACAGCGACCCCGGCCCGAGGTACCCCACACCTGCAACGTGTGTTCTGGAGCGGAGCCGAACGGCCTGCTGGCGGAGAGCAAAGGGCCGGCCGGAAGCGGGGCCTGGCCCGGAGACGACTAGAAACACTTCCGGGAAGCTCTAGGATACCGGGAGCACACGGCCGTCTGTGATCCCCGGGCCCAGCGGATTCCCCGATAGGGTATTTTGTTTGTCACAGAAAAGGAAATAAAGAGAGGGTTGTGCAGGCTTGACCCGGGAATAGAGTGGCGCGTGAGGTGGGTCCAACTACGCTGAAACAGCAACGCGGGGCCTGGAACGGAGCGTCGGCAGGCAGCCGAAGTCCAGCTTCCTCCCGGCCGCAGGCCACCAGTCCCCTTCCGCAGAGGGCCTCGCTCTAGGCGACCACCGACGGCAGGAGTCCTCTGAGGTCCTAGAGCGGCCCAGGAAGTGCCTGGCGGAACGGCGTAGCCGTTTCCGGCCCCCTGGGCCGGGCACCGGCAGGAGGCCCTTCTCTGTGCAGTGTAGTCCCGCCTCTTCCGTGTGGCCCCGCCCCCGCCCAGCGGTCCGCTACTCCTAGGTGTGCAGCGTCTCCTCCGCGCTCGCTCCAGGTCCTAGACAGTCGGCCTGCAGCAGGCGGGAGCCAAGAGGGCAGGTTGCCGACCGTGGAAGGTCCGGCCGAGGGGGCGGTTTCGGTAGGAGGCGTGGGCGGGCCCGACGGAGCGTCGAGAGGTTTCGGCCGAGGTCGTGACGGGGTAGGGGGACCGCGCGGAGGTGAAAGGGGAGGCTGCAGGGCGGAAGGTCGGCCCGGACCGGCGTGGGCGCGCGGGAGACGTAACGGGCCGTTGTCTGCATCCTTGGGTGGCCACAGCTCGCGGGCCGCGAGGAGGCCGCAGCGGGGCGTGGGGGGGGGGGTTGTTGGGGAAATGAGGCCCGCAGTTAGGCCTGAGGGCCGGTGAGGATACTGGATGCGACCCAGGGGGCTGAGGGCGAAGGGGTGGGAAAGGCGGCAGGCCCCGGGCTTTGCCGAGGTTAGCTCAGCCTCACCTGCCTCCGTGCAGTCTGCTCGTGCGCCCTGCGGTTGGGGGCTGCTCAGCCTGTGCGAGGTGCGGCTCTCCAGCAGGTGGGTCCGGGCTCTGGACCCTGAGGCTGCCAGCTTTCACTCCGCAGCTCCCGCCCCACCTGGCTCTGGCTCTGCCAGTTCTGGGAACTTTCCGTGTCACTGGGCAGTCGGGCACGCACTGTGTCCTGCTGTAGAGTGACCTGCCTTCGACCGCTACAAGAGGTTGTGCTCATTGCCCCAGAGGCCGCTGCAGGAACCAATGAATGCCACCTGCTTACCTCTCACATCCTTTGGGTCCTGGATGTTAATTACACTGAATGGGTCTGAGTGTGGGTCCCCTCCTTCCAAGGGTGAGCTGGGGGAGGCCCAGGCCAGGTCAGCCCCGCTCAGGTCCTGAGTCTTTCTTCAGATCCTGCTTCCCCAGGATGGCAGCTGCACTTGGGCTTCCAGTGCCCCAGGTGAGTTTACCTTCCTCCCTGCCTTTCATCTTCCGAGGTGGTGAGCCCAGTTTCTGCAGAAGTGAGATGTCCTGGCACCCAAGGACAGGGCTCTGGGATTGGGCTTGGGCTCTTGCCAGGGAGACAGACTCCGGGGTCTCAGTCTGGGCCCACTGGCCCAAGACAGGCTTGTTCACTGGCTGAGCGAAGCATGTCTGCCCAGTGGGCGCAGCCTCGGGGCAGCGGCCACCTGTCGTTTCAGGAGGCAGTGCCACTGACTTTCCAGGATGTGGCGGTGTACTTCTCTCAGGAAGAGGGTCAGCAGCTGGGCCCGGACCAGCGGGCGCTGTACAGGGATGTGATGCTGGAGAACTACGGGCACGTGGCCTCGCTGGGTGCGGCTCTCCCTGGACTTTTTGGTGGGGGCGTTTAGAGAGCTCAGGGGCTGCCTCCAGACTTTGGAGCCCAAAGAGGAGGGTCCTACCACCTGCCCCCAAGTACCAATCTGGTCTATGCCTGGCTCCCACTTCAGGAATGCACTTCGAATGTCTGTGCCCACCTGTGTTTCCCCTGGGGCAGGAGAACTGATGAGTTATTCTCCTTCAGTGCTCACCCTCCACCCTTGCTCCCCCCCCACCCCTTCCACTCCCCACAACACAGACACTCTGTGACCCCCATTCCACTCCTACCTCCCGGAGAAGGGGTGTGGTGGGGGATGTCTCCTGGGAAACTGCACTTGGCACCTGACCTGGAACTCCTAGTGGGTAGTGCTCTGCTCCAGCTCTCCCCACCACATTAGCTCACCCAGGGCCTTTGCCTCAATAGGACTCCCTGTTCCTAAGCCGGAGCTGATCTCCCAGCTGGAGCAAGGTGAAGAGCTGTGGGTCCTGGATCTTATGGGAGCTGAGGAACTGGAGCCCTTGAGCAGCTGCAGCACAGGTGAGAGTGGGTTGGGGCTGGTTAGGTGATGGGGCTCACTTCCATGGGCTCCTGGGGGCGATCTTGGACAGCAGTGGATACTTCTGCAGACTTCTGTGTGTGCTTTGACAGCTCCGATTTTACTGATTCGTTTGTGCTTCTTCTGAAAATGCACTGTTCTTCTGATAATTAGGGGAGTTTGCATTTAGTAATTATTTCTATGGAAAAGTTGTACAACAGTCCCATTCCTTCTTTATATCATACTCTTTGTACCCTCTTTCACACAGTAGCTGTTGTTTATCTACCAGGTTCACCTGTTAAACAAACTTCTATCTTTTTTCTCTTGCATATCCTAGTCTTAGTAGTATTTCTAAGTGTTTACCTTGTTCTGTTGAACATGCTTTTATTAGTTGACTTGTCAACTCTAAGCATTATCTCTGACTCCCAGCTACTGAGACAACCAGTGATGCGTTCCAGTTTCCACCTTTCCTCATTTTCCTCCCATTTTTGGTCAAATGACAAAGTGCACAACATCACATCACTCTTATCCCCACCTTTGTTCTGATGCCCCAGATCTGTAATTAATTGTATTAATCGTTCACTCCCATTCTGTCTCCAAAATTTTCTCCTTCATCTCTTGGTTGGATGGAGTTAAACCTCTAGTAGCATAAAGTTGCTGAGGTGTTTTGTTGTTTTTTTTTTAGTTTTTTTCCAAGCATATGTTTATTGATTTTAGAGAGAGAGAGAGAGAGGGAGAAAGAGAAACATTGATTGGTTGCTTCCTGCACACACACCCCGACTGGGGAATCAAACTCACAACCTTTTGGTGTACAGGACGGTGCTCCAACCAACGGAGCCACCTGGCTAGGGCAAGTTGCTGAGTTTTAATAAACAGACAGAACTGTGTCAGCCAAATCTCTGTCAGGGCACAGAACATCACCATAACCCAGAAGGTTCCTGGGCTGTGCAGTACATGTTATTGAGGACGTGCATGCCTTTTTAAAGAGCTGAATACTTTTAAAGAACCATGGTTCTAATAGCCAGTGTTTTGTGGTTATTTTGACTAATATATTGATTGTACTATTCTAAACTTGTAATGCGATGACGCTGTTCTATATAGTGAGTGCCACATTTTGTACAGAATGCTCAGTGTGGCGTTCAGCTCTTCTGTCCAGTTGTCACATGGGTTTTCTCAGGTGAGCTCTGGCACCATGGACTCCCTGCAGTGCTCACGAGTAAAGTCCTTGTTTAGGAACCTGAAACCCTGTCTGGAGTGGTGGGAAAGCAGGCTGCACAGGAGACACAGTGTGGGGACCATGGCACTTCTCACAGGGGGCAGTCCCCTCAGAGTGGCTGGGGTTCCAGGCCTTTTAGTTGACTGAGGAGAGGTGGTTTTGTTCCTGTGGGGTTTTCCCATGTAGAGGGGCGGGGTACCCAAGTGGCACCTGGCAAGCACTGGATGGAGGAGAGGATGTTTCTCATGATTTGAGGTCTAAGGCACCTCCATTCCTCTGATCTTGCTGTTTGGGCTCCAGCATCCTGCCTTTCTTGTCATGCTGTGGTTGCCATGACTCCGTGGTTGCCACGACAATGCTGAGTTTGCAGTGACTGGCCTCAGTGTCCTTGGGAGGATCTGGGCTATGAGGCTGTGTCTCGAGTTGTCATTTTACATGTGCTCTCCTACCATGGCTGACCCCTGGGAGGCAGCAGAGTGTCACCCCTGCTGCTCTTCGTGGCCACAAGGTGATTGTCCTGATGTCTGGCAACCGAGTGTGCTGAGCTCCGCTTGTTGGTCTGTCTCTTTGTTTTCTGGGTTATGTTTTGGCACATTTTGTCAAATTAAGGCTGAGGACGGTGATCACCCACACGGTGGCAAGCAGTTCTGTCCTCATGGAGTTGAGAACATGTCACAGTGGAATGTTTTTGTTTTAGTGTAGAAGCTTTTTAAATTTCTTGTGGTTCTGCATTTTTATTTTTGCTCTTTTTCCTTCTTTTTTAAAAGATTTTATTTATTTATCTTTAGAGGGGAAGGGAAAGAGAGAGGGAGAGAAACATCAGTGTACGGTTGCCTCTCATGTGTCCCCCGCTGGGAACTGGCCTGCAATCCAGGCATATGCCCTGACTGGGAATCAAACCGCAATCGTGTGGTTCACAGGCCCACACTCGATCCACTGAGCTACACCAGCCAGGGCTCCTGTGTTTTTGAGGTCAAGTTCACGAAAACATCAGTGATACCAAGATTCAGAAGTTTAGTGCCTATGTTTTCTTTTATGTATTTCATTGTATTAGGTCTTACATTCAGGCTTTTTTAAATTTTAAGTTACTTTCTGTGTATGATGTAAGGTAAGGGTATGGTTTCATTCTTTTGCATGTGGCTTTCCAGCTTCCCAACACCATTAATAGAAGACACTTTCTCCATTGTATGTTTTTGGCTTTTTTGTTGAAAATTAGTTGCTCATATATGTGTGAGTTTATTTTGGGGCTTTCTATTCTGTTCCACTGGTCGTTCTGTCTGTTTTTTCCCAATACCATACTGTTTTGATTACTACAGTTTTGTACAGAGTGTGATACCTCTGGCTTTGTTTTTTTCCTCAAGATTGCTTTGGCTATTTTGTGGTTCCATATAAATTTTAGGGTTATTTTTTCTAGTTCTGCCATTGGGATTTTGATAGAGAATGCATCGAATCTCTAGATTGCTTTAGGTAATGTGAACATTTGAACTATGTAAGTCTTCTAATGCATGAATACAGAATATCTTTCCATTTTTTTGTGTCTTCAGTTTCTTTCAATAGTGTCTTACGGTTTTCGGGTACAGATCTCTCACCTTTTTTGTTAAGTTTATTCCTAGGTATTTTATTCTTTTTGCTGTGATTATAGATGGGATTGTTTCCTTTATTTCTTCTAACAGTTTATTGTCACTATGTAGAAATGCAGCTTCCTGTATATATAGATTTTGTACCCTGCAACTTGATTGTATTTGTTTATTAGTTCCAATAGTTTTTTTGGTGTAGTCTTTACAGTTTTCTACACACAAAATCATGTCATCTGCAAATAGTGACAGTTTTACATATATATAATATACCAAATCTTTGGTATATATTTCCAACTTTCCCTTTTAAAAAGTCATTAATTTTTTACTATAGTTCCACCAATAGTAAAAGACAGATTGTTTCTTCAGTTCTTATCAGCATGGGATACATAATTTTTTAAGTATTTAGAATAAAGTCCAAGGGTCTTGAGCTTGTTGTGGCACTGCCACGACTGTTCTCTGTCCCACCTTTTCTTTTTTCTCTTACCGATTCCAGAGAGATGGGAAGGGAGGGGAAGGGAGATGCGGGGAAACAGCGGTACAAGAAATGCCAGGCGGCTGCCTCCTGCAGATGCCTCAGATGGGGACCGGACCCTCCCCCCAGGCATGTGCTCTGACCAGAAATAGAACACAAGAGCTTTTGGTTTGCAGGGTGATGTCCACTGAGCCCCAAAGGCCAAGCACCTGTCCTGTCTTGCCACTCTTGCCTCCTCACATTTCTTGTTGTAGCTTCAGTGAGATTCTTTTTTTCATTATTAATATAATTTTTATTTACTTATTTTTTAAAGATTTTATTTATTTATCTTTAGAGAGGAAAGGAAGGAGAGAAGGAGAGAAATATCAGTGTATGGTTGCCTGTCGTGAGTTCCCTGCTAGTAACTGGCCTGCAACCCAGACATGTGCCCTGACTGGGAATCGAACCGTGATCATGTGGTTCGCAGGCCCGCGCTACTTATTTTTACCATCACCATTTATTTCTCCTGTACTCACTTCCACCTCCACCCCCGCAATTACCATACTATTCTGTGTGTCTTTGAGTTTTTTCTCCCCCCTCCCCCACCTTTTTTGCTCAATCCCTTCCCTCTCCAAATTTCTTCAACTTGATGGAGCTCTCATACCTCACATCCAGTCCCTCATCTGCCATTGCTAACTGTTGTATCTTCAGGTTTTAGTGGAACCTCACTTCCTCCCAGAGGTCTTCTCTGACCACGTAGACCAGCTCAGAAGCTATGATGTATTTCTCACATGTCTTACAGTTTCCCCTGCACATGGTTTATCACCCCTATTAAAAATTTACTAGCTTAATTATCTATGTGCCTGAATAGAATGTAAGCTTCCTGAGGTCAGAGACTAGATTTACCTTCCTGTTACAGTCTTTACCTAGCACTTACCTGGCCTTCTGAGTATTTGCCAATTTGATGGGTGAAAAATTATAGTTTGTTTTAATTTTCATTTCCTTGATTACTAATGAACTTAAATATTTTCAGTCTGTGGATTGGCTATCTTCGGAATTCTGCCTGTCACCTATATTTACCTTTTTTTTTTTTTAAATTTTTTTATTGATTATGCTGTTACAGTTGTTCTATTCCCCCTTTATTCCCCTCCACCCTACCCCCATCCCCACCATCACCCCCCCTTTAGTTTATGACCATGTGTCTCAAGTCCTTTAGATTCTATATTTCCCATGCTATTCTTGCCCCCCCATCTATTTTCTATCTACTGTCTATGCTACTTATTTTCTGTACCTTCTCCCCCCTTCTCCTCCTCCCACTCCCCTGTTGCTAACCCTCCTTGAGATCTTCATTTCTATGTTTCCACTCCTGATCTAGCTGTCCTTTTAGTTTGCTTTCATTTTAGGTGTGGTTGTTAATAACTGTGAGTTTGTTGTCCTTTCACTGTTCATGTTTCTTTAACTTCTTTTTCTTAGATAAGTCCCTTTAACATTTCATATAATAAGGGCTTGGTGATGATGAACTCCTTGAATTTGATCTTATCTGAGAAGCACCTTATCTGTCCTTCCATTTTAAATGAAAGTTTTGCTGGATAGAGCAATCTTGGTTGTAGGTCTTTAGATTTCATGACTTGGAATACCTCTTTCCAGCCCCTTCTTGCCTGTAAGGTCTCTTTTGAGAAATCTGCTGACAGTCTGATGGGGACTCCTTTGTAGGTGACTGTCCCCTTAGCTCTTGCTGCTTCTAGGATTCTCTCCTTCATTTTTATCTTGGCTAATGTAATTACGATGTGCCTTGGTGTGTTCCTTCTTGGGTCCAGCTTCTTTGGGACTCTCTGAGCTTCCTGGATTTCCTGGAAGTCTATTTCCTTTGCCAGATTGGGGAAATTCTCCTTTATTATTTGTTCAAATAAGTTTTCCACTGGTGGCTGTGCCTTTCCCCCTTCTGGTACCCCTATAATTCGGATGTTGGAGCGTTTAAAGATGTCCTGGAGGTTCCTAAGACTCTCCTCATTTCTTTGAATCCTTGCTTCTTGACTCTTTTCTGTTTGGCCATTATTTGCTTTCTTCTGGTCCACTCCATTGATTTGAGTCCCAGTTTCCTTTTCATTGCTATTGGTGTCCTGTGCAATTCCATTCATTTCAATTAGTTTCGCCTTCATATATTTGTCTAATTTGTCCGTATAATCAACCAGTTCTGTGAGGATCTTGATAACCAATGTTTTAAACTGTGTGTCTGTGAGATTTGCTATTTCTTCATCGCTTAGATTTATTTCTGGGGCTCTGAGATCCTCCTGCGCCATTCTTGGTCTGTTCGGGCCCTTTAAGAAGTGGTGCCTTGGATTCCCAGGTCGCTGGGTTGTGACGCTGTATGTGGGGGCGTGGCCCGAGCAGGGAAATGGCGACCCCCTCTGCCGCTTCTCACAGCTGGGTGCGGAGGAGCAGTGCCTTAGGTGGTTCACCTGGGCCGGGCCGCTCAGAGTCACTGGGTTATGACGCTGTATGTGGAGGTGGGGTCAGAGCAGGGAAATGGCGGCGCCCTCCACTGCCGCTTGCCGTGGGGACCTGCCCGCCCGGTCCAATCGCCCACTCCCTCGCCTGTCCACCCGCGCACAAATGCGCGACCTCAGTCAACACGCAGCCCCGGCCCGGCTGTCTCCCCCGAGGTCGCTCGCCTGGTTGCTCGCGCGGTTGCTCACTGGGTCCAACCCTGCGCCTGGATTCCGCACCTGAGCCCGTCTGACCGAGTTTTCCTGTGCAACCCTGCTCCGCCAGCCGCTGGTTTCGCCCCTTACCGGTCAGGCTGAAGAATTTGTTGTTAACGGACTTCCGAAAAGTTCAATTTTCTGTGTTCTGGCTGTGTTTTCTGTTGCTAATATTTAGTTTTCTCTAATCTTGGTTGTGTGAGAAGGCACGGCACATCCACCTATGCCTCCATCTTGCCGGAAGTCTCCTATATTTACCTTTTACATAACACTTTATGGGGGCTTTTGAGACATTATGGATATTATCTGTAACGGATGGTTTTCTCCAATAATGCCTTTTTGTTTTTATGTAACAGATTTCGAGATTGGGACCGAGAAGAAACTACCTATTCTAAACCAGAAATGCTCTGACGAAGTAAAAACCTCAGAATTGATGTCAAGAAGATTTTCAGGGTGTAATCCACAGGCACCTGAGTTACAGGAAGCTTGGGACCATGAGGGTAAAGTAGGACACCTGGGGGATTCTGAACAGAGTTTGAAGAAACTCCATCTTCACAACAGAATTTTTTGGAATGAAACTGCCACATGCAGGGAAAGATCTCCAGGAGAAACCGTCCGGGATTGTGGTGCATTTGATGGAAACTTGACTATGAACCAAAATGCTGTTAGACTCCCAAGAAATAAAACAGGATTGAAAGCCTTTACATGCGATACATGCAGCAAAACCTTCAGATACAATTCAGACCTACGTAGACATCAGAGAAGTCACAGTGGGGAAAAACCGTATAAATGCATTCAGTGTGGGAGAGGCTTTGCTCTCAGCTCGGGCCTTATTCTGCACCATCAAGTTCATACTGGAAGCAAACCATTTAAATGTAATGACTGTGGGAAGACTTTTCGTCTCAATTCCCACCTGGTTCTCCATCGGAGACTTCACACTGGAGAAAAACCTTTCAGATGTAGTGAATGTGGAAAGGCCTTCAGTCGAAGCTCAACTCTTATTCAGCATCGTGTCATTCACACAGGAGAGAAACCATATAAGTGTAATGAATGTGGGAAAGGCTTCAGCCAGAGCCCACAGTTAACACAGCATCAGAGAATCCACACTGGCGAGAGACCGTACGAATGCGATCAGTGTGGGAAGGCCTTCAGTCGAAGTTCAAGCCTTATTCAGCATGAGAGGATCCACACTGGAGAGAAGCCCCATGTGTGTGACCAGTGCGGGAAGGCCTTCAGTCAGAGCTCAAGCCTTTTTCTCCATCACAGGGTGCACACTGGAGAGAAGCCCTATGTTTGTAATGAGTGTGGCAAAGCCTTTGGTTTTAATTCTCACCTCACTGAGCACGTAAGGATCCACACAGGAGAGAAACCCTATACTTGTAATGAGTGCGGTAAAGCATTTAGCCGGAGTTCAACTCTTGTTCAGCATCGAAGAGTTCACACTGGGGAGAAACCCTATCAGTGCATGGAATGTGGAAAAGCCTTCAGTCAGAGCTCACAACTTGCCCTACACCGAAGAGTTCATACTGGAGAGAAACCCTATGAATGTGGTGATTGTGGGAAAGCCTTCAGCCGGAGGTCAACCCTCACTCAACATCAGAGGGTCCATACTGGGATCCCCCGTGCATACAGAAAGTGCGGTCCGGCCTTTGTTCCTGGCTCCAGCCTTAGGTCACACAGGCAGATGCACTCTGGAGAGAAACACCCTGTGTGTGATGGACATAGCCGGGCCTTCAGCCGTGGCACAAACCTTGTTCTTCATTGGACAATTCACAGACGTTTCATGTTTTCAGAATCGGTTGCCTTTTGAAGCTGGCATCTCATTTAAAATACTGGAGATTCATCGTGATATTGCGTGTGCCTATAGTTCCCCCTTTTTTAACTGTACAGTGGCATCCGTTGTACGGATGTGGCAGTTTGTTTATCTGTTCCCCACTGAAGGGTATTTGGGTTGCTCCATCTGGGGCAAGTATGAATAAAGCTACTTTTAAGACAGGCTGTTTTGTGGACACAATTTCTCCATTCTCCTGGGTCACAGGAGTGGGATGTGGGGCTTCGTAGTAAGCTATGTATAACTTTTTAAGGAACTGCAAGACTTTTTAATATCTCCACCTGCAACATATGACTTTAGTTTATTAAAATCCCCACCAATCCCTGGCTGGTGTAGCTCAGTGGATTGAGCACAGGCTGTGAACCAAAGGGTCACTGGTTTGATTCCCAGTCAGGGCACAGGCCTAGGTTGTGGGCTGGGTCCCTGGTGGGAGGCATGCGAGAGGCAACCACACATTGATGTTTCTCTTTCTTCTCCTTCCCCTCTCTCTAAAAGTAAACAAATAAAATCTTTTAAAAAAATAAAAACAAAATCCTCACTAATTTTATTCTAACCATCTTGGTTGGGATGTCATGGTATCTGTTATTCTAACCTTAATTTCCCTGTTCATTGTTATTTGAGCCATGAGCTTACATTTAAAGAGTTTTACTGGGAAGTTTGCAGAACACTGGACCAGTTCACCACCACGGTGTGAGTGCGCTGCCATCCTGACTCAGTTATGAGACTCGACCTGGGGGAATCTTTTTCATTTTTAAATGTTTATTGATTTCAGAGAGGAAGTGACAGAGGTAGAAAGAGAAATATCGATGTAAGAGAGAAACACGGATCCCTTCCTTCCCATATGCACCCTGACTGAGGATCAAACCCACAGCCTTTTGGCACCTGGGATGACGTTCCAGTCAGCCAAGCCACACCAGCCAGAGCGTGGAATCTTTTGTCAAATCCACTCTTCATTCCCTCCAGGTCAACTCAAATATGACCCTTTCAAGTTACTTTTTCAGTTTCTGCTCTCACCCTTCCTGTGTCTTAAGGAATTTGGGATCACGTCTACATTTGGTTTAACATTTGTCCTAGGATTTGCTTGACTTACTTGCCCGGCTCATGTTCTGCCTCCAATCAGTATTAAGATTCTTAATCCTTTAAGTGTGAGCTCAGCCAGTCCCAGAGTGGTCTGTGTGGAAGGGTCTGTAGGCCTCGTCTTTTGTTCTGCGTTGGCCTTACTCTGTGGCTTTTTTCCTCATCTCTCGGATGGGGATAAAAATCCTTGCTTCACAGAATGTACACCCTTCAGAAAAAGTGAGTCTCCTACCCTTGTGTCTCACAGCACAAGCTTCACAGCCATACTATCTCACAGCTCATGCTTTAGTTCCCTTTCTACTGAGTACTCATACATTACAACTGGAGCTCTCTGCTGTCAGAGATTTTTCTTAGGCACTGTTTTATCACCAGCATGTGACACAGATAGGAAGAAGTGAGGGAGGAAAAGGAGAAGGAAGAAAGAACTCATGAAAGCACTTTGCCTGCTGAAGGCAGTGCCATGAATGTAGCGCACTGATAACAGAACGTTTTTGCTTGTTTTGTTTGTGAAGCACGTGGGTGAATTATAGCCATTTTCACTTCTAAGCTCCTGGAGGTCCCCAGAGTGATGTTCTCCTGGGAAGACCCACATCCTGTACTTGTGTCTGGTGTAAGCGGTGGTGCAGGCAGGAAAGATGATTCAGGAGAGGAGGTGGTCGAGCACAATCTTTGAAAGCAGTAGAGGGAATGGGTTCCACTCCTAAGGGACTGCCTTAGGAGCCAGAAAGCATGGCCTATGCATTTTCAGGAGGATTGGTGAAGGGATGGAGTGGATGTGGCTGGGACTTTGAGTTTTGCTCTCAGCTGGGAGGCCCAACTACAGAGGCATGAGAAATTCTGATGGTCACTTTGGGGAGTGCTAGATTTATCCTCCTGGAGAAAAATCACAAGATTGCCACAAAGTGCTCCTTTTACCTTTTAAAGTGAAGCCAGCCAGCCTGGCTGTTATGTTTCTGCATGGACAGCGGTTGCCTTCCCGCCCCCTCTCCCCATCAGCACCGTCGGGTTTTCTCAAGTGGGTGGGCTGGAGAGCAGAGACTCCCCTGTCCACACGCATGCAAGAAGTGAGAGGCTGGGCCACAGGGAAGGGGTAGGTGAGCCGCAGGACAGGATAGGGGACGCAACCCAGGGCTTTTGAAATTGAGCTTTTAGCTCTTTGCAGTTTCTTGTGATGACAGGATCTAGGGTGTGGCCACAGGTCGAGCAGTGTGGGCTTCAGTGTTCTGTTGCGTGAGTTTCAGACCGATTGCTTCAGGCTGAGCAATTACCAGGAGCTAAGATGACAGAGCAAGAAAGCAAAATGATAGACATGGAGGATACAGAGTGCCCACTTTATCTAACAAATTACAGGTGTAAAACAAATTTTTCTTCCAGGGCTGAACGCCATTTTGGAAGAAAGGGTTTATTGGCCGATTTCCAGCTAGAAAGAGGAGACTGGGTCCTGGAGCGGGAGTCTAAACCCCTTCTTCCGCGCTCCGCGCCCCTCGCCCCTCGCCCCGGCCTCGCAGCAGCGCCAAGTGGAGAACAAGGTGTAGCCGTCCTGGAGTCGGCTTATACCTGAAAGTGGGGGAGGTATAAGTGAGATGAACTCGTTTAGAAAGAATCCACACTGGCTGCAGAGAGGGTGGGGAAGGTGAGGGCCGGCTCTGGGACAGAAGCAGTCCCTGAGGAAGAAAAGGCTTGGCTCCAGGGGAGTGATGAAGGCCAGGTCTGGAAAGTTCACGCGTGACCGAGGCACAGGTCTGATGGCACCTGGTTGTTCTCTGAAGGCAAAGGCAGCAATAGCCGCCTGGACGTTCATCCTGCCGGCTGCTGGTCCGCTCAGTGCTCCGGCCGCTGAAATTTTCAGAGGAGACAGCAGAGAATGGAGAGGGTAGCCTGCCGACCGCGGCACCGGAGCGGGTGTGGGCCCGGGAGCATTACCCTACCTTATCCACCACAACCAGCTCGGGCCTTGTGGGCGGGTCCAGACCGCCGGAGCCCCGGGCTCCCGCCTGGCCGCGCGCCAGCGCACGCGCACAGGACCGGCGGCGGTGGCGGCGGCGGCGGCGCCCCCTGGCGGCGGGCGTGAGTCCGCATGGGGGCGGGGCCGGAGGCGGGGGGTTGCGCTGGTGACGGGAGGACGCGCGGCCGCGGCTCACTGGGCCGGTGGCGGCGTTGGCGACTGAGGACGCGGACCGGGTGGTGGCGACAACGGGAGAGCCGCGGCAGCTCCCTTGCTGCGCGCGGGCCGGGATGAGGGTCTGTGGCGGCGCGGCTCTCGCGCACCCGGCTGGTGAGAGCGCGGGCGGTGGGCGGTGCGGGCCGGGAAGATGGCGGAGAGGCCGGCGCTGCGGCCCCCGCCCGACTGCGCGAGGATCCCGGCCAGCGGCGACTGAGGGGACGGCTGGGACCGTGGCTGGGCGCGAGAGAGGCCGGGCGGAGGCGGGCGTGCGCGGGAGAAGGGTCTCGGGCCACGCGGGACAGGCGTGGGAGGTGGGCGCGAGTGGGCGTGAATGTGCCCGGCCCGAGGGTGGGCGTCAGTGCACTGCAGGGCCTGAGCTCAGGGCGTCGGCGTGGTTTCCGGGGTGCCGTCGGGGCGGGTGCGGGGCAACCGGGCTTTATCCGGTTCGGCGGACACGCGGGTGCTGGCCGTGGCCGCCGAGCTCCGCGGACCTGGCCTTTGCAGCAGGGTGGGCTGAGGCGCCCCGCCTCCCTCCCGGCCGCCCTCCAGAGTGGGATTCCTTCGGCTGCGGTGTGGGCCGAGGGTGTTCCGAGCCGAGGCCCGCGCGCGAGGCAGGTGGTGGTCTTGGGGGTCAGGACGTCTTTCATCTGAAACGTGCGGCCGGCTGCGAGGCCGCGGCGGCTGTGGGTGTGTAAAGTGCGGCTCCCACCACAGCTGCTGTGGGCGCTGCGCAGCCTTCACCAGCGAAAATGCGGCGCCCCATCCCCCCCAACCGTTCAGTGTCGCGTGGTTTAACCGAACCTCTAGTGACCTCTGCAGAAACCTACAGTTGCAGGGCTCGTGTTCCTCCCTCCGGGCAGACAATAGGAGATTTGTCTTTGAAGCCAGTGAGGGGAATGGAACCCGGTAGGTCCTGGGTGCCTCTGCAAACAGCAGGTGGTTCCCGGTCGGCGGCTCCCCATTCACAATGAGCAAGGTGTGTTTCTCCTCGCTGGGGGAAGGGGAAGGAGATTTGATAGGAGGTGTGACTGTAAAGCAAGGAGACTCATTCCCTAAAGCGTCCTGGTGGACTAGGTGACCCGAAGACGCTGGTTCAGTGAATGAGCAGACGCCGCCGGCCAGTCTCCCTGCCTGCACGTCGTCTCGTCAGCTGTCTTCTCTAGAGGCTGAAGGAGAGTGCAGAGGAGCGTGGCTTCTGGAGCCAGACTGCCTGCCTCTGCGTCGTGACTCTTCTGTTTACTGCCTTTGTACTTAATGCCTTTGGTTCCTCAACTGTGAAATGGGAGCACCAGTCCTACTGGCCTCCTAAGGGTTGCTCTGGGGACTCAGCACATCCTAGAGGCTGTAAAACGCTTTGTGTATTGTCAGCGTTCGAAAAATTCGGGGTGTTATATCACTGCCAAGGTGTGGTTTCCAGGTGCATTTGCTGTGGTCCCCTAGCATCAAATCTGTGGCTCCCATTTCTTACATGCACAAGGTGGGGCCGTATTTAGAGAAACAAGTCTTTTCGAAGCTATACAGGGATCAAATTTCATGTACTTAGATAAACTATTATGTAGAACTGTTCAAAAGTATTTTTAGAAAAAGAAAGCTTCTAGTGAGCCACTGGAATATCTAGCTTTTACTGTCCTGGAGAATTGATGGGATTGTTGTTGATAGAGATGAAATTTAGAGCAGTTCTTGGGTGATTCTATGTTGGAATTAAGCTACCCAAGCCATAGTTTTACTTCACAGTATTATCCTTGTAATAGGAAAGGTAACTTTTTAACAAACACTGAGTAACAATAAGGACATAAGCAACAGGAAGTGAGAACTTCGATTTACCACTGCTGTAACAATCTGTCTTGCTAAATAAACTGTTGGAAGAAATTAGACTTAGTGGAAAATTCCCCATATCTCCCGAGGAGCTGATTCTCTTTCTCAGGGCTAGGGAAAGGGTCTCAGACTTACCTCCACAACTACATGTCAGCTCCTTGATGGGTGTAACAGTGAGACTAAGCAGAACCCTTCCGCTTTAAGTTGAGTTTTGCCATTTGTGGGGTTTAAGGTGAGAAGGTTTAATCTTCAGAACAAATGGTAATGAAACAGCATTTGTAAGCAAACTTTAAAATATCTCTGGATTTTAAAATGTCCGTCCTGCCCTGGCTGGTAGGTCTCAGTGGACCGAGCGCTGACCTGTGAATGGAAGGCCATGGGTGCCATTCCCAGTCAGGGCACATGCCTGGGTTTCAGGCCAGGTCCCCATTTGGAGGGGTGCAAAAGGCAACCTATCGATGTTTCTGTCCCACATCAATGTTTCATCTCCCTCTTTCTCCTCCCTTCCCCTCTCTCTAAAAATCAATTTAAAAATCTTTTTAAAAAATAAAAATAAACTCTGGTTCCTGTGGCTCAGTCAACTGAGTGCCAGCCTGTAGACAGAAGGGTTTCTGGTTCAATTCTGGGGGGGGGGGGGGGGGGGCATGCCAGAGGCAGCCATACATCAGATGTTTCCCTCTCCCCCTCCCTCCTTTCCCCTCTTTCTAAAAATAAATAAAATATTTAAAAAATAAAAGTGTCTATCACAACCTTCTCTTTTGTGTGTTTGCTGGGGCAGACTGCCCTCGAACAGTTTAATAACAGCAAATATCGTGTCTTGTGAGGCTTCTTCCAGGGTCTTTATGCTTTTGAAAAAAAGTGTATGATGTATTCTCATATTGAGATACCTAATTTTACTAGCAAAACCCCTTTGCTGTGCCTTTTCGTGCCCAGTGGTCATTGGATCATTTGTTGTGGGTCTTACGCCTTCTGTCTCAAAGATCGCTCTGTGAGTGTCCTGTCTCAGAAGCACAGCCTTGGTGCACAGCCCGTGTGCCGTGCTGGGACTGGCAGGCACCTCTGACAGAATGAACGGGATTGCCTGCCTGCTTGCTCCCATGTTCCGTCTCCTGTTGCTTTTCTTTCTCCCCAAAGTAAAGTCTGTACCCTCGGTTATTGGCCTTCTCTGCTGCCTTCTGTACCTGCTGCTGTGTGCCTTCTTCCAGTCTTTGGGACTTGTCTTTGATGTTATCTGGCAGCTCTGCCGTGCTCCCCAAGGTCATGAGTGACCCTGACTCCCATCCTCTGGCCACACTGTTCCACCTGCTGAGATGGACCTCCTCACCTGGGCCAATAGCCTGGATCACTCCCGTTCTGCCATGTTCCTATCTTGGGCTTTCTGGGACCGATATTTTGCAGGGCTTTGTATTTCCCTGAAACTTGAGTTCCTCAGCAGTGATTGCCATCTTGTTCAGGCCCCCAAAATGTGATGGTGACATAAATGAATTTTATCATCCTATGTCTGAGAATTTTGATAATAGGAGTTCCATCCCACCATCCACAAGCTTGTTGCTAACCTCCAACTCATAACGGTCTTTGACACAGTTTGTATGTTGTGAAAAGAGTTTATTGGCCATTATTGCCCACCTGGTGGGATTTTTCTTGGTTCAACATTGGTGTGGATTTTTTCTACTTTCTTTGAAGTCTTTGGGAAAACCATGCTATTCAATATTAGGAATAGTTTTCAATATTCTATAATGTTTCCTAAGTACCGTTAATTCAGTACTTTTTAACTGAATATCTAACATATGCTCAATTAGTTGTGTGTGTATTGTAGCCCCACAAACATGAGGCACACTGTTGTTTGAAGCAGCTTGAAAAGAAGTCTATTAAGACTGTTAAGCCCTTCACTCAGGGCTCCAGACCAGAGAGTCTCAACACTACACCCACTGGTGGACCCCTCGCCTGTCTTTATAAATAAAGTTTTATTGAAACACAGCCACCCCCTTCACGTTTATATTTGCCTGTGGCTGCTTTGGCAAAACTGACTACTTGCTTCAGAGACTATGGCCCACAAAGCCTAAACTATCTACTGTGTGGCCCATTTACAGAAAATGGCTCTAGAACACAGGTGCCAAACACGAAGCGTGTGGACTGAATCCGGCCCTCCACCTTATTTTATCCAGTCCAGCACCTTGTTTGTACCTGGTGGCAGTGCCGAGCTCTCATTTAATTGTTACAGAGTAGTTAGATTTATACAGTCCTAAAATTGTATTCGGCCCTTTGAGGGCAAACACGAGGCTGATGTGGCCCCCGTTGAAAAGGAGTTTGACACCCCCGCTCTAGAAATTCAGAGGGGAAGTGATTACAGGTGGACCTCTAGCTTTAGGGAGAGTTTCAAGTAAGGGGTGATCTTCCAGCCAAACCTTGCACAGTGGGAGGAGAGTTAGGGAGGCACTGCAGCACCACAGAGGAAGGTGTTTTGGTTTGGGGGCAAAGGTGTGAGGTTGGTCTGTGTGTGGTTTGAGGGGTGAGAGATTGTGTAAGGAATAGAGGACCTAAGGGTTATAATGTGAATGTCTTCGAATTCAGGTGAAAGACCTTATAGTGTAGTTCTCTAGCTAATAGGGAGCCACTGAGGTGTGTGAGCAGGGAAATCCTGACAAAATGGGGGAACACTTGACTGGCAGTGATGTGTAGGATGGATTGGAGAAGGGAGAGATCCGATTCAGGGAGTTTATTGGGCAGCTTTCTCTGGGGTTACAGATTACCCCCACACTTTAGTTAGTAACTTACAATACCATTTCTTGCCCACATTCCCTTTGCTTGTGGCTCTTTTCTGAGAGTCCATTCCTGGACCTAGAACATGCCCCTGTGTGGGTGACGCTATTCTTACGCCAGAGAGTGGCAGAAACTGTCTTGTTGAGCTTTAGCTAACAGCTTGGTTTCTACAGGCCAAAGCAGGTCACCTAGCCCAGTCCACTTCCACGGGGGAGGGGGTGGATACAATTTCTCTAGAGGAAGCAGGTAGTCCCATGGCCAGGGGCTGGATGGAAGAGGTACAGCCCTCTTATGGGGAAGGACTGAGCAAATATTGGAGACAATACTGTGGCCCCTCCTCCCACCCTCACCCCGGAAAAGGTGAACCTGCTCCATGCTTTGAGCAGCCTTCCCTGCTCAGCCGGCCATCCTGGGTCCTGCCTCAGACCTTCATGCTTCTCAGACCCTGCATTCTCCACTTTTGGGCTCTGTCCTTTGGTGCTCGGGGACCATCATCTGCTTGGTTACTATCTGCAAGCTTGGCATCCTGGGGTCACCCCTGACTGTCACATCCCGTTGCTCTGGGTCTTGCTCATGCACCTCCTAAGTGGTTACCAAATCCATTGTTCCTCTGTTACCAGGGCCACTGGCCAAGCAGCGGCTGTGCTAGTCCCTTCGGCATTATGGCCATGCTTCCTGAGTGGGCTCCCTCTGCTCCACAGAGCAGCGCAGGTGATGTGTGCAGAGTACTGTGCAGACTCAGGGTCGATTTGTCTGGAGATAACTTGCAGTTGTTCCAACTGGGAGGGGTGACGCTGGTGTTGTCTACATGAGGCCAGAGGTGCTGCTCAGCACCCTTCAGTGCACAGGACAGCCCCATGGCCAGTCTGCCTGGCCAAGGAGCAGGCCCAGAGCGTGTTCTGTGGGTCATGCCCCTGCCGTGCACTCCTCCCTGGCTCTCCATGCCTCCTAGACTGCTCTCCAAGACCCTGCATGCTCTGACTCAAGCTCTGCTCTCCAGTGACACCAGCGGAGTGCCACCAAGCCCAGCCCTGCTCCATGTTCCCTCCTCCCCACAAAAAAGCAAAGCTCAGGCATCCCCTTCAGGGCCTTTGACCTTCCCTGGGGCCTGTCCCAGTGAGAACTCCATCCTGGTCCTTTCCTTAGCCCCAAAGTTCTGTATTCCAGATGCTCTGAGCCTGCAGAGGGCCTTGTTGTTGACTCAGTCCTGGGACTGTGGTAAGAAGCCCAGTGGGCAGCAGGGGAGCCAGGCGATGGGACCCTGATCAGTTTCTCAGATGCTGGGCCTGGTGATGCAGCAGTGGTCCATGTGCCAAAGAGATGAGTGACACTTTGACTCTGTCCTGACTGGTGTACCTGACTCTCTGAGCCGCAGCTCTGTCCGTGGACTAGGTTGTGTTTGTCCTGTGTATTTTCCAGGGGCGTTATGAGGCTGAGGCAAGGCGGAGTTTCAGAGGAGCCTGTGAAATACTGAACATTAGATGTGCATAAAGTTTTAAAGTATTAATTTTCACACCGAGGAGCTGACAGTTAGCAGAGTTTCTGTCCTCTTGTGGACTTGTAGAAGACAAGATGAACCCCAAGTGTAGACAGCTGCCATAGGAACAGCCCTGGTGTGTGGACAGAAAGGTCACCTGGCTCGAAGCCCTTGCTGGCTGCCAGGGTGCTGGGGCTCAGGCCCAGACCCGAACTTGTTTTCCTCGTTGGCCGCACCCTGTTCTGTTCTGCTGCTTTTCTCTGTCCTTTCCTGGAGCTGCTAGAGGCCCCAGCGCTGATCAGAGTGGCTGGTGCTTTCTTCAGCGTGGAGCTTCACAGCAAGGTTGTCCCTCAGACACTTGCTGTCGCTTTTCGTTAGGGTCCCTTCAGCCCTCTCTGGGGATATCTGTGGCGGCCAGCATGCTCCTCTCTGCAGTGCGCATGGTGATGAGACACAGGCAGTGTCAGGCCCTGGCACAGGTCTTGTGGTGTTTGTGCATCAAGCCACCTGGGTCACTAGTAAGGGGAGGCAGCTGCTGGGCTCTAGAAGCCATTTTCCTACTTAATTGCAGTGTCAACCTTTTATTTTATATTTAAAATTCAGCTGTTCTAGTAGGATTCCTAGTGCTTCGGACACTGAGAAGCCCAAGAAGTAGTAGCCTCCTGTTGGTGCAGCCTTCCTGCCATGGCTGCTGGGGCCCAGGACAGGGTAGAGTGGAGCCTGCCTGCATTGGTCTGGCAGGACTTGACATCTGGTCCATGTTCCCAGGCTTGCCCATGCTCCTCCTGCTGTCTCCCACTGTGTGCCAGCCACTTGCCACTCAGGTGTCTTGACATGAAGACAGACCAGGCCCCTGGTGGGGGACACACAGGAGTGGATGGTGATAACCTCACATGCAAGCGGAAGTGGAGGTGTGTGTGGGATCTTGGGAAGATCTTTAGGGTGGCTGCTAGCCTCAGTTGGGGCTGTGGAGTTTAAGTGGCCTTTCTGGGGGAGGGGTAGTCTTGTCTAGAAAGGTGGGGTATATGTGAGTGAGTTGTTAAGCACGTTAACCAGGCAGAGGAACTGTGTGCCTCAGGTGGAAGGGGCTGCACGAAGCAGGAGTGGCTGTGGTGTGGTGGAACTTCCCGGAGCACTTTGTGCCAGGGCATCAAGTGAGGCAGGGATGGGCAAGTTGGAGGTCAGCAGGTGAGTGTGAGGCTAAGGGGAGCGCCCTCACCTGACATGGCTGCCTGCCGTAGTCAGACCGACAGTGACACCAGTGATGCCGGGGGGGGGGGGGGGGGGGGGCCCAGACAGTGGTGCGGTGAGGGACCCCGGCCCTCCCCGTCCTCTCCTTTCCGGAACACACGAGAGCTTATATGAAGATGCTATTCGCTTGAGTCATTCTGTTTTCAATCAGAACAGAAATCACTGGCAAGAGCCTTCTGGGAAACACTGTGGGCAGGGCCTCAATCAGTGCCCCTCAAGCTCTGTGTGGTGGGCCCCATGGGGGATGAAGCAGGTGCACCTCACACTGACTGTGAAGCACCAGGTTTTGGAACTTTCACACTGGAGTTGGCCCTACTTGGTCTGAGGGCCCTATGCTTGGTGACCCTGTGCTGCCTCCCCAGCCAGCAAGTGAGCCAGCGAAGGACCAGGGCTGGGGGTCTGCTATAGAAGGAAGGTGCATGCTGGTGGCAAGGGGTGGTGGGAGTGTGGTTGGTGGTTGTGTCTCTCAGTCCTTCGTCTTGCCGAGCTCCAGGTGGTGGTGCTGGGGCTGGTCTGTAGGGTGAGGTGTCTGCCTCCTGCAGCTGAGTTGGGACTGGGAAGACACATGCAGCAGGGCCCTCAGGGTGCGAGCCTGGGGCCAAGGCAGTGGCCAACCAGGGGGACTGCTGACCACAGGGGCTGAGTGTCATCGGTGAATCGGAGGAGGCAGAAGTATAGGAACAGGTGCAGCTGTTGTAGCACGTGTCGGAATTGTACTGCATAAGTCAGAGTCATGTTCCACTCTGTGATTCCACCAGATTCGGAGCCCTGCTTCCAACAGGCACAGACCAGCTTGCAGGAAGTGGGGTCTGTGTAGGGAGCTCTCTCAGGGCAGGGCATTGCGAAGAAAGGAACAGAGAACGGAAAGGAAAAGGAATGAGCACCTCAGAGCAGAAATGAGGCTCCATTTGCAGGTAGATGAAGTGGATGCCATCACCCACAGCAGGAGCAGAAAGACAGGTGGACAATAGGAACTAGAAGGAACCAGCAGAGGCTGGTCTGGGAAGTTCAGGGCAGCAGCCCAGCAGGCTGGGGGCACTTGTCAGCACCACCAGCAGGGAACCTGGCGAGCACTGTTTAGACCCTGAGAACGTGCCCTCTGCCCCACAAATGATCATCCAACTGCCACACAGATAAAGGTGTTTTCCAATTTACCTCCCACCCACCCTTCTTCAGGAAAAAGAAAGAAGAGCCCTGGCCAGGGGAGCTCAGCAGGTACGAGCATTGGCCCATAGACCAAAAGGCTGTGGGCTCCATGCTGGACAGGGTGTGCACGGGAGGCAACCAGTCGATGTTTCTCTCACTTCGATGTCTCTCTCTCTCGCTTTGTCTCTGTCTGCCCTCTTTCCTTCCTCTCTCTTAAGATCAGGGAAAATATCCTTGGGTGAGGATTAAAAAAAGAAAGACAGAAAGAAGAAACGAGAGCCAGGAAAAGGCTCTTGCAGATGAGATGGAGAGGTGGCGCCCCGACAGGCAGAAGTGAGAGCACCAGGTACCTCTGTGGGTGGGGCTGGGGCTCCCGGCTCTGCTGGTCTGGGGGCCCTGTGCACTCTGTTCACCTGCTCCACCTTTGTTCGGCCTCTCAGTCACCTTGGTTGCCCCCTCCGCGTCCCTTCTAGCCACACTGCTCACTCGAGTGTGCTGACAGTCACCTTAGTGATCGGGCCCAGGGAGGATGGACATCTGGGCTCACCTGGGGGCATTGGAAGACAGTTCTTAAGGATCCCAGTTGTTTTCTAGACAACACTCAAACCAGACGGCTGCTGTCAGAGTATTGGTGAGGAGAGGGGTCACCAGCATGGTGAGAGCTTGGCCAAGCAGTTTCTGAGGCTGTGTTGGCGTGTGGTTGGGGCGGTGGGGTGGCACTTGGCTGTTGTCTGCAGAAGGCTGGGGACTGTCAGAGCTTCAGCTCTCACCTCTCAGTGAGAAGTGTTTTAGTTTTCAGTTAAAATCAGGCCCTGCTGCCCCCCACGGTGCCCCTGCTGTCCCTCTGTGCCAGCTCTGCCTTTCAGTGCACACCTGCTACATGTTTGCACAGCTTAAAACAGCTGGCTTTTGACCTGCTCCTCAGGCTACCACCCTGCTGTCCCTCTGCCTGCTGTCCCTCCTGCCTACTCTCTCGAGCCCATCCCCCATTGCCTGTCTCCAGGCCACCACCACCCTCCGCTCCCCTCAGCCATCTCTGCGCCTTCCTCTCATCCTGGCTTGCTGCCTGGTCCCTTTGGTGAGCCTATCCACTTGTGCCTGTAAGCACACTGATTAGGAAAAGTGGAATTCCTGTCGTATGCTGATTTCTTCTAAACTTGTATCCGAAGCTCAGGCTTCTTCCGGAGCTGCCACAGAGACCGCTGCAGAAGCTCTGTTGGGCCTGTGGAGGAAGTGCCTGGGCTGCCTCCCCTCTCGGGGCCAGTCCAGCCCCTCCCTCCTCCCCTGTGCCTTCCACTGGGCTGCCACCTGTTAGGGGCTGTGCATAGGCTGCAGTGAAAGGGGAAGCTCTGTCACATGGGACACCACACAGACTCAGGAGGCTGCACCCGTGGAACAGATGACATGCACACTCTGTGCAAAGCCTCCACCAGCTGCTCAGAGTGAGCCCATGCATCCAGGGAGGGTGCCTGACGGGGAATTCGGCTGAGCTGTGGTGGGTCAGACCTGTGCTTTCCCTCACCCAGCAGCAGGGTGTAGAGGTACAGGGAAGGAAGGCTCCGTGCACCCCAGTGGGAGTTGGGCTTAGAGAGAGAACGGGCAGCACCTACCCAGGAGGTGGGTCGGTGTCCTCAGTGGGAGAAGGGGCAGAATCGGAGACTCTTGTGTACCCTCCTCCCTCTGTTCCCATCCCTCCTCCTGTCCCCTGCCCTTAAGCAGCAGCTGTGGTGGCTACATAGCGGGAAGTCGCGGCTGATTACCAGCTGTGGCCAGCTTGAGTGATAAGGGATCCATTGTCCCCTTACTTGGCTCCTTCATGAGGGACTGGCTTCAGGGGGGCCTGGATCCAAGTGCCAGGCGGCCTTTCTCCTTTGCTTTACATTTTATTTCTGCTTCCTTGTGTTTTTTTGAGAAGCCTCTACCCACTGAGGACAAAGTGGCCCAAAAGCTGGTGCTCTCAGCAGGCAGGGGTTGCTTTTGCTGCCTTGGCTCTGTGCCCCTCCTGGTGAGAAGAGGCAGGGGGACACTCAGACACCTGGAGGGCCCCAGGGAAGGGGGTCTCAAGAGGAGAGGATGTGACAGAAGCTTAGATAGGTGTGCCCAGCCCCTGTGGTGCTGGCTGGGCCTTGGGGGGAGCAGCAAGGAGCTATGGAGCTCAAGTTCAGACACTCACTCGCCTTTTAAAAATGTGACCTAGGGTTCTGCCTCCTAAGCCCCATTTTCTGTCTTGTGAGGCTAGGATGGGTACAGCTGCCGCTTCCTGTATGCAGCAGGTGTTTGAGGCCGTTGTGTGGCGCTGGCTTGGCTCCATGGGTTCTCTGAATGGGAAGAGGTTGCCCTCCAGCCCTAGCCCAGTGTGTTGCAAGTGTGAGGCTTGCTGCCCCTCCTTGCTCTGCGTCACTGTTTATTGGGCCGACTGCGAGTGCACATAAAAAGGCCGTCTCTGTGGTGATTTATTCTCCAGTCTCCCAGTAGCTTGGTCACACACTGCACATTGAGCGCAGCTTCCCACCCTGACAAGGATGTGCTGCCTCAAAGCTCCCTGCTCAGTGTGGCACTGTGGTCAGCGCCCCCAGGTCCGTTTGCTGCAGAGACTGTGCTGGGCTGGTGGGGTCTGGGCTCCTGTCCGTCAGGCAGCTGCAGCCTCGCCTGTTGGTGACACGTGATTGTCCTGTGAGCCTTCTGGTGCCTGAGGCTGCTGGAAGCACATCATCCATGTTCCTCCTTTTTCCCTTTGACAGGCTATCTTCATGAGCACAGATGCTGGATTCGGGCCCTTGCCTGGGCAGCGTGGCGTTGGTTTTCTGTGCACATCTGCCAGCAGTCCTGGGGACAGGAACTGCAGTGGACAGCCCGTCCTTAGACATTTGTTGAGCACTCACCTGCGGCCTTGTTACATGGCTGGTTTTCAGGAATGTTCTGTGGATGGTGAGAAGAGTCCTAGCCCTGTGTGCCCCAAGATGAAGCCTGGCTAGCCGAGCCTCTCTTCTGTCCGGCTCTTATCTCCTAGGATGTGGCGGCCTGTTTGTAGCAGTTCACGGTGCTGCACTTTTTTGGCAGTGTAGCTTGTCCCTTCTGGACTTTCAGAATTTCACACCCTGTGTTGTAAATGTCTGGTGTAAAGCACATGTCTGGAGCTTTAAAAGTCTTGTCTGACAATGTTTGTCTCATCGGACCACTGGTCCCTTCGTTTAGTACGATTCTTTTTTTTTTTTTTTTTTTAATTTATTTATCTTTAGAGGAGAAGGAGAGAGGGAGAGAAACATCAACGTATGGTTGCCTCTAGTGCGTCCCCTGCTGGGAACTGGCCTGCAGGGAACTGGCTTGCAACCCAGGCATGTGCCCTGACTGGGAATCAAACCGCGATTCTCTGGTTCGCAGGCCTGTGCTCAATCCACTGAGCTACACCAGCCAGGTCATTTGTTCTTTCTTAGAGGCCTGGTCAAAGCTGTCTCCTTCCTTATTGTGACAGAAATAGACGTGTCTACTCCCACCTATTTTCAGTAGGTGCTGCGGGCCAGCACTGCTGCTCCTGGTCCTCCCATTGGTCCAGCATTTGGCCCTTCTGGGACATCACTGGCCCTGTGACAGTCAGAGTTGGCAAAATGTTTCTCGGGCTTATGAATAACTTTCTGGAAACTCTAGCAATAACTGGAAGGGACTCCCCCAGAGGCAGAAGTGCCCCTCAAGCCCATCGCTGATGGAGGATGCAGCCCCCAAGGCCTTGCTCTGCCTGGGGTGCCGTGCAGACCCAGTGGTCCATCACCCAAGAACTGTGTTCTTTGGTTACATGCTCTTTCCGACGTTTCTGTGCTGCTTTCTGTTGCATTAAAAGTTTCTATTTTGTTTTATTTTCCTCTGACATCGATGAAATTTCACAGTGAGTCCTAACGAAGCCTCTGCTCTCCTTTGGACCTGAGAACAACTTGTGTAACTGCTCACTGAACCAGCTTGTCTACGTACTTTTGACTGAAAATGTTCTTTTGCTGCCTGCATAATACTGGGCTCTCCGGCTCCCAGCCCTCCCTCCTTTGTGCTCCCAGGGTCTGGGGGTGGGAAGTTCTGCTCTCCATGCTGTGTTGGAAAAGAACTTTATTTCACTCCTCTTTTTGAAAGGGAGTCTAGCTGACCTTAGACCCAGCACTGGTCTTATTCTCAGCTCTGCCTCTCTGGGTTCAGTTTGCACCATGTGGTTGCAAGGCCTCTGGGGCTGTTGTGAGTTGCCTCTTCCACTGGGCTCTGCATAGCTGCATGGTTCTGTGTGTTTGTGGGAATTGTCCACTACATTTGAGAAGTGCCCCCCAGCTTGGGGGACAGGGACATGGGGGCAGGTGCTGGGCTGTGGAGCACTGCCTTCCAGAGTGAGTCAGATCTCCCGCAGGGTGTAAGGGTTCCACCTCCAGGGGGGTGGACCCTGTCTCTGAGGGGTGCCGTTTAATGTTCCATTTGCTCACCCCCACCTGAGTGATCCATGGTGGCCATGGGCCGTGGGGAATCTCAGGATTCCCTGCCATTGCCGTGGTCCCATTCATTCCCCTTATCCAGATACGCAGGGGGCTCCTGGAGATGTCAAAGGCAGGGCCAAGTGCAGGGGTCCCCACTGTGGTGAAGCATGACCCAGAGCAAGTGAGGAGCAGCACACAGGGAGGGCCACTCTGGACCAATTGGGCCTGTAGCTGTTGGTCACACGTGTCCAGATACAGTACATTGTGCTTGCATGTGCCCATACACATGTCCACACATGGCCACAACGTGCGTGTGTGTGCTCGCACACACACCCACATGCTTACACCACACTCACGTGTGTTTGCACATGCATACACATGCCCACATGGCCATGTGTTCTCATGTGCGCACACATGTTCACCTGGGCGTGAGGAGCAGACACAGCTGCCTCGTCCGTGGGAGGAGCGTTGCCGGGTTCCAGGAGCAGATTGCAGCTTCCAGGGGCTCGTTCTCAGCACAGACCTGTGAGGAGCCGGCACAGAGTGTCTTCTGTTCCGGAGCCTGTGTGGGAAGTTGGCACCAAAGACCTCGCCCACTCATGACTAAAACTTTCCCACAGTGGGGACGAGGGAATGGCAGGAGGCCCAGATGGCAGTTTGGCGGCCCCGGAACATGGAGTGCAGGCAGCAGCATCTTGTCCTGCTCTGTCTGTGCCCTCAACTGCCAGCTGCCCTGCTCTCCCACCTGAGGCTCCAAGTGTCACCACAGGCCAGGTCTGGCCAGTGAGTGGCCCCGGGCCACTCTCTGCTCATCTGTGGGCAAGAATTGAGATGAGATGGAGGGCACGGTGGCCGCATAAGCCTCAGGTAGGAAGAGTCCACAGAGGTGCCGTGCCTACAGCTCATTTCTGTTTCAAAGGCTCATAGGAGGTCACTGAGCAGGAGAAAAGGTCAGGAGAGTGGCAGGCGTCTTCTCCACACTGTAGCCCCCCAGGAGCCCACCTCCCACCTGCACAGATTGGTGACAAGTGACCTAAAAACAGCTAGTGGGGAAATACAGGCTTCAGGGCTTCATGAGAAAAGTTGTAGTGACCACTGATAGAAATTAAAACTACTTTATTGAAAATATAATTTAAAAAATAGGCCTGGCTGGCGTAGCTCAGTGGATTGAGCACGGGCCTGTGAACCAGAGGATCTCGGTTCGATTCCCAGTCAGGGCACATGCCTGGGTTGCAGGCAGGTTCTCTGCAGGCCAGTTCCCTGCAGGGGATGCACTAGAGGCAACCGTACATTGATGTTTGTCTCCCTCTCTCCTTCCCCTCTATAGATAAATAAAATCTTTAAAAAAAAAAAAAAAAGAAAATATAATTTAAAAAATAAGTGCAGATGACAAAAGCAGAGCAGAAAACTGTAGAAAGAAAGTGGACCGTGCACAAGAAGACGATGGCTCAGCCCCCACCATCAGGAAGCACAAGTCGGGTCACCTCAGGTCACAGACCAGGCACTGCTTGGGTTGCAGGAGGTGGGGTGGGCTGTCTGATAATGGCCCTCCTCAGTATTTTCAGTTAAAAAGTTTTTTTAAATTTATTTTTAGAGGGGAAAGGAGGGAGAAAGAAAGGGAGAGAAACATCGGTGTGCAAAACGTTGATCAACTGCCTCTCTCTCACAGGCTCCCAACTGAGGACCTGGCCTGCAACCCAGGCATATGCCCTGACTGGGAATTGAACTGACAACCTTTCGGCGTGCCCATAGGCCCTCAATCCACTGAGCCACACCAGCCAGGGCTGTATTTTCAGTTTCTCTATGTGATTTTAGGACTTTTCCTTTCGACTCCTCATTTTCTCCTGGGCACCTCCTTCCGGCAGCTGTGGCCTGAAGTGAGCCCAGCTGCTGAGTCGCCCTGTGCCGTGTGGGTTTCCTCTGCCCTGGCCCTAGGGTGCAACAGGGGAGAACTCTGCCCCCTCGGCCTGGCCTGTGTGTTTCTCACCTTCCTCTGCTTGCCATTCTCTTAAGCCATTTTTTCATTCTACATTGTCCTTCTGTTGAGAAATCAGCCAGTTATTTCATTTAGTGTTTGCTGATTCACTGAGCAAAGGATTGGGCACTGAGGATGCAGTCATGAGCAGAAGGCCTTGTCCCAGTGTTGCGTATTTTTAAACAATCACAGTGAGATTTCAGTAATAACAACATCCTCTGCCACAAAGTGCTGCTGACTCTTTCCCCGGGAACCCAGGTCTCCCTCTGTCCTGATGTTTGAGGTCACTGTGCTGCCCTCAGTGCCCAGGCTGAAGTCCCTAAGTCAGGCGGGTGGGGGAGCCCAGCTGGAGGGGTGTGGGGAGGATGGCATGGTGACCTCTGACCCCGTGGGCACTAGGAGGTGTGATTGTATTTGCATCAGCACAGCCTTGCAGGCTGAGAGCGGCTGCGTCTTCCATCACAAGCCTTTCCTGGCCACTGTTGCGTGTCTCAGAGCCCAGTGGGACAATGCCATGCTCTCCTGGAGGGACCTTGGTGTCTACTGCTCCTGGTCATGAGCCAGCTTCTCTGTTCCGACCGCTGGCATGTGGACAGATATTTTGTTCTCTCTAAACAGTCCCACAGGGGCCTCTGCTGCTGTTTTGTTGGTGAGAGAAGTGCAGGAAGGCATGGATGGAAGGGGCCTGACTGCGGGCCCAGTGCTGTGTGCATCCTGACTGCCTGTCCTGTGACCTTGGGCGCCAGGCAGAAGCCAAGGGCCATTCTCAGAGCGGCAGCTTCCCAGGAGCTCACGGTCAGGCCAGTCTTCTGTGTCCCTGCTCTATGGATGGTGTGACACAGCTCCCAGGGAGGTTTGGAAGCTGGTCTTGACCCGCGGGTGTTCTATGACTTGACGATGGGTCATCACAGTTTTAATGGTCAGAATGGCCGTCCCGTGGAGCAGGGCAGGCGATGAGCGCAGCTGCGGCAGAGGCGTGATGCAGAAATGCCAGCCGCCCTGCGCAGCGCAGAATAAGGGCATTGTGCCTGCTGCCCAGAGCCCAGCTCTCAGCCGGGAGACTGAGACCACTCCTTGTTCACAGTGGGGGAGCTCATGAAAACAGCATTGAGAAAGGACCTCAGGCCTTCTGGAGACCGCGGCTGAGTCAACGCTTGTTTATTCCTTCCCTGAGACTCACTGAAATGAACAAAAGGAATGAAAAAGAGGGAACAAGATTCAAGTCAGAGGAGGATGTCAACCAGCCGGGAGTCATGAAAGGCAGAGCCTTGAGCAGGGCTGTTGGTGCTTGCTGAGGAGGACTTCCAGGGACACCAGTGGTGATGTGGCTTTGACAGAGCTGGGCCTGGGGTGTGGTGAGGAGGGTGAGCTGTCATCGGAGGGTGCAGCTGCTTCATCCTCATTTTCTACTACACCCCAACTTGGGACAGTTGGGGAAGGCGCCGAGAAAATGCAAATCACTGCGGCTGTCGGCCCCTGGCAGTTCCTCGGGTCTCCCCGTGTTGGCCGAGAAGAGGGGCCTGTAGTCTCCTGGGAAGTGGCTTCCAAGGACTTAGCTGGCAGGTCGATGATCACGCCGAAGGAGTCGTTGCTGGGGGCCCTTCCGTGTGCTGATGGGGCCATGCTCCTGGACCCCCACCTCGAAGCACCAGCCATGACAGACGCCCTTTTGGTCCTTGGTGAACCCTCAAGACTGTTGCTGGAACCGGAGGGCATGGGGAGTTGGTGTGTGGTGGACAGAGCTGGCCTGTGAGTGCAGCCAGCCCGAGCCCTGAGGGGAGGCAGCTGCAAGCCTTCCTGGAGTTGCCCTGACAGCCCCATGAGTCAGGTGAGGGTGCAGGGTGCTGTGTCTCCCACTGGAGTTGGTTTCTGTTGTGCGCCCCTGCCGGAGGGCAGAGGAACTACACAGGCTGTTCTGTGTCAAGGGGGCTGTATTGAGGCTTTGCTTAGGTAGTGGTTTGCTTACATCGGTATGGACTTCTGGATATTAACTTTATAGTTTGGGTTTTAACCTAACATATTTTTTTTTCTTTTTGCTCAAACTGTTCCAGCTCTGGGCATTGGGAGAGCTTTTGGACCCCATCGTGGTGGGGTTTTGTTTTTGGTTAGCTCTCCTTTGCATCTTGTTTCCTGCCCCAGTCATTTCGGCCATTTCTTCACGGGTTTCTAGTTCCTGTCACTGCAGAGTTGGTGTTAGAGCCAGAATCTGGGCAGGGCGTCCTAGTCGCTATGGGCTGGTGTCTAATCTAAGCCTTCTCAACTGTCACAGCAAGGAAATATATGTGTGTGTACTGACCTGTAAATATTTCTAGATGTAGCCATCAGTGTCTGTATCACACTAAACACAAGTCCCTACTAATGTCTCCCACTCCATCAGCGACACACCTTTGGCCTAATTGCTCAGTTCCCGTGTGCATACATCGTAGTATCAGAATTGTGAACCATGATCATGGGAAGCAACATCATCCATCACCCAGAAGATGGAGTGACAGGGATCAGGTTGACCACCCCCCAGGAACTAATGTAAAGCTAGACTGTACGTATGAAATCTTGGTTTTCTAAACTTTGGGCGTGATGTGACCACACACGGTGACTCCTGTGAGACAAGAATCAAACAAGAGGAGGCTGACGATTTCCCCAGCCTGGTGCATTAGGGAGTTTCTAGGTTGTGTTGCAAGCAGCCCAACGGACTCCCTGAGTTCAGGAGATGTAGCTTAGCGTCCAGGGGACCGAAATGACTAGAGTATGCAGGGATGCACCACAGAGCGGAAAGCTGCAAACAGCATAGAGAAGGGCCCGGGACCTGCTTACTTTGCAGGGGCGCTGGCTGCTGTGGGTCTGAGGGAACTACCAGAGGCCAGGGGCGGGGTCTTGCACAGGGTGTTGTCACCAGGCAGTCTGAAGACCTTCGTAATTCACTGGGCAGAGGAGAACAACTGGCCCCAGAATAAGTGCCGCTGTTGTACCCCACCCAACCTTAGAAGGAAGATTCCAAAGTTTCACACTGTTTCCAGGTAACTGTGTCCCAAAACATAGCTCAGGAATATTTATGGGAACACAAAAATGCACAGTTTCCAAAGGGTAAAATTCACAATGTGTGGCATGCAAAGATACAGGAAAATACAACCCATAATGCAGTGAAAAGTCAATCAGAACTGAAGCCAAACTGCCTCAGATGATAGATTGAGCAGACCTATCCTTAAAGCAGTTATAATTACATTCCATATGTTCGAAAACTGAGGGAAATATTGGGCACATTAAGTACTATAATTTTAAAAACCCAAATTAAATTTCCACAATTGAAACTAAATTATCTAAATGTGAAATACGTTGGATGAGGTTAATGGCAGAATAGGCATTGCAGCAGAAAAGACTGGTGAATGCGAAGACAAAACAGAAAAATCTACACTAAAGGAAGGAGGGGAAGAGTACTTTCAAATAAAAAAAAAAGCAAAACAGAGCATGACTGAGGTGGGGGGCACTGGCAGAGGGCTGATATTTGTATACTTGGAGTTCCCAAGGGGAAAGGAAGGGACAGAAGAACTATTCAAGGAGAATTATAAACAGGATCAAACAGTCTTAACAAACTGTAAGCTCAGAACCATGAATAAAATTGCACAAGGCTCATCATAATCAAATTGCTCAAAACCAGTGATGATGAGAAATGTCTTAAAAGCAGCCAGAAAAAAAAGACAGTGGTTTCCCCTGCTATCCAGAAGTACAGTCTGACTGTAAAGCCTCCGTAAGCCAGAATGGCATAAAGCAAAGAAGCAGTCACCTTAGTACACGTCTTGTTAAGGGACACGCAGACGGTCAAGATGAAGGACACGCTCGAAGACAGTTCAGGGCTCTGGTGGCTCGGTGCTGAGATACTGTGTGGGGTTCCTGGGAAGGAGCTCAGAAAGGCCTCCCTCCCTGCTCAGGGTGCAGCTGCCTCTGCAACGGCTCACTTGCTGCAAAATAAACGTGGAACACTAGTTTGCACAAGTGACAGTCCTTTGGAGATTTCTCTCCATTAGCCAGAATGGGGACTAATATAATGTATTGGACACATTCTGCATAGCAAATATTTCAAATTCTGGGCTTACCTTTTTTTTTTAAGATTTTACTTATTTAACTTTAGAGAGAGAAGAAGGGAGGGAGAAAGAGAGGGCAAGAGATACATTGATCTGTTTCCTCTCACACCCCCCCAGCTAGGGACCTGGCCTGCAGTCCAGGCACATGCCCTGACTAGAAAAATCAAACCCACGCCCTTTTGGTTCACAGGCTGGCAGTCAATCCACTGAGCCACAGCAGTCAGGGCTGGGCTTTCCTTTTTACTCATAATGGAATGTTGGTTAGCAGAACTTCTTAATTTTACTACAGTTCAGTTTATTAATTTTTCTGATTAAGATACCCAAATCTTCTGTAAGCCCACAGAGATTTTCTTACATTTTTTTCTAAAAGCCTTACCATTTTACTTTTACCACTTAGATCTACAATTTATCTAGAATTGAGTTTTGGGTCAAGGTCCTTTTCTTTTTTTTTTTTTTTTTCTGTTTATATGTAGTCAACACAACACTTTTGGAAAGTCCATTCTTTGTCAAATTAGGTACATTGAATATTCTTGAGTGTTGCCCTGACAGGAGCTGTTAGGTGTGCTTCAGCCAGGTTGCTGCAGTAGCGCCAGGTGGGTGGGGCTGTCCCTGTTTGATACCGAGGGCACTACGTCTCAGAGGCAGTGGGCAGCTTTCTTGGGGCCGGCTTGTGAAGGGTTCTGGGTGCCTTCTCATGGGTAGGCAAGGGCCGAATCCCGGGTGGGGTTCAGGGGCAGAGCCCAGGGAGCTCAGAAACCAGCTCTGGATGAGATGCTCCTTATCCTTACCAGCGTACTAGGCTATGAGGGACTAGATGGACTACTCTTGCTTCCCGAAACCCAAAGGTGCAATGAGATGCTTTCTGAATGTATGTGCTTAGACAGTAATGCTCTCTCACAGGGCAGCATCTTCCCAACTGATGCTGGAGGGAGCATCCTGATGATCCACTGAGACTACTCACCTGGGTCCTCAAGAAGAGACTGCAATGTCACAGACACAGGATTACGAATGCGAGAGCCATAATGCCGGTGCGCAGGAGCCTCGGATTTCAGGGTCGAGCACCAGGTGAGGAAAAGCCATCGGTGTTTTTAGGTTATCAGAGGGCTGGCTCACTGGGGAGGAATCAAGGCTGGTGTGTGCTTACTTCCTCCTGTGGAAGCCTGGTCCCCAGGCATAGCCACCACTTCCTGCTGCAGGCGTGAGACCGATGGAGGGGCTTCTCGTGCAGCTGGACTTGGCTGCCTGGACCAGACACCCTGCAGGCCGTGAGGCTGGGCCCAAGTCCTGTGCCCTCTCTGGGCATCAGTCTACCTCAAAGCAGGTAGCTATAGCTCATCATTTTTCTTTTTCTTTATTCTTTCATTTTTATTTTCCTAATTTTTAACTTTTTTTAGAAATCATTGTACACTTACAAAAAAGTATGGAGAACAGGAATGTGTCCCCTGCCCAGATTCACCTTTCGTGACCATTGGGTGCTCCTCCCCACCCTTCCACACACAGGTGGGGTGGATCACAGGTGTCGTGGCCCAGTGTTGGCTGATATCACCCAGGATAGCTGTCATCGTGAGTGGACCCGACCCTACAAGGAAGACCTAAATGAGTGGTTACGCCACAGTTGTGTGGAAGACAAAGTCATCGCAAAGCTTTCTGTTTTCTCCCGGGGTAGATCCAGCAAAGGTGCCAGCAGAGTTTGTGGGGCCGACAGGCTGATTCCACCATTCATGGGGAAGCAAGGTCAGCAATAGCCACGATGTGTGAAGAAGCAGGATGTGGGGTCTTAGGAGACTGCACTCAGTACAAAGCTGTTGTTATGGAGACCGTGTGGCGCTGGTCAGAGGAGGTCTGACCAGTGAGCTGGTGGGGCACTCAGACACAGGTGGCCTGACACTGCCCGTCATGGAGACCCTGGTTGTCCACGTGGGAAATAAGTTTCACGCACTAAACAACAATCAGTCCAGGTAGATTAAGATCTTCAACACGAAAGGCAAAGCTATGAAACTTTGCAAGTCAACTTAGGATATCTTTGACCTTGAAGTAGGCAAGATTTTATTTTACTTATTTTTTTAGAGAGGGGGGAGGGAAGGAGAAAGAGGGAGAAAAACACTGATCTGTTGCCTGTCATACACCGCCAACGGGAGACCTGGAATATGCCCTGACCTGGAATCAAACTGGCGACCTTTCGGTTTGCAGGCCAGTGGTGGTCAGTCCACTGAGCCACACCAGCCAGGGCAAGATTTCTTAAACGAGAGAAAGAGGAGAAGTTATAAAGAAAAAGATTTATAAATTCAATTTACATATTGAAATTAAAAGATTTCCACTGAAAGGCAAAGGTTCCATAAAAAGAGTGAAAAGGCAAGCAACAAGCAGGAGAGAGATTTGTAATGCGTGTAAATTGAGGGAGATTACTGTTGAAAAAAGATATCTTTGTATTTTTAAAATACATCTCCTGCAAATTAGTAAGAAAACAATTTTTTTAAGATTTCATTTCTTTATTTTTTAGAGAGAGGGGAAGGGAGGGAGAAAGAGAGGGAGAGAAACGTTGATTGGCTGCCTGTCACAGCCTGCAGCCCAGGCAGGTGCCCTGACCGGAAGTCAAACTGGCGACCCTTCGCTTTGCAGAACAGCACCCAGCCAACTGAGCCGTACTGGTCAGGGCAAGACTCATATGTGTTTTTAGTAAAGGAGAAATAAAAATGGCTCATGAATATGAGAAAGATGCTTGATTTCATTAATAATCAGGAAAAATTTAAAGCCATATGCTTGAGAATTTATTATACTAATCTATCTTGTTTTAAAATTTTCACTATTAAGAAAAATTTGAAAAAATTAGTTAAATAAAAGGGGGGTTATAAAATTGTGGCACATTCCACCAAAAGGTGTAACCTCTTTTAATGCCCTTTCCAGAGTTTTCTACACAAATACATATATATAAACACTTAGGCAGCTTTTTAAAAAGTCTATATAACTTTGTTTAGTTATTAATTGTGCAAGTCTATCCCTGTCATTAAGTTCGGATTCACATTAAAACACACATCTTCCCAAGGAGGTCCTGTTGACCGTGCTCCCAGGAGAGACACCCCCAAAACTTTACAGATTGACACTGAAAGTCTCATTTATTGTATATCGCAGTGGGGAAATACACTTTTTTGAAAGATTTTTATTTATCTTTAGAGGGGAAGGGAAGAAGAGAGGGAGAGAAATATCAATGTATGTATGGTTGCCTCTCATGCGTCCCCTGCTGGGAACTGGCCTGCAACCCAGGCATGTGCATTGACTGGGAACTGAACTGGGATCCTTTGGTTCGCAGGCCTGTGCTCAATCCTCTGAGCTACGCCAGCCAGGGCAAAAATACACTATTTTATAGAAGATAACGTGTCTTAATTTTGTCCAGTTATAAAAATAACCTGTGAACATTGTAGAAAACTTGGAAATTACAGCAAAGTAGGTGTTGGGAGCATCCCATCCGTGGGTCATCAGTTTGGCTCAAATATACTCCTAAACTGTCCAAAGAAAGAGAGTGAGAGGGAGGGAGGGGGGGAGAGAGAGAGAGAGAACAGAAAGAAAGAGAAAAGAAAAGAAAGTAGTATGTCACATGCAGCTGCCAGTGGTGACATGACAGTGTCGGCATTACCAGACGCCGAGGACAGAATGCCGCCTCGCACTCGAGGGAGGGAGAGGGAAGCGTACCCGCCTGCGCTGACATTTGTGGTGGTCGCAGGCACGAGTCCCCCGGATGCTGAAGCAGTGGGTGAGGCCTCGAGAAGCGGGTGCTCGAGTACTGCAGCTCCCCATGCGGCGCTCCAGCCCTGGAGAAAGGGCAGCAGTGTGGCCCGGGGAGCCAGTCCCTGTGCCCCATGCCCACCTGCTGGACCTTGACCCCCACACCATCCTGGGGTTACTAACTGGGGAGACGGGAGGAAACCTGTTTTTCCAACTTTTTGATAAACCTGACATTGTTTTTGTTATGAACGGATTGTGTTCCTCCCAAACTGGACTTCTTAAGTGATGAGGAAACACTAATAAGCTTCAAGAAGTTCTTACAGTGTAAGGGACAGGATGTCATGCCTTTGAAGCTGAGGGACTCCAGATGCAGGGGCTGCAGATGTGCCCGGGGGGTGCAGGGACTGGGGCTCAGGCCCATGGGCCTTGTGCTCACACTGTCTGGCTCTTTCCCAGGCTGGAGTGGGTGGAGATCATTGAGCCCCGCACACGCGAGCGTATGTACGCCAACCTGGTCACGGGCGAGTGCGTGTGGGACCCACCGGCGGGCGTCCGCATCAAGCGAACCAGCGAGAACCAGTGGTGGGAGCTCTTCGACCCCAACACGTCACGCTTCTACTACTACAGCGCCACCACCCAGCGCACCGTGTGGCACCGGCCTCAGGGCTGTGACATCATCCCCTTGGCCAAGCTGCAGACCCTGAAGCAGAACACTGAATCCCCCCGAGCCTCTGCAGACAACAGCCCTGGGCGTGGCAGCAGTGTCAGCCGAGATGGCAGCACCAGCTCCTCCCTGGATCCCGAACCAGACACCTGCGGGAAGGTGCAGGAGCCAATGGGGAGAAGCCGGCAGATGGCATTTGGGGCTGCAGAGGAGGAGAGCGGCAGGTGAGGCAGTGGGGTAGGTGGGCGGGCCCTGCAGGTGGGGGGGCAGGCTGGGGCTCAGCAGGGACAGCGGAAACCATGAAGCCACTAATACCTGATTTGTACAGTAGGGTCCATCTTAACCCTCTGAGAACAACACACAAGCACCTGGAAAGGAAGGGGCAGGTCTGCTGCCAGGAGAGTGGCCAGCGCGCACTGTGTGCACTGTGGTCTGTGGGCTCAGGCAGACTCCTGTGCACTTGGGGGCTGCAGAGCTGGCCAGTGCTCCTCATGGGATGGAGGAGACAGACAGACGCAGGCTTCAGATCAGCGTGGATGCTGGAAAAACACCGGGGAGGTGTCTGCTGTGGGGCAGGTCCAAGTGGGTGCCTAGGAGTCAGGCAGAGAAGGCACCTTTTCTTTAGTGGGAGCCAAGACACCAGGGGTCAGCAGCAGGAGAAGAAAGCAGCTGGGTGCATGGCCTCTGAGGGCCTTGGGGTGCAGCCCACAAGCTGTCCTGTTTCCGCGTATCCAGGACTCAGAGAGAACTGCTCATTTTTTATTGGGTTGTGGTGGTTCTGAATTCTTTATTGACTGCCTACTCAGGTGAAGGGATTGGGTTCTTTTAGGATTCTGTTGATGAATGTGTTTGTCCCCCACGCTTTGGGTACTGGCCTGGAGAAGCCACGGCCCGCCCCGTACCCTCCAGCCCAGTGACAAGCCTTCTGGGGGACAGAGTATCCTTTCTCCAAAAGTATCTTAGGTGTTCTGCCATGAAGGAACATCAGCAGGTTGGTGGGATCAGGATTTCACCGCAAGCGCGCGCTGTCTGGACTTGGATTGCAACTGTGTTGAATGTGTGGACCATTCTGGGTGCAGTGCATGTCTTTATTGGATGGTCTTCTCCCACGTATGAGGAGGGTGTGTTTTATGCTTCTCTCCACAAAGGACTTGCATATTTTTAAGGTTTATTTCTAGGCATGTTACCAGTTTTACAGCAATCTGGCTTTTATGTCATATCCCTTTTTTTAATGTCATATTTTATGATTGTCACTGGTAAATAGACATTGAATTTTATGTCAGTCTTGTCTTTTATACTTTTGCTTGAGCTCATTAGTCTCATTAAAGATTCATCACCCATCTCCTATGATGCTGGCCATCTGCCCCATGATGGCCAGGACTGAATCTAGGAGGGCCAGCAGTCTTGTCCCAATGCTCAGGCTGCAGGCCCAGTGACTCGGTGACACTCTCCTGGGAAGTCCCTTTGTACTGCTAGGCTTTTCACCGTGAATGGATGTAGTATTTTTATCAAGTGTATGTTCTGAATCTTAGTCTTGCTGTTGAATTTTGTCCCCCCACCAAAGACACATAGAAGTTCTAATCCTCAGTCTCTGTGAATGTGACCTTACTTGCAAACAGAAGCTTTGCCATTGTTAGTTGAGATGAGGTCACCTGGAGCAGGGTGGGCTCTGAGCCAGTTGGGGTGGTGTCCCTGTAAGAAGACAGCCACCAGGGAGCACGCCCTGTGATCACAGAGGCGGAGCCTGGAGCAATGAGTCTACATCGGAGGACTGCGTGCACCTGGGACAGGGGCCTCCTGGCCTCCGAGGGGACCAGCCGGCCTGGACTCTGATCTTGGACTCGTGGCCTCTGGACCATGAGAGCGCGGGATTCTGCCATTCAAGCTTCAGGCTGTGGCATTTTGTGATGGCAGCCCCTGGACCCTACTGCAGTTGGCTTTTTTTTTAAAGATATTTATTTATTTTTAGAGAGGGGAGGGGAGGGAGAAAGAGAGAGAGAAACATTGATGTGTGGTAGCCTCTCATGTGGCCCCTACTGGGGACCTGGCCGGCAACCCAGGCATGTGTCCTGACTAGGAATCAAACCTGCAACCTTTTAGTTCACAGCCCGTGCTCAATCCACCAGCCAGGGCTGCAGTTGGCTTTTTTTTACATTAAATTTTATTGATTATGCTATTACAGTTGTCCCAATTTGTTCCCCCTTTGTTCCCCCTCCACCTAGCAGCTCGCACTCCCTCAAGTAACTGCCACCCCACCCAACATTGTTCTTGTTCATGGTCCATGGGCACAAGTTCTTTGGCTTTCCCATTTTCTGTTCTATAATTTCCATCCCCTTGGCTATTCTGTAACTACCTCTTAATCCCCTCACCTTTTTACCCATTCTCCTACACCCCCTCCCATCAGGCAACCATCAAAATGCTCTCCATGTACGTGATTCTGTCTGTTAGGCTTGTTTGCTTAGTTTGCTTTTTAGATTCAGTTGTTGATAGGTATGTATTTATTGCCATTTTATTGTTAATAGTTTTGATCAGTTTTTAAGATTTTATTTTTTTAAGATTTTATTTATTTCTTTTTAGAGGCAGGGAGAGAAATATCAATGTGTGTTTGCCTCTCACGTGCCCCCTACTGGGGACCTGGCTTGCAACCCAGGCATATGCCCTGACTGGGGATAGAACCAGTGACCCTTTGGTTCACAGGCCAGCATTCAGTCCACTGAGCCACACCAGCCAGAGCTGATCTTCTTTTGCTTAATTAAGTCCCTTTAACATTTCATATAATAAGGGTTGGTGATAATGAACTCCTTTAGTTTTTCTTGCATGAGCTTAGTTACTCCTAAGTACTCAAACTTTAGTCTGAGTAACTCTGTGTATAGATTCTGTAAGAGGAACTGCTTGGGAGTCCAGAAGTTTCTTCCACTGACTCAATCCCCACAGAGTTTTGTAGCCAGAAGTTATAGGACCTTCTCTTCCTGGCACTGGAAAACCTGGGCTGGGGCCCCTCACTCCTGAGAGATCCCTCCCGAACTGTTATCCACCACATGTGGGTGAGAGACCAGCCTGTTCTGTGTCTCCACCCCTCCTACCAGTCTGGATGGACGTGGCTTTCTTTACTTCCATAGTTGTTGGACTTCATTCAACTTGATTTTTGGTGGTTCTGAGTGATGGTTATTTTATAGTTTAGTTGTAATTTTGATGCGCTGCAGTTGGCATTTTAAAATTACCGTTTTTCTATTTTTCTTGCATTCCTGGGACACTCAGTTTGTGTAATTTTGTAAATAGACTCAGGTTGCTAATAATTTGTTTGGGGCTTTTTTCATGTCGATCAGTAAAAACAGCCTGTACCTTCCTCCTCGTCCTGTGTGTGGCTGGTCTTCATCCCCTCCCTGGGAGTGCTGCCTGTGGCTCTGTTGATTGTATCAAGTTTCTTACAAATTTTTTGTCCACCTGATCTATGGATTCTGAGAGGTAAAGCCTCCCATTGGAATTGGTCTGTTTCTCCTTTAAATCTGTCCATTACTACTTCCTCTGTGTTGAGGCCACAGGTTGGTTGCACATAAGTATGGGATGGCTGTGGCTTTCTGGTCAGTGTCTTCTTTTATCATTACAAGTCCCCTTTCCCCTCACATGGTAATAGTTACCCTGGAGCCTGCCTCGTTTGGTGTTAACTCAGTGCTTGCTGCTGCTTCCCTTTGGGTAGCATTTGCCTCTTAATGTCTTTCCCAAACTGTAGTCCTTTATGCTTATACTTTAAGTTCCTTACCGATGATTTCCCTTTCACCTGTCCGAACACCTGTCTTCTGTGAAGCATGAAGGTCACAGTTATTTTACTGGGACTGCTGGCTGACACAGGGCAAGGATTTGGTTTGTCATCTCTTTGTCCCTTCAGGCACCTGCTTTTCCTCGTTGCCCTTCCTCCTGTGCCCTGCCCATGCCTGTGCCGTAGCTCCCCTGTGTCTTGCTGTTGGGGTGTGTCCTTGGGAGGCTCCCCTTCTTCCCGGTGTCCTGTTCTTCTGCTCCATCCCTGTGTTCTGTTCACCTTTGCCCTGGGGCCTGCAGTGCTGGGACTGGCAAAGCCGCCAGGAGTGGGCAGCAGGGTGGCCCCCAGCACTGGCCTTTGCCAGCTGATCTAGCCAGTGAGGGGGCTCGATAGCCCTTTCACTTTCACTTCTGGTTTGCAGGATTCTCACTCTTGTCTTGAGCATTTAGCCTCTGAGTTCTGTCTGATGCGAATTGCCTGCTGGTGTTCTTTTTTACTCATTTTTTTTCTGGAGTTGCTGTCTTACTTTCTGTGTTACAGGAATTCCTTGCACATTCCAGATACCCATTCCTCCTTGGCTTCAGATGACGTGAGGCTCTTCTACTCTGTCACCTGCCTGCCGTCTGGTCCCCAGTGATGTGATGTGTGTCCCTTTACCACACATGGACTTTATCCCCTGAATAACACTGCCATCTGTCTGTTCTTATGCCAGGGCCGCCAAGCCCCTGGGAGTGCACTGCCCACGGGCTGACGTCTTTCTTTGTCCTCTACAGTTGCGATTGTCTCCGCTCGTGTGGGCCAGAAGGCCAGGCCCATGCCGCTCACAGGTCAGGGGCGTCGCAGACATGAGCGCTACATTAGCAGCCTCTCTCAGTACTTCTAACCGCTTTTGCAGCTGATCATTCTAGTTTTTCTAGGTTGGCAACTAGTAATTTTATCTCTTTCCAAGTATTTAAATTTCTTGCTTTTTAAAAAACCTTATTGCATTGACTGGTGTCTCCAGCACCGTCCCACACCGGTGCTGAGCACAGGTGTTCTCTCCTGAAGCCGATGGGCCTTCAGCCTTTCACAGTTGAATGTTACGCAGACCTTGGGCTTAGTTTGCATATTCTTGCTCAAGTAAATTTTCCTCTGTTTCTGGGTTACTGAGAGTGTTTAAAATCATAAATACAGCCCTGGCTGGTGTAGCTCAGTGGATTGAGTACAGGCCTGTGAAGCAAAGGGTCACCGGTTCGATTCCCAGTCAGGGCACTTGCCTGGGTTGCAGGCCAGGTCCACAGTAGGGGACACATGAGAGGCAACCACACACTGATGTTTCTCTCCCACTCTTTCTCCTTCCTATCCCCTCTCTCTAAAAATGAAGAAATAAAATGTTTTTTAAAAAATCTTACATGCATACTAATTTGATCATATGCCCACTTACTCATTTCCCAGGTATTGGGTGCCTGGTGTGTTCCAAGTCCCCACCCTTAAGAAGCTTGCCGTCCCCATCAGGGCTTCTGTAACCCTGATTCCTCCTCAGGTCATCTGCTCATGTCTGGTCTAAGCCTTGAGTCTCACTAACCACCTTGCTAATCCCATGGAATAGGAGCCTCAGTTGCACTCAGTCATCTGAGCTCCTAAAACCCAGGATGGCATTCCGTGTCCTGGCCTGGCCAGGCCCCAGCCTCTGGATGGTGCCACACTGGGGCCATCCCTGCTGCATTCCACCTATCCATGCGTGGTCCAGGCACTGCAGGCTTAGGGCAGAGGAAATAGGCTTTTGCCCTGACGAAGGGGACAGTTTTTTGGCCAGGAGCCAGGACACAGGTCATTCCTGAGAAACGAAAGGCCACACCCACCCCGTTAACAGGGAGACACATGTCCCATATTTCTAGATTATCGCACTGACATTCATGTCTTGTTTTCATTTTGCTGTGTTTTAGTTCCTCCCCACCAGGAATGTTCCTTGAGAAGGACTATGAGATTTACCGGGATTACAGCGCAGACGGCCAGCTGCTCCACTACAGGTAGAGCCCGAGTCTCAGGCTCGGCCCCGTCTCCTGACCAAGGGCGGTTTCTCAGAAGCTCTTGGGTGAGCTAGAAAAGGGTCTGGCTCAGCAAGAAGCAACTAGCTGGGCATGCACGGCATGCAGGCTCCACACCAGCTGGTGGAACGTGAGTGGCTGGCGGGGCCCCTGGTGACGAGGCAGAGGCCTCCTGGAGGGGCCCCAGGCTCATGTGGAAGCTTCTGATCCCAGAAGAACCCCAATACCTACCTTGGGGGATCACAGAGCCCGTGGTACGGCCCCCGGTCCCTGGCCAGGGACCCAGGCCCTGGTGCGTCCTCAGCCTGTGGTCCTCCTGCGTGCCCCCAGCTGTGCACCAAATATTTCTCAGGTGAAGGGGGACATTGGTTTTTTTCCTAGGGAAATAGGATTGGGCCTCTCATAGCCCTGGCTTTGGCCTTCCAAGGTGCTGGAAAGCACTAGAGATGATGCTTAGGACATTGGAGTGCCATAGCCATTAGTTTGGGTAGGGCCGTCCCTTGGTCAGCTCGTGTGTCCAGGTTGCAGCAGGAGTTTCCACCCCAGCTGTGGCTGACCAGGTAGGTGTTTGCCTCTGGGTAGCCTCGGTGCCCCCAGCGCAGACCAGGAATAACCCCAGTGTTGGAGAGGAATTTCAAGACCTGAGGGGCCTTTGGCAGTTTGCTCAGACAGTTTTAAAGATTGAGCTCAGACATGGTAACTGGGTTTGTACATCAACGTATCAGGAGGGGATCTGAGCTGCCCCTGGGTCCAGCTATGTGGCTCTGTGACTGTGGGACTGTCTCCCAGCTTCCTGTGCCTCATGTCCCCTGGCGTGGGCAGCTGACTGCATGGGGCCTCCGTGCTACCGCAGTGCCAGGAGAACTTCCTGTGCGGGAACCACCCCGCCCAGGAGGACGGGGCTGATGGACTGAAGAAAGAGGCTGACAAGTCCAGAATGAAACAAGTAGTTTATTAAGAAGCTGAATCTTGGATCTTCATACCCCAAGGAGATGTGGGTTTGATACATGTGGCCTCCAGGAACACAGGTGGCTGTAGCTGAGTGGCATGTGCTTGTTAAGAGCTGTGTATTCCGAGGGAGTGTGGAACTTAATGAGCTCATTTATCTCTGTAAGGACATTCCTTTCAGGTGATATGGGCCCATTTCTTCCAGGGTGAACAGGCTGTCACTGAGAGCAACTTGCTTCTTAAGATGGTGTTGGTCACATCAAGCACTAGAAACCTTTTTGCCTCAGAGGCAGGTCAGGTTGGGTCCCCAGACTTGTCCACCTGGTCTTTGCAAGTGCTGCCCTGGCCCTGCCATCCCGGGTCCCAGCTGGGCTTGGCATGGGAACAGTATGTTCTTTTAGGAGTGGATGCCGTCGTTCAGAGCAGGAAAAATGGGGGAAGCTAACATTTACAGATGGAGTGGGGAAGAGATACCACCACCCTTCCCTGGCACTGTGCACAGGGCCTGTGAGAAGGAGCCTGCCTAGGCACAGCCCGTTTCACCCACCCAGGTTTTGCACTGAGCAGGGCAGGGGTGGCAGTGAGCAGACCCGCCCAGCTTGACACGGGGAGGCATCCCTGTGCTTGAAGGCTTGCAGGGCAGTTGAGGTTTAAGGTGTTTTCAAACGTTGCTTCCTATGTGTGGCTTCTTGCGCTGAGTGTGAGTATGAGTATGCCTCTGGGGGCTGCACTTGCACACTGGCGCAGGCTTTCCTCTGAGGCGTGGGGGGGTCAGGTCCGGGTGTCACTCCCAGAGCAGCCACATTGCTCAGGAGGCCACTACAGAGCAGCTTTTCAGAGCTTTGGCTTGGTGGGGGGCTCTCCATTCTGCCTTTGAAACAGCCCCTGGGGAGAATGCCCTACCCTAAGTGGAGACCTTTGTCTCTGTGCTGCCTTTTCAGCGCCCACCTGCACCCTTGCTGCCTGTCTTCCAGCATCTCTAGAGGCAGTGAAGGTTCTGCTCCCCTGGGATAGCGGGGCAGTTGGCCCTTTTTGTTTAGGGACTGGTGGTGTCTCTCTGCCTGCATGCCTCCACCCCAGCAGAGTGGACAGATAATTAGGGAACAGGAAGGATAGGTCTCCTGGGTTTGGGGAGCTGTAAAGACACAGAGGTCCGAGGGCAGGCCAGAGAGGCTGAACCAGGTAAAGGGTCTGCTCAGTGGTCCAAGGGGCAGGGGCAAGTTAGAGAAACTCTGGGTGAGAAGCAGATAGCAGGACCTGGAAACCAGCTGTAAGGGTTCATGGAGGAATCCCTGAGGATGGACACAGCAGTGGGGACTGGTAGGTGTGCAGAGCCTGACGTTGTGGAAAGGCCCGTGGGTCTGCCCATCACCAGACAGGTGACATTGCCTGCACCGTGGAGGGACAGGCTGCAAGAGATGCCTCATCAGACCAGAGACTTGATGTACTCATCACGAGCAGGCAGTCTTGGCTGCAGCATGATTCTTAGGGACCAAGGACCGTCTCTGGTTCTCTGGGCCTTGCGTGCCCATCTGGGACATGGAGCCTACAGGAACCTCAGGCCTTTCTGGAGGATCAAATGAAAGACTTCTTGGAGGTACATGGGCATGGAAGAGGCGCCATGCTGGCCCCTGCCCCCAGCCCAGTGGAGGGGAAGGCTGCAAAGCTTCCTCCTGCCTTGTTCTCTCCCGTGTCTGCCTGGACCAGATGTAACTGCTCTCAGGTCCTGGAATGGGTGTCCTCTTACCGGCAGCCTCTCATGTGCTCTAGACTCCACCTGACACTCTTGTCCACCCTCCTCGTCCTGCAGCACGACTTGATGGCTCATGACTGACAGGCCAGTGGGACAGCCCACACCCCTCAGCACACTTCACCAGGCAGGGATCATTGTGTACATTGGCCACCATGCAAGGCCTCACACAGTAGCCGAATCTGCTGAGTGGTAAGAAGATGTGAAAAGTAATGGTTTCCCCTTGCTAGGTGCTTCCTGCGTTGGCAGTAAACTAAGGACTTTGCAAATTATGTCATTTAATCCTCACAGGAGCTGATGAAGACACTGAGACAGAGGTGGTTAGTGATATTCCCAAGTCCCACAGCCAGGGAGTGATGGGTTGGAGTTCAGTCCCAGATCTTTGAACTCCAAAGCCAGCCCTCAGGGTTTGCTGGTCCCTGGCACCCTGCCACCTTCTGCTCTGCCTGGTTGATGTGAGCAGCAGGCTGGGAGCAGCCTCTAGCAACCAGGAACAGAATCCCCAGGAATGGGAGCTTGCACTTTGAGCCCTGCGGCTCTCTGACTCCTCAGGTGGTGAGGCCAAGTTGCTGGGCACTGGCACTGACCAGCGGGGTCGGATCTTGCCTGTGCTGGGTGGGGCATGTGCAGGCATCCGGGAGCAGGCTGCCTCACAGTGGCATGGGGCCCTCCCTCACCCTGAGCTTCTGTCTCCAGCCTTTGTTCTCCAGAAGCCACTTCACTCACTCCAAGTAATTAGGACTTGGGCCCTTGTCCTGAATGGCCCAGTGACAATCGGAGGACAGAGGTAGAGGGATCAAACTGCACTACTGGTGTCTTAAAGATGTTGGGATTTTCAGTTTCTGTGATGGTGGACTAACTTATCTGAAACTGACCTGCACAACAAGAACAAACAGACAAAATCACCCCGAAGTCCTCAGAGATCTGCTGAATAGCAAGGACCCCAGGGCCAAAGTCTGGAGATCAGGGCAGCCCAGCCTAGCCCAGTGACAATACCTGCCCCTCAAGACAGTCAAGAGGCAGAGAACTGAGCAGCCCTCAGGGTGGTTCCACAGGGCTGGGAATCCAGACAGAGTCCAGCAGCCCAGAGAAGAGCCCCAGTGAACACTCCACGTTTTGCCTTGGCACGAGGAACAGGGGGAGAGGAAGTGGACCAGCCCAACTTCCAGTCAGCTTGGGATGCAGGTGATCTGCCCTTACTCGGCTGCCTGGCAGAAGCAAAAGTAAATCAAGAGGCCCAAATGATCTCTACAGTCTTGCATACACAGTCACCAGAATTTCAGTCTAAAATTAACAGAACTGATTAAAAATCGAAACAGACCCAGAGGAATGTATATTTTGGAGTTACCGGACACTGACTTTAATAAATATGATTTATATGTACAAGATATTAAATGCCAGTTTAAAAAACTCATGATTTTACCAAGATAGGACACATTCTCAGCCATATAACAAATATTAACAAATTTAAAAGAACAGATATCACACAATATCTGCTCTCAGACCACAGTGGAATTCAGTAACAGAAAAATAACTGGAAAAGTTCCCAAATATTTGAAGATCAAACAACACACTTCTAAATAACTCATAGACTAAGAAGAAAAATCAAGGCATTTTTAAATATTTTGAAGTAAAAATGAAAGCACAAGTTACCAAAATTTTTAGGATGCAGCAAAGTTAGTACTTAGGGAAATTTATATCAGTGACAAGAAGAAAGATCTAAAATCAATCATCTAAGCATTCATTTTAGGAAATTAAGAGGACAGACAGCAAATCCAAAACAAAGTAAAATGAATAATATTAGACCAGAAATCCATAAAACTGAAAGTGGGAAATCAGTGTTGAAAATCAATAAAACAAAAAGCTGGTTTATTTGAAATAATTGATAAAAATCTGTAATCATTGGTAAAATCAGTGAGTATTTAGTCAGGCTAAGAGAAAAGACACAAGTTACTAATACCAGAAACAAAACAGGAAACATCATTACAGAGCCCATGGGCATTAAAAAGATAATGAAATAATTCTATGAACAAATCTGTAGACACAAATTTGAAAACCTAGGTATAATGAATCAATTGCTTAAAAGACACAATCTGCCAAAACTCACACGAGAAGAAATAGGTCATCTGAATAGGCCTATATGTGTTAAAGAAAGTGAAGCAATAATTAATAATCTTCCAAAACAAAAAGCACCAAGCCCAGATAGGTTCACTGGTGAATTCTACCAAACATTTATGCAAGAGATTGCACCAATTCTCTACATCTCTTTTGGAAGAAAGATGCAAGCAGAAAGAATACTTCCTAACTCATTCTGTGAGGTTAGCATTATCCTCATTCCAAAGCCAGACAAAGACATTTACAGGGAAATGTAAAACTACATTTACATTGTGGGGAAAGAAAACTACAGGTTAATTTGTCTTATGAACACAGATAAAAAAATCTTTCACAAAACATCAGCAAATCAAATTCAGCAAAGTTTAAAAAGAATGATAAAGTACAACCAAGTGGGAATCATCCAAGGTATGCAAAAATTAATACAATCCATCATATCAAAAGTCCAGAAAAAATCCAGGATCATATCAACAGATGGAGAAAAATCACTTGATGAAATGCAACACTCATTCATGATGGGGAGGGGTGACCTCTCAATAAAGTAGGACTAGAGAAGAATTTTCTCAGCTTGATAAAGAATATCTACATAAAATCCCCCTGGTTTGTGTGGCTCAGTTGATTGAGTGCCAGTCTGAGAACCAAAGGGTGACAGGTTTGATTCCCAGTCAGGGCAGATGTTTGGGTCGCAGGCTAGGTCCCTGGTGGGGGGCACCCGTGAGAGGCAACCATACTTTGATGTTTCTCTCCTTCTCTTTCTCCCTTTCTTACCCTCTAAAAGTAAATAAAAAATATTTTTAATAAAAGACTTATTGACAAAAAACCTGTAGCTAACATCATGCTTAATGGTTAGAATGGTGAGAACAACCAAGCTTAATGGTCAGCTTTTCCACTGAGATCACGACTCACAAGGGTGTCCTCTACCCCCCCTACTTTTCAGCACCGTATGGGAAGCCATAGCTAATGCAGTACGAGGAAAGGAAGTAAATGGTGTACAGATTGCAAAGGAAAAAAATAAAACTATGTTTGTTCACAGATGACATGATCATCTATGTAGAAAATCCTAAACAATTGACCAAAAAACTCTTAGAACTAGTGATTATAGCAAGGTTGCAGGGTACCAGGTAAATGTACAGAAGTTGATTGCTTTCCTGTATACCAGCAGTGAACAAGATGAATTCAAAACAGAGAACAATACCATTTACATTAGCACCCTCAAAATGAAATACTTAGGTATATAAATCTAACAAAATATATAAAATATATATGAGGAAAACTGCAAAATTCTAATGAAAGATATTAAAGAAAAGCTAAATAAATGAAGAAGTGACTCATGTTCATGGATAGGCAAACTCACTATTTTTAAGATGTCGTTTCTTCCCAACTTGATCTATAGAGTTGATATAATCTCAGTTAAAATCCTAGCAAGGCCCTCCTGGTTGGGTAGCTTAGTTGGTTAGAGTGTCATCCTGATAGACCGAGGTCGTGGGTTTGATCCCCAGTCAGAACACATACTAGAGTCAAGCAATGAATGCATAAGTGAGTGGAACAGCAATCAATGTTTTTCTCTCTCTCTCTCTAAAAGTAAATAAATTTTAGAAATAGTCTCAGCAGGTTATTTTATGGATATCAACAAACTGATTCAAAAATTTATATGAAGAGACAAAAGACCCAGAATAGCCAACACAATGTACGAGGAAAACAAAATGGGAAGACCAGTGCTTCCTGATTTCAAGGCTTACTGGAAAGCTTCCATAATGAAGACAATGTGTTATTGGAAAAAGAATAAACAAAAGGGTTAATAGAAGAAGAGAGCTGAGAAATTTGCCCTCATAAATACGGTCAGCTGATCTCTGAGAAGGGCAAAGGCAGTGCAGTGGAGCAGAGACTGCCTTTTCGACAGATAGTGTTGGGACAATTGGAAAAAAAACCAGATACTGACTTTATGCCCATCACAAAAGTTAGTTCAAAATGGGTCACAGACCTAAATGTAAAACACTAAACTTAACTCCTGGAAGATAACGCAGGAGAAAACCTAGGGGACCTTGGATGTGCTGCTGACTTTTTAGATACAATACCAAAGGCACAATCTATGAAAGAAATAATTAATAACCTGGGCTTTGTTAAAATTAAATGCTTCTGCTCTGTGACTGACATTGTCTGAGAAGTCACAGACAGAAAGTATTTGCAAAAGACTCATCTGATAAAGGATTTATCCAAGATACCCTAAAACTCAACAATAAGAAAACAACCAGATTTAAAAGTGGGCCAGACTTAGACACCAAAGATGTAGACACGGCAAATGAACACATGAAGGATGCTTCAAATCATCTGTCATGAAGGGAAATGCAACTTCCCTTGAAGCAGCCAAGAGTGAGTTGAGCAAGTGGCTAGAGGTGAGCCCTGCCATCTCTCCTGGACTCCAGGTGCTGTCCCTGGAGTGCTGCCCTGCTGACCTTGGGCAGACAGAGCGCAGTGTGGGCCTTGAGTCTGAGTACCTGCCCTCCACATTCCAAAGGTACTGTCGCCTGTATTGTTACCAAGCAAGTGAGGCTCAGAAAGAAGCCTAGTGTGGTCCCGGGTTGTGGGTGCCCTTAGTCCAATTCTGGATTTAGCAGGCACAGGGGAGCAGCTTGTCCTCTCTGTCCAGGTGCAGAGTGCCAACTGTGTAGGCAGTCACAGGAGGACACAGCCTTTTAGTAGCTTGCAGGAGGCTATGGAGTTGAAAACAAGGGCCAGGATGCCCATGCACAGGGTCGGGGGCAGGCATGCTGGTTTTCCTCAGGTAGGAGCGTGGGCCAGTGCTGAGTGAGGGCTGTAGAGAAATACTCTTATCAAATCCACAGTCAGGGAGGCTGCCCCTGCTCTCCATTATAGAAGCAGTGCTGTGCATGGGGCTTGGCTGGGACCAAAGTGGGAAGGGTTGTGTTGGGCAGCAGTCCAAATGAGGGGAGCCCTCAGGACGGGAGGGCAGCTCTGTGGGGCTCCAGCAACGAAGGGCACACTGGTCATTTATAGGGAGCCCTCCTGTATAAGGACTGGACTCCCAGCCCCCACTGAGGGGTGGCGAGGAGGGGGATGAGAAATGACCAGGCCTTCTGGGCCCTGACTCCAGACATGCGTGAGGCCAGGGTGGGTGGGTCATGGGTGGGTGGGTCATGGGTCCAGGCTGGCAAGCAAGGCCAGACTGCCGCCACCAGGTAGCGTCTGACCCCCTACAGGACCTCCCCAGGTAACCTGTGCCTGTCCCCTCCCCCCAGGACCTCCTCCCTCCGGTGGAACTCAGGCACCAAGGAGCGCATGCTCATCAAAGTGGCTGACCGGGAGCCCAGCTTCTTCTCCCCCCAGGGCAATGGGTACCCCCTGGACAGCCAGTCAGGGGGCCGTTCCCGTAGACCCTCAGGTGGGCAGCACTCACCCAGCCTGCAGACATTTACCCCGGACACAGACGGCTCAGTCTTCTTCCCCGAGCGGAGGCCATCGCCCTTCTTGAAGAGGGCTGAGTTGGGCAGCTGTTCTCCACTGCTGGCCCAGCCCCACAAGCCTGCCTGTGACTCACAGCCCTCCTCCCCACGCTATGCCTATGAGCCCCCCCTCTATGAGGAGCCCCCCATTGAGTACCAGGCCCCCATCTACGATGAGCCCCCCATGGACGTACAGTGTGAGGCTGGTGGGGCCTGCCAGGCCGGCTCACCCCAGCGGTCTCCAGGCCGAAAGCCGGTGCCCTTCCCACAGTCGCCCAAGCAGACCTCGACCTCACCCTTTCAGCAGCTGGTGCTTACCCGGCAAAAGTGCCCAGAGCGCTTCCTGAGCCTGGAGTACAGCCCCGCAGGCAAGGAGTACGTGCGGCAGCTAGTCTATGTGGAGCAGGCCGGCTCAAGTCCCAGGTTGCGGGCAGGCCCACGGCACAAGTACACACCCAATCCCGGAGGGGGCTCGCTCTCCCTGCAACCCAGCCCCTGCCTGCTTCGGGACCAGCGCCTGGGGACCACATCCGGGGACTATAGCAGCATGGAGGGGCCTGAGCCACGGCACGCCCCTCCGCCCTCACCGCTCCCCCAGGCCCAGGACGACACCATGTCCTGGTCTAGCCAGCAGGACACCATGTCCTCAACAGGCTACTCCCCAGGCACACGCAAGAGGAAGAGCAGGAACCCCTCCCTGTGCCATGCCCCCAGCGCTTCATCCACTGACAGCCCTGGAGACCGCGACCTGCTCCCGCAGTGCCTGGCTGAGGAGCGGCCCAAGTGTGGGCCCAGCTTGGCCCCAAAGCATGCAGAGGCCAAGGCAGGCGAGGCAGACGGGGCACGGGGTGGGGCTGAGCCCTTCCTGGCGCAGGCCAGGCTGGCCTGGGAGGCGCAGCAGGCCCACTTCCACATGAAGCAGAGGGGCAGCTGGGACTCCCAGCAGGACGGCTCAGGCTATGAGAGTGATGGGGCCGTGCCGCTCCCCATGCCTGGGCCTGTGGTGCGGGCCTTCAGCGAGGATGAGGCCTTGGCCCAGCAGGAGAGCAGCAAGCACTGGCAGAGGGGCGCCCTGGAGAGGCTCGCCTTCCCCCAGATCCTGCTCGAGAAAAGTGTCTCCGTGCAGACCAACCTGGCCTCACCTGAGCCCTACCTCCACCCCTCACAGGTAGGGACACACAGCTGGTACCAGGGCCCCAGGCAGGGGTGGGGCAGGTGGTGGCTCCAAATTGTTGCTGGTGGCCATGTAGACAGGCAGCGAATACCCACAGGGACTCCCCCAAGGCAGGGCCCCCTCGGCCAGGATCTGGCAAGTCACCTGGGGGTCAGAGGCCATTCCCTGATTCCAGACCATGGAGGCAGGGGAGATGGGTGAGCATGCCCACCCACTGAGCCTGAGATTTCTCTCACCTGTGAACGGTCGGTCTCTCAGGTGAGGTGTGGTGCAGGTGGGGCATCAGGTGCCCTTGGGATTGCTCAGAGCCCTTCTTGAACAAGGCTCCCGTACCAGGGAGCCCAACACCGACTCTGGGGCCAGATGTCCTCAGCGGCCCCCAGTGGCTTCAGGCCCAGGGGCTGAAGCAGAAGCCTGGCCAGATGCGTCCACCCAAGGAAGCACCAGGCATAGACCATGGTCAGGCCCTTGGGGCCTCTGTACACCTTCTGTCTAATTCGCATGCTGGGAACTCGGTGCCTAGAACTTGATATGGGCTGATGTTTTGATTCTCATCTCCTGACCTACTTCATGAAACTGCTGTGAAAGCGTATAGCCTGGCATCTGCTCGAGCTGGTAGTCAGGATGCCTCTCAGTGTTAGGCTCCTCGTGTCCACACCTAGCCCTGCCAGGGAAAAAGTGCCCAATGACCCAATGACCTTGGGTGGTTAGTGTGCCCTGTCACAAGGCTGCCTTAGTGGCCCTGTGACCTGGAGAGCTCAGTCTCTGTCCATGGCTTGTAACACAGGAGGCTTCCTCTTGCCCCCCATCCCTTGGTCTCAGGAACTGGGAGGGGGGCCTCTCTGGGTCCCTGTACAACCTTGCATGGGGAGGATGCTTGTGCGTTTGATGAGACTGGTAGAACACAAAGAGGCACAGAGCTGGAGGTGCAGGCCTGGCCTCACCCCCGGGGCACCCAGCAAGTGTTCCTGCTCTGCCTTCCCTACCAGCAGGTTATCTGACAGCCCTGCCCAGCACCTTGGGACCAGGAAGGGGGGCCATGCCTCTCACCTGGATTGGTCAGGTAGGGCCCCCACACCCTCACGGCCCGTCTGTCCTCTCCAGTCCGAGGATCTCGGCACATGTGCCCAGTTCGAGAGCAGTCGGCAGACCCGCAGTGTGATGCCCAGTGCCAGCTGTGTGTTCCCCACGTTCACTCTACGCAAGCCATCCTCGGAGACTGACATCGAGAACTGGGCCTCCAAACACTTCAACAAGCACACACAGGGCCTCTTCCGGCGGAAGGTATCCATCGCCAACATGCTGGCCTGGAGCAGCGAGTCTATCAAGAAGCCCATGATTGTGACCAGTGACCGCCATGTGAAGAAGGAAGCATGCGAGATCTTCAAGCTGATCCAGATGTACATGGGCGACCGGCGCACCAAGGCAGACCCACTGCACGTGGCCCTGGAGATTGCAACCAAGGGCTGGAGCATGCAGGGCCTGCGGGACGAGCTATACATCCAGCTGTGCCGGCAGACCACTGAGAACTTCCGCCTGGAGAGCCTATCGCGTGGCTGGGAGCTCATGGCCATTTGCCTGGCCTTCTTCCCACCCACACCCAAGTTCCATTCCTACCTGGAGGGCTACATCTACCGGCACATGGACCCCGTCAATGACACCAAAGGTAAGGCCCAGCATCCAGGCCCTTGGCACCCCGGGTTGTGCCACCAGCCAGGTAAGGGAAACTGAGAGCTTCCTGGCCTGCACTGGGCAGCTTCTCAGAGGCAGCAGGTGTCTGAGGTTGGGCGCAGTACCTCTAAGCAAATACGCATGTCTCCCAAAGGCCACATCCTGGGTTTCCACTAGGATGCAGGGTCCTCAGGGAGCCTCTCCTTGGCACTGAGGCCCTGAGAAGAGCTGCATGGTCCATGGCTGCAGGCCAACAGGTTGGGGACCAGGACAAAGATGCACAGCATTTGTGTCTGAGCCAGTTAGTCTCACTGTGTCCGGTTGCCCTGCCTGACCAGGGCAGGGAGGCCACAGTGGCCAGTGTGCCCTCGCTGTATTCATTTTCAGCTCTCCTTTGGCCTAGGGTGTGGCCACCCTGTCCTGGCTCAGGCTGTCTGTTCTGGAAAGAAGACTGGGGTCCTGGAGGAGGGTTCCTGAAAGCAGGGAGGACCATGGTGACCATAGCATGGATTGGCCTTATCACCAGCAGGCTGTGAAAGTGCTGTAGGCTGAGCTGGTTCTAAGCTGCCCATGGTGGTCAGAGGTTGGAACCAGCACAGGTAGCCACCTGCTGACAGCTGCCTGGGGCCAAATGCAGGGCCAGCTTCCACCCCAGGCTCCCAAAGGCCATGCACCAGGTTCTTCTGGACATAGACGTGGCCTGGACTTGAGGCCACGGTGCTGCTAGCCAAATGGCTGAACCAAGTCCTGGGCCAGGAAGAGTGAGCACAAGGACAGGGCCATAAACAGTGTCTGGACACATATGTGCACACACACTCACACTCATATGTGCCCTATAAGTCAGACATACCGTAGCCTGCTCTGCAGGAGTAACCATGTACCCAGTGCAGGTGTGGGGGGCAAGCATATGTGTGTACACAGTGATGGGGCTTCAGGGCGGGACAGTGCTGGGTCCTCCGGTTGGGGGGAGCACAGGCATCATCCATCATGTCAGTTGTTTAGAAGCAGATCCTGGGACCCATGAGATTTTCACCCAGGTGTGCAGGTTTTGAAGCCAAATCATGAATGCAGCAGACAGGTCTCTCCAGGAAGCTCCCTGCACATGCAGCCATGCTGGTTGGTGGGCAGCCTGGCTCTGCCTAGAGCTTCTTGGGCTTTTCCAGGAGCAGGTGGGCCCTTGTTGGCTCATGGTCCAGCTCAGCCTCTCCCAAGGGCTTTACAATGTCACTACTTTGAGTTGAAACCTTAGAAGAATGTGTCCACTGCTCAGCATGCAACCCTGAGGCCAGGGAGTGCTTACCATGGTAAAAGGTATGAGTGAGCAGTACACAGACAGGTCAGAGGCCTCCAGGGCCATTCCTGCCTGCCAGGGATTCCTCTGGGAGCTTGGCCTCCAGGCCCCTTTGGGGGTCCAACAGGACACTTCTTTTGACACAGAAGTTTGTGCATCTTTGTCCTAATGTCTATGCTCTGGCAGCCTGATGTGAGAGGGAATCAGATTGGCCTAGGCAGCCATAGCACCTAGGCCCAGGTGGTCTCAGAGCACCGTGTGCCCTGGGCCCGCAAATGGAGACTGGGCCTCTGTGGTCACGCTGCTGCTGGGCTATGGGATCTGGTCTCACTTCCATGGCATAGGGCTCTCTCTCCCCAGCCCTGAGACCCACTCCCAGTGGGTGTCTGCCACAGGTCCTGCTCAGTGATGAGCACGGAGCTGCCTCCCACTAGCTCATGTCAAGATCATGGGTGTTGGTTGATTGGTAAGGCAGGCCCCATCAGCCCAGGAGACTGCAGCCTCCGCTCAGAAAAAGGGAACTGCAGCCCACGTCAGGAGTGCCTGCAAGGACAGAGCTGAATCTGTCTGCTCCCATGTGGGGCATCTTACCCTAGACCATGCTGCTGGTGATGGCCTCAGAAGCCTTTGATTCAACTGCCAGTGTGTGTGTGGTATCTACTGTGTGGTCACCACCCTCAGGAACCAGGACACCACACAGTAAACACTGGTTCACCTGTCCTCCCACCCCCCAGCTTAGCTTCATCTCATACATGGTCATGCCTGTATGCCATTCACTAGCAGGGTGACTTCACAGCTTGTCTTCCGAGGACCACCCTCAGCAGGTGCTCACCCAGACACTGCAGGACGCTTGGTGGTGGACACACAAACTGTAGTTCTGCCATCTCCTTTGCAAAGGAGCACATTACAGATCTGCAGGCCCTGGGGGTTTCACTTACCGCTCACACATTCCTGCCTCACCCGTACTTATGGGCTTCCAAGTACAGACAGATTGAACACGTGCATTTACTTGGATTCAATGTCAAACTTCTGGTAAAAGAACAGTGAAGAAATTTTTAAAAGAAATAAAACCTCACAAGGGAATATAAATTGATGGAGCCACTGTGGAAAACAGTGACAATTCATTAAAAAAAAAAGTTAAATGTAAAATTTCCGTAAAATCCAGCAATTCCAGGTACATACACAAAGAAAATTGAAAGCAGAGACATGAAGGACATTTGCACACCCATATTCAGAGCAGCGTATTCACAATACCAAGAGGTGGAAGCAGCCCAAGTGGCCATGGACACAATGGAATGTTACTACTGAAGCTCAGAAAGGAAGGGATTCCAACACATGTTATATCATGAATGAATCATACTAAGTGAACGAAGCCAGTCACAGGAGACCAAATACCGTTTTATTCCACTCATCCAAGGCCTCCAGGGCAGTAAGATTCATAGAGACAGAAAACAGAATGGTGGTTACCATGGGTTAGGGGAGGGAGAAACAGAGTTGTTCGTTGCGCACAGAGTTTCCACTTGGGAAGATGAAAAAGTTCTGTAGACAGATGTGGTAATAGTTGCACAACAAATAAATGTAGTTAATGCCATTGAGCTGCACAATTAAAAGTGATACATTTTATGTTATATATATTTATCACAATAAAAAATTAAAACTTTCGAGGACAAAGAGAATGGAGAAAGAAGAACTATGTTTTGGAAACTGAGAAGCAAAGTACATGGACACATCGTAGAAAACTGACTTGGCAAACCAAGAAAATGGGTCTCAGGCAGGCCGAAGGAAAGCTCAGAAGCCGAAGCAGGAAGAAATCCCTTAAAAGCTCAGTAGTGGGTGGAGCCATTTTCCTCGAACAGTGGTTTGGAAAGTGTGACCTCGAAGCTGAAAACAAAAGAACTAGTTGAACATCTGTTTAAAGAAAAAAAGCAGCTATAGTGGAGCATGGACCCACAGATTTTGGACCCAGAGCATCTGCACTCAAATCCCAGCCATATTTGCAAAACAGGACATATTCTGAGCTGCAAAATAAGTATCAATAAATGTTAAGGAATGTAAGTCACAGAAAGTGTGCTCTCTGACCACAACAGAATTAAATTGGCAATCAGTAATGCAAAGATATCTAGAAAATCCCCAAGTATTTGGAAACTAAAGAATGTACTATTGACTAACCCATGGGTCAAATAAAAATAAAAAAGTAAATTAGTATTTTGAACTGAAAGAAAGTAAAAGCAAAACATTCTGAATATATAGAATGCAGCCAAGTCAGTTTTTAGAGGGAAATTTGTAGCCTGTGTTAGAAAATAAGATCTGAAGTCAATGACCTCAGCTTCTACTTTTAAGGAATATTTTTTTAAAGATTACATTACCTTGAAAATAAGCAGAAGAAAGGAAATAATGAAAATCAGAATAGAAAGAAAATGGAAAAATGATGTGGAAAATCAGTGAAATGAAATACTGATTCTTGAGAAGATCAGTAAAATTGATAAACCACCTGCCAGACTGATCAGAACAAAAGTAGAGAAGACAAAGCCCTGGCTGGTGTAGCTCAGTGGATTGAGCTCGGGCCTGTGAACCAGACAATCACGGTTCGATTCCCAGTCAGGGCACATACCGGGTTGCAGGCCGGTTCCCTGCAGGCCAGTTCCCAGCAGGGGACGCAACGAAGGCAACCATACATTGATGTTTCTCTCCCTCTCTCCTTCCATTCTTCTCTACAGATAAATAAATAAAATCTTTTTAAAAATTTTTTAAAAAATAGAGAAGACACAAATTACCAATATCAAGAATGGGAAATGATGTCACTACAGAGTCAATAGATGTTCATATTAAGGATACATTATAAACAACTTAAATTTCTTGGATATAAACTCAATCATCTCAATAAGAAATAGATAAACAGAAAAGTCATATATCTAAAGACATTAGTTTAAGGTTTTTATGGTTTTTAATATTCTAGTATATTAAAGAAATTACATTGGTGCTTAAAAAATCTTCCCACAAAAAGTCCCAGGCCCAAATGTCTTCACTGGTAAATTCTACCAAATATTTCATCGTTTATATAGCAGTTCTTTCTAAACTCATCTAGAAAATTGAAGTGGAGGGAATATTTCCCAACTCATTCTACACCAAAATTACCAAAAAGAAAACTACAAATTGTTATCATGAACCTAGAGCAAAAAAAAATTTTTTAAGATTTTACTGTTTACTTTTAGACAGAGGGGAAGGGAAGGAGAGAGGCAGAGAAACATCTATGTGTGGTTGCCTCTGAAATCCCCCCTACTGGGGACCTGGACCGCAACCCAGGCATGTGCCCTGAGTGAGAATTGAACTGGTGACCCTTTGGTTTGCAGGTCAGCATTCAATCCACTGAGCCACACCAGCCAGGGCCATTGTGAATGTTCTTAATTCCACTGAATTGGACACTTAAAAAGGGTCAGCAAAATATCCTCAGCCAACATTCCATGGAAGGTAAAAGACTGGCTGCTTTCTCCTTAGGATCAGGACCAAAGCAGAGACCTCCCCTCCCTACTTCTGTGCCCCCTGGTGATGGAGGGTCAGGCCAGGGCAGAGTCATGAGAAAGACACGAAAGGCATCCAAACGGGAAAGGAAGTATGCAGTTGTCTTTACTCATAGACAACACAGTCTCTATGTACAAAACCCTGCCATGGCTGATTTGGCTCAGTGGATTGACCGCCAGCCTATGAACCGAAAGGTCACAGGTTTGATTCCCAGTCAGGGCACGTGCCTGGGTTGCAGTGCAGGTCCCCGGTGCAGGGCACATGAGAAGCAACCACACAGTGATGTTTCTCTCCCTCTCTTTTCCCTGCTTTCCCCTCTCTCTAAAAATAAATAAATTATTTTTCTTTTAAATCCTATGGCATCTATAAAAATACTTCTGGAACTAACAAGTGAATTCAGCAAGGTTGCACAATATAAAAATCATGCTTCATTGTGTTAGCAACAAACCATTGGAAGTAGATGTTTTAAAATATCATTTACAATAAGTTTAAAATTGATAAATGGGTAAATCTGACAAAAGATGTGTCACACTCCCATGCTGAAATTACAAAACATTGCCGAAAGTCAAGAAGACCCGAACTAATGAAGACAGGTACCATGTTTATGAATGTTAAGATGTTACTTCTACCCAGATTGTTCTGTAGATTCAATCCTAATCTACATCTTAATCTTTTTTAAAAATTTACAAATTAACAGGCTGTCTCTAAAATTCATAGAAAATGCAAAGAACCTAGAATAGGCAGAATACTTTGGGGAAAAAAGAACGAAGTTGGAGGACTGACATTACCTGACTTCAGGACTGATTTAAAGATGCGGTAATCAGGGACTTCCGCCAAGATGGAGGCATAGGTGGATGTGCCGTGCCTTCTCACACAACCAAGTTTAGAGACAACTAAGTATTAGCAACAGAAAACACAGCCAGAACACGGAAAATTGAACTTTTCGGAAGTCCGTTAACAACAAATTCTTCAGCCTGACTGGTAAGGGGCGAAACCAGCGGCAGCGGCTGGTGAAGCAGGGTTGCACAGGAAAACTCGGTCAGACAGACTCAGGCGCGCGGAATCCAGGCGCAGGGTTGGACCTAGTGAGCGACAGCGAGCGACCAGGCGAGCAACCGCGGGGGAGACAGCGGGGGAGCGGTGCTGCGTGTTGACTGTGGTCACGCATTTGTGCGCGGGCAGACAGGCGAGGGAGTGGGCGGTTGGACCGGGCCCGGTGGGTCCCCGCGGCAAGCGGCAGTGGAGGGCGCCGCCATTTCCCTGCTCTGACCCCGCCTCCACATACAGCGTCATAACCCAGCGACTCTGAGTGGCCCGGCCCAGGTGAACTACCTAAGCCTCTGCTCCTCACCCAGCGGCACGAAACAGCAGAGGGGGTCGCCTTTTCCCCGCTCTGACCACGCCCCCACATACAGCGTCACAACCCAGCGACCTGGGAGTCCAAGGCGCCGCTTCTCACACTTAAAGGTCACGAACAGACCAAAAATGGTGCAAGAAGATCTCAAAGCCCTAGAACCTATAGATCTAAGCAATGAAGAAATAGCAAAACTCTCAGACGCACAGTTTAAAACACTGGTGATCAGGATCCTCATAGAACTGGTTGATTATAGCCACAAATTAGACAAATATATGAAGGCAAAACTAATTGAAATGAATGGAATTGCACAGGACACCAATAGCAATGAAAAGGAAACTGGGACTCAGATCAATGGAGTGGACCAGAAGAAAGCAAATAATAGCCAAACAGAAAAGAGTGAAGAAGCAAGAATTCAAAGAAATGAGGAGAGTCTTAGGAACCTCCAGGACATCTTTAAAGGCTCCAACATCCGAATTATAGGGGTACCAGAAGGGGGAAAGGCACAGCCGCCAGTGGAAAACTTATTTGAACAAATAATAAAGGAGAATTTCCCCAATCTGGCAAAGGAAATAGACTTCCAGGAAATCCAGGAAGCTCAGAGAGTCCCAAAGAAGCTGGACCCAACAAGGAACACACCAAGGCACATCATAATTACATTAGCCAAGATTAAAAAGAAGGAGAGAATCCTAGAAGCAGCAAGAGCTAAGAGGACAGTCACCTACAAAGGAGTCCCCATTGGACTGTCAGCTGATTTCTCAAAAGAGACCTTACAGGCAAGAAGGGGCTGGAAAGAGGTATTCCAAGTCATGAAATCCAAAGACCTACAACCAAGATTGCTCTATCCAGCAAAACTTTCATTTAGAATGGAAGGACAGATAAAGTGCTTCTCAGATAAGATCAAATTCAAGGAGTTCATCACCAAGCCCTTATTATATGAAATGTTAAAGGGACTTATCTAAGAAAAAGAAGTTAAAAAAACATGAACAGTGAAAGGACAGCAAACTCACAGTTATGAACAACCACACCTAAAACGAAAGCAAACTAAAAGGACAGCTAGATCAGGAGTGGAAACATAGAAATGAAGATCTCAAGGAGGGTTAGCAACAGCAGAGGGGCAGTAGGAGGAGGAGAAGGGGGGAGAAGGTACAGAAAATAAGTAGCATAGACAGTAGATAGAAAATAGAAGGGGAGGCAAGAATAGCATGGGAAATATAGAATCTAAAGGACTTGAGACACATGGTCATAAACTAAAGGGGGGGTAATGGTGGGGATGGGGGTGTAGGGTGGAGGGGAATGAAAGGGGGAATAGAACAACTGTAACAGCATAATCAATTAAAAATTTTTTTAAAAAAAAGATGCGGTAATCAGGAGAACATGGTGTTGGCTGAAGGCAAAGAGAGGGCCAGCAGGGCACAGTGAAGGAGGGGGGTTTCCTCAAACGGTGCTGGGGTGGTTGGGTATTCAAATGCATAAAAGGTGAGCTTCAACCCATACTTTGTACTGTGTACAAAAATTAATTCAAAATGGATCATACACCAAAATATAAAACTACAGAACTTCTAGAACAAAACACAGAAGAAAATCTTTGTTTTCTTGAGTTAAGCAAAGGTTTCGATATGTGACACCTAAAACACTATAAGAAAAAAAATTGATAAATTTGGGCTTCATAATTAAATCTGCTTTTCGAAAGACACTATTAAGAGAATGAAAAGATGAACAAAGTCACAGACAAGCAAGGACAAGGAGGCTGGCGGGATCCGTGTGGTGATGAGTCAAAGTGGGAGGAATCAGGACAGAAATACTTATATGAATATATACGGGGACATAACATGTCTTTTCTGTAATGTCAGCCATAAGCACCCGGAATCGGTGGCACCCCAAAAGCAGTGAGCACACCTGGCACCCAGACCTTGATTTCTAACACCATTTTATATTCAAAGGAACCAGAGCTCCCTGGAGCATCTGCTAGTTCCAGAGCTGGTGCAGGGGACACACACGGTGCCAAAGTGAGGACGTGCTGGAGGGTGAAGGGACACCGGGTGTATCGCAGGACACCGAGCCACTGAAAGAGCTCCCAGTGCCGAGCTGGAGCACTCTCTCAACAAAAGAAAGTCATATCAGATGAAAACCTTAAATGTAAACTATCTGTGTTTTCATTCTGATATAAAAAAATGACTGGATAGCTGTCTCCCGTGCAGGAGGTAGGTGGCCCACTGTCAGGGAGTGGAGCATAACTCTGACCTTTAGAGTGGCCTGTGCTGTGACCTCCTCCTAGACAACTCGTATGGACGGGGAGCAAAGGGTCCACTTCAACTTCAGGTATTTTGTTTGGGGGGGGGGGCGGCAGCATGTCCAGAGCCGCTCAGGAGCAAGCCTAGGGTACAGCCACTTAAGAAGGGGTGCACCCCTGCTTCCTGTGCTGGTGGGTCCTGAGGTGGCTGTGTCCCCTTCCCACACCTGCTCAGAGGGCCTCTAGCACCTCCCAGCCCCGTAGCTCGGCTTGTACACACTACCTCAGGTCCGTATGAGTACACACCCTGTCCCCAGAGTGTGAGCAGGAAGCAGTCACTTAACAGGACACTTGCCCACACCAGCACTCCTGAGCTGGGGTCCTGCAGTCCCTAGCTGGGCACTGGCTAGTGGCCCCACCTTCCCAGAGGAATGTCATAGGGGTGCAACCCTTTGGCAGCTGACCAGGCTGAGCCTCAGCAGGCCCAGGGGCCTTCTCCAGCCCCACGGGGACCAAGTGGGCACTTGCTCCAGCCTTGTGTTCATGGTCCTCACAGCTCTGTTTGCTCCCCAGTGACACAGCACATGAAGGAACTCCTGGAAAGGAACACTAAGAAGAAGTCCAAGTTGAGAAAGAAACCCAAGCCCTATGTTGAGGAGCCGGATGGTAGGGCCTCTCTCTGCGGCCTGTGCGCTGCGTCTGCACGGCTCTGCTCTCCGGCCTCGGCCACTTGACCTCCTCTTTCTAACCACTTCTGGGCTGAGGGCGGGGCACTAACCATCAGGCCTGTGGCCTCATCCTGAGCAGGCTGGAGGCCCTGTCCCTGACAGGCTCCTGGGAGAGGCCACACCAGCCCTGTGCTTTTCTCTGTGGTGCTCTGTACAGTTTTGAACTTGCATGCTGGGTTCTCAGTGGGGAGGGGTTATGAGGACTAGTTGGCCAGGGCCTGCAAGAGGCACCCAGGTAGGTGTTTGGTGAGGAAGTACCTTGGGGGCAAGCACCTTCCAGCCCTGACTCAGGAACCCCATCCTGTCCGAGTTCTAGGGAAGCCCTGTCTATTCAGGGCTGTGCCCTCCCTGCAGGGGGAGCTGTGAGTCCTATTGCTGTCAGGTCAACTCCCCCCACCTCCCCTCTTCCCCATCCTGGGTGCACCTCTGCTTAACCTGCTGCTCTTTTCCTGAGGCCACTCCACCTCAGCCCTTCCTCTAGGCTGCCCTCAGGAGGAGCGGGCAGCTGAGACCCAGGATTTCTGGCTGCCCTTGGCCCATTCTTGTCTGGGACAGGTGGGGAAGGAGCCCCAAGCTCCGGCCTGAGCCCAATGCCTGCGAGTCAAGTAGCAGCAGCCGGGTGGAGCTGGGGGTGCAGCAGTCAGTTTCCTGTGGACCTGGAGCTGCCAAGCAGGACCCTGCAGCCTGAGATGGTCCCAGGTCGGGGGAGGGTCTGGACCCTGGCGCAACAGCATGGACTCCAGGAGAGCTGCTTTTGTTGCCCCTCTGCAAGCATCTGTCTCCCTGCCTGTAAAACAGGACGGGCGTGCCCTGGCAAGGCCAGATGGGGCAGTGGGCTTGGACTAGAGAACAGCCTTTTATAGCACGTAGGAGACAGGCATTCCTGCCCCTGTCTCGCAGAGGAGAAAACTCGGGCCTAGATGGCTGCACCTGGCCAGTCACCAGCTGAGAGATGGCAGCCGCAGGGTCTTAAGATCCTAGTCTATTGGAGAAGATTGGGACCCAGGAGGCCCTAGGACAGAGGTCAGTGCATATCTCCTCTGGTCCCCAAGACTAGGACAGGAGTCACTCACCTGAGGGAGAGGTAGGCCTGCTGTGCCCCAGGGTGAGGGACAGCAAGTCCCTGTTGCAAAGGGCCCCATTGTTGAAGCATCGTCCATTCTCCTAAAGCAAGAGCTCACCCACGAGGGCTGCACCAGCCTGTGGCAGAGGGTCCAGGGGCTGTGTCGACCTGGTCAGAGGCTGAAGGGGTCTGACCTCCTCTGCCGGGGCCTGGGTCCCCAGGGACCTGAAATGGATTCTCTAGGTTCTAAACATCTAGGAGAAATGTTTATTTTTATTTTGATGATTCTAAAAAAGAGTCCCCTTACAACAACAAAACTTTTGTGAAAGTTAGAAATGAACAGATTTTTCATGACTGAAACATGTTTGTGTTTTTCATATTGGAGTCCCAGTATCCCTATGTCCACAAAGAACTGCTTCCTTTAAAAGATTGAGACCTGTGGGTTGGAGAATTGGGTCTAAAAGGCTCTCTTGGGCAAGCAGACAGGCTCCTTGGGGCAGAGTGCAGCCCGACCCATCTGTTTGTTCGTTGGTCTGTGGCCCCCTGGGCTTGGCCTCACTGTGTGTCCTCTGTCTTGCTGCTGCTTCCCTTGCGCTTCCTCTTCCTGGGCCAGGAAAGATGTGCCATATATTCCAGACCCACCTGAATTGGGTCTCCTCCCCTCTCCCTCCTCCCTCTCCTCTCTGTATCTGCAGAGCCCCCTGGCCAAGGTCCCTGAGGTCATTGCCCTCAGGATGCTGGCCCAGCCCCCCCCCCTGACGACCCCCCAGGGACAAGCTGTGCTGCCAGCGTGGAGCTGCAGAGAGCCCGAAGTCTGCCCTCCCCACAACACCCAGGCTCAAGACACAGGCCGCCCTCCACACTCATCCCGTTTGCACCATGGACCAGGCCTGGGCCTCTCTCTCCTGACCCCCACCCAGGCAGCCCTAGACCCAGCAGGCAGGGCATCCTGGGGGCTGAGGCCTTCACCCAGGGCCTCTGATGGGGGCCAGGGTTGCAGGAGATCTGGGCCTGCTGTCCAGCCAGCCCCAACCCGCCTTCAGTGCTGGCCCAAGGCAGTAGCTTCTGAGTACCTCCAGGCTTGTTACACATTGAAATGGCCAGTTGGGGAAGGGAGCTGGAAGTTTGGAGGTCCTGGGACCCAGGCCCTGTCCTGTCCTGTCTGACTCGTCTAAAAGAATAGGTCTCATACCCAAACTGCTCTTCCTGGACCAGGGGGCGGGGGTGTTGGGGGTTGGCAGAGGGATTCCTTCTCCAGCTTAGCTCTTCTGGAGGTGAAAGAAGTGCCCCTTGCTTCTCCACGTGGATTTTTGTTCCAGAGGACAGCCCTAGAGAATGAGGACCCCCTGCCCTGGGCGAGGGGTAGGCAGGAACCTGGCCAGGCCAGCCAGGATGCCCAGGGCTCAGGTAGGGCTGCCTCTTCTCACCCTCTTTGCTGTTTCCTCTCTTAGTTACTGGCTGGCCAGCAGCCCCTGCACCCCATACATCCACAGCAAGCCGACCAGCATCCATTCTTTTCCAGGTGTGGCAATAAGCACATACGCCAAGTACTGTTACCACAAGCTGCAGAAGGCAGCCCTGACTGGAGCCAAGAAGGTACCAGCATCTCCCAGGACAGCCGGGCAGGGGTGGGCTGGCTCTGTCAGAGACTCCTACCTAGATAGGGTACAAGGGAGGTGGGGACCCTTGGGCAGCCTGCGTTTGGGGAGGGGCAGTAGCAGCCCACAGTGTAAAGGGTGCTACAGGAAGCCCACCTGGGCTGGCAGTCAAGGAAGGCCTCAGGCAAGGGTGCACCCCCAGTTCAGGAACTACTGCAGACAAAGGGGAGCGTATCTGGGCCAGGGCATCAGGCAGTCAGCCTAGTGAAGGTGGTAGCAACACCAGCTGCCCTGAGCCTGCCATCATTTGGCTGGTGTGATTAGGTGCAAAGAGCAGGCCCAGGGACCACCCCTTCCACAGAGGACCCTCACCTTTGGCAGGTGGGCTCAGAAGACCACCATATGCTCCTTTGCTCACACCGGGCCACCTACCAGCCATGGAGGTCTGAGAGCCCAGACCCATCACAGGGCTCCTGCCAAGGAAGCCTCCCACCCCCACAGAGGGTTGAGCCCATCCCATGTGGGCAGACAGGCAGGTGTCCCAGCAGTGCCCTCCACTACTGATTCCCTGACATTGGCCATCATGGGGACCACCTGCCACCTGGAGGAGCTTTGCCGCCACACTTCTTCCCACAACCCATCCTATCCTCTGTGGCTCCTAGCAGGTAGGAGACCTTAGTCACCTTAGTCACACTACACAGCTGGGTCTCATCCCCTGGACTTTTGGGACACCTTTACCAATTCTCCCCTCCTGTCCACCCTCGTGGGTGCAGTGTCTGTAGCCATCCCCATCCTCCCTTTCAATCCACTGCCTCACCCAGGAAGCCCTGGGGTTCTCCTGCACATGACCCACCCCCACCTCTGTTGAGGGCACGACTACCTCCCACTGACCCAGAGCCTGGTCTCCCCTTTCCACTTCCTCTCCCCGCCGAATGCACTGCTCCAGCTCTGACACAGACTTCAGAAGCCACTGCCTGCACCCATTCAGGCTCCTTCTCTGCACCACCACCCCTGGGTGACTGCATGTGGCCTGGTCAGCCTGGTCCCTCTCACTCCAGGCAGCTGCTGAACTGTTCTGCCCAGGAGTCACTCTCATCCTCCTCCCATGCTTCCAGGTGCTGTAGGTAGTCCGGCAAGAGTGCCCCTGGTGACTCTGGCCAGGGATTTGGAGTGTCCCCAGCTCTGGGTGGGCAAAAACCTGGAATTTCAGGGGGATGAGAGGACAAAGGAGGGGGCAGCCAAAGCTAGGGGCTGTCTTTGCAGGGGCTGAAAAAGCCCAACGTGGAGGAGATCCGGCATGCCAAGAACGCCGTGTTTAGCCCGTCCATGTTCGGCAGTGCACTACAGGAGGTCATGAGCATGCAGAAGGAGCGCTACCCTGAGCGACAGCTGCCCTGGGTACAGACACGGCTGTCTGAAGAGGTCCTGGCACTCAACGGTGACCAGACGGAAGGCATCTTCAGGTGCCGGAGACCTGGGCCCTGGGTGTGGGGGCCTCTGACTCCACCGCACATCTTGGCATACAGGGACCATGAGGCACCAGGCCTCTGAGCAGGCAGAAGGGCTAGAATAAGGGTGGGGAGAGACACCCTGGAGCCAGTGGAAGATCCAGGCCACTGTGGCCAGGAGAGGCAGGGTGGGGGCCATCCTTAAGAGGCAGGTCACCTGCACGGCAGCACGCCCAGACCCAGGCAGGAGAACTGGCAAGGCAGGACCCCTGCAGAAGTAGCCACCTAGGGCCCAGGGAGTGCTCCAGCTCCAACCATGAGCAGAGCCTGAGGTAGGAAGGTGGAGAGGTGCAGCAAGCCCAGTGGTCGGTCCTCACCTGTGATTGGGGATGACACTCCCTGCCCCATCCTGCTGTCATGACTCACCTACCCAGGTCCCCAGAAAGACATTTGGGAAAACTGAGGCCGATGAGTTTGGGCCTCAGTGGCCCTGCACAGGAATGCACCTGCAGGTGTGGGAAGAAAGCCAGTCACACGGAGAGGGGCTGAGTGGCCCTGACTGAGGAAGTCAAGTTGCTGTTCCCTGACGCCCTCACTTGGCTCCACAGAGTCCCTGGAGACATTGACGAAGTGAACGCCCTGAAGCTACAGGTGGACCAGTGGAAGGTGCCTACAGGTCTGGAGGATCCCCACGTCCCTGGTGAGTCCCCAGCCCCTTTGGTAGCAGGAGCAGGCTCAATCCACACAGTTCAGACGGTTCTGCTCCGCCGGTGATGCAGCAGCAACCCAGTCCACTGGAGGCTGCTCCCAGTCGTCCCTCCAGCCTGGCCTGCTCACAGCAGCTATACAGCACCCCCAGGGCGATCCTGGCATAATCCTCCAGGCTTCCAGGATCGGTCCAGCTCCTCGGGTTCCTGACCTCACTAGGAACTGGGCCACCACAGCCTTCGCCAGGCGGACCTTTGCCAGTCTGATCCACCTGCCAGCCCCTAGAGTGGTCTGCTGCCCCGCCCCCACACAGCCCCTTTCGTGCCCCAGTTGCAGCATCAGGAAGGGCTCCTCCACACTGTGCTCTGCTCAGGGCTGAGTCCGAGCTATGTCCGCAGCGTCGCTTCTGAAACTGTGGTACCGAGAGCTGGAGGAGCCCCTGATCCCACACGAGTTCTACGAACAGTGCATCGCACACTATGAAAACCCCGAGGCGGCCGTGGCCGTGGTGCATGCACTGCCGCGCATCAACCGCCTGGTGCTGTGCTACCTCATCCGCTTCCTCCAGGTATGTGGCCGCCCCCTCCTCAGACACGTCCCACCGGCATTCCTCTCACCTTGCACCTGGCGCACCCCTACACTCCAGGCAGGCTCCGACCCCACCATCATACTGCCTGCATGCTCCACCCCCCAGGCACTCCCCATTTGCTGCCCCCACCCACCAGCCGGTGCCCCCATACAGGTGTTCGTGCAGCCTGCCAACGTGGCCATCACCAAGATGGACATCAGCAATCTGGCCATGGTGATGGCGCCCAACTGCCTTCGCTGCCGATCGGATGACCCACGTGTCATCTTCGAGAACACTCGCAAGGAGATGTCGTTCTTGCGCGTACTCATCCAGCACCTGGACACCAGCTTCATGGAGGGCGTGCTATAGCACGTGGGCTAAGGGACTGAGGGTGGGGACAGAGCCAGGCTCGGTGGCACCTGGGCCAGTGAGCACTCGGGGAGGGGGGAGGGAATGCCCCAGCTGCGGAGGTAGCATGCCAGGCTCCGCCCATGCCAGCCCCAGCCCTGGAAATCTGCCCCCCATCTCCCTTTTCTGGGCCTGAGGGCTCAGCCAGGGCAGAGGGACTGCCAGAAGGGTGCTTCAGGCCCCACCCATCTCGCGGCCAGTTTGAGGGCTAGGCCCCCAATACCCCGCCCCACAAAGCCAGCCACCGGTCGGCCCTGAGAAAGTGCCTTCTGTTTCCTGGAGCCACGTGATACTGCCCCACCCTGGCATGCCCTAGGGCACAGAGCTGCCTCCCCAGGGCTTCTGTGCTCAGCCTAGTCTTGGCCAGAGCCCTGCCAGGTTGCCCCTCTCTCCCTCAGTCTCCTGGTCTGCAGCTTTCTCCCTCCCAAACCCCTGCCACCTATTCCCCCTGCCACTTGTGGCCTCCACTGTAGTGACTGCACAGGAACTTGGGGGCTCCAGGACACTGGGCTGTCCACCATCAGAGCCAGGCCCAGCTGTCCCAGGGCCTCGCAGACTGTCTCTGGGTGGGGAGCAGCCCCCAAACCAAAGTCCTCCGGAGGGGCAGGCATTCTTGGGGCATGGTGGGGGAGGGACGAGAGTATTTTTTCTTGGTGTAACTACAATTTAGAATCTATCCTGCAGCCCAACCCGCCTGTGTATAGAGATATAAATAGAGGGAAAGCTATAAGAACTAAATTTGCTAATTACATAGTTTTAACCCAAATGTTATTTATCTCCTAGCCTTCCTAGCCCATCCTCTGTGCAGAGCAAGTTGTCATTCCTTTTTTTCTTATCCACTTCTTGGCTTCTGACCAAAAAACAGACCCTGCCCCATTCCCAAGGAGACCTGCAGCGGATGGGAGGGAAGGAGCTGAGGTGGGGGAACAGACGGTGCCCAGGACTGCCCTTCCTGGGGGCCGGAGCTGGGGAGGGGAGGACACCTAAACTTTTAGTTTGTACATTTTCCATTTTGGAATTTTTAGTTCCAATTATAAAACTTAATTTCTCTCCCTACTTTATATATATATATATATTTTTAGAGTTGAGTTTTTATTTATTAAAAAGCCCAGCCCTGCAGAGGCCCCGGTGTCCCTGGGGGTGGGGGGGTGGGTTGTGTCCTCAGTCGGATGGTCTTGGGGCCTGGGCAGGGGCGACTGGGCCACAGACCCTTGCCCTGACGCATGGACTCGAGAGGTGACAACTCTGTGAATAAAGTACATATGGAAACGCGAGCAATGGTCGCTGCCTCTCGCCTCCCGTTCCTTCTGGTAGCTGTGAGGGTTTGGGCAGTCCCCAGCCTGTTGCTGATGTGGGCCTCTGGAGGGTCGCTAGGGGAGAATGCGGGAAGCGGCAAGTAGGGGGCGGGTTGGGAAACAGCTGCTTTTCCGGGGTTGGGGCGAGGTGACAAGCCGGGAAGGAGGCCCCGACCTCAGGAGCCTCTGGCTTCAGCCACCTCGGGTATGTAACTTGACCCCAAAAGCCCAGCGGGATAGCCCAGGGGTGAGCTTTTTCTGGTCTTTCCCCCAACCTGGCATAGGCTTCTAGACAGTTTATTCAGCACCTAGTCGGATACACTGACTGCCGTACGGAACTGGCTTTCCTAAGAGGTCGGAGAGAAGACAGGCACGTAGGGGTGCCCGACTGCACCCTTGCCTCACATCCGCACCCGCCGGTAGGGCAGACCACCCCCACAGGCCCAGCAAAGAAAGAACATCCGGCTCGCCCAGAGTCCAGGAGTCTTGGGAGGCAGGGGGACCCCGCTGGCCGAGCTCGATCGCCGTTGCCGGAACCCAAATTGCGAGGCCTTGACCACGGGCGGACGCATTTTACCGCAGCGCCTCCACCACATGACCCAACGGCTGCTTCCGGGGCCGGAGGAAGATGTGGCCGGTGTGCGGGGCGCTCCGGGCCTGGGCCCTGCCCTTGACTCAGTCCTCCGGGGCCCGGGCCTGCGGCGGGGGTGCGGGTGTCTCCTACACCCAAGGCCAAAGCCCGGAGCCCCGCACCCGCGAGTACTTTTACTACGTGGATCATCAGGGCCAGGTGGGCTGGAGGCGGGGCCTGGGAGACCCCGGCGGGAAGGGGCGGGGCTTGAGAGGACCCCTGACGGCCGGGCGAGCCAGGAAGGGTGGGCTAAGTCTGTTAAGTTAGTGAATCCCACCACGTTGAGCTACGACAACGCGCTGGAGAGACTGGGGCCCTGGTCCCAAACATAGATTGGTTTCCAACTGACAACTCCACACATGGCTGCACCTCGCGCGCTTTGCATGCCCAGTCCCTTCCCCATCTTTCAGCCACCAGCCCTGGGCTGCCCCGCCTTCTTTGGAAGCCCTGAAAGAGACTATCGCCACTTCCAGGAGGCGGCCTCCGCGGAGGAGGTGGCGCATCTGATTAGAAACATGGAGGAGGGGCGGAAAAGGCTTGCCACTTTAGTGAACCTGTGCTCGAAGAAGCACGGCTCCGGGTGCGGGGTAGATACGGGGAAGTTGAAAGGGTAGGTTTACCTACTACGCGCCTCTCTGTATATGGTGTGTACAGACGAGCAGAACAGTAGTCACAAGCCTGGGCCCAGGCCAGCCCGGACCTCCCCGCCTTGGGGAGGTCTTGCAGCTGGGATTCATGGGCTACAGCCTGTCCCTCTCTGCAGCTTTTCCTGGATGACTCCAAAATGAAGAACTTCATCACCTGCTTCAAAGGTATTGCTGCGCCCTCCTCCCCCACCTTCCCTCTCCCTTCGGCGAAGGTTTGTGGAGGGCTCCGCTCCCCAACCCCGCCCGCAGCATGGGAATGGACATCCTGAGCTCAAGAACACCCCCCGCCCCCATCTAGTGTGAAGCCAGGGCAGCCCTCCGACCATCGACTACTGGCGCTGGCCCTTAGGATGGCCCAGGGCGAGCCGTTTGCCTGGGGTAGCAGGGCCTGACATGGTGAACAGTCCCCTCCTTCGCCTCCCCAGACCCGCAGTTCCTGGTCACCTTCTTCTCCCGTCTGAGACCCAACCGCAGCGGGCGCTATGAGGCCTCCTTCCCCTTCCTTTCTCCCTGCGGCAGGGAGCGCAACTTCCTTCGCTGCGAGGACCGGCCGGTGGTCTTTACGCATCTTTTAGTGACGGGCCCCGGGGCTCCGCGCCTCTCCTACTGCGGCGGCGGCGAGGCCCTGGCCGTGCCCTTTGAGCCGGCACGTCTGCTGCCCCTGGCCACCAACGGGCGCCTCTATCATCCAGCGCCCGAGCGCGCGGGTGGCGTGGGCCTGGTGCGCTCGGCCCTGGCCTTCGAGCTCAGCACCTGCTTCGAGTACTCGCCCGGCGCGTCCGCACTGCCCTCGCACGTGCGTTGGCAGGGCCGCCGCCTCGCCCTCACCATGGACTTGGCCCCACTGCTGCTTGCTGGCCCCACCCCCTGAGCATCCGGCGGGAGGCCGCGGGTCCCCAGGGCCCCAGGCATCTCTCCGGCCCGCGTCGCTGCGCACGCGCCACCTGGAGCGCGCGCCGGCCAAGTGCGCGTGCGCGGCGGAGAGCACCCTCGGCCCCGCCCCTCCCGGCGCTGTCCTAGGTGCTGCCGCGGGCGGTCTCGACTGACGGCGGGAAGGGGCGGACTCCGGAGCCTTTCTCTCCACACCTCGTGCCTGGGGTGTCCTCTGGTTCCGACTGCACTCGGGACGACAGGCCGCGGACACGGGCGGGAGGTGCTGGGCTCCAGTGCGCGTGCGTGAGCGGCGCCTGCCCCTCCCCCGCCCGGCGCTGCTCGGTTGGCCGAGGCGCCGCGGGCTCCGCGGGGGAGCCACGCCGCGGGAGCGTCAGGTGAGGGGGCGCCCAACCCAAGGTCAGGGGAGGTGAGGGCGGGATTGAGGCCATCCCGTGTCTGTCCACGACACGCACCGAGAAGGACGTGAGACCTGGCGGGACCACGCCCTGTGCTCGAGGGGTCACGGGGGACGCCGTGGGGGTACGAGAGTCCCTGCTCGCTGCTCACATTGCGCCAGACCAGGTCGCAGGCCTTCCTCCCTTCTCCCCCAACCCCACACAGGTGGGCGTCTCAGAGGCAGTGACAGCCGTTACGAAGCCTAGGCATGATCCCTCACCCCTGCCCAGCCGGGTTAGGGGTTGTCCGCTGCGTAAAAGAATTTGCGGCCCGAGGCACTTCCCGCCTGGGCCCTCATCTTTGTCCCGCTGGCCCGTCGACACAGATCCGCATCTAGGGGTGTCCGCGTGAGCAGCAGTACCCTGAGTCCCGAGGAGGAAGCCAAGAACCTTATCTACTGGAGAGGCCTTGACCTGGAGGCTAGGTGTGTGGGCAAGCCCCAGGGTCTACCCTTTTGCTCAAGGAGATGAATGCCAGGAGCCCAGAGAAATCTCCCAGTTTCTTGGGGTTCTCACACATCCTCAGACACCTGGGAACTGCCTCTGCCTGGGCCAAACCTATTCCATTAAAACTTTTGCTGTGCCTACCTCATCTCTACTGACTTTAAATAATCATGAGTTACACATTAAGGCAAGATTTAAGCAAACACCAAGGAAGGCTACTTGGTACCTTTCTACATGGCTCACTCTGGGTAGCAGGGAGACATGGTGATTGGCGAGGGACGCAGGGGGTGGGGTGGGGGCCGTCACAGTGGCAACCTTTTGAAGTGGGGCTTGAGTGCCGTCCCTGGCTGGCTTCTCAGCCCAGACCCCCATCGTTAAAGCTGGACTCATTGTGCCTGATGGTAGACCCAGGCTTCCCCATGGCTCTAGGTTCACAGCTGCATGTGTATAATTCTCCAGTACACTGCACATCTGTTCACAGTCCAGGTCACTACTGAAACACACTAGAAACCCAGTTGGTGGCCCAAAGGCCCTGTTTCACACTCCAACCTTTCCAGGGCCCCGCTGACCCCCCAGAAAAGGCACCTTTTGGGGAGCCAGCATGGAGAACACAGGCCTGTAGTTTCTGAAATGATGTTCTTCCCTGTTGTTTGCCTCATCACCCCATTCTCTAACAGGTTCCCTGAGAACAAGCCTTCATTCCAAATAAGCTGTCCCACCCACCCCACCCTCAGGGCAGGGACAGGACAAGACAGTGCCTTGATTTTTCTGTGGCTGGTGGCTCCCCTAAAACCAATTTTGCCCTTGTCTCCTATCAAGTGGCAACAGGTGAATCGCCCCATCAAGGGACAGAACATGAGGCTCGGGGATAAAGGACCAGACTAAGGGTGGGTGGAGGTGAGGACAGGGACACTGGGAGCACTAAAGGGGCCTGTGCTCTATACCACACAAGGTCTCATGCCCAGTTACCAGAGTGAGGAATCCACATGCACAAGGGGACATGTTGGCCTGGGCCTGCTTTATGTCTGGCCCTTGCTTGGGTAACTGGGCCCTGGATTTCACCATCCACAGGCTCCCGAACCCATACCTTGCACCAGCTTCTTGCACCTTAGATCCAGAGAGTGGCTGGTTGCCACGGTGTAGAGAACAGCACTACCCAGGTGTCCACACACCTGAATAGGAAGCCTCACCAAGCCAGCAGAGATGGGATGGTGGGGTGGCTCTCCATATGTGGCCTGTGTGTGAGACAGAGGACATCAGAAATTCTACATTGGAACTCGATGATGCTGCAGATCCTTGACTATTCTTGTTAAAGAAGAAATATCTTATCAGTTTCTTAAACTGATAACTTTTCAAACATTAGACATGGTGTGAGCTTCCATTCATGCTCTTCACTGGCTCTTAAGTGTTAGGGGAAGGCCTGCCAAACTGTGTTTCAGGAGGTTCAGCCCATCCAGGGCCTGACTGTAGGGAAACTGGTGAAGAGGCTGCCGCTTTGACTTTGTGGTCCGCAGCAAGTCTCTCAGGAGATGGCCCCAGGGGTTCCTGTACTGCTGCTGCTGTTGCTGTTGCGTCTGCCCAGTCTCCCACCCTGCACCACTGCTTGTCCCGCCGACTGCCGCTGCTACAGCACCACGGTGGAGTGTGGGGCCCTGCGGCTGCGTGTGGTCCCCCCCGGAATCCCACCTGGGACACAGGTGGGAACTGCATGGGGTTGCAGGCTAAGAATGCCCACAACAGGAGGGAAGGATGTGTATCTAAGTGGGTAGATGGGGACTCTATGTTAGAAGGACACTCCCTCAGGACAGTAAACACCTGCCAGTCCTCCCTCCCTCTGGCCTGCAGACACTGTTCCTGCAGGACAACAGCATCGTGGGCCTGGAGCCGGGCACCCTGGCGCCCCTTGCCGCCCTGCGTCACCTGTACCTGCACAACAACAGCCTGCGTGCCCTGGAGCCGGGTGCCTTTCGTGCACAGTCTCGCCTGCTGGAGCTCGCGCTCACAGGCAACCATCTGCGAGGCCTACGCCTCGGTGCTTTCGCTGGCCTGGCCCAGCTGCGTGTACTCTACCTGGCTGGTAACCAGCTAGTGCAGCTGCTGGATTTCACCTTCCTGCATCTGCCGGTGAGAGGGTGTGGGGGAAAAGGGTCATCCTGTGCTGCCAGCTGCTCTGTGGACTGGAGTGGTTTAGGGGACAAAAGTCAACCAGCCTAGCCTGGTAAGGAGACACTTCCCTAGGGCCCCTGTCCCTGACCGTCTGCTGTCCTCACTTCAGCGCCTGCAGGAGCTGCACCTGCAGGAAAACAACATCGCGCTGCTTGAGGACCAGGCCCTGGCTGGGCTTTCCTCATTGGCACTGCTGGACCTCAGCAGGAACCAGCTAGGCACCATCAGCCGCGAGACCCTGCAGCCCCTGGCCAGCCTGCAGGTCCTGCGCCTCACAGGTACCTCTTGAACAAGGGGTCTCATGCAAAGGTATCCTCCTTGACCACAGTGCTGGCAGTAGGGAGGAGGCTCAGGTGTTGAGGAAGCTCCAGTGCCAGTGGCTCTGAACAGCAGACTCTTGGGCAGCCCTGCTAGGAAGGTACTGGAACGCTGCTAGGAAAGGGGGTGCTGGTAGGGACAGAGCTTAGGGAACTTCTGTAAGAACAGAAAAGGTAGAAGTCTGTAAACGGACTAGACATGGTTGAGTGGCTTGCACACTTTGGGGCCATCAGAGGGTGGGCAGGCAGAAACTTGGAAAGATGAGACCAGGATTGGGGGCATTTCCAGGAGAGCCCGAGACAAGGCTGCCAGGATTTGCGAGGTTTTAGTGATGGTGAGATGTCTGTGTAGACAGAAGGGTTCCACCCAAATAGTGGTACTTGATGAAGAGAGATACTTCAGGACAGGAGGAACATGCACAGAACTAAAAGGGTGAGGGAACAGCCTGTCTACACTCTGAGGAGCTCAGGATCAGAGGAAGGGGTGAAAGGGACCCATGACACTGAGGGGTGGCAAAGAGGCTCCTGCTATAGCTAAAAGAACCCCAACTGCACAGGCTGTGTGATGTGCCGCAGCCCCTAAGCCACCTGCCCATCGCTGCTCTGTCCACAGAGAACCCATGGCGCTGTGACTGTGCCCTGCACTGGCTGGGAGCCTGGATCAAGGAGGGGGGTCAGAGGCTGCTCAGCTCCAGGGACAAGAAGATCATGTGTGCAGAGCCCCCACGCCTGGCACTTCAGAGTCTCCTGGACATTTCTGGTAGTAGCCTCATTTGCATCCCGCCTTCTGTGCACGTTGAGCCGCTTGAGGTGACGGCCAACCTAGGTGAGGACCTGCGGATTGCCTGCCAGGCTTCCGGCTACCCGCAGCCTCTGGTAACCTGGAGAAAGGTGGCACAGCCTCGCGAGGGACAACCACGAGCCCAGGCCCGGCCAGAACGCTGGGCGCTGGGCTCAGGTGGGCATGCGGCCCCTGACACCGGCAGCGGCATGCTCTTCCTCAGCAACATCACCCCGGCCCACGCGGGCAAGTACGAGTGTGAGGCCTCCAACGCCGGCGGCGCCGCTCGCATGCCCTTTCAACTCCTGGTCAACCTGTCCCAGCAGCAGTTGCAACTAGCACCTCGGCCGCCCCCGGCCCCGGGCTCCGGCGGCCACGAGCCCCTGCACGAAGTGAGTAGCATGGCCTTCCGCGCCCTGGGCCTGGCCACGCAGGCGGCCATTGCGGCGGCCATCACGCTCCTGGCCTTCACGGCGCTGCTGCTGGTCACCTTGATTTGTCGCCGGCGCCGCAGGCGGAAAAAGGCACCAGGACCGCCGGGGGAGGGTGCGCTATTTGTCAACGACTACTCGGACGGGCCCTGCACCTTCGCGCAGCTCGAGGAGCTCCGCGACGAGCGAGGCCACGAAATGTTCGTCATAGACCGCTCTAAGCTGCTCTTTGCCGAAGGTCCAGCGGAGACAGCAGAGGGCGCGGAGCCCACACTCGGGCCCGCGCAGGGGCTTCCGCTGCAACCACCCACCACCTACGAGATCCACTGCTGAGGGGCGGGGGCGGGGGGGGGTGGCGCGCCATGATGACATAAGCTCTGCGGATTGGCTGGCTGGCAGACTGGCTTCGCGCATGCTCCAGCGCCGTCAGTAAAGGGTCGATGCTGCGCACTGTGCGGCGAGCTGTGTGTGAGGTCTGGGGACCCCGAGGGTGGGGCGGGGCGCAGGCACCTGAAGACCCCCACCTCTGCTGATAGTCCTGTAAGGTAACCGTCGGATGGTTAGGGAGGTTCCGACATCCCACTGAGATCCTCCAGAAAATCCCTCCCACCATCACACCAGACTCCAGCTCGCAGGGCCTGAGTCACGAGTGGAGATGGCGAGGATGCCTAGTGGAGGGGGAGAGCAAACTGGGAGGCAGCTGTTAGCCAAGGACATGCCAGGGTGACAGCAGTCAGGGGCAACTCACTCTAACCAACTGTAACAGAAAGAACAGCTGCGAATTTAAGTTCCAAATACACTGCACATTTGTACCTTAATGACACCCTCTGGCCCCAAAGCCCAGCCCACAGTATCCAGGGTGCCAGGGCACTGAAAACCATAACAGGCCCAAGTGCAGGAGGACCAAACCCCCCTTGAGGCAGGTCCCTGTCCCAACCACATCCCAGAGCAGTTTTCTCTTGAGAAGGACCCAGAGAGACACCCTCTCTCTCAGAGCTGGGAACATTCTGAAGAGGAACGGGACAGCAGAGGATAGCCAAGTACAGCCAAACCAAGCAGGAGCGGGCAGGCCTGGAATCCAGACCTCAGGCCCAGAGACAGGTGGCCAGTCATGGAAGCAGATGCAGAGCCACTGTGCAGGGCACCACAGAATGCACAGGGAGGTTCAAGGTGCACCCAAGGAGCAAGGAAATCAAGACCAGTGCCTTGGTGTCAGACTTCCAGCAGGGTCCCAGCAAAGGCTCTGCCTACCCAGGAGGGGTGGGGTCTCCAGCAGCCCTGGACTCTGGGACAGCCTGTTTCTCACCCAAAGCCCAGAGATCACAAGCTGAAGTAGTCTGCGGCCAGGCGCCCGTAAATGTCCGTGGTCCAGACCACATGGGCACGACCTGAGGCCAGAAGCAGCTGGTGCAACTCAGCCTCCACACGGGCAAATTTCTCCTCATTGATGGAGGCCTCCAGCAGAACAGAGGCAGGTGGTGGCCAAGGCAGACCCTCATAGCAGTCCACAGGGAAGGGGTGCACCACAGTGCGCAACTCAGCCTGTGCCACGGAGTCCCGAAGGAGCTCCTTGAGGCCAGCCATGGATAGCGGGTTGCCGTAGAGGCCGAGGTAGCGGAGGCTAGTGCAGCGAGTCAGCACCGGGAGTGTGGCCAGCAGCTGGGTGTCAGCAAGCTGGCATTCGGTCAGCTCGAGGTGCAGCAGTGTGGCTGCTGCCGCCTGCAGCAGACCCTGGAAGGGCTCCAGCTGGCTGCCAGACAGGTCATTGCCACTTAGATCCAACTTCTTGAGGTGGACAGCGTGGGGGCTTCGTGCCAGGAAGCGCAGATCCTCAGGCAGCAGAGCGCAGAAGGCCAGCTCCAGGCTCTCCAGAGGGCTCTGCAGCGTGCTGTAGGGAAAACAAGGGGTCGTGAACAGGCAGGGCCAAAGGAGGGTCTTAGGGAAAGGAGGAGTAGAACAGTAATGGGGCCCACACACCTGAGCAGCTGGTCCAGCCGCCCTGAGAGGAGAGAGGAGCCCATGCTGAGCTCCCGCAGACAGGTGAAGCGGCCCATCTGGGCCAAGAAGTAGCGGAAGTTGTCCTCGCCATCCACAGAGGGCTGCCGCGAGTCTCCATGCACATAGTGCAGGCGAAGGCTGGCCAAGTGCTGAAAACGGGCCACGTGTGGAATGATGACAGATAGGCCACGCAGGCCCAAGTTGTTGAAGCGCAGGTCCACGCGGCGCAGGCAGCCTGCATCCAGAAGCTGCAGCAGGGCCACGGTGTTGCGCATGGGCAGGTCCTCAGCCCGCAGGTCCCGGCAGCAGAGCCGTAGAGGGCTGCCTGCACTGCTACGGAGGGCCTCTCGCAGGAACGCATAAGAGGCCCGGTTCACGCGAAGGTCCACACGCACCTCTACAGGGACAGGGGCTGGCCCAGGCTCCACAGTCCCCCCCTGCTGCTGTGCGATGCATGTGCGGGCCACAGCTGCCGTGCAGTCCCACATGCTCATGGTGCCGGGGTCCTGCTCCACGCCATCATCCAGGAGGCCGGTCATGTCCAACACCCGCAGTGCGTGCTTCCTGGGAGCATGGACAGGCTGAGGCAGGTGACGAGGGGAAGAGCCCACACCCACTCCCAGCCACCCTGGGACAGAAGCAAGCAAGCCTCTTCCTGCAATGAACTCTTACACCAGCCTGAAATCTCTCAGGGTACTCTCTTTGAGCCCCCCAAGCCTGAAGGCCCCCCGGGTGAGCCCGTACCTGCAGAAGGGCTGTGTGCCGGCCTCAGCCTCTGGGGTGTGGAGCCGAGCTGTGAGCCCCAGGATCACGGCCTGCATACTCTCTGTGCTGGGCCGCTCCTGCAGCAGCGCCCGGCTGCAATGGGTGCACTCCTGCAGAAGCTGCTGGAAGCTCAGCAGAGGAAAGGGCCACGTATGCACCAGCTCACGGAGTACAACAGTCTTCTTGTCCATGAAGGCCACCTTGAACAGCAGGGGGAAGAGCTCTCGTGGCAGCAGGGGCAGGGCCTGGCAGGCTGCGGGCTGGCACTGGAGCACCTGCCGTGTACTCAGGAACACAAGAGTGTGCATGGCGCTGGGCCAGGTAGCAGGCCACCTGCAGGGAAGGGGCCTTCAGTGGGGAGGACAGACCACATGCCACCACCTGCCACAGACAAGAGGTAGGAAAGCCCAGCATAGTGCCTGCCAGAGTCAGTGCTAAGTGGGACCACAGCCCTGAAGAGCAAATGCTAGGTACCTAGCAATGAGGCAGGCAGAATGCAAAGGGGAACAAGGCCACCCCCTAGTCCCCACCCTCCAGAAACTGGGGGACCTCCTCAGGGACACGAAGCCATCAAACAGCACATGAGAGCATGGCAACAAAAAGGACATGCCCACCTGGGTGTGTTTTTGACAGCTGTTGCCTGCAAGGCCCCCCATATGTACTTTGGGCCTCCCAAGTCACAAAGTTGTCTGTCAGAGATCCTCCCTTCCTGAAAAGTGGAATAAAGTTCTGGCCCTTTGCACCTCATAAGCACTACAGAAGTGGGATCCTGGAAAGAGAGGCCGGAAGCTGTATCGCACTTCCCTCCCCCACCCTCCTCGGAGGATCTTGCAGGTTGCCCCCGATCTCGTGCAGAGTAGCAGAGAGCGGCTGCAAGCACACAGATGCACCTCAATAAACACCAGGGCGGGCAGAAAGGACCAGGACCCAAGGAGAGGACAGTTGGTCTGAGTAACCCAAGCCCTCAACGTGACCCCCAGTGCTAACTTCAGTGTCCAGTTGCTAGGCATGGACAGCAACTGTCACCCATCGAGGGCCTTGTCGCCTATCTAAACATCTCCTTCCTCGCTGAAGAACAATCTTGAGAAACCAAGTCTCAAACCCACTGGATTCAGAAGGCCCCAGGCCAGAGATGGTTCAATCTGTTACAGGCAGCTGCCAAAGTGGCATCCAAGCTCACGGGAGGCACAGAGAAGATGCCTGAGGGCACAGGGACCTGGGTGTCGGCTATTCTGCTGAATTAGAGCACCTATCTCCCAAACTGCCTCCCGATCATCCCCCTGAAAACGGATGAGCACTGAGAGCTAGGCCTTCCCCGGGTGATGAGCGGGGGGAGGGGAAGTCTGGACCTCACACTCAACATGAGCCCTTAGGGCTGTGGTTCCTGAGAAGCCCCGGCCGCCAAGCCTCATCCTCACTCTGCCTGTGGACAAATCTCGCGAGGACGATTCATACCTCGCTGAGACAGAACAGACCAACCGAGCACCTGTCACAAGAGGAAACGAAAGCAGCCAGTACGGTCACCGAGGGAGGAGTCTCTGAGCGGTAGCCGCCGCCCCCTCCCGCCGACCCACAGCTCCAGGCGTTTCTGAAGGCCATGCGGCAAGGCTCCACCCGGCCCTATGGGAGGCGCTCAATCCGACACCGCCCTCCTCCTCCCGGTGCGTCGCCCCCGAGGCCCGAGGCCGCTCAGCCCGGCGCGGGAATCCGGATCCGTCCCTGCCCCACAGCTTCACCACCCGGGCTCACGCACCCTCCTCTAGTGCACTAGCAGGGCCGGGAGTGCACGCCGCCGCGCTCCGTCCCCCGCAAGCGGCCAGCGCTCACCGGCCCCGCAGCCGCCTCCACCGCAGACAGCCCCACCTCGTCGTGAGCCGCGCCCCGCCCAGCGCAGCCGCGCGCCGCGATGACGTAATCTCCCCTTATAGGTTGCCCCTCCAGGGCCCCAAGGATTGGCCGCTCCAGCTGAGCTGCCACCCTCGCGGCGGGAAATTCGTGGGGCGCGGATCCCGTGGGACCCGCGCGCCATGGAGCGGCTGCGGGACGTGCGGGCTCAGCTGCAGGCGTGGGAGCGCGCGTTCTGGCAGCAGCGCGGGCGGCGTCCGGGCCAGGTGCGGGCTCCCTGGGGGCAGGGGTCTGAGCGAGCGGCCGCCGGCTGACGCACTCCCTTCACAGGAGGACGTGGAAGCGGCGCCCGAGGAGACCCGCGGTGAGCGCGCGGGGAGGAGAGGACCGGGGTGGAGAGGACTGCGGAGTGCTGGAGCCCAGCGGACCCACCCTAACCCCTGACTCCGTCCCTAGCGCTCTACCGGGAGTATCGCGCTCTGAAGGTGGCCCTGGACCTAGCTGGCGGCGTCGGGTCCCGTGGTCCCGCGCATTCGGTTCCGGCGGCAGCCGAGGAGGTACCCGGGCCCCCATACTCTAGTCTCCCGGTTTAGCCTTCTGTTCGGCCGCGCCGAAGGAGGAGGGACAGGAGGAGTCGTGTCCCAACCCCCGTACGGCACAAAACTTGGGGGAAGGGCTGCACTGGGTGGAGATCCAGGCCCCACCTCAGGTCTCTGAGGGGATGGGAAGGTGGGCCGGAGACATCTCTGTCTCCCACACCAACCTTTCCGACCCCACTGTCTCCTGCAGATGCTGGAGCCTAGCTGCTGGGGCTCCCACCTGAATCGGGCTGTAACCCATAGTCCCCATCCTACTCCAGGGCCAAGCCCAAGGGGGTCTGTTCAGGACTATGGGAGGAGGCTTAAAGCAAACCTAAAGGATACTTTGCAGGTGAGGAGTAAGGTCTATGTAGGCGATCGGACCGTGAGCCAGAATTGTCCTTGTCCCAGGGGCAGGATCACCAGAAACTCCACATGCATGCATGTGCGCTAGTACACATGCATGTGCGCTAGTACACATGCATGTGCCAGCATTAATCAGCCCACAACTTCTGAAAGGAGGTCAGGGCCAGCTTCTGCTCTCATCTTCCTTTCTACTGCACCCTTATTGAGGGCGGTTTCGGGGGACTCGGGCAAGTTCCAGAGTCTGCAGCAGCCCAGGGCCTGGTTCCTATTTGTTTGTCTGTCCAACCCCTCCCAGGCTGGGCGGGGCCTGAGCGGAATACCCCGGACTCAACGAAGACCCTCACCCAAGGTGCCTTCTGTGGGGCCATCAGCTGCAGGGGCTACCCCCATGTCTCCTGAAGAGGTCGGTGAGGTGCCTCTGCAGCTTCCCAGGCCCCCGCTGAGGCCAGGCCGGCTCCAGCAGCTGCGGGAGTCCCTGAGCCTGCGGCTAGGCTCCCTGGACCCCGACTGGCTGCGGCGGTGTCACCAAGTGACCCTAGGTCTTCCAGGGGCATCTGAGGCCTGCCCGCCTGTCCTGGATACAGAAGAGCCACAGCCCCCGACTTCAGGTGTCCCATCTATACTTGGCCCCAGCACGGGCCTGGAGGCACCTTTACAGAGCCCAGAGGCTTTAGGTCTTCAGGCAGCTGGAGTCAGTGCAGGGAGCTCCTCACCAGGCAGCAGTCAAGGCAAGAAGCGGAGATGCAGTGGGGAGCCAGAGATGCCCCCTGCACAGGCTGAGCAGCACAGCAGTCAAGTGGGCCCCCCTTCCAAGGGAGCTGGGACTGCAGTGCAGGCGAAAGACAGTCCAGAGGAGCCCATGTGGTCACAGCCCCTCAGCAGCCCATCAACCCCCAGGTACTACAGCCTCCCAGTAGGGTCGCCTTGAGTTGGGCAAGGGTGAAGAGGGCTATAGGCAGGGCTCACCTGCATGTCCCTTCCAGGCCAGCCGCATGGAACAGGGGCAATTATGTCCGGCTCAACATGAAGCAGAAACGCTACGTGCGGGGCCTAGCCCTGCGTGGCAGGCTCCTCCGCAAGCAGGTCAGATGACGGCAGGCACTCCCCTCTCCCCTCCTGCCTCTCCCTTTCTGACTGTCCTCTGTGCCCCAGCCCAGGTGTGGAAGCAGAAGTGGAAGAAGAAAGGGGAATGTTTTGGAGGTGGTCAGCCCAGAGCCACAGCCAAGGATTCTTGCTTTCGATGTGGGCAGTTCGGCCACTGGGCATCCCAGTGCCTGCAGCGAGGTGAGGCCTCTGTCCTAGACAGCGTGTTTGGTCAGCGCTGCTTGGAGAGGGTGCTGTGCCTTTTGCGGTGGGGACAGCCTGGCTTCAGCAAAGGCTCCCTCAACTTCCCGCCCTAGGTCCAAAACCTGCCCTGGCCCCCCAGGAGGAGGGTGGCGAACACGAAGATGACGTACAAGTGCTGTGCACGTTGGAAGCAGCAGCTCGGAGGACAGGCCCTGCCTGCCCCGGTGAGAGGCGGTGTAGCCGGCAGCCTTCTTGGTAGAACAACGCCAGCCCAGTCTGGGCTCCCACACCACCCTTTCCTGCCCCCAGCAGGTGAGAGCGATGGAAGGCCTGCTGGGCCTGAGTTGCTGGTGCCCACGGAGGGGCCTGTGCCCAGGCCACCCTGTCCACCCCGGACGGTGCCACCACTCTACCTGCCGGGGCCCTTGGGGCAGGTGGCAGGTGAGTGGTAGCCTACCAGCCTAGGGCCTTTACTGAGGGGCGGGGGCAACTCAGGGCCACACTGACCAACACCTGTTTCCACAGAGACACCAGCTGAGGTGTTTCAGACCCTGGAGCAGCTGGGGCACCAAGCCTTCCGCCCCGGGCAGGAACACGCCATCATGCAAATCTTGTCTGGTAAGTATGGCTGCCAAGTGGGCACTCGGGGGTGAGGCTAGCCCACAGAGCAGCACTGCTGACCTCCTTCCCTCCCAGGCCTGTCCACACTGCTGATGCTGCCCACGGGCACTGGCAAGTCCCTGTGTTACCAGATCCCTGCCCTGCTCTACGCCCGGCGAAGCCCCTGCCTCACGCTGGTCATCTCTCCTCTCCTGTCCCTCATGGATGACCAGGTGTGTGGACAGGACCCTTGGGCATGGGCAGAAGGCAGGCACCAGCACCCGTGGCCTCTTTGTCCCCTTGCACTGCTGCTTCTTACCGAAGTCCAGTCCTGGAGCTGTAAGCATCTCAACAGTTTTCAGCCCACCAGCTCTGTCCATATTTCCCTGGCCTGGCAGTGACCCAAGGATAGCAGGGACAGGGCTGGCCAGATCCTCCCCTAAAAGGAGCCATGGGGAAGGGAGATGTCCCCCGTGGGCCTGTCTGTTCCCAGTGCTCCTGAGCTCAGACCCACAGGCGTCTCTGGACTTAGTTCTAGGACACAGGGTCTGGGTGTCTCCTCAGAGGACTTGGGGCAGAGACAGTGGTAGCTGTGGAGCTGAGCAAATTGGAGAGGCATTTGGGATAGGGACAGGACTGCGTGGCCCTCAACAGGCTCTGCTCCCGCACCTGTAGGTGTCTGGCCTGCCCCCAGGCCTGAAGGCGGCCTGTGTGCACTCAGGCATGACCAGGAAACAGCGGGACTCGGCCCTGCAGAGGGTGAGGGCCTCGTGGGGCAAGACCCTTGGGGGCGGCAGGTGGGGTCCTGGGCCGTGGTCCTAACCTTTGGTCCACAGGCTCGGGCAGCCCAGGTGCAAGTGCTGATGCTGTCGCCTGAGGCACTGGTTGGAGCTGGAGCCTGGGGCCTCGCCTGCCTCTCTCAGCTGCCCCCAGTGGCCTTTGTCTGCATCGACGAAGCCCACTGCCTATCTCAGTGGTCTCACAACTTCCGGCCTTGCTACTTGCGTGTGTGCAAGGTGAGCCTCGTCCTGGGTACGGTGGGCAGGCAAATGAGGTGGGAGGGCATCCTCACCAAGCCATTCCTGCACAGGTGCTTCGGGAACACCTGGGGGTGCACTGCTTCCTGGGTCTCACAGCCACAGCCACACGCAGCACTGCCCTCGACGTGGCCAAGCACCTGGGCGTAGCTGAGGAAGCTGTCCTCAGGGGACCAGTCACCATCCCCGCCAACCTGCACCTCTCCGTGTCCATGGACAGGAACCCAGACCAGGTGGGTACACACACACCTGGGAGAGGCCCAGGTTCCTGATTGCTGGCACTGGGCTACAGCTGTGTCTCAACAGGCTCTGGTGACCTTGCTACAGAGTGACCGTTTCCGCACCCTGGACTCTGTCATTGTTTACTGCAACAGACGAGAAGACACTGAGCGGGTCTCTGCTCTGCTCCGCACCAGCCTCCCCGAGGCCTGGGCCCCAGGGCTTGGAGGTGAGCCTGGGACAGGACTGTGCCCCACAGGCCTGCCCAAGCACACACTCCACCAACCGTTTGTGCCCCTGCAGGCCGAGCCTGGGAGGCCGTGGCTGAAGCCTATCATGCTGGCATGTGCAGCCGGGAGCGGCGGCGGGTGCAGCGGGCCTTCATGGAGGGCCGGCTGCGGGTGGTGGTGGCCACGGTGGCCTTCGGGATGGGACTGGACCGGCCAGATGTCCGGGCTGTGCTGCACCTGGGGCTGCCCCCAAGCTTCGAGAGCTACGTGCAGGCTGTAGGCCGGGCTGGGCGTGATGGGCAGCCTGCACAGTGCCACCTCTTCCTCCAGCCCCAGGTGGGTGCCTACCAGCTGCAACTCTCCTGCCTCGCTACCTCCCCCAGCCCAGTGCCACCGCCACACATTCACAGCCATCCTGCTGCAGGGCGAGGACCTTCGGGAGCTGCGCAGACACGTGCATGCCAACGCCACTGACTTCCTTGCTGTCAAGAAACTGGTTCAGCGTGTGTTCCCACCCTGCTCCTGCGTCCAGCGACTGCCGGAGCAGGAGGGAAGCATAAGGCAGGAGAGGCACTTGAGCGAGCAACCTGGCTGTGAGCGGACAGCGCGGTGCCCGGGCCACGTGCGGGCACTCCCCGTGCAGCCGACAGTGCAGGCTCTGGACATGCCTGAGGAGGGTGAGGGACTGGGGCAGGTGCTGTGGGGGGAGTCCCTGCACAGCCCCATGTAGCCTGAGCCCAGTTCTGTCCCCAGTCATTGAGACCCTGCTGTGCTACTTGGAGCTGCACCCACAGCACTGGCTGGAGCTGCTGACACCCACCTACACCTGCTGCCGCCTGCGATTCCCTGGGGGCCCCACCCAGCTGCAGGCCCTGGCCAGCAGGTGAGCACAGGTCCTACCCTAGAGTGGAGACAGGGACAGAGGACATGGGCTACCAATTACTCATCCCTTCTCCTGGCACAGGTGTCCCCCGCTAGCTGCATGCTTGGCTCAGCGGCCACCTGAGAACACAGATGGGGGAAGCAGCTCTGTGGAGTTGAACATGGTCGAGCTGGTAGACTCGATGGGCTGGGAGCTGGCCCTCGTGCGGAAGGCGCTCTGCCAATTGCAGTGGGACCCAGAGCCCGGGACAGGTGTGCCTCGCCCCATGCCCTGCATGCAACCTGCCTGCCAGTCTGCCCATCTGACATGCTCTCTGGCAGGTGTGCCTCGGGATACGGGAGTGCTGGTGGAGTTCAGCGAGCTGGCCTTCCACCTGCACAGCCCTGGGGACCTGACAGCTCAGGAGAAGGACCAGATCTGTGACTTCCTGTATGACCGAATCCGGGCCAGAGAGCAGGAGGCCCTGGCCTCCCTGCGCCTTGAGTTCCAGGCCTTTCACAGGTTTGGGGGAGGGTGGGCAGAATGTGGCCACCCCACTCCTGAGGGCAGCTCTGACGAGCTCATCTCACCCCAGTGTAGCCTTCCCCAGCTGCGGGCCGTGCCTGGATCAGCCAGATGAGGACCGAAGCGCCAGGCTCAAGGCCCTGCTCAGTCACTACTTTGAGGAAGAGAGTCCAGTGGTCGAGGGGGAAGCACAGGGCCCAGAGCCTGGGCAGGCCGAGGTAAGCGTTGGCCCTTCCTGGGCCTGGGGCAAAGTTAGGCAGCCTCACCCATATGCACACACCCACCTCCTGCTTTGTCCCGGGGGCCTGTGGAGCGACTGACCCTGGAAGCTCAAGGTGGCCTGATGTTCCCCCACCCGCAGCTCCAGGACTGGGAGGACCAGATCCGCAGGGAGGTCCGTCACTTCCTATCCTTGTGGCCTGAGCAGCAGTTCTCAGGCAGGGCTGTGGCCCGCATCTTCCATGGCATTGGTGAGGGCCCGGGAGGCTCAGCCCCAACACGGGCACGGGCTGGGGCTGGACCCAGGGCACAGCCTCAGGGCCATGTCTCCCCTTCTACCACAGGAAGCCCCTGCTTTCCAGCCCAGGTGTATGGGCAAGACCGGCGCTTTTGGAGGAAGTACCTGCACCTGAGCTTCCATGCCCTGATGCACCTGGCCACTGAGGAGCTCCTGCTGTGGGGCCGCTGACCACCCTGCGTCAGGCAGGCCCGTTCCCCACATCAAACGGGGGTGTGGACAGGGATGTCTCACAGCACAGAGTGGCAGGTGCAAGACAAAGTCAAGGGAACATCAGTGGCCAGGACAGTGAGCACCTTGGGCAAGGCATACTGCCAGGATTGTGGGGACAAGGATTCCCCCCCCCCAAAATAAAAGATACTGAAGTTTTCTTTAGAGGTCTTCCTTTTGGGTGGGGTGGTGCTACAGTCTCAGGACAGCCTTGGATACCACACACCCCAGAAAAACACAAACAGGCTACACTTAGACTTGGTTTTATTGACTAGTCCAGCAGCCCAGCTCAGGCCAGAATTTTGGGCGCCAGGCCCAGGCCCAGAATGGGCAGGACTGACAGGGCGAGGAAGAACGAGAAGCAGAGGTGTAGCCCCAGGCTGTCCGCCAGGGCTCCTGCCAGGGAGCCCAGCAGCAGCTTCCCCAGCAGCTCCAGTGTGGCCAGGAGGCTGTAATGTGTGGCCTGTGGGGGTTGCGGGGGTCAGATGAGGACTCGCTTGGACCCCAGCCCTGCATGCCCTCAGTGTCCCAGCCATGCCTCCTCACCTGCAGGGTACTCGGTGCCAGCTGGCTACAGCGCATCATCAAGGTGAAGGTGGCAGTTGTGACCAGGCCCCCCAGGAAGTGCTGCAGACACAGGCTCAGCAGAGCTGCCCCTGGGAGGGTGGAGGTCAGCAGGGCCCAGGCTGCACTGTGCTCCTCCCCCCACGGCCAGCCCCTCACCTCTCAGGACAGTGCTGGAGCTCAGCTTAGCCCCCAGAGTGTCCAAGTAGAAGAGCAGGGCGGTCTGGCAGGCCAGGCCCCCAAGGCGAAACTGAAGCACTGATCTCAGCAGGGGCAGCAGCTTCCTGTGGTGGTGAGATTGGGCAGGTCAGGGATGTGGGACAGATCAGAGGGTGAGTAGGGCGGACTAAAGAAGGCTCACCAGTGCTTGGCCAGCAGGGCCCCACCCAGGGACGATCCAGCAATGGAGCAGACCACAGCACCCACACCGTTCCACAGCCCCAGCTCTGGGGCAGTGAGGCCTTGGTCCAACAAAAGGAGTGGGAACAGGCTGCTAGCGCCCTGCTCACCTGTGGGGAGAATGTGAGCAGGTGTCACCTACCTCCCTGTCCACCTGTGGCCTTGACAGTGCTCCCCAGCCAGGCTGCTACCCTGCCTCTGGTGCCGAGAGACCGAGGAAACCGCATCAGCCAAGCTCAGGGTCAGCATGACCAAGGGATTGTGGCTGGAGCTCAGAGTGGCCGTGCAGCTAGAGCTGGAGGACAAGAGGCAAGCCGCAGAACTGGTCTGGGCTCCAACCCACAGGGCATACCCCAGAGAGGGCAGCCCCATGGGTGGGCTCCAGGATTCCTGGGGACCCACCTGGAGCTTTTCCCCCGGGGTGCCCCCCGCCCCCATCCCTGCTGTTGCCTGACTGAAGCCCTCACTCACCCAGCTTGTAAATGAGCACAAAGCCCGCAGTCCACAGGGTCCCAGATATAGCCAGCAAGTCCTGCAGACGCTGCAGGGTGTGGGTGGGGTGTCCCGAGGGCTTGGGAGGGGGCAGCTGTTGCAGAGCCGGTGCACTCCAAGCCAGGGCAGCAGCCAGCCAGTAGGTGGCAGCCAAGAGCAGAAACAGCCGGGGCCAGGAGAGGGTGGGCACAAGGACCAGCAGCCCACCACCGGCCAGCACCGACCCCAGCTTGTAAGCGACCACCTGCACGGTATTGCCAGGCCCCAGCTCCGCTGGCTCCAGGAGCTGCACAGCCAGTGTGTCCAGGGCCACATCCTGCACAGCTGCACTCAGGTTCAGCAGCAGAAGCAGCCCTGCCACCATGACGGGCAGCTCGGCCTGGCCATCTTTGGCGGGAGAAAAGGCTGCCAGCAGCCCACACACCAGACCCAGAGCCGTCGTGCTGAGCGTGAGCCAGGCCCTGGGGGAGCCCCGCGTGTCCACCAGTGGGGCCCACACCAGCTTGAACAGCCAGGGAGCATACAGCACTTTGGCCAGTCCCACGCGTGTCAGGGAGAGGCCACCTGCTCGCAGCAGCACGGGCAGCAGGCCAGACTGCAGCCCATAGGGCAGGCCCTGCACCAGATAGAGGCCGGCCAGGGGCAGCAGCTTCCCACGCATGGCTAGGAGAAAGGAAGGAGAGCTGGGGCCGAGTTCAGGGCCTGCCTGGGGTGGAACGGAGCGGTTCCGCTGGTGGTCTGGCCGGGTCAAGGGTCACACGGCGGCATGGCCTTTGAACTAAGTCAAAGGGGGTTAGGGTTGGACCAGCCGGCGTCCGTACCTCTCTAAAGCGCAAGCCGTCCCCTTTTCCGGGCCCCGCTCCGGCGGCGGGGCGGCCGGGAAACGCGGGCCATAGAGCGACGGAGCGGGCCAGAGCGCCGGCCGTATGCAGGCGCCTCCGGTGGCCAACCTGGGTACTGCGTGCGAGCCGCCGACGGGGGCTGGCCTCCGGGGTAGGGACTAGTAAAGCGACTCACTCTGCGTGTCACACACTCTCACCCCACTCTTCAATCAATACAGGCTGAGCGATACCCATTGGTCCTTGCGCTGCACAGCAGCCCCAGGTGGCAGTTAGGAGGGAAACCAAGGCTTCCTCTTTGAGGCCCCCGGGGGAGAATGAGCCCACCGGAGGCGCTGCGAAGGCTAGAAGGTCACCTCCTCTGGGAGGCCTCCTCGAGCACTCCTCCTGAAGTGAAATTAGGCCTGCGCAGAAGGGCAATCAGGAGACGGGGCGGGGGGGGGGGGGGAGGAGCGCACACAGGTGAGCACACCTCCTCCAAGCAGCCACACGCTCAGCTTTATTAGAGGCCTGCAGGGAGGCAGGGGCCCAGCCCCACGGGCAGCGAGACCCTCAGGCCCCAGGGCGCTGTCAGTCTAGGGCCGCCAGGCCTGGTCCCCAGCAGTACTCAGGAGTATTCACGGGTGAACTTGGAGTGGAACTGGCTCAGCTTTTCCAAAAGGGGACGCAGCTTCTCCATGGAGGGCAGGATGGTCATCCTAAAAGGGGAGCAAGATAAGCGACGAGCAAAGGGTGTGGGATCCCCGGGGAGGGGCTGCGTGGCAGGGCCTCACCGGAAGTGGTAGGTGCCTTCCCGCTGCCCAAAGCCGCTGCCCGGCACGACGCAAATGCCCGTCTCCTCCAGCAGGCTCATGCAGAAGAACATGTCGGGCGCCAGGCCCAGCTCCTGGAGTGTGGGGCGGGAGCGGTAAGGGCGGGGCGTCCCAGACCCGGCCCTCCCTGCTAACTTGCCCAGCCGGGCCCAACGGGCAAAGCACCTCGGCGCGCTGAACCGCGCGCGGAGGAAGCTGTATGCGCGGGAAGGAGTACATGGCGCCCTGCACCGGGTTGCAGCGGATGCCAGGAGCCTCGTTGAAGACCTGCTCGGTGAGCTTGGCCTTGGCAGCCAGCTCGGCCAGCACCGCCTGCCTCTCCTGCGGAGAGAGGGCCCATCAGGTGGGGGAACAGTGCCCCGCAGCCCAGCAGGCTCGCCGCCTCAACCTCCCCTCCACGACCCCCTCCTGCTCACCGCCTGGAACTGTCTGAAGGAGGGGTCCGAGGGTGCAGGCGGGCTGACCACCATGTCAAGCACGACCTGGCCGGGCAGGGGCGGGCACAGCCGCACGCTCATCAGCTTCTGCATCTGCTGCTGCACCGCCGCATCCATGTTCACCACCTCCACGTAGCCGCCGCGGAAACCGCACCTGGGGGCGAGGGCGGGCGTCCAGGCAGGGCCGACAGAGGCGGGCGGCCGGGGTCACAGAGCCCCCGCTCATCTGGCTCGCACGTACTCGCCCATGTAGCCCTTGGAGACTGAGTGGAAGGAAGCGAGTTCCTGCTGCGTCGCGTACGGAGGCCCCATCTCAATGAGCACCTTCTTAAACGAGTGGAACTGAGAGCCTTCGGCGTACACGTTGTCCTGGTACACCTGGACGAGTGACGGGTGTCACTGGGGGCGCCCATTCCTGCCCTTCCACCTGCTACCCCATGTGCCCCTGCCAGCACCTCATCAGCCATCAGGAAGAGCTGCTCCTCGAAGGCGAAGCGGATCACGGCCTCGATGCACTCGCGGGTCTGCACCTGCCCTGGGGCACGGGCAGGGGGTGGAGGGGAGACGCGGCAAGTCCGGGGTTAACCGAGAGCGCGCACTGCTCTCCACGGGTTGGTGGGGCGGGGAGGCGGGGCAGAGAGGGGCAGGGCCTGGGCGGAGTGAGGGACGCACCGGTGGGGTTGCCCGGGTTGATAATGCAGAGCGCGCGCGGGCGGCAGTGGTCGCACGCCTGGTGCAGCGCGCGCCGCAGTTCCGCCACGTCCAGCGCCCAGACGCGCTCCTCGTCCAGGTAGTAGTCCACCTGCACAGCGTCGAGCTCTGCCAACGCGGCCGAGTAGAGCGGGTACTGAGGGACGGGGATGAGCACGCCCGTGCGCGTGCGACCCTCGCCGGACACCAGCAACTTCAGCACTGTCTGCGAGCGGGATGGGGAGGCGGCATTGGCGGGGCCGGGGCCACACCCGTCTTCTCCACCCCAACCCCGCGCCGCCGTGCCAGGAGGAGCCTGGCCGGCAGGCTGCACACAAAGAGCCATGGCGTCCTCCTGCCCTGGCCCCTGCCTACCACGATGGCGTCACTGGCCCCCGTGGAGAGGAAGATGTTGTTGGGGTCCGCGGGTATGCCTCCATCACGCCGCTGGATGTACCGAGCCACATCCTCTCGGATCAGCTGGACTCCGGAGCTGGTGCTGTAGGCCCCTGGCCCAGGGAGTGGGGCAGGACCGGAGAGGACAGGTGAGGTCCCGAGAGGATCCTCCTCTTCCCGTGGGTGGACCCACCCCCTCCCCCACCCCTCCCCACCCCTCCCCCAGTTTCTGCTCCTCCCTGGGGCCTGGCCCTGGTGTTTACCTAGACTGTGGCCCCCACAAGCCTGCAAGATGCTCTTCGCCCTTCTCTTGGTATCTTCGGGGAAATCGGGGCTGTTCAGGAGGTCAGGGTGGATGCAGAGAGCCAGGACCTGAGAGACGCAAGTGCTGAGTCCAGGGCATATAGGCTGCAGGTGGGGGCGGGGGGGGGGGGTTGCCAGGGCAGTGTGAGCCTCACCTGGCGCAGGAAGGTGATAGGTTTCTGGCCCATGGCTTGTGCGTCTCCGATGTTGGCACGGATGACCTCAGTGAAGGGCTTCTTCACACCCTAGGAGGATGGAGGCAGGGACATTGAGAATGGGCCTTAGGGATCCCCCAAACCCTGGTCCTCTGTGCCCCTGGACTGCCCAGGCTGGGCCTGGAGGGCAGTGGTGGGGCCCAGGCCTATACCTGGCGCAGCTCCTGCTCCAGCTCCAGGGCACGCAGCACAATGGGGCCTCGAACAGCATACTCCACCCTCTTAACACGTGGGTTCATGGTGTCCAGCGTCAGCACCTTCTCCTTTGGCCGGTTCGTTGCAGCCTGGCTGTGCTCTCCTGCCCTCGAGGCCATGACCCTGCTCACACCAGGCAAGAAGGAGGCTCAGCAGGACCCAAAAGCTGGGTGAAAAATGGTCCACTCAGTAGGCCAGGGCTGCAAAGGGTGAGCCTGGGTAGGGGCTCAAGGTAAGAGGGCACCCTCTTCACGGCAGCCTCCTAGCCCCACTGAAAGGGAAGGGAAAGGCTAGAAGAGGAGCTGGGGCCTGGGGCCCCGCCCTACCCACTGGGCAGAGCTCTTCCCCAGGGAGCCTCAGGAGTGGGTGAGGAGGTGGGTGGGGCTTGGGGCTCTGCCCAGTGCCCTGTCCCAGTGACAGGGGAGCAGGAGACCCTTGTGGGGAGTAGGGACAGACGGTTCGGGAAGCTCTGAGGAACTGGGTCTGGAGAGGAGGTGGGTGGGAATGCCCCAAGGGGGTCGGCAGAGGTGGGAGAGGACAGGTTTACCCCAGCAGGCCTCGGAAGAGGCCTGGCCCTTTCAGGCCCCCCATCTTCTCTTGGTTCAGCAGGCCTGTCTCCCAGGTAACCGAGACAGGCCTCAGGAATCCAGGGGTGTCGGGGGATGGGGCTGAGGTGCGTGGACAAGGGTTCCATCTGGCCCCTCCTGGGCTGGTGGCCGTGACCAGGGGCAGCAAGGGCCCTGGGGTCAGACCCTGGTTGCCATCAGGACTTGGACGTCAGAGTCTCTGGGCTGGGGTGTTGGGGAGGAGCCCTTGGATACCTGCAACTCTTCGCCCTCTCACCAGGCCAGCCTGGGGCTGCCCTTGGACCACACCTCAGGCTAGGTGACCTCTGCTCTGCTTTCTAGTCGCTGCTGATTGGTGGAGAGTGGGGAGTGAGCAGTGATAGGCCCTCAGGGCCCCACCTCCACAGGCCCTGCCCAGGGATGGCTACCCCCTGCTATGGCATCTGAGGCTGAGGGTCAGGAAGCCTGCCCTCGGAGTTAAGCTCTGGGCTGCTGGCTGGGCCAGGGGGCAGCCTTAGCTCCTCTGCACTGGCTGGCTGGGGAGGACACACAGAAGCCCAGGCGCTCGCCTCTCTCACCTTGCACCTTTCTGCTCTGCTGTTACTTCAGCCTTCCAGCACACAGGCCTGTCCTTCTGGCCCTCGGGGCAGAGTACAGGCTAATATGGGCCCAGCCCCGCCCACCCCCTGGCAGCAGGGCTCAAGTGGCAGCCCCGGTGGCAGGTGGACCTTGGGCAGCGGCACAGGCCCCCACACTAAATTTAACCAGCAGCCTAGCCCTGGCCCTCTCCCAGTGGACGCCCCTCCCACCACCAATGCTCAGGACGGGCTGGCCCCTGTGACACAGGCCTGACCAAGTGGTTGTCCAGCGGGGAGGGAAGGTGACCTGACCCCATGCCACCCAGGGCTGGGGGCCGTGCAGCACTGCTCTCCAGGGGAACATGAGCAGGCAGTGCCCTCAGCCCTCCCACGCAAGGCCCCTAAGGGGCCCCTGTCACCCCAACCAACACACTGTGCCCAGCCAGCTCAGAGCCTGAGCGGCCAACTGCTGGCCCTCTCTGCCGGCCCAGGGAAAAGCTGGCAGCCAGGTTCCGAGATCAGGCCACAGGCCAGGAGTGGGAACCTGCCCCCCTCCCCACGTGTCTGATGCCAGCCGTACACAATACATCTGGCTCAGGCCCCTCCCTTCCCAAACCAGGATTGCTGCTCCGAGGCCATGCGTCATTGGTCCCCAGGGAGGGTCCTTCCCAAGCAGTTTCAGAGCAGCCTGAAGGACTCGGGGAAGGCAGGCCGCAGCAGGCCACAGGCCTCGCACCCACACAAGGGCTGGGCTGCCACCACCAGCCCTAGCAGAGAACAGGCCCAGACAGGTGCTCACAGGGACAGCGCGCCCAGGCCCAGGGACACGGGAGCTCCCGCCAAGGGGACGGTGGCCCAGCTGAGACACAACGAGGCAAGTGGCAGAAGGGCTTTTTATCAAGAGTGAAACAAGGTCTGTGGCGGCAGGTGCCTCCAGATGTTGCTTCTGCCACAGGACTGTTCCTGGGTGAGGAGGCAGAGTCCTGGGTGGGGGCCCGGGGAGGCCCAGCACTGGCTGCCCGTCCCCAAGGTGCAGGTCAGGGTTTGGGCACCTGCCCCTCACATGAGCAGGCAGCAGGGCTTCTTCTCCACGGGGGCCTCCTCTGAGGGGGCTGTGAGCCTGAGCAGGGGCGGGTCTCCCACAGCCCTGGAGCCACACTCGGGCAGGGGTGCCTCGGCCTCCGCAGGCAGTTGGGACCCAGGGGCCTCGGGCCCGTCAGGCACGGGGCGCTGCAGCTTAGCAGCCGCTCGCTGACGCTTGAGCTCCGCCAGGGTGTGGTGGGCCTTGGCCCGGCCCAGGGTGTCAGGGGCTGTGCTCTCCAGGGGGCTCAGCTGGTAGGAGACACTCCGGTCCAGCCGCTTGGAGTACAGGTGCCGTCCCGAGGGGCCACCCACGCGGCCGTTGTGTGGCCTGGACACCTCAGAGTTGTCCTCCTGTGAGGGGAACGTGGGCCCCAGAGGCCATTATGAAGGGTGCCGCCTGGCTGCCCCTGGCCGTGGGCCCCCCACTGTCCAGAGGCAGGCAGGAGGGCAGGGTGCCTGCCAGGAGTGTGGGGCAGGGTCATAGACCCCACTGGCTCCTGGGATGGAGGCCTGCCCCACAGGAGGGTGGGGAGGCGCTCACCTCGGGGGGTGGTGGCCTGAGTTCAGTGTCTGTCTGGCCATCCTCATCCTCCTCAGGAGGCTCTGGGCTGGTGGGAGGTGGCTGTTGCCACACGATGGCCTCCTGGGCGTGCTCCTTGCGGTACAGGCTGGTGCGCTGGGTCAGACTCACCCGCCTCACCACCTTCCTGGGGAGGGCAAGGCGAGAGTGGGGGAGGACACCGCCCGCCCTGTGGACTCTGCCTCCGGCTCCAGCTGGCACAAGGGCCGATGCCAGCAGGGGCACAGACCCGGGCACAGCCAGCAAGGTGTGGGCAGGTACAGGCTTGGGGAGGGCAGGCGCTCACCCCCGGCTGCCAGCGCTGGAGGCGCGGCGGCGCGGCAGCGAGCGCTGGCGACCTTGGGCGCGCAAGAGCGCCTCGTGCTTGTGCTTCAGCTCCAGCAGCTTGGCTCGCACCTCCTCATCACCGCACACGTCTGGGGGGGGAGTGCAGATGCTCAGGGGTGCCCTCCTGCCAGGCACCGGCCCCAGAAGGAGGAGGAGGAGGAGGAGGAGGCCCCGACTCACCAAGAGGCGTCTCCTCCATCAGGGACTTCCCGTTGAGGTCGGCACCATGTGCCACCAGCAGCTCCACCAGGTGCACCTATGGCCAGCGAGCCCAGGCTGCTGAATGCTCCAGCACCGCAGGCCCACCCCAGCCCTGCCACCCAGCCCCACGCCCACCTGGCCCCAGTAGGCCGCAGCGTGCAGCGGCTCCCAGCCGTCTCGGTCCTTGGTGCTCAGACTGGCCCCGTGTTCCAACAGCAGGGCAGCCGCCTCACTGAATCCATTGGCAGCAGCGACATGCAGCTGTAGGCAGATGTCGGGCTCTGAGTCCTGGCCCTCATCCCTCCAGTGGCAACCTCCTCCTCCTCCATCCCCTAGCCTCGTCCTCACCAGCGTGGCCCCATGGTCCCCAGGGGCATCCAGGTCCGCCCCTGTCTGCAGCAGGCTCCGGATGTCCTCCAGCAGGTGCAGCTCTGGCAAGGCCCGGGCTGCCTCAATGCTGTCCTGGGTGATGCCTGCAGGGCAGCAGGCTCAGAGCCAGCCTCCCCAACCCCCACGGGCCAGCCTGGCAACAGGTGGGGCCGCACACACCTCGGTCAGCCATGGCCGTCTCAAGACAGTCCAGCGTCTGCTCGTCCTCACACAGGTCATAGGGCATGTTCCCATCTGTGTTGACCGCCAAGAGGTCAGCACCCCTGAGGGAAAAGTGGGTGGAGTGTGGCCACAGGGCTCCTCTTACCTTCTCCCCCCCCCCCAGGGAGGCCTCCAGCCCCTACCAGCCCAGGGCCTCTCTCCAGGACACTGGGAGGCCGCCACAGAGGAGGCCCAGGCCCCAGACGCTGTTGGGAAAGGCTGCCCCTCAGCCTTGGGTCCCATCTCAAGCCAGGTGAGATGTCCCACAGTCTCTACCTGTGTCTCCAGGTTATTGGTACCCATCAGCCCCTGTGAACATGCACGGTGGGCCCACCTGCCAGGAGGGGGTGCCAGAACTCTGGAAGAGCCCAGGTGCCAAGACAGGCCCACAGAGCTTCACACCCGCACCGGCCCCACACACCACCCCACCAAAGCCTGGGCTGGTCCGCAGGCAGTCTGAGTGCCCTATTTACTGGAGGGTCAGAATCGGGGGCCATGGCAGGAAATTCCTAGATCCTGGTGAGGCCGACCACTGTCCAGCCCACCTCACTGTTAAAGGCCCACCTGAGTCCACGTACCCGCTCCCTCCTGGCCAATCCCACCCTCCTCACTGACCAGAATGGTATTTCTCTGTACAGACCCTGGAGAGGCTGGGAAGCCAAAGCTGGAGGTCAAGACCTACCGTCAAGGAACTCCCAGATTCCTAACAGCACCTGGCAGGACACAGCCAGTGGGGCAGACAACCGCACTCCCCTGAGTGCCCGTGGCCCCTGCCCAGGCCCAGCTCTCCCTGCCAGGATGCAGGCAGTGAGGAAAGGTGAGGGGGGACAGAAGAAGCAAGGGCACCTTTCCTGGGGGCCAGACACCGGGGCTACGTCTGTCTCAGCACGAACTGCCTGCCCTGCTCCATCTCCGACACAAAAGCCATTCTAGCCACACCTGCCCCTGGCAGGTCCTACCGGGCAATGAGCATCTCCACCAGGTGCAGGTGGCCACAGGTGGCTGCGGCGTGCAGGGGTGTCCAGCACTCACTGTCATGGGCGTTGACTGTGGCCCCGGCCTCTAGGAGCTGCTGTGCCATCTCCCGGAAGTCGTCAATGCAGCTCTGCAAACCATGCAGCCTGAGCCCCAGGCCAGCCCGCAGCTGCCCCCCTCCCTCCCCCACAGCACTGACCTGGTGCAGGGCTGTCAGACCATCCTCATTGGCCAGGTCAGGGCTGACCCCATCCTCAAGGAACTGGTGGACTGCAAAAACGGGGAGGTGTGCTCAGGATGCAGGGACAGAGGTCCTACCACAGGCCAGCACCACCCTGGCCAGGTCCATGCCGGCAGGGGCCCAGGCCATCTGTGGTGCTGCAGCTGGGGGCCAGAGGAGGGTAAGGAAGGTGATGGTGCAGGTGGCACGGGACCCTCTGTCCTAGCGGGCCTCACAGGGTGGTCCTCTGCCTCCAACCCCCTGGATCCTGGCACTCCAACCCTCAGGCTCCCAGAATGCCCCCTCTAGTGTGACAGACTGTCCCCCACTGGCCTGTGTGCTGGCACCCTCCCCTCACCATGTCCCATGTCTCCCCTAAGCCTTCCCCACTGGCAGACCACACATCTGCCCTTCCCTAGTACCTGCAGCCACCTCCCTGCACTGTGGGCTCCCTGCCCTGCTGCAGCCTGGAGTGGGGGGCCTGAGGCACCCAGACTGCCCCCCAGGGTCTCCCCATGAGCAGAACTGGTCCCACCCTCACTCCTCAGAAGTCCCACCCAGAGCCCAGGCTCTTGCCAAGGTCACCTAGGACCTCCTTGATGGCCTGGACCTCCCTGAGGGGGCTTGACAGGCTGCACAAGGGTGCCCCCTCTTTCCCACAGGTCCCTGGGGCACACCCACCATGCCCTGTCCACTTCCCTTGCTTCAGGCCGTCTGCACCCCAGCCTCTGAGGCAGAGGACCCTCCCCTGGGGGGGAGGCAAGAAGAACCCCCAGGAGCCTCAGGGAGGGCGCGGGTCTGCCTGAGTATGTGGGCACAGGGAGGGGCAGGGGGGCTGCCAAAGCTCAGGCCAGGAAGGTTCTGATGGCCAGACAGAAGTCCAGGAAACCAGCCTGTGTGGGGAGCACCCTGGCAGGAGGCAGAAAGACTGGGCTGCCCCCAGCCTGCTGGAGCCAAACCCTGGGTGCTTCAGGCTCCTGAAAGCCCAACCACCTTGGCCCTGACTCCATAGCAGGAGCCCTGCATGCTGCCCCCGCCCCTGCAGCCCACCACTGGGCCAGACCCTGAGCCCATATAAGGTGCAGCCATGTCTTTGGCAGGTCTCACAAGGACTGTGCAAGGGTGACAAGGACAAGGTTCAGGCCACGCACTCCCCTGGGGTCAGCCACACTCACCTTCTTCCAGGTCGTTTCGGGCAGCAGCCTCAAGCAGGGTGACACTGGGAGGGAAGAGGACCCGCTTCTGAGGCCTGCCTGCAGCTGCCTCCTTCCACGGCCGCTCCCTGCGGCCCTCCCTGCCCTGGGCCTCCTTTTCAGCCTGGGCCCACATCTTCACCTGCTGGGCTCGGCGCTTCTGGGCGTGCTTCAGCCGCTCCTGAGTGCTCATCCTGCCCACCATGGGCATCTCTGCCAGCAGTTCCAGGTGCTCGGCCATGGCGGGGGCTGCCTGCCGGGGGGGCTACTCTGGGCACCAGACAGGGGAGTGAGGGGGCCAGGCTGGGCCTGAGGGGCGGGGCAGCTGGCTGGACTGGCACCCTTGGGGGCATCCCCTCAAGGCTTGGTGCCCTCTGCCCCTGGCAAGGCTGGGTCAGGAGGTTCCACTCCGTGACCAGGCCCAGGGCTGAGCAGCCTGACGGGCACAGGCTCCTGGGAGAAAGGGCAGTGAGGGAGCCCTGGCAGCTTGGCTGCTCAAGGGCAGGGCCTCCCGCCCTCCCTCCTGGGGTCAGGGTGCACAGCCGGCAAGGAGCCGCAGGGCCTGTCCGTCTCAGTCCAGGGTCTGTAGCTAGTTGTCCCGACGATAAAGTTGCAGCTTCCTGGCACGTTGCCGAAGGGGCAGGGAGGGCAGGGCAATGGGCAGAGAGGGCCCTGGGAGTAATAGAAGGACCCTCTCCTTCCAGGCCTCAGGAGCCCAGGTGGGGCAAGAGAGCAGCCATGGGCCCGCCTTCCCTGCCTTCCGCCTCCTCCTGCCTGCCTCCCAGGGTCAGTGTGTGGGGCCCTGGCAAGGAGGTGCGGCAGGAGGGCGGGCGCCTCAGCCAGCAAGGCCAGAGCAGGGTGTGTACTGGGCGTCCAGGGCACCGCACGCACAGCTGGTTCGGCGGCTGTCTTCAGGGGGGCGTCCCCTCTGTAGGAGTCCTGGGTGGGTGGCCAGGCCACAGACAGCAAGTGGCTCCAGGGGCCTGAGGAGGAAGAGGAAGCACATGGAGGCTGGCTCGGGGTGGGGCTGGCTGGGCTCCCAGTGGCTTAACAGGTGAGCCCAGGCTCTGCCCTGTGAGAGGTCCCCCTCCCTGATGCCCACGGTGAGCCCTGCTGGACAGCAGTCCTGGTGGGGGTGGCAGGAGCTTGCTCTGCCCCATTCTGACTCACATCGAGTTTTGGGAACCGGGAAAGGGCTGAGAAGGGAGAAGGAGGCTACCCTCCAGGCTCAGGCACTTGCTGCCCTGGTCCCCACATCTGACCTGCCTTTTCCCCAGGCTGGGCCAGACAAGGTTGCCTTCTCCTTGGGCTCTGCAGGAACTGCCCCAAGGGCAGGCCCCGTCTCCTAGGCCCCAGCGCATTCAGACCAACACCCTGGCTCCTCACTGCCCAGCGGCTGGGCTTCTTCCTCCCTGTGTCCCCAGCTCAGTCCGGTGAACACCCTGGCCAGACACCCTGCGCTGCAATAAAAGTCCCCATCACGTGGACATGGGCCAGGTTGCCTGCTGGGCTGGGATCTATTGTACCAAGACAAGCAGGAGTTAGGCTGGGGCACAGCCACGTAGAGTCCACCGTGGCCTGACCTGCCCAGCGCCCCTGGTGTGGCTGTTGTGTGTGGTCAGGAGACTCACCTCAGGACGTCCCGGCGGCATTCCGCCCAGAAGGTGCTGGCCCACAGCTACCTGGGAATCCCGATCCTCCCCCAGCCAGGCCTTGGGGACATCTAGAGACCTACACGGCATCCTCTGGCCACACTTGCACTGAGGACACTCAGTGAGTACCCCCTTATTTCTGGAAGGGAACCGTCCCTCCAGCCGCAGGGCCTCTGGTGCACCCAGCACCTCACTGAACAGGAGCAGCCTGCCCCCGACTGTGTCCCTGACCTCTGCAAGCCTGGCCTCAGTGCCTTCTCAAGGACGGGACTGGGGCCAGTCGGGCCCAGGACAGAGCTTTCCAGGCAGCACCTCTGCAGACTCTGGGGGCCAGGAGCAGACAAGCTGTGCAGACTCGCTGCTTTCCCCCAAGTCCCTGCCTTTGCCCCGGGGAACACAGCCCTCTACAGGGAGAAAGGTTGGGAACCAGTTCCTGGGGCACCAGCCAGCTCCCCAGACAATCCTGGGATGCACCAGAGCTCTCACACCCCTGCACGCCACTCACAGCCCCCCCTTTGCCTGAGAGCTGGGACCCCCCCCCCCCCCCCCCCCCCCCACACACACACAGCTTCGAGGTGGGACTTTTACCCCTGCGGGCAGCCTCTGACCTCCCCAGGGAAGCCAACCCACATGGCCCACCCTGAGGGACCAGGAGCAAGGGGCGGGCACGCTGCCCTTGGCCTGGCTTGCAGGCTTCAGCCTCAGTCCGGGCAGGACCCACAGAGAACGCAACCCCAGGGACCGTGGCGCCCCAGTGAAGCACAGCGCAGGGTCCAGGGGCTGGTTTCCGGTCTCCAAGATGATGCCAATGGCGGAGCCACTGCCTGACCTTGTGAAATTTAACAAAACTTAGGAGATGCCATTATTTTATATAAGAAGAGAGATTCTGATACCCATGGCCTACAGAAAACAACCTGGAACAGCAACTGGCTTTGCACGCAGAGCACACGCTGCCTTTGATTTTCTCATTTGAAGGCCGTTTGTGGGAATTCCTCAGAGCAGGTTCTGGACAGCTCCCCACCCGCACCCCCGCACCCCGCCCAGCCCCACCCACCCACCCAGTGCAGGGGGAGGGAAGGGCGCTGGCTGAGACTGTGTACCTGGCCCCTGCCAGGCCCCAGCACGGGACAGCTCTCGGGCCTTCTGCCCTCAACTCTGGTGGGCCCTCCTCACTGAAGCCAACATCTCTGGGCCCCTTCAGCCACACTCCTTGCTGGAAGCGGCCAGAAGGCAGTCTCCAAGCAGCCCTGGGCAGCTAGACCACATCCTCTAAAAGAAAAGAAGTGCCCTAGGTGACCGGGTGGGCAGTCAACCCTGGGACCATTTCCACTGAGGGGGCCCCAGTGCCTGGGGCCTGGCTCCTCACAGTGGGAGCCCCCAAACCCTGCCTGTTGCCCGGAGCCACAATCAGCCAGTCTGGGAACAGCCTCCCGCCCTGGGAGCCTGGCCCCTCAGCAAAGCCAGGAAGGCCAGACCAGCTCAGTGGGGTCCCACCAAGTGGCCGCCACACCACACCCAGGCTGAGGGGGCTCAGCAGGGCAGCTCCGCCCCTGTCTACAGAGCTTCCCCCAAGCCTCCCTGGAATGTCACAGAGATTATCTGGATGACTTTTCCCAGTTCTCAGCTCTGTGCCCAGACCAGCTGCATCCGGTGTGGAGCCAGGTGGGAGGAGCCTCCCGGGGGGACAGTGGCCACTGCCAGGCACCTGCCCTCGGGGACGGGAGGCCCTGAGGCCCGCCTGCCAGCCCAGGCTGTGTCCTAGCAGGTCCTCCCCTGGCTGGTCCCTGTTGTCCCCATTTTCCATGTGGGGAAACAAGCTATGCCTAAAGGCAGAGCCCCCCCGGTAACTGTCGCACCACACCGCCCCTCAAACCCACTTCACAGCACCTGTGAGAGCAAGAGACAGGGTCGGGGAGGGGCAGGTGGGGGGAGGCAGACCCTCAGAGCAATGTGGGAGATGGCGCAGCCTGGCCTGCAAGCCCAGGGCCCGTCCACCTCCCTGGCGGTGGGGGCCTCACATCTGTTTGCTTAGGCTTGTGGGAGTAGGTTCCCACCACCTGCAACCAGAAGAGCTGGCTTTGTCCGCAGCATCATCTATGATGGCAAAACAAAGGGAGCTGCGCAGGCGCCTAAGAAAAGTGAAGCACAGCATCATTCTGCCAAAAGACACACACAGACGAGTCCAGATGAAGTCCCAGTGGGGGCTGTGTCACGGTCAGCAGGCCTCTGATGCGGAGTGGATGCTGCCCTGGTTAAAGGGCAGTGGGCAGGGTGGTGGTAGGGACCCCATCCTCTACCCCTGGGCAGTCAGGGCACCTGTGGTAGCGTGGACTCTAGGGGGTGCTGTAACCCCACTGGGGTGCCAGGCTCCCAGCACTTATGAAGGCTCCTGCCCCGCCCTGCCCCAACTGGGTGGCCCGGAAGGATGTCCCTGCCAAATGCGCCCACTGAGAAGGCCTGAGGGCCCCACAGCGGCCTTCCAGGCAGGCAAACTCCAGGTGCTCTGTGTCCTGGTCTAACCTTCCCCACTGAGGACAAGCGGATTAAAAGCACACTCACTGTCTGTCTGGCCAGCTTGGTGCTGGCACCTGGACAGGGAGGCACTTGGTCACGTCTGCGAGGGGCCGGGGGCCAGGCAGGTGCCCTCTGGCTACTGAGGACCAGCTGGGACACTGAGCCGCACCGTGTGTGGCAGCAGGCCTTGGAGAGGTGGCCTGGCACAGCACAGGAGGCGGGACACACTTCCTGGCGGCCACCTGCCCAGGGTGCATGCTCTGGGTCCCTCAACAAGCCATCCTCTCTGCCCTGCTCCACCCAGCCCAGCCTGGAGGTAAGGACAGGGAACAAGAGTAACAAGGACAGGCCCTGCTTTTAGCGACCACTCAGGTGGCCGGACTGCTGAGCCACAGAGGAGGTGCTGAGGCACCTACAGAAATGCGCCAGGCCTTAGACCCCACACACTACTTCACAGCACCGCCCTGCAGGTCCGCCTGCACAGGTGGTCCTTCTCAAAAGAAAACAAACATTTCTGTCTTTTTAAAAGGAAAGGACCCTGGCTGGTGTGGTCAGTGGATTGAGCACCAGCCTGTGGGTGGGCAGAGGTCATAGGGTGGCCATGGGGTGGGCCTGTGTGCCTAGACCGCCGTGAGGAGGAGGAAGCAGCCCTGGCAGAAGGCCGAGACAGGGCCCTGGGGTGAGCTCGAGGCAGGCTGAGGTGCTGAGGACATGTGACCGGCAAGGGCAGCGAGGCAGGTGGCTGGTGCTTCACACTGGTGTGGAGACCAGGGGAGGAGCAAACCTGGGGGTGCTGCTGTGGGCCCCCTCACCATGGACATCCTGTGAGGCTCTCACCTGCCCTCAGCAGGCCTGTTCTGGAGTGTTCTAGAAGCTAATCCTGCAGCACTACCATCAGGCCCCTTGCTACAGCGCTTTTAGGAGAGGAAAGGGTGGAAATGACCTCCCAGTCTATCAAAGAGGGCAGATTAAACAAGCCCCCGGTGGGGGGGGGGGGTTGCATGGAAGCTCCTTGTGCACTGCCCTGGGGAGGGCGCCACGAAATGGTGTTTGTCTAGTGAAAGGCACGACACCCACGTGCGCTGCCCCGCCTTTTATGTAAAGAGGAATGAAATGGGAATATCAGATTAACATCCGTGACGCGAGACACGGCTGACAGTGGTCACGGGACAGGCGGAGGGAGCGGCAGGCGGGCAGGACGTGTGCTTCACGTCATTTCCGTCGTTTGACTTTTGAGACCTGTGAAAATAAACTTCAACACGACTTTAAGCACTCTGCTTTGGGGGCAGGTGTGCACACCTACTGCAGGTCAGGTCGGGCTGGGAGGGCCTGGGTATCCAGCATCCTCTGTCCCTGGCCAAGGAGCTGGCCTCTGCCCAGCAGGCTGAGGGAGCCAGAGGCTTTCAGACAGATGAGTGATGTGATCAGATCCGGGGCAGGGAAACTCCCAGGAGAGACGCTGGCACCTGCACACCCACCGGCAGGCGTGGGCAGCAGAGGGCAGAGCAACCAGGGAAGGGTGGGGAGGGCTGTGGGATGCAGACTAGGGAAGGAAGACGGGCCCTGAGGGGTGGGACTGAGTAGTGACCAGAGTGAGGTAGAGCCAGGAAGCCCAGGAGCGACTGGTCAGCAGAAGCAAGAGGAAGACCAGAGTGGCCTCCGTAGGGAGCCGGCTGCCTGGGACACAGGGCAGGGCCCGCCTCCCGTCGCAGACACACCAGACACAGTGCAAGGAACAATGAAACCACAGATGGGAGGGAATGAGCAGAGGGACAGCCTCTCTAAGCCTGACATAAAACCCAGAAATCTCAAAGAAAACTGATTAATCCGATTACATTGGATTTTCAAAATGTCTGCACTGTGCAAACAAAAGCAAACCCACCGTGTGCGCCCCCGAGGAGGGCCCCACGCCGTCACCTGACCTCCCTCCTGAGCTCCAGGAGCCCTTCTCTCATCTCTGTAACTTGTGTCCTGAGCCCATTTCTTCTACCGGTCACTTCTTCTACCTCTATGGCTTTTTGGGGGGTTATTATTTTCTTAAAGATTTTATTTATTTTTAGAGAGAGGGGAATGGAGGGGGAAAGAGAGGGAGAGAAACACTGATGTGCAGTTGACTCACACACACTGGGGACCTGGCCCACAACCCAGGCACATGTCCCAACTGGGAATTGAACCAGCAACGCTTTGGGTCTCAGGCTGAGGCTCAATCCACTGGGCCACACCAGCCAGGGTCCTCTATGACTTTCTAAATAAATTTTCTCTTTTAGTTAAAATATATATACATATACACACATATACATACACACACAGAAAAGACAGATAGTCAACTGGGCCAAAACATTTACAATAAATCAATAAATGTGACGAAGTGGTCGGGGGTCTGTCATCAGGGGCGCACATGGTGGGCAAAGAGCAAGAGAGCTCACAGGACAATGACGCAGATCACAGCGAAAACACCCAGGCAGTGAGCACGCGCAAACGAAAGTGGGACACACTCAGGACTGCTCGGGTGGCCGGACTGCTGAGCCACAGAGGAGGCGCTGAGGCACCTACAGAAATGCGACAGGCCTTAGACCCCACGCACTACTTCACAGCACCGCCCTGCAGGGCCGCCTGCACAGGTGGTCCTTCTCAAAAGAAAACAAACATTTCTGTCTTTTTAAAAGGAAAGGACCCTGGCTGGTGTGGTCGGTGGATTGAGCACCAGCCTGTGAATCAACCAAAGGGTTGCAGGTTTGATTCCCAGTCGGGGCACAGGCCTGGGTTTCGGGCCAGGTCCCCAGCAGGGCATGTGAGAAGCAACCACACACTGATGTGTCTCTCCCTCTCCCCCTCCCTTCCCCCCTCTCTAAAAATAAATAAATAATCTTAAAATTTTAAAAAAAGATGCCCTGACCAGTATCAATCAGTGGACTGGACATCAGCCCACAAGGTGAAAGGTTGCAGATGACTCTTGCCCAGAGCACCTCCCTGGGTTGCAGACTGGGTCTCTGGTCAGGCACCTATGAGAAGCAACTAATAGATATTTCTCTGTCGCATCGATGTTTCTCTCCCTCTCATTCTCCCTCCCTTCCCCTCTGTCTATAAATAAAATATTTTAATTAATTAATTAATTAAAATGAAATAAAATGTTTATTTTTAAAAGATTTTATTTATTTATTTTTAGAGAGGAGGAAGGGAAAGAGAAAGAGAGGGTAAGAAACATCAGTGTGTGGTTGCCTCTCATGTTCCCCCTACTGGGGGCTCTGGCCCACAACCCAGGCACGTGTCCCTACTACGACTCAAACCTGCAACCCTTTGGTTGGTTCACAGGCTGGTGCTCAATCCACTGAGCCACACCAGCCAGGGCTAATCTTTATTTTTTAATCTTCAAAAAAAAAAAAAAACACAAGAAAGAAAAGGGATCAGGAGATAAGAGGACTAAGCAGTGATCCCCATGAGAGGAAGGACCCCGGGTTGGCTAGGACAGGGAGGAAGCCTGCCTCCCGGGAACCTCAGCTCAGATAGGAGGGAGGTGAGGGGGGCTCAAAGTAAGCAGTGCAGAGCAGGGGCTCCTGGCCTGCTCCCCACACTCTCCCTGAGACCCTCCCTGGAGCCCTGGGCTCAGCCCTGTCCCTCACGGCCTTCGCTGTCCTGCGGGGCCTGGCTCCCCTTCACCACCCTCTCCAGGGGCTGCTGCTGTCCCTCCTCGCCCCCTGCCCTCGCTGCCGCAGCCCCACTCTGAGTCCACATGGACACGAGTGCCCAGTGCGCCCACCACCGAATTTGTCATCTCCCCCAAACTCTTCTCACACTCCATACATCACAATGAAAATTCTGCAGTTGTATCAGAGACTCTCATTCTCCAACATAATTCTTTCTCCAGACTAATTCTCCATTTTATATGAAATGCAAAAGGTCAGGAATAGCAGGGACAATCCTAAACACAAACAGATTGCAAGTCCTTATACATTTGGGTATCCAGATTTATTATAAAGTTTGGTAGGCAAGATGCTGAGGCACTAACCAGCCAATGGAGAAGAGGGGCCTCCGAGAGCAGACCCACAGCTGGGCTGGTGGGCAGCCTGGCCCAGGCCGGTGGGCGGGGAGTCTCTTCACCGCCGATGGGAGAGCACAGCTCCGCACTCAGCAGGATGCGGAAAACTGTCCGTCGAGTGCAAAGGGTAAAGCCACACAGCAGCAACACCAGAAGTAAGACAAGTGCACAGGACATACTGGACACACCAAAATTTAAAACTTCTGCTTGGATAAAAATATCCCATGAAGATGCTAAAAAGTCAAACTCTTGACCTGAGAACATATTTGCAAACCACAGTCCCAACTAAGGACTTCTGTCCAGCGAGCACAGAGAACTCCCAAAACTCAGCAAAAATAAAACCACTCCAATCAGAAAATGGGCACGTGACGTGTGCAGGCACTTCACTGACAAGGATACAGGGTGAGAAGACGCTGACCAGCTTCACCTTGGGGGAGACACAAGTGACGACCACAGCGAGCTCGCCCGCAGCCTCAGCCAGCTGGCTGTAGTGAGGCGAGGGGTCCCCCACAGTGCCGGTGGTGCAGCCACTGGGAAAACAGTTTGGCAGTTTCTTTTAAAAAACTAAACCACGAGACTGAGCAGCTGTGCTTTGGGGCACTTATCCCAGAGAAATGAAAATCTAAGTTCACACAAAAACCTGTACGTGGATTTCACAGCAACTCAAGTCATCAGAGCCTCCAACTGGAGACGGCCGCCTCTCCTCTCGTTGGGAACACCATGGGGAATTCGCACAGCTCAGGCGTCCTGAGAGCGCTGGCTCACCGCCAACAGCCACATCTGCTGGGTGCAGTCAAAGGACCCCCAAAAGGCCGGAACCAGGGTGGGGCTGGGGAAGGGCGGCCCCACAGGACAGCATGGCGCAGCACCCCGTGGCTGTGACCAGGCTGCACAGACGTAAGCGTGCACATCAGCCCGTGTGCAGCTGGTGACCTGCAGGTCAGTGTCTCCTGTAGGTCAGTGTCTCAGGTGAGGCTCTGAGGCCCAGTTATGTGCCTTTGGGGGACTTGAAAGTGAGGAGGGGTCCCTCTGAACTGTTTCTTACAATTGTATGTGCATCTACAACGATCTCAAAAAAGAATTTAAAAATAAAACGAATGAATGAGTGAAAAAGCAAGCCACAGAGTAGGAAAATGATATTGGCAATAAATAACCAACAACAGATATAAAAAGAATTACTAAAAGGCTGGTGTGGTTCACTGGACTGAGTGCCGGCCTGTGAACCAAAGGGTCGCCGATGTGATTCCCAGTCAGGGCACAGGCCTGGGTTGCGGGCCAGGTCCCCAGTAGGAACCATGTGAGAGGCAACCACACGTCGATGTTTCCCTCCTTCTCCTTCCCTTCCCCTCTGTCTAAAACATAAATAATAAAATCTCAAAAAAAAGCCCCGTCGTCTCGCACACCAAAAGGCTGCGGGTTTGATCCCTGGCTGGGGTGCGCACAGGAGGCAACCAGCTGATGTTTCTCTTTCACACTGACGATTCTCTCTCCCTCCCCTCTCTAAAGTCACTAAACATATCAAGTGAGAATAAAAAAACAACAAAAAAAAGCCCTGTACCAAACAGGAAAATAGGCTAAAGGCTTCAACAGCCATTTCACATCAGTAAACACACAGGAAGGTGCCCATTAGTCATCAGGGAAACACACACACACACACACACACACACACACACGAAACCCAACACCCACCAGGACACTCCCCACCCCACCCCCGCCCCACACAGAGACCAGGTCAGGGGAGTGGGATCACATGATCGACGGACACACAGCCCACTCCAGGCACTCCAGGCCCCTGAGAGAAACACGCTGGGTTCCCACACTGAACCTGTTCTGGGCCATTGCTGTAACGCACATTCCCAGGACAGCTGGCCAACTGGGACCCGGTCTGGGAACTGAAGTGCCAGCTTTGGTTCAGACTGCAGACGTCCAGCTCCCTGAGGCTCCCAGCTGCACTGGGTCACGGCAGCAGGAGCACACACCCAAAGGCGGAGGGCAGGAGTGGCCTCCCAAGCACCTGGCCTCACTGGCCACGGGGAGCCACCTGCATCATTCCAGCAGAAGAATGGGGATTGGCTTTCACATACCCTCACCTGGCTCTGCGTCAGAATGCACCCCCAGACACCAGCCCTGGGAGTCTGGAGAGATCATTAACCCTGGGTAGGGCCCAGCCCGGGGCAAGCGAGGGTCCTTGAGGAGGCTGGCGACATTGTGCCAGAGGACCCAGCCAGCGCACTCAGGCAAGAAATGAAAAGCCGGCAGATTGGAGAGAAGATGCAGAACTCTTTAGATGCAGAAGGTACATAGGAAACATGTGGAAAGACCTCAGGAATCTAGAAGAGGGCTACAAAAATAAATACCAAGGTTGTAGGACAAAAGGATGGCGTATTAAAATCAACTGTATGCCTCTGTACTTGGAAAATGCAAAATGTTAAGTGTCATTTATAAAATCAATTTCACAAAGCCTGAAATACCTGGCCACCGCTTCCCCTTGAGTACTCCTCACAACAACAAGGCAGAAATGGTGACACCTCACCTCAGGGGCTGCATCACGACACAGTGCAGCAGCGTCTCCATCTCTCCTGCAGTGGCTGCAAGACTGAGCAGTCCACGCCCTCCCACCCGTGAGGCAGGTGCCTCCGGCCGACAGCCACGTGAGGGAGCCACTCTGTAGGCAGTTCCCCAGCTGGCACTGCAGTGGCCATGCTGGCTGAGGACCCTAACTGCAACCGCAGGAGATCTGGAGCCAGAAGCACCCAGTTAAGCCATTTTTTAATTCCTCACCCACAGCAACTGTGAGATAACAAATGCTTACTGTTTAAGCCATTCTATTTCATAGTTATTTACTACATGGCAACAGACAATCGGTACAGAGACCTAAATAAAGGAAGATAGATATAGATACATAAATATCATAAATATTGTTAAGTCGATTCTCCCCATTAATACAATCCCAATCACAATTCTAGTAAGCCTTTTTGTAGAAAGTCACAAGCTAATTCTAAATGTATAAAGAACTGCATAATACCCTGGCCGGCATAACTCAGTGGATTGAGCACAGGCCTGCGAACCAAAGGACCGCGGTTCGATTCCCAGTCGGGGCACGTGCTTGGGTTGCAGGCCAGTTCCCAGCAGGGGATGCACGAGAGGCAACCACACATTGATATTTCTCTCCTTCTCTCCTTCCCTTCCCTTCTAAAGATAAATAAATAAAATCTTTAAAAAAAACTGCATAATATCTTGAAGAGCCAAAACGACATGAAAAAGAGAAACCAAGTTAGAGAATTTACGGTACTTGATCTCAAGGCTTCAAAGCTACAACAATCAAATCTATGGGATACTGGCACAAAGTTGGTGAATAAAATAGAGAATCCAGAAACAGACCCACTCATGAGTATCCCCTGATTTTCAGGCAAAAGTGTTTGGTAACACTGGAGAAAGGACGGTCTTCAAAAAGTGGTGCTGGGATGACTGGATGTCCATATGGAAAACGATGACCCTCGGCTTCTACCTACACCACGCAGGAAAGCGAAAACCATCAAGGAAAAACCGCCAAGCCGGGCTTTATCAAAATGAAAAGCGTCCCCTCCTCAGGGCACTGGTTCAGAATGGCGAGGCCAGCCACAGGCGGTGACAACGCACTGGCAGCGGAAGGGTACAAAGAATGCTTAAAACTTGGTAAGACAAAACCAATTTTTTTAAGGGCAAAAGACTGGAACAGACACTACACGAAAGAAGATATACAAATGGCCAAGAAAGTAAGCACATGAACTAAAAGAACAAAGAAAGTAAGCTCGTGAAAAACTGCTCCACAGCATTCATCGGGAGGAAGCGCAAGTAAGGGCCACAGCCGTGGCTTCCACAGCGCGGAGACAGCAGCACCCGAACGGGCTGACGGCACCGAGAGACTGGAACAACTGGGAACGTGAAACGAATGTGCAGTCATTTTGGAAACCCGTTCGCCACCTTCTAATAAGGTTTAACCACACACTTCAATCCACCCTTTCTGTCTTCTCAGACCTAGAGAAATAACGCCCATGTCCCGCGAAGACTTGTGTGAGCGCCCAGAGCAGCGTTATTCCCAACAGCCAAAGGCGGGCCTGGGCGCAGGTGTGTGGCCGGGCTACACGGCCGTTCACCTACACAACGGAGCACCCCGCTCAGCGACAGGGACCCACCCACGCAGGAAGCCACTGCAGCGGGCTACGTGGCCGAGCTGGAAACCGACACACATCTCTCAGGGAAACCCCAAGCCGGCCAGGGGAGCCCCTGGGGCCCAAAGACAGAGACTGAGCCCAGTGCGGTGCCCCCCACCCCCACCCCAGTTAAGGGTCCAGGGAGAAACGGCAGGCAGCGCTTTGGGGAGGACGCACTCCCCCCTCTCTGCAGCCATGGAAATTAATAGCACGGTCCCCTCAGCCTCTGCTCCAGGAAAGCAAGGGGCCCACGCCCCCCCGGGCCTGAGGTGCCAGTGCCTCAGTCGGGCCTGAAGACCCTTCTGCCTGCCTCCTCTCTCTCTCCACTTGGTCTTCTTCCTCTTTTCCTCTCTCAGCTCAGTTCAGCCTCCTCTCAGGCCTCCTCTCTGCCCAGGGCCCGATCTCCTCTCTCCCCCGGGGCCCGGCCTTCTCTCTCCCGGGGGACCCAGTCTCCTTTCCGAGGCCCGATCTCCTGTCTCCCGGGGCTGGCCTCCTCTCCCGCCGCAGGCCCCGGAAGTCCGAGCCTTACCTTTCGCCTCGCACAGTGGACCGGATCCAGTCCACCGGCCAGTCAACCCCGCACTTCTCCAGGCGCCGTAGGGGCGGGCCCGGCGCCGCACCCTCGCCATGGCAACGCTACACTTCCGGCTCGCGCAGCCCACAGCCGGAAGCGGAGGTGCCGCGTGCGAGCCGGGGGCGGGGCCTGCCGGGAGCTTGTGGTGGAGTTCTGACGAGCGCAGCCGCAGGGGGCTCTGTGGCAGGGGCATCCTCGGAGTGGACGTGCTTGGGGTGGGGGTGGGGGGGGGGGGGGGCGGGGAGGGCAAGTAGTCAAAAAGCTCCCCCAGGAGGGTGGCCGTCTGTTTAGGCTGGGATTTTTATTTTTATTTATTGATTTTAGGGGGGAAAAAACATCGATTTGTTGCTCCACACACTTATGCATTTATAGTTTGTCTGCCCTGACCGGGATCAATCTAGGGAGGGATCCAACCTGCAACCTATGGGGACAACGCTCTAACCAACTGAGCTACCCGGGCAGGGGTAGGCTGGACTTTTAAAGAAAGGCAGAGGTTCGGCTGACAAAGAGCCTTCCCGCGCAGAGTGAACACGTTGTGCACAGGCGCAAGGGCCCAGGCACTAGGGCCACGGGAAGCAGTGGGATGAGGTTTAGGAGCGGGGTGTGGTCAGGACAAACGCTGGAAGAAGGGAGGACTATTGGAGGAGAGCGGGTGACTTAAAACGGGGAGGAGCCCTGACTGGTGTGGCCCCGTAAGTTGAGCGTGTCCTCCAAACCAAAAGGGCCTGGTTCCATTCCCAGTCAGGGCACAGGCCTGGGCTGTGGGCCAGGCTCCCGGCTGGGGGCAGACTAGAGGCTACCAATTGATGTTTCTCTCACACATTAAGTTTCTCTCCCCCTTTCTCGCTCTCTTTCTAAGTAATAAATAAATAAAATCTTAAAAAAAAAAAAGACATGGACAAGAAAAAGACTTATTTGCAACAGAATGAGGCTAGGAGGCCATAGGTACTGATCGCCTGGTGAGACACAAGAGACCCTCAACTAGACCCCTGGGAACAGAAAATAGTTGGGAAAATGGGAGTTCAGAGGAAGCCAGATGAAGCATGAAGGGAGAGCCTGAGGGAGTGGGAGCAGCGCGGTGCCCCACATGCACCATCCCTCTCAGCCCAGGCTTCCTCCTGCAGTGCACCCGCCACTCAGCCCTTCCCTTGGTTCCTTCCAGTGAGCTGTGCACAACTGTATGCTGCAGATTTTCAACAATTCAAGGAAATCACAGTAGGGTCTACACAAGAAAAGCTGAATTCTCGGGGTAAACTAATATAAAGTGTGTCTCAGCTCCTGTGGCCTCCCTGGAGCTTGGGGGCCCTGGTACCAACACCAGCTACCACTGCCTGTAATGTCCCCGGGGGAAAAACTTGCCTGGTGTGTGTGTGGGGGGGGGGGGGCAAACCTGGGCTTTGAGGCAGAGCACAGAGCACAGGCCTTGACTGACGAGAGGCAGAGCAACAGCTCAGATAGCCAAGGAAGACAAGGTGAGGGGACAGAAGAGGGTCTCCGAGTTAGGACTGGTGAGTCTCTGGGTAGCTGCAGGAGGCATTTTGATAGGACCATACCTTTGGGTCAGGTCCTATCCCTGCAAAGCCCTCAGAGGGGGTGCCAGGCCCTTGTGAGGGTTGTTGTGGGCTCCCCAGCCTGAGCCTTCACTGCCTCTCCTAGGAATGCCTCCTCCACTCAGGCCTGCCCAACCAGCCTGGAGAGCATCTCCCTCCTTCTTAGGCCATCAATTTTCAACCAGTGTGCTTCAAAAATGTTTAAAGCATGTAATATCTGACTACTTAGTCAGGGGCACCGACCTCTTACTAAATACATGTTTTGGTGTGTTGCAAAATTTTAGTAATTAGTTTAAGTGTGCCATAATATGAAAATCACTGCTCTAAACCAAGCTGCAGGGCCTTGTGGCTGCTTAGGAAGCCTTTCCTGGGCACCCACACACCACATACCTGTATTCACTCTGACCCAGGATGAAGCCAGGTGGTCCTCGAAGACTCTCCTGGACAGGGACTATGACCCAAAGAGCTGTATCCTTAAGATCTGTCCTGAGAAGTGGCCGGTAAACCTCTACACATAGGAGATTTCTCCCTCCGAGCACACCGGCCAGGAGCACTGCCCAAGTGCCCCCAAGGAATGAGAGGCAGCCTGCCCAGCGGCAGCCCCCAGAGCACCTGAACCCAAAGGACAAGAAGAGAAGCAAGGCAAACCTGGCTCCAAGAGGTCCTCCGTGCCCAGGCAGGCCTAGCTTGCTCAGGGCCAGTGAGATGCCCAGTTAAATAATGAGGGCAGCCAGCCCTCAAGGCCAGTGGCTAACAGGCACCGAGAGGGGAGGAATGTGGTCTCCAGGGTTCAAGGGGCCCACTGAGGTCCTGCAGCAGCCTCTGAGAAAAAATCCCTTGAATCAACTGTGTCCCTCTTTTTTCCTTAGGCTTCCTCCACGAAGACCCACCAGACCACCACTCAGGTCCTTCCGGGGGCTTGGCATTGAACTCTGGGCAGGCCCACCCCTTCTTGGCAGCTTGGCTAGGGCAAATCACTTCCCCATCTGTTAAATGGGAGCCTGAGACCCAGCCCAGACTGATAACCTATCCATGAGTCCTGGGCCCCTTCCAGGGGCTTTTCCTTCTGTTTGCAGAGGTTGCCAAAGGCAGTCCAGGCGTACGAAATGAGGCCTGGGTGGCCACAGGCAACCCCCACTGGAATCTTCTCTGCCCCTCCCTTCCAGATTAACTGAAACTTGCTAATTGCGGCGGCCCTCTGCCTGCTCCCCTCCCCCACTGCCTATTCCACCCTCCCTTTGCCTCCTCTCCCCTCCCCTCCCCCTTCCATCCGAATGATAAAGGGCCGCCTGCTTGCCCCCGCCCGGCCTTAGGCCCTGCCCTGCCTCACCTCCGTGCCCCATTGCCCTGCGACCTCCTACCGGCCAGGCCCAAGCCCGCGTTGCCGACCTCCTCTTCATGGGGCCCTGCAGCAACCCACGCCTGGGGCTCCCGGGGGTACAGTCGCCCTCCCAGCCCCCTAAGAGGAGGAAGAAGAGATACCTGCGGCATGACAAGCCCCCCTACACCTACTTGGCCATGATCGCCCTGGTGATCCAGGCCGCACCTTCCCGCAGGCTGAAGCTGGCCCAGGTGAGAGGGTTCCCGCTCTCCCTCACATTCTGTGGTCCGACTTTTTTTCCCAGATCTGACCCCGCACCTACTCCCAGGCTTAGGCTTCGGCCTCCAAGCCCACCGTGCCCCACGCAGCTATGGCCAGTGGGGCTAGTCCCCGTCTGGGCCCTGGGGAGGAGAGCTGAGGTGTTCAGAAGAACCCCTCCCATGAGGTGCCCTCTCCTCCCGCCGGCGCGCAGGTGTTGGGGACCGCGCGCCCGCGCCCCTGCGCCCGGCTGTGGGGGAGGGGCGGCGCTGCCCTGTCCGCTCCCCGGCTTACAGTGCTTGCTGAAACCGCTCCCGCGGTTTCAGATCATCCGTCAGGTTCAGGCCGTGTTCCCCTTCTTCAGGGACGACTACGAGGGCTGGAAGGACTCCATCCGCCACAACCTCTCCTCCAACCGATGCTTCCGCAAGGTGTGGGGCAAAGCGAGGGTCCGAGTGCCAGCCGGGGCGGAGGCAGGGCGGGGGCGGAAATCTTGAGTATCTGGGGTCGGGTAGCGCTACCAAGCCTGACACCTACATACACACCAGGTGCCCAAGGATCCTACGAAACCCAAGGCCAAGGGCAACTTCTGGGCTGTCGACGTGAGCCTGATCCCGGCCGAAGCGCTGCGGCTGCAGAACACAGCCCTGTGCCGGCGCTGGCAGAGCAGGGGCACACGGGGGGCCTTCGCCAAGGACCTGGGCCCCTACGTACTTCATGGCCGACCCTACCGACCACCCAAGCCGTCCAGTCCGCCCACTCCCCAGCTGCCACCCAGCGAGGGCTTCAGCATAAAGTCTCTGCTGGGGGACCCCGGGAAGGGAGCGCCACGGAGCAGCCCAGGTCCCGCAGGCTCCCTTCCAAGTAAGCAGGAAGTGGTGCCCACACCACCCCTGCCCTCTGAGAGGCCTCCGTGGCCCCTCTGCGCCCTCCCCGGGACCATGAGGGTGGAAGGGGAGCCTTCCCATGGAGGAACAAGCCAGCCCTCGCCCCTGTCCCCTGAGCCCAGAGGCTGGCCTCTCCACTTATTGCAGGGTACCCCTGACCCTGGGGGACTGTCGGGTGGGAATCACGGGACCTCACTTTGGGGGCAGCTGCCCACCTCCTACTTGCCCATCTACACCCCCAATGTGGTAATGCCCTTGGCCTCACTACCACCTACCTCCTGCCCCCAGTGCCCACCCTCCACCAGTCCAGCCTACTGGGGGGTGGCCCCTGAAACACATGCCCCCCCAGGGCTGCTCTGGGATCTAGATGCCCTCTTCCAGGGGGTGCCACCCAACAAGAGCATCTACGATGTGTGGGTTAGCCACCCCCGGGAACTGGCTGCCCCCACTCCAGGCTGGCTACTCTCCTGGTACAGCCTGTGAGGCTCCAGGGCTGGGGCTGCTTTTCTCTCCCAGCCCCACCCCCTGCTGCCTCTGACTTGTTGAGGGGGAACCAAGGCCAAGAGGACCAAGTGTGGCCACAGTTGCCTTGAAACACCAGGCCCCAGCCATGCTGAGAGTCACAATGTTTATTGGACGACCCACCAAGGGTCGTGTCCCCTTGGGCACCACCCTGATGGCCAGACAGCCCCCTCCTACCCCCAGAAGCAAGGCTGGGGGAATGGAGCTGCTTGGAGTAGCCTTTCCTGTCCCCTTCCTGGTCCCACCTCTTCTGGCCCTCTGTCCATCCGTCCATCTATCCATCACCATTTGTCACCTCCCATCTCCTGGCTCCAGGGGTGGGGGAGGGAGAACTTAATGGCGCCTCCAGCCTGAAGTCCTGTCCTCCCGCAACTGTCGGGAAGTTGGTAGCACCTTTTTCTGGAAAGGGCAGAGGGAGCAGGGCCCTCCCTGGGTTTGGTGGCGCAGTGGGGAAGGTAACAGTAAAGGAATGGACCACATTTTAATGCCAAGTCTGATTTTTGCTGGCGGGGTGGTGACATCGTGACTCAGACCAGTAGGCCAGAACAGGCTGCTCTGGGGTCCCCTGCTGTGCTGGCAGCGATAGCAGCAAATGGTGATAAGGAAGGAGCAGGGCCTGGGCCCGGGGGCGGGCATTTGTCATCTCCCCCCCCCCCCAGCCCCCACGGGGAACACTGCTCACTGGGAGGGGCTGAGGGGACAACTCTGGGAGTTTAGGGGGCAGGGGCTTTGCTCACTCTGCCGGCAGAGGCGCAACCCCAAACTAAAAGAGCAAGTTCCCTGGGGGCGCCCGAGCCGAGCTGGAGCCACTGTCTGGGCTTGGGCTTGGAGGGCTGCCCGGGGACGGTGTTGGGGTGCAGGGAGTCCCAGTGAATGGTGTGTCGGTACTGAGGGAGGAAGGCGTCCCAGAGCGCGGGGCCCTGCGGCGCCGAGCTGGCCCCAGCTCCACTTGGCCCACTCTCTCAGCGAACTTGAGCGAGCACACAGTCTCGCCGAGGTCCTCGGGCCGCGTGGAGATCTGCCGGGGAGCAGCGCTGGTGAGCAGCCCCTAGTGGGCGGCGCCTGCATGCAAACCTCTCTCCCCCACCCTGCGCCTGCCCCACGCCTGCGCCGGGTGCCCACCTGCAGCAGCAGCACCACTGTGGCGCCGGAGCCGAGCGCGGGCTGAAGTAGGCGCGTGAGCTGCGAGTCGCGGAAGGGCACGTGTGGCCGGCGGGCCCGCAGCGCAGCCATCACGCCTCCCAGTGCTAGCAGCGAGCGGTTGATGGTTCGGGCCTCCCGCATACGCTGGGCGTCCTCAGGGTCTCTCCGCGCCCTGCAGGCGGCCCCCGCCTTCCAGGCACGCTCGGATCCCGCCAGGTCCACCAGGTGCAGTGTGCCTGCAGGAGCGAGCGAGCCTACGTGGAGGGAACTCCAATCTCCCGTGCGGTGAGGCCCCTGGCAGGGCAGGGCGCCGGCCGGCGCGGTACCTGCGGCGCCTGAACCGCGTGTTGGGGGCGCTGCTCGCAGCGTCAGCGTAACCAGGGCGTGCGAGCGGGAGCTGTGCTGGTTCATGGTGGTGGCGGCGGTGGCCCGGTTGCTCCTCCCCAGGCTCAGCATCTGGAGGATGCAGGACAAGGCTTGGCCTGCTGTGGGGACCACACCTTCAGGTGTGAGCACAGGGCAGGGCCTTGGAGGGTCGCGCGCCCCCTGGGTAGCCTTACCTGGTTCAGTGTCTCTAGGTTGGGGACGTCCCAGTACGTGAGACCTGCCACTTGGAGGCCCCCTTGGCCTGGGGGGCCCTGCCTCACAACCAAGCGCTGGGGAGGCCCTGGGGCCAGAAGGTCCCTGGTGAGAAAAGTAACGGCTTAGTTTTGGGTTCTTGGCTTGGGGGGGGGGGGATAGTGGGAGGTAGCCAGGGCGCAGCCCTGACCTGACAGCCTCGTTGTAGATCTCCACCATGCTGAGGGTCACACAGTGCCGCCCTCCTGTCCTCATCTCCCGGAACAGGGACTGCAGCGCCCTAGGAGCTATGCCAGGGTCCTCAGGTGGGCCCTGGAGACGGGTGGAGTACCACGTCTGGCTCACGCCCCAGCATCTGGCCCCAGGAGCCACCCAGAGTTCCCCCCTCCCTTCTCACCTCCATGCTGTAGGTCTTCCCAGTCCCCGTCTGACCATAGGTGAGAATGCAGACACTGTAGCCTCGGAGGCAGGACAGCACAGTGGGCTCCAGCTCCCTGAAGACCTAGGGGAGTGGGGGAGCGCCTTGAGCCCCTAGCCTGGGGAAAGATGTGAGTAAGGCTCGATTCCCCCCGGGGTGGCCGGGGTGGGGGTGGGGCGGTCCACAAGAAGGGTGGGTCTCCTGGCAGGCAGAACAGGCTCCCTGGAGAAGTGGTCATTTGCAAGAATTGTCTAGGCAAAGGAAGGGCCGAGACAGTGTGCAGAGTATTGGAGTCCTGGCTACCACTTAGGAGGCCAAGGGGATTAGCAGTCAAGAGTCCGGACACTGGGCTCACTGCCCAGTTCAAATCCGAGGTGCACGATGGCCAAGGTTCCCCCACCCAGGAGATGGGGACTGTAGTGCACCTGTTGTGGGGGTTAGGGGGGCATATGTGCCCAGAGGGTGACACTGGTGCTTGGCACACAATGGGTGACTCCAGAAAGGGCCCCGTAGGTGGGGTGTGGAGGATGGTGGCCAGCCAGGACTGCTGGGACCTGGGCGCAGGGAGGGTGTGGGAGGCAGTGGTGGGGTAGATGGGGCTGGGGTTTGTGTTCCGTTGCTGCACCACCGACCACAGCCTTGTGAGCTGTGACATGGCCCCATCTCAGACACAGGAGGCTGGTAGTAGAATGAACTGTTGGTTCTACTGGAGGTGTTGCTGCCGGCCATGGGGGCAGAATCCAGAACTGCAGTTGGGTCCCTAAAATTCCATGACTAGAAGGAAGCCTTGGGGGTGACAGTGGTGCCCTTGCAGAACAGTGACGGATGCCGTCCCTTCTTTCATTCAGTTACTTCTTTTGGAGGGCCCTACTAGTACCAGGGGCCCATGCAGGGCTGCACGGTGGGACTGAGGCCTTGGGAGTGTGTTGGATAGAGAGTTAGGTGAGAAACAGCTGTGGGACCCCAGAAAGTGGGGGAAGGGAGACCTGGCCACTTTTTGAGGCCAACAGGGGTCCATTTCCTGCGCTGTGGAAGCTCTACCAGCAAAAATTTGCGTGTAACAGATGATGTGTGTGAAGCAAGGTGTTGGTGGGCTGGATTACGCCCCCACTTTCCCACGGGGTCCAGCAGGAAAGGAGGACAGCACCAGCACAGGGCAGCAGAGAGTGCCGAGGCGGAGGCTGTAGGCTGGCCTGCTTGCCCGGTCCCTGCTCTGCACCCTTGGTCACAAAACAAGGAAAAGTGTCCTCACAGTGGCCAGACTCTGGGCCCCGCAGCCAGTGACACCTGGGGGACGGTCCCAGCACTGTCCCACCGCAGCAGCATCAAGCTGTGCTCCACAGCCAGCTCTGTGTGAACAGTGCTTATCACCTCACACAGGTTCATGTTCCTTAGTTTCCTGGTAAAAAAGTATTTTTGAAAATGTTAACTTTCCGTCTAAACCAGATTCTTCCCTTGGACCTGCAGAGCTTGGAGAGAGGGGGTGGACACAGAGGGAACACCCTGGAAGGAACAGCAGTACCCAGCTTGGCTGCCAGTCCTGCATCCACTTCCTTCCCCTTCCCTGCTAAAATTAAGCCACTCTTGCTCCTGGGAGGGCAAAAAGGCAGGGATGGGGACCAGAGCCCCTGGGGACTCCTGGGACCTCTGAGGGAAGCCAACACGGGTGCAAGGGTGGGGCTTCACCTCTTCCTGGCTGGCGTCTGGAGGGAACACCCAGTCCAGGCGGAATCGACGTTGGTGCCCTCGATAGCAGGTGGTGACCGTGCCACCTGGGCCGGGCTCTGAGCTCACCAGGCTGGAGGGTGTCCCTGGCCGCAGCCGACACAGCACGCGGATATTTCCTAGGGTGGAGATCAGGTCACTGGGCTGCCTCCCGAGCCCTGAGGCATGGAGAGGTTCCAGTTGCTTCAGTCTGCCGGCCCCACTCCTCCACTCCCCAAGTGGCCATACCCTTGAGCTCCAGTAGCCGCCCTGGGCATCCAGTTGGGGGCCCCAGCTGCTCTTCAGGGAGCTGAGTCCCAGCCCCGCTGTCTGACAGTGCCCCTAGGGCCCAGGATACCTGGAGGAACAAAGATATGAGCAAGCCAGTCAACAGGGGCAGCCAAGTAGCTGGGGTGGGGTGCTAAGGGCAATATGGAGCCGTTCATTGTGTGGCCACCAGCTGTGGTAATCCACAACTTTCAGGGGCTTAGGGCGCCTAGGAGTATCATTCAGGGGGCCTGGGGTGGAGCCCACAATCAGGGGAACTGTGGGCAAGGACATCATCTGTTTCCTCTGGGCTTCTTGACAGACAATCCTGTCAGGGATTTACTGTCAACTTCATTTGTGCAGGACAAAAATGAGACCCAGAAGTGAGGTCACACCCTGGGTCACAGGAGCTGTCCTGGTTCTAGAACCTACAACCTCCATTAGAATAGGCAGCTCCCTAGGGGTGGGATGGAAGAAAGGGGTTCCCCAAAGGAAGAACAGTGACCAGGCTGACCAGGGAGCACCCACTGCAGAGGGAGCAGCTGGTCCTGACCTGGCCCCGGGCCTCGCTCAGTGAACCCTGACAGCTCTGGGTAAAGGTGCTGACCAGGCCTCGGAGGTCCCCACAGCCCTGACGGAGGCTGGCCATGCGTGCCCGAAGTCCTGGAGAGAGAAGATGCTTGTGAGAAAAAGCCTAGACCCCGTGGGCTTCCCAGGAGCCCCCTGCCCCAGGCCTTACCTGCCAGCTGCCCGTGCACCTGCCGCAGCTCCCTTCTGCAGCTCTGCTCCGTCTCCTGCTGGAGCTGCTGGAGAGCCCCCTGAAGGCCCTGTAGCTGCAGCTCCTGGACCCCCAGCTGCCCCACCCACCCCTGTCACTGAGGAAATAGGCACTCACCAGGCCCTGCCTCAGACATCCCCTTCCCAGTGTTCCGTCTTCCCAGCCCATGGGCCCAGTACCCACCTGGACTCGGAGAGCTTCTGTGGTGTCCTGGGCCTCCTGAAGCTGGCCCTGGAGCTCCACCAGTGCCTCTGCCTCCTCCTGCAGGAGGGGTGGGAACCATGTGAACTGTAGAACCAGGAGGAAACTTGGGAGGGGCATTCTAACACCCCCATTTCACGTGAGGGAAGTCAGGTCAAGAGAGCCAGTCATGAATCCACGCAGAGCTTTCCCCCAAGTCCCTTGTTCGCCTGGGGTCAGTCACTTGGAGGAGCCATGTGGATGGTGGAGGTTGTGAGGGGGTTGTTCTCCATGGGCATCAGCCTCCTTGATGGCCCCGGGCCTGTCCACAGCACTAGCCCTGGCCCTGGCAAGTCAGAGCCCCCTGCCTCTGTTCCGGAGCACCGGGCCCTGAGGGAGACTAGGTGTGCGGGAAAGCCAACTTGCAGAGGACAGCAGCAGCTAAGGAGAATACCTGGGGGGCCCTGGTGTGGGGGCCAGGACCCCAGTGCCTCAGAAGGTCCTGAGTGAGGATCAGGCTCTGTTTCAAGGCCTCGTTCTCCAGGGTCAGATGCTGAACCCTTTTCTCAGAATCTGTCGCCCCCTGGAGGAGAGGAAGTCATTTGGACTCACCCAAAAGCCCAGGCCCCTCTTCCCTCCCCTGCTTGTACACAGCTCACCACTCCCAGGTGCAGTTGGCCCAGCCCATCCTGCAGATCCAGCTGTTGCTTCAGCTCTTCCAGCTGGTATGGAGGAAGGGGGTCAGAGTGGCAAACCTCCTCCCAGCCTCCCCAATGCCCACCGCTTCCTAGGCCCCTCACCTGTCCAAGGATGAGCTGTTCCAGCCGCTGCCAAGCCCTCTGATCCTCCTCCAACTGCGGGGCCTGCTGCCCCTGGGCCTCACCACTCAGTGAAAAGGAAGGGCTTTCTTCTGGGGATGTGGGTCCTGGGGTGGGGCATACCCAGTTAGGACTAACAGGTTTCTACCCTGAAGGGGAAGCAACTTGGGAGCAGGGCTTAGGACCCTGCACTCCAGGTCACTCAGGTTCTGGTAGGCTTCACTCCATGCACACCCTCTCTTTTCAACTCACTGCTTCTTACGCACCAGTTGGAGTAGGGGGCTGCACCCCTGAGGCTGGCTGAGTCCCATGGGGCAGGGCCTGCCTCCCCCTGGGGCTCCGCATCCATGCCAGGAGGGCCAACAGCTGACCAGTTACAGTCAACAGTGGAGGGACATCACTAGGCTGTGAAGGAGAGAAGAATCAGAATGCAGGAGACTGAGGCGGGTCGGGGTGTGGAGGTCAGGACTGGGGAGAAAGGACAGGTTGGTTGCTGGAGAAAGACCCCTGGCCCTCTCACCCATCAGCCTGGCTCACCTTGCTCAGATCGGGAGGATAGCGGCAGCTCTCTTCCGCCCCCAGCTGGACTGAGAGGAACTCAGCAAGGCGCACGAGAGCCTCCTCCAGGGAGACCTCGGCCGGGCGGTCCTCGGCTCCTCTTCCTGGCCCATCTTCTGACTCCGAGCGGCCTGCCAGGCCAGCGAGAAGGGAAGTCGTGCTGGGTCACGTGGTGAAGGGTAGGCCACCAGAGGGCACCTGTCGGGTCTCGCTCCCAATGAGGTCACAGACACCTCCCCCTCTTTCGGACAGCTGGGTTCTCTTATGGCCCGGGGGACGCAGCGCTCGGGATGCACGATAGCACCTACCGACCAGGCCGGTCAGCTCGGACCAGAGTTCGGCAGGGGGCTGGTCAGGGCGGCGGCTACCCTCGGGTTTGCGGCTGGCACTCTAGGAAGGGAGCACGGGAAGCGCCTGAGGAGAGGCCTGCAGCCTCCCTCTGGGGCTGAGGTCTCTGAGGGCAACACCAGAGAAAACACCGGGATCCTCGGCACAGTCCACTTTGCAGCGCTGGCCCTGGAGACTTGCGCTGCGCCGGCCTGCACAACCCGCCCCCGCTCACCTGGTTGGGGTCCCTGGGGTCGGCGGTCGCCTTGGCCCCGCCATCCCTGCGGAAGAGGCTATAGAAGATGTAGATGAGCAACGAGTAGAAGGCGTACATGGGAGCGCGGGGCGGCTGAGGGCCCGGCTTCGCGCCGCCCCGCGTCCCAGCGCCCGGACTCCGAACCCGCTTGCTTGCCCGCAGCAGACCCGGTGCGCATGCTCGGGACGGCCGCCCCCGAGGCCCCGCTCCTGCGGGTGGAGGACGCGCGCCGGAGGAAAGAGGTGCAGAGACAGGTGTCCCCGGGCCCACACCAAGACACCTGCCCTGCGCCCCTATCCCTACTTCGCGGAGACCCCAGGCTGAGGTCACCCACGACCCCGCACCTCCTATTCACGGAATCCTTGCCAGAACCTCGAGCAGGCTTCCACTGCTCTCGCCCCTTAGAGTCATCATCCCACGGGTATCCTGCCTCCACACCCTTAGAGCCCCGCCCCCTTTCTCTTTAAGCCACACCCATCATCGTACGCCCTTCTCTCCTCGCACAGCCCCTCCCAGAAACCTGACCCAGACAACCCGCCCCGCCCCTCTCTGCACAGCCCCACCCACCATTTCCAGCCTTGGCCGGTTCCCTGGCCGCGCGCTCCTCCTCTTACAGCCCCGCTTCTCTCTTCCCTGCCCCTCCCTCAGACTCTTCCCCCTTCCCGCAGCCCCTCTTCAGACTCCTCCCCTCTCCATAGATCCCAGCAAATCACTGGGTAATAGCACCCTATTTTCGTACAGCCCCGCCCTCCCCTCTACTCGTTGGCTCATCCCTCTTCGCTCCAGCCCCTCCCCCCTGACGCTCTAGCCTGCGCTCTTCTCTTTGGTTCGAACCTCCACCGGCTGGGCGGCCGCGGGCGGGCGGAGCGGTGGGCCAGTTCCGGCCTCCTGCTTTCCGTTGCGTTAGGGTCGCTCCGGAGGGCCTCTGCTGTTGCACCTCAGGGGCTGCATTCCGAAGACGACGCCTTCCAGAGCGTAGGGACCAGGCCGAGTGGACCTGCGCACGTCCCGCGCCACTCTCCCCCAGGCCCGGCGCCCCCACTTGGATTCCAGGGCTCACTCACGCCTAGCACAGGCCTGCCTCTGTCTTCCCTTTTCTTTTCCCGGCCAAAATAAGTTTTTCTTCCCCACAGTTGTGTCCAGTGACCTCATAGCTACAGAAAGTTTCTGATGAGCCTATCCCAACATTCAGAAATGGGGCTCTGGAAACTGGGAGTCCTGGAGAGCCATCCTTAGCGCTCCGGGTCGCGGGCTCCTGCGTTCCTTCGTCCTCTCCAAAGTTGAGGAGCCCCTTCCTGTCTCCTCAAACTCACTACCGTCCTAGGTGCCATGGCACCCAAGCCGTGGGTTGAGTGGAGCATGGCCCTGTCCCACCTGGCACTGGGAGTGGTGTCTCTTCATGCAGCTTTGAGCACTGCCCAGGTGAGTACACAGGGGCCGGATAGGGGAGGATCCCATTCCCAAAACCCAGGGACCTATCTATCCAGTGCCTTGGACCAGGGAGGGTGGTGGGAGGTAAGTGTAGGGGTCAGGCTTCCATGAGACCCCTTAAACCTTTCCCTGTTTAGAGTAAGGTCCTGTTCTCTTTTTCCCACATCTCCCCTCCCTGTGTTGACAGGCAAGTCGAGGTGCTGCTGCTGGTTTCCTGCTCCAGGCGTTGGCTGCTGCCACCATGCTGGCCTCAGGGCAGGGCACAGATGAAGACTGTCTTACTGGAGCCTGGGTGGCCACTGTCATTGGCCTGCCCCTTCTGGCCTTCGATTTCCACTGGGTGAATGGGGACCGCTCCTCTGCAAACCTGCTCTTGGGAGGAGGCATGGTGCTGGCGGTGGCTGGTGACCACCTTGGCACAGAGGGCCGTTCTGTGGCTGGTCAGGCGGTGGTGCTCGTAGTGGCAGTAACCATTCTCATTGTGGCCGTTTTCACGACCAACACTTATGGAATGTGGGGGGGTTTGATGCTGGGTGCTGCAGGCCTCCTGAGTCGGCTAGAGCAGGACAGACTGCTGTTGCTGCCGAGGGAGGACATCTGTCGCTGGGTCCTGGCTGCAGGGAACTGGGCCTACCATCGGGCCTTGCACACACAGCGCCTGCAGTGGGAGTGACATTTGGAGACTGCAAGGCAGGTGACTGGGTTACCACTTCCCCTCCTGAAGCCTCCTTCCCTAGAGATAGATCTCCTTTTTCCCAAAGTGGGCTTGCTGCAGGATGACTGGTCAGGGGTAGAGTCTGGGCACTGTCCTTCCTCTGGTGGAGTATGGGGACCTGCCTAGACCAGAATGAAGGGGGTGGGGTTCAGGTACATTTTGAAGCCTGGTACTGGGCAGGCCATGGTTGTGGATCCAGATAGAGGCTTGGTCTCCAATAAACCTTAGGGATTAAGCAAGACTATGGGATCTGCCCATTCTTGAGAGGGATTGAGCTTTCTAAGGTTCCCAGGTCAGCAACTGGATTCCCTGAGCAAAGGGAAGGGATGTACTGGCAGCAGTCTGGGTCCTCACCCAGCCTGTTCTCCTGCTGGCCCCTGGACTAAGACGTAATCCTGGAAGCTTTTTCGTTTGGGACATGGTGGAGTTCTGAACACACTTGCACAGCCTAGCAAGAGGCCCTCTAGGCCCTTCACGGGCTGCTGGCTGGGGTGGGGACAAGGGAGGCTTATATCACCGCTGTTCTCGGAAACGAACGTGCCCTTCCAGGGCTGACTCGCCCTCTGCCTGTTTGTCTTCTAGCCTATGCAAGGCAAGTCCTGATTTTCTAGGACACTCACTTTAGCTTTAGCTCCTGGTGCATTTAATGCACCCCTCTTCAGCTACCTACCCCAGGGATAGGAAACAAGGTTGGGCAGAACAGTGAATTAGAGTCGGGGCCCTGAGTGCTTCCTCGGGGAGCCCCCCTGCTTGCGTACTGTGTAAGCACAGCTGGTACCACACAGGAGAGGGGTGGCCGCGGGGTTTCTCGCTCCCTTGAGCCCTGTGCACTCAATCTCGAGTGTGGAGAGACAAAGACTGGGGCACACCCCGACGTGAAGGCCCTCGGTTGCTCTTCGCGTCCTCGGGACCCGCGCTGTGGACCCACCGGAAGTACAGTACCAGTTCCCGGTGCCCCGGTTGCGCCCTCCGCGGCTGGTCCTGGGCCCCGCCCCCTGCCTGCCCACTTTCTGCAGCGGCTGGCCCTCACGCGTCAATTGGCTCTGTCCGTGCACCGTCTAGCCTTGAGCGGGGCTCCCATTGGCCCGAGAGTGTCCCGTGACCGGGGAGACCCAGGGGGGCGGTGGGGGTGGGGAAGAGCGCAGCGAAAACAAAGATGGCGGCCGCCCTGGGGTCGGTGGCCGCGGCTGCTGCGGGGTGGCGCGCGGACCAGACTCCCTGAGGCAGGGACAGAGGGAGTGGGGTTGCGGGGTCGCGGCGGCGGCGAGGGGGCGGCGGCGGCGCGCGGCGCCTCTAACCTCTAGCCGCGGGAGCGCGCCCGCACCCGCCCGCCGGGCCGGCCGGCAGCGATGTCCAGCGCGGAGGAGGCCGGCGGAGGAGGTCCGGCTACGGGGTCTGCCGGCGCCGTGCCCGCTGGGGCCGGGCCCGGGGCGGCCGCGGGGCCGCCGGCGGCGGCGGCGCTGGGCGAAGCGGCAGGGCCTGGGCTCCCAGACGAGGTGGGCCTGGCTGGCGCCCGGCAGCTACAGGAGGTAGCCGGCGACCCTGACGCACCGCCCAAGAAGCGGCTGCGGGCGGCCGAGGCAGCTGAGGTGGCGGCGGCGGGCAGCGGGAAGCTGGAGGAGCGGCTCTACTCGGTTCTGTGCTGCACCGTCTGCCTGGACTTGCCTAAGGCCTCCGTGTACCAGGTAGGGCCGCCGGCCCGATCCGGCCGGCGCCCCGGGCACCGCGTCCCCTTGGAGGCCAGGCCCGAGCCCCGGGGCCCAGCAGTCGGGACTCCGGCGTCTCTTCAGAAGCTCTTCATTCTTCTCCTCTCAGGATTTTATTTCCTGCTCCGAACCCCTTTCTGACTTGTTCTGACTCCCCTCATTTTACGGTCTGACTCTGCTATTTTCTGTCTAGATGGTGCTTCTCTTTTCAGCTCCTTGTTTCGCCTTCTCTGCACTGCCCGGCCCACCCTCCCAAGCTCTCGCCAGAGAAAGCTGGTGACAGATGCCCACGCCCCTCCCCCACTTCGGCGCTTGCTTCCCGCATTCTTGAGCTACCTCTTCACTCAAGGGCTCCTCTGTTCTTTCAGCTGCTGCCCCGTGCAGGGTGCTGGCTCCTAGTCCGCTTAGCACAGAACCTGTCCTTAGGCTCTCTCTGTAGTCCTCCTCCCTCATGAGTGGAAGAACCCTCTTGGCCTTCTTTCTTTCTGGAAGAACACTGAGAAGGGAGCGCCTCTTTTCCTTCCCCTCCTCCTCGCTTCCCCTCACTCCTGGACTGGGTGAACCACCCGCATCAGGGCCTACAGTCTGGGTCCCCCGGTCTGACCCCCGCGCCTTGTGGACATGCTGTGCCTCAGGGGAGGCTCCCCAGCCCGGCCTGCCTCACCCACACCAGGCCTGGCTTCCTAGGCTACCGGCGCTCCAGGTCTGTCCATCCCACCTTCAGTGTGGCTGTTGTCAGAGTCCTTAGGCAGTTCAGGGCCGTTCTCAAGGAGACCTGGTTCGGGTGGCTCTTAACCATGTGCCATGTAGCACATAGCAGCAGGGACCACACCCTGGCCGCAGAGTTTGTGTACGAGGTCCTGCCTTCTGTGTCCATATGTCTCTCTCTACCTCAATCCCCTCACTTCCCCACCCCCTCCCCTCCGAGTCCCTTTGAGGAATGAAACAGCTTTCTTGTCACTTCTCTTTGCACTACAGGTGTTGGGCTTAGCTGATAGGGCCTTATCCACCTGCTTCTCCTCAGCCTGGAGGCTGTGGGCAAGAGGGCCATTTTTGTAGTAAGCCACGCGGAGCTAATGTGGGTTGCCATTTCCCCAGCATCCGGATCTCCAGATCCTTGCTGCTGTGCTAGGAGGTTGCTTGGGCGGACCTTGGCCTGCCAGTGATGGGAAGAAAAGGCATTGGTGATGAAGTGGGTCCAGGTCTCTACCCAGCTTCCTGGACTTTGGGAAGCTCTGGCCAGAGGCGGTAGGTTGGGACTGCTGTGGGTCTTCTGGCCTAGGGCCAACTCGGGGAGTGAGTCTCAGCCTTGGGGGTGCTCCTCAGGACATGTCCTCTCTCTGGCCCCTTCTCCCTTGCCCAGGATCTTTTGATCCTCCCAGGTGGGAGAACTTCCTTGGGCCTCGAGTGAGAGCCCAGGAAGCCAAGCCAATGGGTGGAGTGCCCCAGGAGAATTTGAAGGTCTCTTCATCTCCCCTCCACTGAGTGGGTTGGAGCTGGACCTGGCATGATGATAGGCCACAGGGTGCTGGCTCCTGGTCCCCTTAGCACAGAAAGCTGCAGCTCTGCCTGTGGCCAGAGATGTTGGGGACCAGGTCTCTGAGCTCGGCTGGTTCCAGCTGGCCTGCACAGTGCTGTGAGCTGACATCTGTGATGCGGAGAGAAGGGGCCGAGGCGGCACTGACCAAGGCACTGACTGGGCTCTGCCTGCGGCTTCCCTGAGAACATGCTCGCAGAGCAAGGAGAGCCCACAGACGCTGGGCTCCGGCTCTGGCACTGGACCCCACGCAAAGCCCGTTCTTCCCAGTGACACTTGGCCTGGTTGGGGTGGTTTTCTTCTCACCACAAGAGGCCTGGAGAAAGTCCCAGCACACAGGATCAGTGGGAGAGCCCTTGGCTCTAGAGGGGCTCATGGGAGCCCTGCCCTGGTTAGAACTCACTGTGGCTGCCAGAGGGTCTGCTGTGGGAATGTGGGCTTGGAACAGGTCTGGTGCTGAAGCTGGAGTGGGAGGAGCCCAAGAGAGGGGTGGAAGAAGAAGGGAAGGCTTCTTGGTGGCCTGCTGCTGTGTGCAGCATCTCATTTCACCCTCACAGTGAGCCTGCATGGGGATATTGAGGGTGGGAGTCCAGATCGGCCTGGTCAGCACCAGTACTGGGTTTGCTCTTGGGAGGATCTGGGTGCCACATGCTGCCTTGAAACACTGGGTCCAGAGTCATTGCTGGCCACCATCTGTGGGCCAGGACTCAGCCTCTTCCCTCTGCTGTCCTTCCCTGGGGAGCTGTGTTGACTGGCCATTGGCAGTGAGCTAGTTTGGGCCACATTTGCCTGACCCCCTGTAGACCCATGGCTCAGGGCAGGCAGTAGCCAGGCTGTGCCTCTGAGGGCTGTCTCAGATGGTGTCCCTGTGTGCTGCACCTGGCACTGGGGCATAGGGACAACTCTGTGAGCCTCGCACTGGCTGGGTGCTTGGTCACGCAAGAGCTTGCACTCTGGCCATCAGACCCCACCCATCTCTGTTTTACTGGGGAAGCCTCGATGGCCACCAGAGCTCACCTTGGGCAGACATGGGTGGATCGGGTGGGGTTGTCCACCTGCTCTCGAGTCTGAGCCCTCGGCCCCACAGGGCTGGCTCTCCTGGCACATCACGCCACATGCTTGGGTCAGGAGACCTGCTTGGGCCTCAGACCACAGACAGCAGTGAGGCACACGGCTCTCTCGTCATGGACTGCGTCAGGTCAGGTCAAGGCCAGAGCAGGTACAGCAGGTGCTGGCTTTGATGTCCTCATTATGTGGGTGTTAGGTGTGTCCTTGGTGACTGGCCTGACAAGGTATGTGGCCACTTTCCATAGTTGCAGGCAGGCACCTGGCATGGGGGGTAGCAGGGCTGCAGGAGCTGCTCCTTGTGGCGGTGGATGATCGGAAACTCCAGTCAGCACTCGCTCTGGATGCAGCCGTGTGGTGACAGCCACAGGACCCTCTACCCAAAGAGCGCCTTCTCTGGACAAACAGCTTCGGAGGTGCCTGGAGTGTGGCAGCTGAGGCCTGATCCCTGACCTCCCTCCTGGGTCTCCCCCTGCCCTTCACACAAGGCCCAACTCATCCTCTGTCCGGTCCTGCTGAGTTCAGCTGAGGCCCTGAGCCTTGGGGTGGTGTCTGGACGGAGGGGCTGCACAGCTCTCCCTTCCTCACCAGCTCTCAGCCAGAGAAGCTCCCTGGGAACCTTTTTGGGGAAAAGGAGCCTCTGGGATGTGGCCCCAACTGACCCTCTGACCCCAGTGCTTCCGACTCCTGGCCTCAGACCTGGGCCTGTTCCTCCCTCCTGCACCCCCGTCTGCCTGGGTGTCCTTCCGGCTGATCCTCATGGGTCCTGCTGAGCAACACCCCCTGCTGGGACTGCCCCCTTCCTGCTATAGGAGGCCAGGGCACTTGCACCTGTCTGCACTGTGTGACAGTTGGGTATGTCCTCCCACCCCGAAGGCCTCCTGTCTTTGCCAGAACACAGCTCAGGTTCTGGCCCAAGGGGCCTGTTAGCTGATTGGCAATCACATTAGGAAGGGGCCCAGAAGCAGTGTTCGCTCCCTCTCTGCCCAGGAGCCGGTGGGTATGGCACAGGCCTCAGGCACAAGGCACACCTTCTCAGCAGCTGTTGGCAGGCCTGGGGCTGTGTGCGCTGTTCCAAGTGAGTCTCAGTGGGTGCGCCTTGCCCCACGGCCTGGGATCCTCCTCGGCCCCTGTCCTGCTCTCAGGCTGCAGATGGCTCCTGCTCTGAGGTAAGAGAGGTGGCAGAGAGGAGCTTTGAAGGCACACCTGCCTAGGTGTCCGAAGTCAGGGCAGAGAAGGGGGTTTTGGCCTCTGGCTAGACGGGAAGTTGGGTGTTCGTGGTGGTTTGTCCTTTGGATTAACTTGTGATCCAGGCAGCACGTACATTTGGGGTGAAGAGCTTGGCTCTGTGAGAGGGACAGATTCCTGCCTGAGTCCTGGCTGTCAGGGTGGTGGGACTTCAGGAGCCACTGGCCCAGTGCTGCAGACTGTGCATGAATGTGGCTTTCATCGGAAGAGCTCACACACTGCACGGTCCCTCCCAGGCCCCTTGATTGAAGAGGTGGAGGACACCTTGGGCTGAGCACATGGGGTGCCTGAGGCCCTGCTGGGCCTGCTGAGGGGGACCTGCAGCTGGGCTGAGTGGCACTTGTTTGCTCGGGGCCTTTGGCTGTGGCTGCTCCTGTGGGACTGAGGCTTCCTCTAGAGGGAAAGAGTATAGTATGGGGGTGGGGGGAGCAGCATTTCAGGCCACCGTGCACCACAGGCCTGAAAGAAGGTCCAAAAGGCCTGTTGACCATGGGTGTGATTCGGGGAAGTTGGGGGGAGGGATTTTCTAGGACCTGCTTAAGTCCCAGGGTCAGGGCTCCTCCTCATGAGTCCAGATGGTCTGTTTAGCCCCCCTTGGCCCAGGCAGAGGCCCTGGCCTGTGCAGCCTTGATGCAGTGAGCCGTCTGTGGTCAGGCAGGGTGGGGCTGTCCCAGCTCTGCTGCATGACGACCACTGTGGGGCGGGGTGCGTTCTGCACCCATCGTGTGCTGAGGACTGCGCCACATGGCTTCTTCCGCATGTGACAAGGCCGGTCCTGTCCTGGTGCCTTTTGTGCCTGAGGACACGGAGGCCCAGAGAGGGAAGTGACCAGCCCAAGGCCATGCTGCCACTGACCTTGGGCCAGGGTCTGAACCAGTGTCTGTCCTTGGAGGGCCTGGGACCCTGGGCTGTGGGTCCCCTCTTCTTTCCTCTTCCTGCCACCTGGGACTTCCCAGTGAGAGGTGGGAAGGCAGCCCGGCCTGGGCGCTGCAGGATCTGCTTCTTGGGACACCCAGGATCTCAAGGGCTTTGCTGTAGCATGTCAGGTGGGGCCCTTGGAACTTTCCTGGCTGGTACTGTCGATCAGAGGCTTGGCCTGTGGCCAGCACTGTGAAAAGTCCTCTGGGGCCTGGCTTCGGGGGCAGGTGCAGTCCAATCCATCTGTCGCAGAGACTAAGTCTCTGCAACCCTGTAGCCTGACCTGTCTGCAGAACTGGGGAGGCCTGGGTGACGGGGAACATGGTGACTGCCCTGCTGGAGTCATACCACCTGGGCTGGGTGTTGGCTGGGCCTGGGCCAGCCGCCTGGTGCCCACCAGAGCATCCCCTGGGTAGCAGCTAGTGATAGGCTGGCTGAATGTGGGTGTGGGCTGGTCCCTTGGGGGACCAGCAGCTCTAGGAGCATCTGGCTGGCTTGCCATGTCCTGCCTCACAGCCGAGCTGATGGAGTAAAAGAGCACTGAGCCCGTGCCTTCCCCGGTGGAGCTGCCACATCACTTGAGCCTTCCTGGGTCTGCAGGCTCTGGGAGGAAGGGGCTGGGGGCCCACCCAGGAGCTCAGGTGCTCTTGTACCTCCCTTCTTGGACCAAAGGACAGGCCTGCCTGGAGGGGCCATGCTGGGAGGTAGGCCAGTCACACCTGGCCACATTGAGGATCCCCCCCAGAAACTCCCAAGACCATCCTGAGTCTCCTCCTCAGGCCTGCACCCTGATTGGGCCCCCAGTGACAGAAAAGCAGCTGGGCGTGGGCCCCACGCGGTGCTCTCTCTGCCAGACTCCTCAGCAAGGGGTGGTTCTGGGCCTCGAGAGGTGTGGGCCCAGGCCTCAGGGTCTCCATGTTGGTGTCCTGTGGGGCTTCACTGAGCCTGGGGCTTTGAGGCCGAGCCTGAACTTTCTTACCATGAACAAGTGGCCAGGTGGTGGCTTCCCTCCCTGCCCCTGGAGGCTGTGTCAGTCCTCTTCCTGACACTGTGGCGCAGTGAGGACTCCCGGGTCTGCCAGCTCGGGCCCCGCCAGGGCAGCATACAGTGGCACATGTTCCTCTCCCCACGTTTCCCTACTCACTGCCTCTCAGGGTCTCACTGACTCCTGGAGGGTGGGCAGAACAGACTGCTTCTCCACCCTGCTCCTCTTGCATGGGGCCCACGTCGCCTCCTGACCGCTCCAGGGACCAGCGCATGTCCAGAGCTGGGGCTGGCCAGGCCTGCCCCTCCAGCCTGTGCCCAGCCGACTCCCCATCATCCTACACATTCTAATGCTTGGCCTGCCTTAGAAATTGAGGTGTGAGTGCAGGTAATCTGTGGTGTATGTGTGGAGTGGATTCTGCAAAGGAGGCCTTTGTCCCCACTCTTGGTGTCCCCATTGCCGGTCCTTAGCATGTAGGTCTCATCACTCCTCAGCTCAGGGTACATAGACCCCTGAAGCAATGGGGCGGCAGCTGGTATTTGCCTGGGACCCTGCACATGTGGGCAAGGCCTGGCGACAGCCCATGAACCTTTGCCAGGCTGCCCCCACTCTCAAAGGGACCTGGACCCCAGTGGAATCCTGTGGCCAGTGGCTTTCTGGAGGTTTGCCACAGCTGGTGTGCCTAGGCCAGCTGCCACCTGCACTAGCCAGCCATTGGCTGCCCACGGTTCTCTGGGCTTTGTGCGACCACCACCCCTGCCCCTGCTCGTCTGCCCCTGAGCCAGGCCTGGGAGGAGCTGTGTTTGCCCCAAGGAGACGCTCTCTCTGCTCAACTCTTTTACTGTTTAATTGATTTTAGAGAGAAAAAACGGCCATTTGTTATTACACACATTTATGCATTCATTGGTTGATTCTTGTATGTGTCCTGACTGGGAATGGAACCCATAACCTTGGTATATGACGACAACACTCCAACCAACTCAGCTGCTGGCCAAAGTTCGGCTCTAGTCTTTACTCATGTACCTCTTGGCTCCTTTGTGGGTCTCTCCTCCCCCAACGCTGAGCCCCTGTGGGAGGCCCGCAGCCCACAGGCACTCTCCATGGTACCATATGGGAGCTCAGGTGGTGTGTGCGGGCCCAGTGAGAGACAAGGACAGGAGCTGAACTGGCGGCCTGCCGTCCATAGGCAGACTCCCAGCAGGAAGGGCAGGCTGGTGATAGGCAGTGTCTGGGCCTCCGATCTTCAGGTTCAGAAAGGGGTGGAGGCCTGGCTCTTTGTGACCCAGGCAACCACGTATCCACCTGCCTCTCCCCCTCCCTGCCCTGTGCCCGCCTCCCCTTGGCATGTGCTGCCCATGGACCCTTGTCCCAGGCCAACTAGGTCTCCCCACTTGCACTGGCCCTGCGGGAAGCTGTCCTCACTGGGTGGGTGGCAGCTGCCTTCTCACCTGTGCTGGTAGGGGAGGGGAGGGGCTGGCCCCCAACATGAGCGGCCCTTCTGAAGGCCAGGGAGAAGGCACATCTGCTATGGCCCCAGGAGCAGTGTCTGCTGCCCCCCTCACAGCTGCTAGTTTAGTCCTGCTGCCAAGAATCCAAGTTCTTGTGGGCATCCCAAAATCAGGGCCCGTGGGCACTCAGGACTGTTTCCAACCCCTGGGATGAGAGAGGGCTAGGCTCCCAGCTGCACTGTGGCCAGTTGCCACTGGCAGGCTTGCCTCAGTGAAGAAGCATCACCTCTGCAAGCTGCGGCCCCACCCCCACCCTCCAGACAGCTCACACAGGAGCCCAGCTGCCTGTGTCCAAGCAGGGCTCCTGGCAAGAGGCCTGTCCCTCCTGAGTGGTGTCCCTCTCTGCACTAAGCACCTGCATCCTGGCACCTCTGGTCACGGCAGCCCCTCCTGCAGCAAGAGCCCCTCAGGGCGGCCTGGCCCAGCCCTGGCTGGGGCCGGCGGGCGGCGCGTGCGTGTGTGCGAGTCCTGCAGGTCTGTGAGCTTCATCTCCCTTTCCTTCTCCGCAGTGCACTAACGGTCACTTGATGTGCGCTGGCTGTTTTATCCACCTACTAGCAGATGCCCGGCTGAAGGAGGAGCAGGCCACGTGCCCCAACTGCCGCTGTGAGATCAGTAAGAGTCTCTGCTGCCGCAACCTGGCCGTGGAAAAGGCCGTGAGCGAGCTGCCCTCTGAGTGTGGCTTCTGCCTGCGCCAGTTTCCCCGCTCCCTGCTGGAGAGGCACCAGAAGGAGGAATGCCAAGACAGGTAACCGCCTGAGCTGGAGGCCCCTGGTGCAGGCAAGGCCGCAGCATGCAGCACACACCGGCTGGTCCTTGTTGCCTGGGTCTCAGGTTCTGTATACACAGCCCTTGGATGACCTTGCAGGGCTGAGCCAGCATGAAGCTGCTGAGGGTCCAGGCCCTACAGTGGGTTGGGCATGCAGCCCACAAACGGTGGGGGCCTTGCCTCTGCACACAGTGGTTGTCTTGTCTGCATATCACCCTGGCTCTCCAGGGTTCTCTGGCTATGTGGTGGCCTCTTAAAGGCTGTCCTTGGTGTCCCTGGGCTCAGGAGAGAATAGCCAGCTCAGGACCTCTGAGACCTCAGTGAGAGTCTCTCTTGGCACCCCAGCTACTCCGCTGTCCCTGGCAGCTGAGCCCAGGTCCTGAGCCTTGCCCAGAGTGAAGCTGTGCAGGGTCCAGGACTGTGGTCAGCAGCCACTGTTTCCAAGCAGGACAGAGACCCCACAGCAGTGAGTGGGCTGGCTGGCGCACTCACAGCTCGTGCAACTCCTCCCCTCCACTCACATATTTTGGCCTCTCCCTGGGGGCAGCACACACCAAGTGTGTTCTTCAGGGAGTGGCTCATGAATGAGCAGGGCTGAGTGGAGGTGTGGGCCCCAGGCCGTGACCACGGTGCCCTGCCCCCCAGGGTGACCCAGTGCAAGTACAAGCGAATCGGCTGCCCGTGGCACGGCCCCTTCCACGAGTTGACCGTGCACGAGGCCGCCTGTGCCCACCCTACCAAGACGGGCAACGAGCTGATGGAGATCCTGGACGAGATGGACCAGAGTCACCGTAAGGAGATGCAGCTCTACAACAGCATCTTCAGCTTGCTGAGCTTCGAGAAGATCGGCTACACAGGTGAGGCGCCCACCGCCCACAGCCTGCCACAGAGCCTGGGGGCCGGCAGCTGGGAGCCTGGGGAGCAGTGGGCTCTGAGCATTGGGCACAGGCTGTGCTAGGCGGCTGGGCTCTGGACAAGCTCCTGGTGAATTGGGGGACAGCTTGGGGGGGAAGATGGCCCAGAAACTGAGCAGGGGAGGGGCTGGGGCAATACCTCAGGGGCACCTGCATGGCTCTCACAGAGGCCTCTCCCACCCATCTTCCCCCACCCAACCCAGGCCTGCCACCTCAGCAAGGTGGCGTCCTCACTGCATGGGGCCGTACAGCCTTAGCACAGTCAGTCTGAGCCAAAGGTGGGTGTGTCTCCGGGGGGGGGGGTGTCCAGGAGCCAGTGGCCAGCCCTGCAGAGCCAAAGGCAAGAAGAAATGTCATCACCTTGGGTCCCGCCTGTGGGTGTGAGGCTGCAGTGGCCACAGACCTCCTGAGGCCAGCAAGAAGATGCTCAGGGCCAGGGCTCCAGAACAAGCTGAGGGTGCCGAGCTCAAAATACAGAGCTGGGAGTGGACGCCCAGGGACAGGCAGGCTGGACTGCATCCAGACCCCCTGGATCATGTGGGCTCTCCTGGCCACTGCCTTGGACGTGCCGGCAGGAGAAGCCAGGCCAGAGCCTGGTCTAGACACTGAACAGCCAGAAGCACCTGCTGATGCCAAGGCCGTTCAGGTAGACTCCAGTCCTCCACTGCCCAACCCACGCCGGGCGCCGCCTCAGCACGCCGAGGGCTGTCACTAGCAGCCAGCCCCACCGTGCTGCCTGGACCGGGCCTGGCTTAGTGTGAGCCTGCACAGGCTTGAGAGGCTGAGGGCCCCAGGGCTCGGTTAGTTACAGCCTCAGTTCCCCTGGTGGGCGCTGTGGCACAAACAGTCCAGGCCAGGCCTCTGTGCCTGGGCGGCCAAGGCATCCTGACTTGGGCGTTGACAGGGCAGGGAGCCCATCCACGCAGGAAGGACTGACCACCTCTGTGGAGGGACAAGCCAGCCTTGGGCGTGGGCCGTGCTGAGGACTGACAGCAGAGCCCAGCAGTGGGCCGCACACCAGCGCTCGACTCTGGCCGGATGCCGTGCACCGGCCTGCCTGCCTGCTGACTTTCTGGCAGCTGTGTATGGAACCAATAAAGTGCACTGTTCTCAGAACTGCATCCTGTCTGTGTGTCTGCTTACCCACGGCCCTGGGGCGGGCGGATGGGGGCCAGGGGGGAGGCCAGGGGTCGGGCTGGCTGCCCACTTCGCAGCCTCTGGACTCCCTGCCGCTAACGCGTGTCACTTCTGTTTGTAGTTCTTTTCCCAAAGCTTATGTGTGCCTCCATTTGCCATAATTGCCTTTGGTTTGCCTTGTGACAAGTAGAGCACCTGTGTTCACCCGGTAAGTTGCCTTCCTCCCCGGCTGAGCCTGTGTTCTCAGCTGGTGGGAAGGCGCCACCACTGTCCTGGCCCACCCTGACTGCCGGCTCTTTCCGGCCTGTCTGTCTCCACAGAGGTCCAGTTCCGGCCATACCGCACAGACGACTTCATCACACGCCTGTACTATGAGACGCCGCGGTTCACAGTGCTGAACCAGACGTGGGTTCTGAAGGCACGCGTGAATGACTCCGAACGCAACCCCAACCTGTCCTGCAAGCGCACGCTGTCCTTCCAGCTGCTCCTCAAGAGCAAGGTCACGGCACCCCTGGAGTGTTCCTTTCTGCTGCTCAAGGGCCCCTACGACGACGTGAAGATCAGCCCCATCATCTACCACTTCGTCTTCACCAACGAAAGCAACGAGACGGACTACGTGCCGCTGCCCATCGTGGACTCCGTGGAGTGCAACAAGCTGCTGGCCGCCAAGAACATCAATCTGCGGCTCTTCCTGTTCCAGATCCAGAAGTAGGCGCCTGCGGCGCTGCCCACACCTGCTCAGCCACGGCTTCGAAGTGCTGTCTGACCATTTCAGTGGAGGAGGAGGAGGAGGAACAGATGCGAACACTGGGGAAGTCTGCATGCATGTGTGAAGGTGTGAGTGCTCACCACCTCGCCCTCTGCCCCTGTCCAGGGCACCGAAGCTGGTCCAGGGACACCAAGAGGAGAACACAGCAGACCTGCCAGCCCCTGTCCCTCAGCAGGGCGCCCCACCTGCCCTGGGCCACACACAGCTCCTAGGCCAGGCTCACAGGGCGCTGGCTTCAGACAGCATATTTGATTGCAATTAAAAAGGCACCCTTGTTTCCTACTTGCTGTTTTGTTCAAGGGTAAGGCGTGGCTATGATTGGACAGTGTGGGAGCTTTGGTTTGGCCTGGGGGTCAGAGCCTGCTTGTCCTTCACTGTGCCCCCTGGGAGACACTTGGAGGTGCTGCCCCTTCTGCGATGGGCCCCAGCAGGGAAGTGAGCAGGATCAGGGGTCTTGCAGCATCCTCAGCACATCTCCCAGCTGCTCCAGGGAGGCAGGACTTGGTCACCTGGGCTTAGCTGGCGTTTCGGAATGCAGGGTGAAATTCTGTCTCTTCCCAGGAAATAAATGAAACTCTTCACAGGCTCCTCTATAAGTTACGCAAATTTAGTGATAGAGAATCTGTTTTCTGTGACCAGGCTGTGAGGAAAGCTCTGGGGGTGGCTAGCAGTGGCCCAGCCTGGCTGGGTAAGGGCCAGAGTAGGCCAGCTGCAGGTCCTGTACTGGGGAGGTCGGTGCCTGGGCAGCATGGTTTCTCACTAGAGAGATGTGACCCCTTTCTAGCCTCACATTTGCTGTCCTTCAAGGCCTCAGTGAGTGTGCCAGTAAGGGGGCCTCAGCGAAAGGAGCACTGTCTGGAAGACCCTGGGACCCTCGGAGCTACTGGAGACCTTGTCCCCACCACCCTTTCTCAGGAGACATGGCTCTTCCATGATAGCTTTTTGTAGCTTCAGTACCAAAGAACTCTTTCCTTTGACCCTGGCCAGGCCCACCCCATGCCTCAGAGCAGCCCCATTGCCCTGGCCCTGCAGGGCTTAGTGGGCGGTGTGGCCATGGCCTGGCCTCGCCCTGGGCTTCCTCCTTCCTGCCAGGGTGGCTCCCCGAGCTACTGTAAGGAGTCTGGCTTCCTGCTCCAAGCCCAGGATACAGGGCTCTGGGGGATTCCCCTCCTTCAAGGCCAATGGCCTGGCCACTGAGGGAACCAGGAGGCAGTGTTGGGTTTTCTACCCTCTACAAAGATCCCACCACAGTGCCCCTTCAGTCTCAACCCAGTTGGGAGTCCCATTGCCCTCGGCTGACCCCCCTGCCTAGTGGACGCAGAGGATGACATGCAGGTAGATGCATGCCAGGTGTCCTGTGTATAGGAGATGGTGCTGTGTCCCTGCATCTTGGCCTCTCTTGGGGCCTGACACCCTCTCTGTAGTTTCTGGATTTCCAGGAGATGGCTTGGTGAGGGGTCCAGGCAGGGCAAGGATTGTCGGGCCCACAGGTGTCTGGGTGGGTTGTGGGGATGTCCACTGGGTGGATGGCCCCAGTGGCTCTACTGGACGGTGTGTGGGGGGGGGGCATGGTGGGACATGGCAGATTTCTGTGTGCAGGTGAAAGTACATGGCTGCCAGACAGGACCGGGCAGTCCTGGGGCAAACAGCCGTGTGTGGGTGGCAGGAGGCTCTGCCGCACTGTGGGGTCTTCCAGCCCACACTTCCCACACTGAGGGTATGTGGGGAGAGGGACCGGGCTAACCGGCCCTCCCTGTTGGGGACCCGGGTGTGCGCCTGGGGTGCCCAAAAGGACTGCCCATATGTCCCAGCCCTGTGATGGCCACCTTACACCTTAGGGCAGCCTGGTACCCTGGGGGATCCTAGCCCCCACGGAGTTGCTGCAAACCTTGTGGTGGGTTGCTGGGCTATTGGTTTGCAGACAACAGTGGTCTGTCTCCAGGAACCCCTGCCACCTTGGCATCCAGACCTGGAGCTGGTGGGGGTGCCACCTCTACTGAGGTGGGTGAGGCCTGGGGGCACCCAAGCCGGCCCTGTCCCCTTTCTCAACCCCATGCACTGTGAACACTGCATCCTCAGTTCACCCAGAGTGAGATATTTACAAAAATAATAAACATTTTTTAAAGAGTGGTTGGAGAGGTGTTTTTGCCACTGTTGGAAATGACTTACGTGTCACTTTTGTGGTCTGAGTTCTCTTCGAATATTATTTGTATGTGACTGTAGTTTAAAAAGAATTCCAAACCATGTTTGTCTGTTTCTTCATGAGAAGAGAGGCTCAAGGGTGGGCTTCCCTGGGCTCTGCAGGCCTCTAGCCAGGCTCAGCTTCTGCCCCTGCCAGCTCCCAGCCTGTGAATTCCCCATCTGCAGCCTTCAGCCCCTGCTCAGCACCGACTCCTGTAAACACCTGGATCATCAGTGGGGAAACTGAGGCACAGAGCAGCTGGGTCCTCCCGGAAGGGGAATGGGGCCCCCAGGGCTTGGCTGCCCCGAGAATGCAGGTGCTGCGGGGAAGGGAAGCCAGGTCCTGTCCCCGAAGCAGCTCTGAGACTGTGCCCTCCACCTTCAGCCTGTTCAGCTGAGCCAGCCTGCTTCAGGGCCTCGCTGCCCAGCCGGCCGGTTGGGGTCTCACTCCTCGGGGTGGAGGGGGTGGTCAAAGGGCCCAGCCGCTCGCCTCCTGCTGCTCTGTGGCCGGGCCCTGGGCAGCCTTTCTCGGGCCAAAGGACCCATCTTCCCCGCACGTCACTCCCTCTCTAATAGACCTTGGCGTCCACCCACTGCCCGAGGCTTTGACCCCACTGGGTGTCTTGATTTCCCTAGAAAATAAAAACGTCCATCTCCCACTCCTTCCTTCCAGGCCTCCTCTGGGGCCTTAGGGCGCTGGCCGTGGCTCTGGTGCCCTGGGCTAGGCGTGCCGCGAGAGCGGGGCCGAGGGCCCTTGGCGCGGCAGGCGCGGGCACTCGAGTCCGGGGGCTGGGGGTGCCACGCAGGAGAGGCGGGCTCCGCGCTTGGGGCCAGACCCCAATCTTGCCGCCTCTCGCAGCAGAGGGTGGGCCTGCGGCTCGAACGGAAAACCTCCCCCTCCCCTGGCAGCACTGGCTTCGAGTCCCCAGGCGGGACGGACCACAGGTACGTCGAGAGCTCTAGCAGGCGTGATTTCGGTTCCCTTCCTGCACAACGGCAGTACGCTCCTCAGGAAAAGTCGCGCCCGCGGGTAGGTTGGGTGAGTGTGGGGGTCAGCGGCGGTACGGGCCGGGAGCTGCCGCGAGGCCCGCGCGGGGGCGCCTCAGCGTCCGCACGGCCCCAGGGGTCCCGGGAAGGAGCGGATCCCTCACCGCTCCTCCGGTCCAGAGCCGGTCGGACTACAGCTCCCAGGATGCTTCGGGTGGCCGGACTACACTTCCCGGGATGCTCCACGATGCGCGGGGCGGAAGGAGCTGGACCAAAGCGGGAGCGGGGGGCGGGGCCGTGGAAGCGCGGGAAGTCCAGATCGCAGACAGGCTGACGGGCAACTATGAGCCTGGACAGAGAGCTCCGACGTGAGTCCCCAAGCCGAACGCCTGAGCGCGGTCCCGGGAGCGGTCTGGCCGGTGCGGGTAGAGGGCCTCAGCTTCCCGGCCTTGTTCTTTCTCTGCAGAGTTGAGCAAGGCCAAAGCCAAGGCCCAGAGCAGCGGACAGCTTAGGGAGGAAGCCGCGCTCTGTCACCAGCTGGGGGAGCTGCTGGCCAGCCATGGTGCGTGCCTCCCGCGGATCCCAGGGATGGGGACGTCCTCGGCCGGGGCCGGGCGGGAGCGGGGCGCGACCCCCGCCACCGACTGCCCTGCCTTGCTGAAGCCCTGCCGCCCTCCCGCCCGCCAGGCCGCTACCTCGAGGCCCTGAGGGAGCATCAGCAGGAGCTGCGGCTGCTGGAGAGCGCAGACGATACCCTGGGCTGCGCCGTGGCCCACCGGAAGATCGGGGAGCGGCTGGCGGAGATGGAGGACTACTCGGCTGCCCTGCAGGTGGGCGGCACACCTAGCACCCACACTGGCCGGATCCAGGCGTCCTGGGCCTGTCCTTCCTGGGGGTCCCTTTCTGAGAACTGAGGCATAGTCTCCACTGCTCCGGCCTCTGGCCAGAGGGGGACCATGCTTTGTGCAACTAGGCCCTCACCTTCAGGGGGTGGTGGCCTGGGCCTGGGTGGGGCTGTAGTAACCCAGCTTTCATATTGTCCCCTCCTGTCCTGACAAGTGTCCATTGGGTTATGGAGCTGGTGTCCCCACAGGCAGCCCTTGGCATACAGGAGATGCTGTGGGTGGAGTGGGTGTTCTGGGAAGCAGGGACTCTCCTCCGCAAGGATAGGGAGCCCCTGGAATGTGGGGTTTGCTGGAGGCAAGAGTTGGCTCACAGCCACTTAACCCCCTCTGCGCACCAGCACCAGCACCAGTACCTAGAGCTGGCCCGTTGCCTGTCCAATCACACCGAGTTGCAAAGGGCCTGGGCTACCATTGGCCGCACCCACCTGGACGTATATTACCACTGCCAATCCCAGGAGGCCTTGCTGCAGGCGCAGGCTGCCTTTGAGAAGAGCTTGGCTATTGTGGACGAGAAGCTGCAGAGTGAGTGCCCTGGGGTGTGGCCCTCCCCACTCTCTGTGTCCAGAGCTGTGAGCCCAGGAAACTGCAGCCCCACCGCCTGTGTGGCTGGCTCCGCCTGTGTGGGCGGGTCGGGATCTGTTCTTATTAGCTCCCTCAAGAGGAGACACACCACCCACACTCCTGGCACCTTCAGTGCTGGCAGTCAGCGGTCTGCTCTTTGTCCTTCCACACTGTCTGCAGAGTGACTGCTGTGACCCCCAAGAGAGGCAGGAAGAGGGGTGGAAAACAGGGCTCAAAGCTGGGGACCCTAACTGGGGTCAAGGCCCTGAGTGTCTAGAGGTCATCTTCCAGGGACGTTGTCTAAGCGAGAGCTGAGTGAGATGAGGGCCCGGCTCTACCTCAACCTGGGCCTCACCTTCGAGAGCCTACAGCAGGCGGCCCTGTGCAACGACTACTTCAAGAAGAGCATCTTTCTCGCTGAGTAAGCCTGCCCTGCTCAGCCCGGGAGGGAGCGGAGACCCCTGTTCCAGGAGGAAGCAGCTGTGGGGTGGGCAGCCTGGCCTGTCTGCCTCCTTTGGGGGGGAGGGGCCGGCAGGCGGCTGGGCCCAGGGTGCAGCGCCCGGAGCACTTGTCACCACCTGCAGGCAGAACCACCTGTATGAGGACCTGTTCCGCGCCCGCTACAACTTGGGCGCCATCCGCTGGCGCCACGGGCAGCACTCCCAGGCTATGCGCTGCCTAGAAGGGGCCCGGGAGTGCGCACGTGCCATGAAGAAGGGGCTCATGGAGAGCGAGTGCTGCCTGCTCATCTCACAGGTGCCCTCTCAGTGGCGTGGGCTCAGCTGTGGGCAGGCTGGGGCCCTGGGGCTACACCCTCACCTCCCTCACCCCCAGGTCCTCCAAGATCTGGGCGATTTTCTGGCTGCCAAAAGAGCACTGAAGAAGGCCTACAGGTTGGGCTCCCAGAAACCTTTGCAGAAGGCAGCTGTTTGCCGGGCCCTCAAGCACGGTGAGCCCGGACAGCACCCTGGGGGTTGGGGCTCTCCTCCCTCAGCAGAGGGGACTGGGCGTGTGTCCTTGAGGAGGTGGCAGCTCCCCACCTCCTGTTGGGAGGAGAGTCCTGCTTTCCTGAGTCTTCAGCACAGTGTTGGAGAAGCCCCGAAGGGGGTCAGGAGCCTGGCTGGGCATTTCCAGTGAACCAGAATCTTTGGCAAACTGGAGACAAAAGTTGTCCCCACCTAGAATGGGTGCAGCATGTGGCCTGGAGTGCTGGTGGGTGGCGTCAGCAGTGGCAGGCAGTGGTCTGCCTTTGACTCAAGCCAGTAATGCTCTGAGGTGTCATCTATTTGTTTTAATTCTTGTAATAAACCCCATGAGGCCGATTCTCCGACTAACCTGCCTTAGGGGCGGGTGAGCGGAGGCCAGGCAGGGCAGTTGGCCCACCGAAGGGCACACAGCTAACGGGCGGCAGAGCTGGGCCGGACCCTGCGATGTGCCACTCCTCACACGAGGCTCTTCCCGGCAGTGCTGGCGGCGATCCAGCTGCAGCAGCGCCTGGAGGAGTCTGAGCACAGTGACCCTCGGGGCTCCATGGCCCTCTGTGAGCAGCTGGGGGACTTGTTCTCCAAGGCAGGCGACTTCCCCAAGGCAGCTGAGGCCTACCAGAAGCAGGTGCACACCCGGGCGGGTGGGAAAGAAGGGACCGCAATGCTCTGGGCTCTCAAGTTGTGCAGTGGTCCTGGCCTCCCTGTCTCGTCCCCAGCTGGATTTTGCGGAGCAGCTAGGCAGGCCAGGGCCCGAGCTGGCTGTCATCCACGTGTCCCTGGCTGCCACTTTGGGAGACATGAAGGACCACCGCCAGGCCGTGCGCCACTATGAAGAGGAGCTGAGGCTGCGGGACGGCAATGCCCTGGAGGTGAGTGGTGACGGCACACACAGGTCTCTGCGCCTGTCCTCACAGCTCAGCCTCAGAACCACCACTCCCAGGGGTGGACAGGGAACAGCCATCACCGAGCTCATTCTTCCTCTCACACCAGGAAGCCAAGACCTGGCTGAACATTGCACTGTCCCGTGAGGAGGCTGGTGACACCTATGAGGAGCTGGCACCATGCTTCCAGAAGGCTCTCTGCTGTGCCCAGCAGGCTCAGCAGCTCCGGCTGCAGGTGCACCCCTAACCCTTGTGCTCTCCCCCCACCGCATACCGTGTCTCCCCATCTGGGGTGGCCAGTGCCCTCGTGGCCGTTACTGGGTGTGCTCTGCTCCTCAGAGGCAAGTCCTGCAGCACTTCCACACGGTGCAGCTCAGGCTGCAGCCCCAGGAGGCCCCGGGCACTGAAGCCAGACTACAGGAGCTGAGTGCGGACCAGAGTGAGGAAGAGGAGGAAGAAGATGGGGAGGGTGACGAAGACAGCAGCACCCTGGAGGTCAGCGAGCTGGAGCTCTCAGACAGCGGTGAGGCCCAAGTGTCACTGACAGCCCTAGGGTCCCCTCCCCAACACCTGCTCAAGCTGGGTCCTGGGCTGCAGCTGCTGAGGGTGGTGCCTTCATGGGCCTGCTCCCAGGTTTGTGACAGAAGACAGCTTCATGCAAGGGGGGTGACCAGTGCCAATGAGGAGGACACAGGGGCATAGAAGCCTCGGGCTGCCCTGGATCCTTCCCAGAAGGGCTGGTAGGTGTCCCGGGGAGGGAGGACAGGGTCAGACCTGCAGAACTTGCACCCTGCGGGCACGGGCAGGTGAGAGGGTGTGGAGCTCAGCACTTCCTGAGACCCTGAGAGCCGGCGTACGTTCCCCCGCCAGCATGGTCAGCGTTGTGGCAGGTGGACATGAGGGACAGTGTGGGATGGGTGTGGGCTGCAGCTGTCGCCAGGTGTTGCGGGGCAGGGAGGGAGGGCTGGGGCCAGGAGTGCAGTTTTAAGCTTGAGGGGCCTTCAGAAGCTCTTGGCAATTGTCCAGGGGCCACAAGGAGGTTTGGGCCTGGCCAAAGGGGGTCAGGCTGGATGTCCCTGGCGGGTAAGCGCAGGGAGCCACGGGCAGGGTGCAGAGAGGGGACCAAAGAAAACTTTAGGCCAGTGCTGTTCAGTAGATGGTCACAGTACGGAAAGGCTCTAGAAGGGGCCGGAGGCACAGGGGGAGAGTCGGGAGCAGGGTGGAGGGTGAGGCCGGGCAGGGAGCTGGGGGAGGGGCCGCAGTGGGCAGGCAGAGGGCTCCCAGGCTCGAGGGCAAGGTGTTCTTAACATGGGTGTGACCTGTCCCAACAAGGACATTTCTCAGCAGAGCAAGGACACTGTCCACCCAGTGGGACCTGGGTGTGGGACATCAGGCCCGTGTGCCATGGGCAGGGGCTAGGTGGGAGGGGCTGGACTCACCTGGGGTGCTGGCTCTGCTCTGTCACAGAGAGCGAGGCCGACGGACAGTCCCAGCAGCTAGAGGAGGACGAGGAGCTGCGGGGCTGCCTGGGCCGGCAGCAGGCAAACAAGGTGAGGACTGTGGGTGGGTGTCCCCTCTGGCACTCACTGGCGTGGCCTGGTCCTGTGCCCATGCCCCTGTTCTGCGGTGACTGTGCCCACAGTGGAACCGGCGCAACGATGTAGGGGAGACCCTGCTGCACCGAGCCTGTATTGAGGGCCAGCTGCGCCGTGTCCAGGACCTCGTGAGGCAGGTGGGCCTGCGCCGTGTCCCTTCACTCCCGTGAGAGAGGGCGTCACGGGCTCTCGGAGGGGGTGCACATCCTGTCCCAGGAGGGTGGGAAGGGGCACCATGCTGCTGGCCCTGCACCGTCCCTGTAGGGCCCTGCCAGGGACTCTGCCTCGTGGTGAAACCCTTCCTGTCCTCCTTGGTTGCAGGGCCACCCACTGAACCCACGAGATTACTGTGGTTGGACACCCTTGCACGAGGCCTGCAACTATGGGCATCTGGGTGAGCCCTGGCCTGGGGGTTGTGCCACAGGGCGGGTCCAAGAAGGCTTCCGGGAACCAGCTCACGTCCCCCATCTCACAGACATCGTCCGCTTTCTGCTGGACCATGGGGCTGCGGTGGATGACCCAGGTGGCCAGGGCTGCGAGGGCATCACTCCCCTGCACGATGCTCTCAACTGCGGCCACTTCGAGGTGGCTGAGCTGCTCATTGAACGGGGGGCGTCGGTCACCCTCCGAACCAGGAAGGTAAGTGGGGTAAGGGCCAGGTGGGCTTGGCCATGGTTGGTGGGTCTGTTCCCGTCAGCCTTGCTTAGGTGGGTGCCACACAGGGCCACAGCCCACTGGAGACGCTACAGCAGTGGGTGAAGCTGTACCACAGAGACCTGGACAGCGAGACAAGAGAGAAGGCCAGCGCGATGGAGAGGCTGCTCCGGGCCGCCTCCTCCGGCCAAGGCAAGGAGGGGCCTCCTGCCCCTGAAGACACTGCTCCCTAGCCTGAGAGTCCCCTGGGCCCCTCGGGCCTTTGCACACGGGTGGCAGGAATGTGTCGGGCCCGCCTCACGGCAGACCCCGTCTCCCCACAGCCCCCCACAGCCCCCTGGCTTCCCGGTCCCTCCCAAGTGACCATCTGTTTGACCCTGAGACCTCTCCTTCCTCGACACCCTGCCGAGGACCCCCAGAGGCCCCTCAGGCCAGCGCCAGAGTCTCGGGGGCGCAGGCAGTGCTGGCCACGGCAAGGCCTCGGAGGAGCAGGCACCAGCTGGGCAGCAGCAGCAGCTCGGAGGGTGAGGACAGCACGGGCCCACCCAGGCCAACGCAGAAGAGGCCTCGGTACACAGCCCCAGTGCAGCGAGTCAGGGCCCAGGTGCCTGGCCGTGTCAGCACCAGGGAGGTGGTGACAGCGGGCTGGACGGCCAGTCGAGGAGTGGGCAGTGCCCAGAGCTGCTGCCTGGGGCCTGACCCACCTCGGGGCCCAGAGGAGGCCCCCATCCCACCGTCGGCACTCATTCCTGAGGAGGAGTGCCTGGCAGGGGCCTGGTTGGAGGATGACTTGCTTACCCGTGGCCACCAGGGCGGAGGGTACAGGACCAGGCACAGTGCCTCGGTGTCAAGCAGCGACAAGAGCCCTGTCAGGCCTCGGGCCCAGGCCAGGCAGAGCCGGCTGCACCACTTCAGCAGTCGGAGTGCGGGGGTCAGAGCAAATGGAGACTGCGACGTGGCCACAGAGCCCCCACGGAGCCCTGATATGCCCGGCAGCGACACCCCCGCAGCAGGCCGTCCCTCGGTGGGTGTGCAGGCCTGGAGCAGAACCAGCCCTTGCAGAGGTGGCTGAAGGTGGGCAGAGAGCTGTGTTTTGTGACTCAGCCATCTCTCCCTGCCCCTTTCTACCAGGGACCAGTCCTGCCCCCTGCCATCCGGGTTCGAGTTCGAGTACAAGATAACCTTTTCCTCATCCCTGTCCCACATAGGTAGGGTGCTCCCTGTCCTTTCCCAGCCCCGGCTCCATGTGCCCCTGTGGGTTCTGCCAGGAGTGGGAACCTAGAGCCCTGGGCTGTGCAAGTCAGGCAGGGCAGTAGCTAGGTCAGGCCGCTCTACACAAGCACAGCTCGGGCCCCAGAGGGTCAGGTGAGGGCCTGCGGCCCTGGGAACAGCCTGGGAGCAGGGGGTGGGCTGGGTTGCAGGCATCCTGAGCAGGTCAGTCGGGGAGGAACAGACAGATGAGGAAGCTTTCACACAAGAACACAAATGGTGGGACCTGGGGGCCTTTCCTTGCCCTGTGCGGGGACCTGGCCAGGTCCCCAGGGTCCAGTGCACCCTCTGTCCCCACAGCAAGGAGGCCCACTCCGTGGCCTGGCTAGCTGACCAGGCTGCCCAGCGCTACTACCAGGCCTGTGGGCTGCTGCCGAGGCTCACCCTGCGGAAGGAGGGGGCCCTGCTGGCCCCGCAGGACCCCATTCCCGACGTGCTGCAGAGCAATGAGGAAGTGAGTGGTGGGAACCAGGGCCCTGAGCATGGGACGCCCCTGGGGGTCGGTGTCCCCAGGGCTACCGACCAGATGGTGCTTTCCAGGTCTTGGCTGAAGTGACCTCGTGGGACCTCCCCCCGCTGACAGATCGCTACCGCAGGGCCTGCCAGAGCCTGGAGCAAAGTAAGGGCCTAGCAGGCCCACAGTGACCTGGGTAGAGGGGCTGGGCACCTGGGCTACCGCTGTGACTGGTAATCCCAGATCTCTGGGTCCCTACCTCACCTGTCCTCGGGGTCTCCTTCCCAACCATCGCTCCCACAAGTGAGCAGCATGTGGTGAAAGTGGCTCCACGTGGAGATGAGACCTCGTAGAGACCCCAGAGCCACCAGCCTGAGATGTGGGGTGGCTGGTGGAGGTTAGGGCTCCACTGGGGAAGGTCTGATGGGGCAGATACAGGGCAGCACCACTCACCGGCCTGCACTGGGGCCCACAGGCTTGGAAAAGGTGGGCTGGGAAGTGAGGGGGGCTGCCTTGCAGATAGGTGGGCTCCGGCCCGGTGACACCTCGGCCCCTCACAGGGGAGCACGAGCAGGTGCTACAAGCCGTGGAGTGCCAGGGCTTGGGGCCCTCGTTCCGAGCCTGCTGCCTGGCCCTGCGCCAGGCCCAGCTCACCCCCTTGCTGCGGGCCCTCAAGCTGCACTCGGCCCTCCGGGAGCTGCGCCTGTCAGGAAATCGGCTGGGGGACGGCTGTGCCACCGAGCTGCTGGCTGCCCTGAGCACTGTGCCTGGCCTGACCGTCCTCGACCTCTCTTCCAACCACCTGGGCCCTGAGGGCCTGTGGCAGCTTGCCACAGGCCTCCTGGGACAGGCTGCCTTGCAGGTAAAGGCATGGGGAGCAGCAGATCAGTGACAGGGCAACGTCAGGACACTGTACTTGGCCAGGCTGCAGTGGGAGGGTGCAGCTGGGGGTGCTGTGCTGGCTGAGGCCCAGAGCTGGGACAGCAAGGACAACAGGTGCTCTGGGGCCTGTGTCTTCCTCAGAACTTGGAGGAGCTGGACTTAAGCATGAACCCGCTTGGGAATGGCTGTGGCCAGGCCCTGGCCTCTGTCCTGCAGGCCTGCCCTGTGCTCAGCACTCTGCACCTCCAGGCCTGTGGCTTTGGTCCTGGTTTCCTCTCGAGCCACCAGGCAGCCCTGGGCCGCGCCTTCCAAGGTGAGCTGACTGCGTATCTACTCCCTGGCCCCGGGGATCCAGCTGCAGTCAGAAAGGTGTATCCAGGGACTGTGCCTTGAGCCAGAGGGGCCCTGGGGCATTGGCTGGGCTTCTGGACACATGTAGGTAGACAGATATGGGTGTCTGACCTGCTGGACTCAGGGGCGTCTGGTACTTGCCCAGTTGGGGCCGTACCACTGGGCAGAGCCCCAGTCCTAGCAATCTCACTGGCTCTGTCCCATGGGCCTGTGATCATTCCACTGCAGGCCCAGTAGGGCCACGTAGAGCCATGGCCCCAGTACTGAGACTGGGGACTTTCTGCCTCTGTGGTGGGCTCACAGATGGGGCTCAGGGCTCTGAGAGTACTCCCTGACCCCACCACACCACTTTCCGCCCAGGGCCTGTCTCGGGCAGTCTGGGCATCCTGTTGTGGGTTAGGGCAGGCTGAGGCCAGAAATGGTGGGGAGATGCTGGGTTCCTGGGCTCTGGAGGCTGTCTCATGCTCTCCCCAGCCAAGTGTCCCTGGGTGGGAGCAGCCTGTTCCCTTGCAGAGTCTCAGGGCGCAGGACCCTGCAGCTCAGCTGGGGTGGTGGCTATGTGGCACTGACGGAGGTTCTGGCCCCCGGTTCAGATGCCAAGCACCTGAAGACGCTGTCCCTGTCCTACAATGTCCTCGGCACTGCTGCCCTGGCCCAGACCCTGCAAAGCCTGCCTGCCCAGACCCTCCTGCGCCTGGAGATCAGCTCTGTGGTGGCCGGCAAGAGCGATGCCAGCTTCATGGAGCCCGTGGTCAGATACCTGACCAAGGTACATAGATGGGGACAAAAGCCAACTCACAGGAACCTTGGGCTGCCCAGGCCAAAGGTTCTATAGCTGAAGCCTGAGGCTGGGAAGAGTGTTGCAGATTCCGAGGAAGAACTGTCATGGGGAAACTGCCCACCTCAGGCTGTGAATTCCAGCAGGAAGGACACTGGGGACCCAGGTGCCCTCACTTGCCCCAAGTGAGGCAGGTCCCAAGAAACACATGAGGCCTCCCAGTCATCTCCTGGGGGCCCTTCCCACTGAAGCTAGGTCCCCACGACTCTCACATCACAATATGTCAGGTATGGCCTTCACCTGGAAGGACAGACATTTCTTTTTTACCTGCAAACTGAAGAGATGCTGCTTCCTTCTGTTGCCCCCTCACCCCCAAGAAAGAGGAAAGGTGTCTGGCCAGCACCGTAGGTGGGGAGGGCAAGCGCCCGCTCACTGCAGCCTGCCTTGGGCCTCCACTTTCTAGGAAGGCTGTGCTCTGGTGCACTTGAACCTGTCTGCAAACCACCTGGGCAACAAGGCAGTGAGAGAACTGAGCAGGTAACACTGTCCTGTCCACGTCCTAAAGGGGGTTCTCATATCAGTGCCCCTCAGCCTAGGGTTTGGGGTGCTAGGTCAGGCGGGGAAAGGGAACAGGTAGTGGTGCCAGCTCTCTCATGAGTGTGCCCCAAGCCTGGCTATTTCGACCTTGGCCCCTGGCAGTGCCCTGACGACACCCTGGGGGAACACCTGTGCCCAGGCCAGGCCAGGGGGCAGGACCTACTGGGCCCAGCTGTTGGCCCCCAGAATTGTGGGTTTGTCTGGAGCAGCTTTCCCCAGTGTTGGGGGCCTCCCTCCCTGGAAGCTGACCCTTTTACTTCTTCCATCACCCCAGATGTCTCCCTTTGTGCCCCTCACTTGTTTCGCTGGACCTGTCTGCCAATCCTGAGGTCGGCTGTGCTGGCCTGGAGGAGCTCCTGTCTGCCCTCCAGGAGCGGCCCCAAGACCTGAGCTTCCTGGGCCTGGCAGGTGAGCTCTGAGTATGGTGGCTGTCCTGCCACACCAGGGATGGTGACACAGCTTCAGGGACCTGCCTGGGGCCCAGGTGCCTCCTCATGGTGGGCAGGACATGGGGGGCTGAGGCCTCCCCATGCTGTCTCAGGGCCCCCTGAGGCTGACAGTGCAGGACAGGTGATTGGAAAGGGGTGTGAGCCCAGCTCCTAAAATAAGGAGGGGCAGGAGAAGCATGGGGTCTCTGCTGGGGGGTGTGGGGTCCCCTCCCAAGGGAACTACCAAATTCCCATTGTCAAGAGGAGGGAGGGAGCTCAAGGTAACAAGTGGTGAAAGCTGCCACTGAAGGACCTTCCCAGTTTTTGGCAGGAACTGACACACCACCTTCCCAGCCTGGGGCCTGACTCAGATTGTTCCCAGTGTGGGCACACACAAGCAAAGTACCTTGCTGGGGCATCTCTGTCACCCAGGGCAGGCCACCCAGTAGCCAAACACATCCAGCTGGAGCCTGGGCAGGACAAGGGCTGGAGATGGGGTATACACGAGGAGCCCCTGGGTTCTTCCTCCCCAGGAAGGCAGCCCTAAAAGCAGGCCTCTGCACCCTCCCAGGGTGCTGTGGCCTCCGAGGACCAAGCCCCATGCGCCTGCAAATCCCCCGCAGCCCTACTGTGCCTACTTGAGATGGAAGGACCTGGGCGATGGCGGAGGCACAGCTGTGAACGCAGCGTTTATTCCAGCCCAGCGTTTATTCCAGCCCGTCTCCCTCTAACTTGATCACTGACGGCGAAAGGGGCCCAAGCGGCCCCCTGGGAGATCGCACCCCTTCCCAGAATGTTCCCCACTCCGGTCTCTGCGGGTGGCCCATCTCCGGCGCACCTGGGCCGCTCGGTGTGCCGGCTGGAGCAGCTCCCTAAGGCCTCCCCTGCCTCCCCTCTGCAGGCTGTGCCGTCCAGGGTCCCCTGGGCCCGGGTCTCTGGGACCAGATCGCCGCGCGGCTGCAGGAGCTGCAATTGTGCAGCAGGTGGCTGTCCTCCGAGGACCGGGCCGCCCTGCGCCAGCTGCTGCCCGGACCCGGCTCCCGCACGCTGGACCGAGGCACCAAGCTCTTCTTCCGGTGCCTCTGACGGCTGGCGCCGCCCTGTACCTTCCGTGTTCCCAATAAAGATTGTTGCTGCTGTCGCTTCACCCCGGCTATTCCAGCGAGGTGGGCGGGAGACGCGATCGGTCGGCTTTGCTGCCGGAAAACCGCGGCAGAGTCGAGGGCGGATGTGGCCAATGAGAGGCTTGGTGGGCGACTGCAGAGGGCGCGGCCCGGCTACTCTTCCCGCGTGAGTGCGGGCTACGGGACGCTCACCAGTCTGAGCGCTGGCTACCCGGGCCGCTGCGTCGGGGGCGGAGCTGGCCTGGTCTCGCGCAGGCGCAGACGTGAGGGTTGAGTGTCGATGGTAGGGAGCCGCGCCGGCGCAGACGTGAAGGATCGCCGAGTGGTCGATCCGCATCGACCCCTCCCCGACGCCATCTCTCTGACCAAGCGCATCCTGCCCAGGTACTGTGAACTGGGAGACGGGCGACTAAGGGTCGGCTGACCTGATGGGGACAGGCAGCTTGGGCCTCCGCCCGCGGGCGCCGCCACCCCGTGGAGGATACCGTTCCTTGTGCCCTGGTCCCTCATCTTGGGGTGTGCTTTCCCGGTGCCCGGGATTGGCGTCTCTCAGTCCGGCAGTGGTGGGTAGCAGCCCCAAGGTACGTTGCCACGGCGCCCAGCTGAGCCCCCTTCTGACCGGGCCCGGGCCCCGAGTGTGGCCCCGCTCTGGGCGCCTCCTTGCTGGCCTGGACCCAGTGGACTCGTTGCTGGCCTATACCTGATGTCACCTACATCATGGGCATTCCCTGGAAATTCGCTTTTCTGTCTCAGGTCCGGTTTGGGAGGTTCAGCCGCGTACTCGCTTGTGGCCAGTGGGCATCGGTTTGCGTGGCTGAAGGGAATGCGGTTGTCACACCGACTGGGCGCCCCCTCCCTCGGCCTCCGGGAAGGTCGCTCCATAATCTGCGTGCCCTCACCCAGTGGGCTCTGGTCACTGCACCTGCCTTCTCAGTCCTGGCCCTTGCTTCTCTGGGACGTGCCGCTCAGCTTGAATGACGCTGCGTTCTCCATCCCTCACCCTACCTGTCCTCTGCCCAGCCCCTGCAGCTGGGTGGCCCAGGGCTCCTTTTTCTCTTCGTGTACCCCTAACTGTCCCCTGTGGGACAACATCAGCTTAACACTGATCTCCCCCTCCCTCAGCACTGGTCTTGGGCGTCTCATGGAGCCTCGAGTCTAACACATCCGAACCAGGGTTCACTTAACTACCCACCTGCCTGCCTGCAAACCTGCTCCTCTTTCCACTTCCTCTGCCTCAGCTCACCTCACTGTCATTGTGCCATTAGGCCAAAACCAAGGATGTCATACTTGGCTCCTTTACGCCCCTTTCCAAACCCTTCAGAGGTGCATACTTGAGAGATGGAAAGACTGGTCCACCTCCAGAACATTTCTGGAACTATCCCCAGCTACTGCATCTGCTTCCTGACTGGCCAGGACCTTCCCAGGGGCCTCCTGCCTCCCCTCCTTCTCCAACCCACTGCCTACCCAGAGCCCCCAGAGCTTGTCTTGGACCCTCCAGGGGCTCCCACTGAGTCAGCACAAAACCCACACCCAGACTCCTAACCTGTGAGTGCTGTGCATGGTGGCCCTGCCTCCTCTCCATCCCACTGTCCCCTCCTGAGATGCTCTTCACTCAGAAAGCCCTCCAACCCTTGTTTGCTCTCCCACATCAGTCCCTATACGAAGGCCTCCTGTCACCTGTGCTGCTTCTGCCCAAACACTCCTCTGAGTCCTCAGGTCATCTGTCTTCCCCTAGTTGAGGGGCTCTGAGCAGCCTGCCTTTCCCCGCACCATGACAGCTCCCCTTAGACGCTTCCCCCTGACAGTGTCCAGGGCAGGGCTGGCGGCCGCGCACAGCATTCACTGTCCTGTGTGTCCATTGCTGTGTCTCATCTGTCTCTGCTGGTGGTGGGGAAGGTCTTAATGAGGAGTCAGGGGCCCCCTCTGAGTTGGTGCTGGTTCTGTTCCGCAGGTGTCTGCTGTGGCCACCTGAACTTACAGGATGTTTCACGGGATCCCAGCCACCCCAGGTGTGGGAGGTGAGTGTGGCCTGAGCTGTGCCCAGGGACGGTACATGCCCAGGCTTGAAAGCACCTGCTTCGGAGGCTGACGGGAGCTGTGGCCAAGTGTTGTAAGGGGTGTCTATGTGTCCCCCCCAATAACAGCCGCAGGGGCCAGTGCATTTTATCAGTGGGGCCCAGAGACGCCCTCCAGGCAGGGTCAGCTGGGCACAGAGATGACAGCTTTAATGTGGCTGGGACTACAGCAGGTTCTGGGCATCCCAGAGTCACCTGGCCAGGGGAGAGATCATGGTGCACATGACAAACATTTGTGCCCCATCATGTCACTGTGAGCAGGGTATGGTTGGCCTGCTATAGGGCTAGGGAGCCGAACGAAGAGCAGTAGTGGAAGGGGGGACCAGGCCCCAAGTCTCCCGACCAGCTGACAGCATTCCGTGCCCTGGCAGACTCTGCAACAGAGCCCAGGGGTGGTAGTGAGGGGCTGGGGTGGATGGACGGGCTTGCCAGCTCCGCGCCTGCTCTGTTGCAGCCCCTGGAAACAAGCCGGAATTGTACGAGGTGAGTGGCGGGCACCTGCCTGGAGGGCGCTCACCAACAGCACACACTCAGGTGAGCGGCCACCCTGTGCCCACACTGCCCCTCTCTCTGGCAGGAAGTGAAGCTGTACAAGAACGCACGGGAGCGGGAGAAGTGAGTCTGGTGCCCCGGCTGCCGCCCCAGGCCCACACCAAGGGTCTGAGGGATGTGGGGTCAGGCTGGGCCACATGCAGGGTTATGGCACAGCTGTGCCCTGGGTTCTTGGGGCCTTGGTGGCCACCTGATGGACACACCCTTCTCAGGTACGACAACATGGCAGAGCTGTTTGCAGTTGTGAAGACCATGCAGGCCCTGGAGAAGGCGTACATCAAAGATTGTGTCACCCCCAACGAGTGAGAGTCACTTCTGGATCCTCCGAGAGCCGCCTGGCTCTGGCAGCTTGCTCCTACCCTCCAGGGCCTGGGTGCTCAGCAGGAATGAGAGGGGGTCTGGCGGGGGCTCTGCCACCTAGTCAAGCTGGGCAGCCACCCCTGAGTACTGGCAGCCTGGGCACCTGCACAGCCAGGAAGTCCTGGCTTTTCTTAGTGTCCACAGGGAGAGGTGCATCTACCACCCTGGTCGCCAGCCTGCTCCCCGGGGTGCAGGTGTCCTCGTCAGTTCAAGAGCCTCAAGACACGAGAGGAGAATTGGGAGGGAAGGCTGTGATGTGCTGCCGGCCGGGCCTGGCACGGCAGGGTCTGGAGCCTTTGTTCAGAGGACCAGCTCGGCCCAGGAGGGCAGTCGGAGGGCGCTGCTGGGCCTCTGTCTGGCGCTGGGCCTGGGGCCAAACTGCCCGGTGCAGGCCTGGCACCCTGGGGCAGTCATCCAGAGCTGTTTTCCTGTGGGCACCCGAGTGAGCCGAGCTGAGTCCAAGGCAGGCCCTCTCCCTAGGTACACCGCAGCCTGCTCCCGCCTCCTGGTTCAGTACAAAGCTGCCTTCCGGCAGGTCCAGGGCTCCGAGATAAGCTCCATTGACGAATTCTGCCGCAAGTTCCGTGTGCGTGTCCTGGGGGGTGGGAGGGAAGCTGCTGCTGAAAGGGGCCCAGCCAACACCCCTGTGCCCCCTCAGCTGGACTGTCCTCTGGCCATGGAGAGGATCAAGGAGGACAGGCCCATCACCATCAAGGACGACAAGGGCAACCTCAACCGCTGCATTGCCGACGTGGTCTCGGTGAGCTTGCTGTGGTCTCAGAGACGGGGGTCCTGGGGCTTCCCAGCTGCACAGCGCTGACCCCCCCGCCCCCCGCCTGTGCAGCAGGGGGCCTGTAGCTCCGAGCAAGAGGGGTGGGCAGGCCCCTCCTCTGGGCACGGTCCAGGAAGCCCCTGAGTCTACCTGCCAGCCTGAGACCCCCATGGGATAGCCCAGAGTCATGGAACAGAACTACCAGAGGAGTCTAGTGACCAGGAGGTAGAAGCTAAGAAGGGAAAGGCCAGGTTCGCACGGCCAGATGGGGGCTGGGCAGGGCCTCCCACCCTTGGCCCTGGAGTAGGACGGTCTTCCTCATGCACACACCTGCCCCCAGCTCTTCATCACAGTGATGGACAAGCTGCGCCTGGAGATCCGCGCCATGGACGAGGTGCGTGGAGCTCCCGGGCCAGCGGTGAGGGTGGGGAGCCAGGGAGGGGCCTCACCATGTTGGCTTTGCAGATCCAGCCTGACCTGCGAGAGCTGATGGAGACGATGCACCGCATGAGCCACCTGCCACCCGACTTCGAGGGCCGCCAGACAGTCAGCCAGTGGTAAGTCTCGGACCCTTCCTGGGAGCCCTGGGGGCCCCTCCGAGCAGCCCCCCAGCCCCGCGCTCCCACCCCGCAGGCTGCAGACCCTGAGCGGCATGTCGGCGTCCGACGAGCTGGACGACTCCCAAGTGCGCCAGATGCTGTTTGACCTGGAGTCGGCCTACAATGCCTTCAACCGCTTCCTGCACGCCTGAGTCCGGGGCCCCCACCCTCTGCAGGGCAGGGGCCTCTCACCTCCCAGGACGGCCTGCATCCCTTGGACCCCTGGACTTTCCACAGCAGCCCTCTGTCCATGGCTCTCAACCCGAGAGTCCCCTCCCCATAATAAACATGTTTCTGACCTTCCTGTTGCTGTGGGCATCCCGCCCCCAGCGCCTGCTTTGCATCTTTGTGGGGACCCTGGAGCCCTGGTGATGCTGCCTGGATGGGGGAGGGGCAGTCGGGCCTGCACCTGGTCCAGGCGGCCCAAGCAGACAGCGACAAAACACGTGGCCAGGGCTCTGGGGTCCAGGATGTGTGTAACCTTGAGCACCTGTGGCATTGAATGAGAGACAAGCCAGAGTTTAATCATAGCATTTTCTCCTTAATGGTGTTTCTTTATATCTATGGCGGCTAGAGGCAGTGAAAGCAGGGACCTCACTGGTGTTTTACACAGCAAAGCAGAGACAGGGTGATTGTGGGGGGGGCGGGGCTCAGAGCCAGGGCCCGGGGGCAGGGTTGTGCTGAGTGGTGTGCCCCTGCTTGCTGCTTGCTGGGAGAGCCCAGTCCAAGGCGGCACCACGGTGTGGGGTCAGCAACGGTGCAGGAGTCCTGTGGAGGGAGGGACGCCTGCAGGGCGCAGCGCTATTGGGGTGGGGGGAGTGGCCAGAGCCCAGTTTGCACAGGGTGAATCGGACCTGTGTCTGACGGGGGGAGCTGTTGGATGTGCGGCTGGACGTCAGAGGCCGACACAGTGATCTGAATGGACAGCGGGCTTCTCCCCTAACAGCCTGTCTCATACTCCATTTCAAACTGGCCCTTTTTTATAAGGAGAAGGAAAGTGCAGGTAAGGGGATTGGAATTCAGGGAACAAGTTGATTAGATAACAGCTGCAGCGTTCTTTCATCTGTGTCCTGGGCTGTTTGGAACTGCTCTGCCTGGTTTCCAGAGTTGTAACTGCAACCTCTGGAATGCGAGCCACTTAAGAGACAAAGCTTGTCTCTGGTAGCAAGTGCTGCTTCTGCTTCATCCCTTGCCCCCAAAGCATGGTCAGTGTCCATGACTGGTAATACTCCTCACAGAGGGGGGCAACCTAAGCCAGACACAATCACTTGGGAGGCCATCATGGAAGGACTTGGGGGGCTGCGACAAAGAGGGAGTGATGGACAACCCCCCAACCTCCACCCCCACCCCCGCTATTCTGACGTAGCCTGAATCCCCATTTCTGTCTGGGAGAAGTGCTTCCTGGCTCTAATCCACTTAACCAAAAAACCTATAATGGGGAAGGTGGTGCAGCCCTGTGCTGGAACAGTCAGGGTCCCCAGGGTGATCAAGTCTAAGAATGAATATGTTAAATCCTGTGAAACCAGCTTTGTTTAGAATGCTCTCATTTAAATGATAAGGGTCCAAGCAAGAAGTTTGTTTCTCAAAGTTTTACGGCTCTTTAGCTATCTGACCCTGAGAATAAGCCCTCATAGTTCTTTGAATGATATCTGTTTGATCCCTACCTGTGTTCTAGTGCAAACGAACCCAATAAAAGCCCCTTGAGGAAGGGGCTCTTGGCCCTTCCCCTTTGAGGGATCGGACACCTCTCCGCCCTAAAGAGATATGGTCTTGGTAGTTTCCCTTTCATCTGCGGTGGACGGGGCAGGAGTGGGGGACCTTGCAGGCAAAGTTGCCCCCACACTGGGCAGTCATCTTCATCTGTGTCCTGGGCGGTGGGCAGCACCCCCTGGAGCCCAGTGCCTCCGATTCCATCCCGAACTGCTTGCCGTCCTCCTGAGGCACAAAGGTGGGGCTGCTTGTGGTCTCCTGGAGTCCGGGTGGGTCGCACCCTCAGTTCCCCAAACACTAGCTTTTTGCCTGCATTGATTATCAAGCTTCTTAGTGATCACCTGAACAATAATTTTCCAACTCTGGAGTTGCCCATCATTCCCCACTGTTAGTTTAAACCATCTCATTTTTATGAGATCACTTTCACGTGGAAACAGTCATTTTGCTGCTGAGCACATATTAGACAATCTGGTAGGGGGCTTAGAAATACATTTCATCAGCCCCAGGCTGGTGTGGCTCAGTGGATTGAGCACGGGCCTGTGAAGCAGGAGGTTGCTGGTTCAATTCCCAGTCAGGGCACATGCCTGGTTGTGGGCCAGGTCCCCAGTGGGGGACACATGAGAGGCAACCACACATCGATGTTTTTCTCCCTCTCTCCTTCCTGTCCCCTCTCTCTAAAAACAAATATTTTTTAAAAATACACTTCATTGCAGATGCACATAAGGGGGCATGTAGGCAGCAACAAGCTGATAAAGCACAAAAACAGTTCTTTGCACAATTGACAAAAGTTGCACTGTCTCCAGCTGGGGCTACATTGGTGACTTTTTGTGTGTTTGTGCCTTACTCCCCTAGTCCTTGCATGCCGGGGTCCAGCCTCGGCAGGGCTCAGGGTCCCCGAAGGATGGACGGCGCAGGCGGAGGAAGAGTCAGATGCCCGATTGGATGCCAGAGAACAGCCAGCCTCTGTGGGTCTGAGTGGACTCATAGAGTTTGATTTAGGTTTTATTTTTATAGAGATCGTTATATAACATTAAAGCAACAGGTGCATAGCATGATCAGTTAAGCAGAAAAAACAATACAGAGATAACCAGGAAAAGTACAAGAATTTCCATAGTTTCAGTTATGTTAAACAAAAGTTGTTTTGACCAGGAGAGCCATTAATCAGACAATTTGAAATAGCTCTATGTACAGAGTTTGAATGTCTTATTGTTTATTAAAGGTCTTAGAATTTAACATGGGGCAAAAAGGTACACTAGACCGAGCAGAGGTTAGGAAATTCATTATAAGCCTTTGTGATGTCTAACTTAGCAATCTATCTTTCTGTCCAAAATGTTTCTCTATGTACCATGGACTCTGACTCTTTGGTAATTGTGCTTAGTTTATAGTATCTAACAAGCTTCTCCTGTTTCTTTGCCTGCTAAATTCTAATTAATATATATTCCTGTTCAAGGTAAAGGAGGGGCTGTTACTCCAACTTTTAGACATTCAGGGGCTATTTCATTAGAGGGAACTTTGTTCTCTAGTCAAGGAATTATTTTGTATAACTTCATTGGAATTATGAGAATCAATGAACCTGAAATACAGGTGTCTAACAATCCCACCACCTTTTGGTCACCACAACAGACTTGTAAGGAGAGACAGACAGACAGCCTTGCAGATGCATCTCAACCGTCCCGGCCTTGCCAGGGGACGGTTGCTGGCCGGCTCCCGACACCTGCATTAGTTACTTTTAGGCAACATTTTCCTGTCCTTCAGAGTTACCACAGGTCCCCAATTATAAGTATCAGAGTAAGTTGTTTTGTTGTTGATACACTGAAACAAAGTATAACTTCAGAGGCTTTCCAGGGGAGTACAAACACCTATAAGACATGTAGTGGAAGTTGTTCGACATAAGTTCCTCCTGCAAGACAAAAGTCAGATGTGTTCAGAGCGTTTTTGTTAAATATACCTAAATATTTTCATCTCATTTGAAAGGAACAAGTTCTCTGTAATATGGGGTTAAACAAAAAGTAGTGAATATGGTTGTTTTTAGACGGGATGGGAGGGAAAGAAACATCAATGTGTGTCTGCCTCTTGTGCACCCCCTACTGGGGACCCAGGTGTCCCCTGACTGGGAATCGAACCAGTGACCCTTTGGTTTGCAGGCTGGCATTCAGGGCACTGAGCCACCCCAGCCAGGGCTTAGTCACTCTCTTCCTCCAGCAATCCCAGTGCCCTCATCAGTGCACTCAGTTCAGCTTTCTGGGCAGAAGCTCCGGGCACCAAGGCCAAGGCCTCTGCTTCTCCAAGAGTCACAACGGCACACCCGGCCTCTGCTCCCCTTGTCTGTACAACTGCTTCTGTCTGCATGGAGAGTCCAGGCTGCCTCTCCTACAGGACGGTCCCGTACATCAGTTCTGCTAGAAGGCGCTTCGCAGTCAGCACGATCACACATCAGTGCAGCTGAGTCAGGCTCCGGGAGAAGAGAGGTGGGATCTACCCTGCAGTTTTGTTGTTGTTGTTTTAAAGATTTTATTTATCTTTAGAGGGGAAGGGAAAGAGAGAGGGAGAGAAATATCAGTGTGTGGTTGCCTCTCATGAGTCCCCTGCTGGGAACTGGCGTGCAGCCCAGGCATGTGCCCCGACTCGGAATTGAACGGCAAATGCTTGGTTTGCAGGCCCGTGCTCAATCCACGGAGCCACACCAGCCAGGGCTGACTTAGTTTTGAGGGAGACATTGAAATTGTCCAGAAAGAGGGTTTGGTGCCTGCCCCTTCTCCCAGCAGTGAGCCTCATATTTCCTTGCTGTTCCAGGAGGCTCAGCAGTTGCTGGGGCATGTAACTGGCATAGGCCCATCCCAAGGAAAACTTCTCAGCTCCCCGCAAGAGCTCACAGTCGGCGGTTACGGCCCTCAAGGAGCCTGGCCATGCCTGGATAGTGTGATCTCGTTTCCTGGACAGATATGCGATGGGTTGCGAAATGTGGCTGAGCGTGTGGGTGGAGACACCTGGGGCAATTTCCTGCCTTTCTCAAATGTATAATTGAAGGCTTCAGTGGGGTTGGAAGCCCCAGGGCCGGTGCAGAAGCCAGGTGTGCCTCCAGGGGCTCAAAAACCTGGGCGCACTCCTTCGTCTATTCTGCAGAGAAGCACTCTGGTCCCTTCGGAGTGTTTTCGGTTTAACAGACCTGACATTGAAACAGAGCATGTGCCTAGTAACGCCCAGCGGGCTGGCCCACTGCCACTGGGAGTTTTCACACAGGGCACTGCCCTGCCCCGTAGGGGCTCGTCCTCCACCCAATTTGGTTCCTTGACAGGTTCGAGACAGTGAGACCAGTTTGGGCTCACTTTCCAGGTTCCCTCAGCCGAGTAAGGAGGAAGACCCCCCCGTCACTCCAGGGCTGGCGGGGACGTGGGAACCCTGACCACGCTCACAGCAGCCGTGATGTCCAGACCTTGCTGGGCCCTCTCCTCCCAGCTTCTGCTGCCTTTTCCAGGCAAACTCTTTTCTCTGGACCGTTCATCTATTTCCTTTCAATCCTGCATCATGACTGTGTCAACTTGTGAAAATTTCTAAGAAAAGCATTTTGCCCCGTTTCTCCGATCTCTGGCAGGACAACTCTAGTTACGACAGAGGCAGCGGCCCGCACTCTCCTGAGTCCAGATGATGCAAAGCATGAGCCAAACAGAATTACAGTCAAAACCACTTTCTTTTTGGTCAGCGCCTGACTTACTGACTTAACTGGGATTGCAACCTGAACTAAAAAGCACAATGATTCGATCAAATGCGAAGGCGACAGGAAGTGCCCAGAGCTAGAGAGTCCCCAAGTGAGATGGCTTGGCAGCTGCTAGGGAGTCTCCAGACCTTCACCCCAGTCCAGGCGGCCAATGGGACTCCCCACCAAATACCCGGACTTCCAAAGAGGGGCCCAGATTGGTCTCCGTGTGGAGTCATCGGTGCACGAAACCGGGAAAGCCGGGCGTTCCTGCTGCCTGTCACCTACCAGACTCAACCAACAGAGACAGGGATCAGATCTTTATGGGCGCTTCACTCGGATGGCCAGCAATCTGAGAAAATGGTGGGTTTGCCCCTAACAGACCGGCTCAAAGTCCATTTTAAACCAGCCCTTTTTACAAGGAGAAGAAAAGTGTAGGGGAGGGTTTTGGATTTGAAGGAAACATTTAACCAGATAAAAGCGGAAGCATTCTTTCTTCTTCCTCCTGGGCACCGCCCCCTGGAGCACAATAGTTCAGGCACCATCTCGAATTGCTTGCCGTCCTCCTGAGGCACAAAAGCGGAACTGCTTGTGGTCTCCTGGAGTCAGGGCGGGTCAGACCTTCAGTTCCTCCAATGATAGTTTTTACACACATTGATTGCTAAGCTTATTAGCTATTATTTCTTTTAAAATATTTTATTTATTTATTTATTTTTAGAGAGAGAAGAAGGGGAGAGGGAAACATCACTGTGTGGTTGCCTCTCCCACACCCCCTGCTGGGGACCTGGCCTGCAACCCAGGCATGTGCTCTGACTGGGAATCGAACCAGTGACCCTTTGGTTCACAAGCCAGCACTGAATCCACTGAGCTGTACCAGCCAGGGCAGCTTATTAGCTATTACACAAAACTAAAAGTTTTCCAACATCAAGACCACTTAAAAAACTTTTTACCCTTTTGAAAAGCATTCATTGGGCCTACCTCTCATGACCCACTGAGCCGTCGAGAAAGGGCGAAGTAAAAAGGGCTTTTGGGTGAAACGGCAGCGTGTCCTGCTGTTTTGCTTCAATCGGCGGTGTGACAAGGGGTTAAGATGAATGAATGAATGAATGAATGAATGAATGAATAAATAAAACTTTAAAAAAATTAATCCTTACCCGAGGACATTTTTAATTGCTTTTAGAGAGAGGAAGAGAGAGAGATTAATATGACGTGTGAGAGAGAAGCAACAATTGATTGCCTCTTGTACACGCCCTGACCAGGAATCGAACTCACAACCTTTCCATTTTGGGCAACTGCTCCGACGGAGCCACACTGGCCAGGGCTGGGCAAATCTCACTTTGTATGTGGGTGAGGTGGGCAGAAGGAAGTGGCGCCTGACACCTGACCGCAGACACAGGACACTGCCCTTGGCCTGGCGCCCTGCCTGGGGCGCCACAGGACACTGGGGACAAAGTCCTTGGGCCGGGTCTCCCTGCCTCCGCGGACCTTCTGCCCCACCCCATCGGTCTCCACGGGGCTGAGTCAGGGGTCTGGGGGTCATTGAGCCAGGTGGGTGGCCCCCTCCAGAAGGCGAAGCTGACCAGAGTCCCGTAGTGTGTCCGCTGGCTCCCCGGGGCGTGCCCCTCCCCCAAGGGCCAGTGAGGCAGAGATACAGCCAGGGTCAAAGGTCTCCGAGGGAGCCTGCTGGGAGGGGCAGGGAGGGTTCACTTCACTCAGCATCGTTCCCCTTCTTCTAAGGCTGACTCCTGTTCCGCGGTGCGTCCGGCCCACGTGGCACTCTCCCATTCCTCGGTGGGGGGACGTTCAGCTTGTCCACATGTGGCCTGCTGTGGGCTTGGGGTGCGTTTGAAGACAGGAGTGATGACAATGAGTTTATTAGATGACAGGGTGATGCTGGAGGGGCTTGGGGATGAAGGAGGGGCCTTGGCACCTCCTGGGTAGCAGAGCACCAGGCCCAGGGACCACTGGTGACACTTTCCACCCCGATCTGCATGAGGTAGAGGAGCCAGGGCAACAGCGGCGGGAATAAGTGGGTGCCAGCAGGGAGGGAAGGCTGGGACGAGACCTTGCTTAGAAGCTAATGGGCCCCTGAGCTTGCAGGAGCAGGAGGCGGGTGGCCTGAGGTGCAGCCTGGCCCGGGGGCTTCAGCTGGCCCAGTGGATTCTGGAGCAGAGGGTGATGGGAAAAGGTCAGTTTGGGCACAACCTCAGAACCATGTGAGTGGAGCTCGAACCCAGCTCCCCTCCTTGCTGACCCAGACGTCCAGGGACCACTTGGAAAAGTGGAGCCTGAAGCCCTCCAGACTCTTTCTGTCCCCTCCCCTGCCCACAGATGTCCCCCTGTGGTGCTGTCCAGCCCCTGAGTGTGGGTGAGGGTGAGGGTGAGGTGCTTCCCTCAGCCCAGACGCTGTCCTTGGCCTGAAGCCCTGCCCCTGGGCGACACAGAGCGCTGGCGACAGACTCCTGGACCTGGGATCCTGGCTGCCCTGCAGCTTCTGCCCCACCCCAACCACACTCCGAAGGGCTCAGGGTCAGGGGTCAGCTGAACAGAGGGGCCGCCCAGAGGCCCCCCCAGAAGGCAAACCTGCCCCTCCCCCAGGTGCCAGCTCCACTGTGGCTGTGCAGAGTAGGCTGAGATAAGGTGGGGAAGAGATCAAAGGCCTGAGTAAGAGCCCCGGAGAGGGGTGGGGCAGGGAGTCACACCCAAGAGCCCCTCCCAGGTGCTAAAGTGGAGACAATGTAGGTTCCCTGTGAGGAATTTCCCCAGGAGGGTCTGGGGAGGGAGAGTGTGACTCAGCCAGACAGGTTCCTGGTTCCACAGGCTCCAGCCCACCCCCAACAGGGAGACCACAGCCCTGGGCCCAGAAGGATGGGCCCAGAGGCCCTGGGGTGCCTAAGCCTGGGAGGACCCCTGGGAGGGGGTGAAGGGGGGCCCTCAGGGGCAATGTCAGGGGTAGGCCCCACCTAGGACGGGGGTGGTATCCATGCAGCCCTGCCCCAGGCCCTTGGGGGCAGACAGGCAGGTGGATGTGGGAGCCTCGCAGTCCAAGGGACGGACCCAGCCCCCCTCCCCCCCTCCGCCCCTCCAGGCGTAGCTCCTGGCTTGGGAGAGGATCTGGGACTGGAATGCTGCACCAGGTGCTCGCCTCCCTTCCGATGGCCAGGAAATACCTGGGGAAGATCCCAACCCCAGGCAGTTCTCAGCCCGCAAGCAGCGGCTCCTTGTTTCAGGGAGGACCTGCCCCTGGAATGGTTAACCTGCACTCTGCTGACAGCCAATCACAGAGCCCTGCAGGAAATACTTGGGAGAGATCCTGCGCCTGGCCCCAGTCAGGCCCCAGTCAGGCCCCAGTCAGGCCCCAGTCTGGCCCCAGTCTGGCCCAGGCAGCCCTCTCGTCCCTCGTGTGACACCCTACTCTCCAGGCTTCCCCTGTGGAGCACCGAGCGTCTGTGGCCCGAACATGGCAGTCTTGGCCTGGCATGAGCCGGGGCTGCTGCTGGCGGTGCTGATGGTGACCGTGACGTCGGCCCAGCCCACTCACCTGCTGACTTTGCTGTCTTCAGGCCAGGGTGCTCTGGACTACGCGGCTCTGGGCGGCCTGTTAAATACACTAGCGGCCCGTGTGCACTGCACCTCAGGGCCGTGTGGAAAGGTGAGTGCCCCACCCGACGGGTCTCCCGTAGGGCCCAACCCTGCCTGCTCCACCCCAAGGGCTGGCAGCAAAAGGCCTGGGCAAACTCCAGGGAGCGGGCAGAGGCCGAGTGGCCCAGTGCCGTGGCCCTGCCTGCAGCCCCAAGCCCACCCTTCTCCGCCCTGGGGTGGGGGTGCCATGATGGGGACCCACAGGTCCAGGAAGCCAGGGCCACCTCCCCTGTCGACCCCCGGGAAGTGCATCCAGGGAGAAGCCGTCGAAAAGGCGGGGCACTGCCTGGGACCCCTGTGTGCATGCACCCCTATAATCAAGGGGAGTGCGTGGGACCTGCTGACACAGGGGTGTAGCCCTGGAGAAGGGCAGTAGTTCGGGACCAGGGCTGGGCCCCGCTCACCTGTCTGTGCCCGCAGTGCCTGTCTGTGGATGACCTCCTGGCCCTGGGCAGGCCTGAGGAGCCGGGGCCGAGCCTGGGGCCGGCCCTGCAGCCCGCGCACATCGCCCGCCTCAGTGCGGCTGCTGCCCTCTACCTCAGCGACCCCGAGGGCACGTGTGAGGATGTCCAGGCCGGCCTCTGGGCCTCCCGCGCTGACCGCCTCCTGGCCTTGCTCGAGGGCCCCAAGGCCCTGATCCCAGGCCTGAGCAGGCTGCTCCGGAGGATTCAGGTCCAGACCACCCGCCAGCCCCCCACAGAGGAGGTGAGGGCCCAAGCAGGCAAACAGGCCAGGGAGGGTGAGGGGGACTAAGGGGGGCACCTGTTCAGGGGGTTGGCCCTGGTCGTGGTGGGGAGAACAGTCCGACAACTTTGCTGGGTACCTGGGGGAGTCTGGGGACACTCTGGGGCGGGCCTGATCGGCAGGGGCGTTGCATGTGTGTTGACCCCCGGGCTGGGCAGAGACGTCAGGAGCCCTAGAAGTGCCTTTGTGTCCTTACTGGGAGACAGGGGCTGAGAGGCTCCTGGGGCCACAGGGTGGCAGCCAGGACCAGGTGAACCACGGGGTTCGGAGGCCTGTGGCCCCGGGGAGGGGAGGGGAGGGGTCTTAGGTGAGCAGGAAGGGGTGGTGCTCCGAGGAGGCCACTCTGGGCCAGATCCTGGGGCCCCTGGCATCTTGGGGGCACTAAGGGTGGTAGCAGGGCTGCAGGCCAGGAGGGACCACGCTGGAGGTGAAGCTGAGGCCCAGCCCCCACCCCACCCCACTCCAGGCCTGCGTGGACCTGCCTCAGCTGCTGGATGAGGCGGCGGGAGCTGGCGCTCCCGGCAGCCCCGGCTTCGTGCTGGCTGCCCTGCTGGACCACGTCAGAAATGGGTCCTGCTTCCACGCGCTGCCGACCCCCCAGTACTTTGTGGACTTCGTGTTCCGGCAGCACCACAGTGACTCTCCCAACATCACACTGGACGGTGAGGCCTGGGTAGGCCGCTGAGTGGGGCACAGAGTTGGGGGGCGGCCCACCAATGCTGGTTCTGTCCTCCCTGCCAGAGCTGGCAGCCTTGATGCAGCACCTGGGGGTGGGCGGAGTGGCCGAGGGTGACCACAGTCTCTATCATCACCACCATCATCTGGGAAAGAGGGCCGACCTCGCCATCCCGAACAGCAGCTCCAGTGTGTGGGACACGGTGGGTGAGCAGCTGGGGCGCCTTCATCCTGAGGAGAGGTGGGGCCTGTGGGCCTGCCTGGTCCCTGACCAGCCTTGTGCTGCCACCTCCCAGGTGTGCCTGAGTGCCGGGGACGTGATGGCTGTGTATGGGCTGTCTGAGCAGACTGGGGTGGCTCCAGACGCCTGGGCCCGGCTGAGCCCTGCCCTGCTCCAGCAGCAGCTGAGTGGGGCCTGCAGCCTCCAGCCCAGTGGCCCGGCCCAAGACCAGCTCAGTCAGGCACAGAGTGAGTGCCCCTCCCCCCAGCCTGCCTTCCTGGCTGTGCCTAGGGGTGCCGGCCACAGGGTGGTGGGGCTTCCCAGGGAGGAGGCGTGGGTGCCAGGCTGGCAGGAAGGGATGGAGAATGTGGGGGCAGCCTGGATGGGAGGAGGATGGACCTCTGAGGCCTGGCCGGCACCTGATCACCTGCAGCCCTGCTGAGCTCTCGCTCCTCCCTGGGCGCCCTCCCCGGCCTCCCCTCTGAAGGCCAAGGGCAAGCTCTCAGCTGGGCCTCCTTGCCCCGTTCCCGCTCCAGAGTACCTGTACGGCTCCCTGGCCACACTGCTCATCGGCCTCTGCTCGGTCTTCGGCCTCCTGCTGCTAGTCTGCTCCGGCTGCAGCGAGGCTGCTCACTACGTCATCCAGACCTTCCTGGGCATGGCCGTTGGTGCTCTCACTGGAGACGCCTTCCTTCACTTGACGCCTAAGGTCGGCCCCAGCCTGCCAGGGCCCTCTCTCCCCCACACCAGGGACTCCCCCTCCTGGTTCTCCTGCCAGGCCCACCCTCCCGAGACCCTTCCCCCAACTCCAACCCCTCTTTTCCATCTGTGGGTGGGACACCCTGAGGCAGCCAGCCCAGTGCCCCCTCCTCCACCCAGGTCCTGGGGCTGCACCAGCATGGCGGGCACGATGGGGACGGGGACAGCCACAGCCCACAGACCATCTGGCGCCTCCTGGTCGCGATAGGAGGCCTCTACATCTTCTTTCTGTTCGAAAAACTCTGCGACCTCTTGCTGCCCCTGGACCCAGAGGTCAGACTTGTGGGGACCGGGCAGGGTAGGTAGATGGGCAGGAGGTGAAGCAGGCCCTGAGTTGTTGTTCTGGTAGGACCAGAAGGACAAACCTTGCAGCCACACTGGTCACAGTGGCCACAGCCACGGCATATCACTGCAGCTGGCGCCCAGAGAGCTTCGGCAGCCCAAGCAGCCCCACGAGGACTCCCGAGTAGACCTGGTGAGCCTCCCTGCCCAGGTGTCCCCACCAGGTGTCACACAGCCCCTTCCATGAGGGCCCCCAGCCTCCGGGGACGTTCTGGGGCCCCAGCCCTGCCTGTTCAGAGGCTCATCCGAGTGTACCATATCCCCATCTCCACACCAGGTGGCAGAGGAGAGCCCTGAGCTGCTAAACCCCGGGCCCCGGAGACTGAACCCAGGTAAGCCCTGGGGAGGCCCCAGAAGGGTTGAGCGTGTGGTTTTGTGGTGGCCAGGCCGACGCCAGCTCATGCCTGCTGCACCCGCAGAACTGAGGCTGCTGCCCTACATGATCACACTGGGTGACGGCCTGCACAACTTCGCGGATGGGCTGGCCTTGGGTGCTGCCTTCGCCTCCTCCTGGAAGACTGGGCTGGCCACCTCGCTGGCAGTGTTCTGCCACGAGGTGCCGCACGAGCTGGGTGAGCCAGGAGTGGCAGAGCCTGCGGTGGAGGGAGTGGTGGCCAGGGCGGGGGCAGGACCTGCCCAGACTCTGGCTGTTCGCCTGACCCCCACCTGCCGCCCCAGGGGACTTCGCGGCCTTGCTGCACGCCGGCCTGTCGGCGCCCCGGGCGCTGCTGCTGAACTTGGCCTCCGCGCTCACCGCCTTCGCCGGCCTCTACGTCGCACTCGCGGTGGGCGTCAGCGAGGAGAGGGAGTCCTGGATCCTGGCGGTAGCCATTGGCCTGTTCCTCTACGTGGCGCTCTGCGACATGGTTAGGGCGAGGAGGGCGGGGAGGGGACTGCCCAGGCGGGGAGCTGAGCGCCCGGCTGTCCGCTGACGCGACGCCACCTCCTCAGCTCCCGGCCATGCTGCGCGTGAGGGACCGGCGGCCCTGGCTCCTCTTCCTGCTACACAACGTGGGCCTGCTGGGCGGCTGGGCGGTCCTGCTGTTGCTGTCTCTCTATGAGGACAACATCATCCTCTGACGCCTCTCCTCTGCTTCTGGGACCCGGAGCCTGGCTCCTGCCCTGCGCCATCTCAGCACCTTGGACCGGAACCCACAGGCTGGTACCCAGAGTGTCCCAGGCCTTTTGAGAGTCTCCCTCCCCCAGGCCCCGGCAACTCCGATTCAATAAAGGCATTCCTGCCCTTGTTGCCCTGCCTGCTGTTCCTGCTGGGAGGGAAGGGTCTCCATCAAGAAACGCTGGGGAGTGGGGGCAGCGCCTGGGGACCTCGTGCGGAGCCAACGTAGCTGTGCACCCCAGCCTCAGACCTTCCTCCACCGATGGAGGAAAAGGACCCACCAGGAAGGCCCACCTTGGCCACACCCCCACCCCATGCCAGCCCAGGGGCCGCCAGCCCCTCAGCCTAGGCTGGAGCCGCACCCTACCTGTGCTACCCTCCCCGGTCCTGCTCCTGCAGGGTTTCCAGCTCCGTGCAGGGGCCACCCCCGTCCCATACCAGTGCTCGTTAACTGTTGGGGCTCCTGCCAGGTGCTGGGCTCCAGTCTGGCAGTCCTGTGGCCATGGACTTACTCAGCTATCACTGGTGCCCTGACTGTCTTCGTGGCCAAGATGCTGATAATTAGTGTTCCGCCTGTGCTGCCTCTGCCAGCACCCCCTCCTGGGCCTGGCTTCTGGACCTGTGACTTGTGAAGGGGCCTGGAGTCACACGCTTGCCTGGGCATCCAAGTGGCCCCTTTGTGCTCTGCTCCATGGCCCTGACTCAGAGCCGTGTTGCCAGCCCGAGGCATCGGCCTGACTTGCACGCAACGCACACGTATTTATGTACCATTTTCTCAAGTGTCACTACACTTGCTTTATTACTTTTAGACAGGGGAAAAGAGGAAGAAAACAGGAAGAGAGACATTGAGGAGTGAGAGAAACATCCATTTGTTGTCTGTCCTGGGCTCCCAACTGGGCACCTGGCCTGAAACCCAGGCCTGTGCCACCACTGGAAACTGAACTGGCAACTTTTCATTTTGCAAGTCAGTGCTCAATCCACTAAGCCACAACAGCCAGGGCTGCTTGTTTTCTTTCTTATGATTCTGTCTCTAAGACCCAGGCCTGTCCCGGTGTATCTGGGGTGAGTCCCTACCGAGGGGAAGTCTCAGCTGAGTGAAGTCCCGGTTCTAGGATCCTGGGAGTGGGCGGCTGTGCTAGGCCTGGGGACAGCGAGATCAGGAGACAATCGCTGCGCTAGGGAGAGGAATTCGCAGAAGGGTGTGGGCTTGTAGACTGGCAAACACGTGTCCCCAGACGCCAAGGACTGTGCGCCCTCAGTGCCCAGGCAGTGATGGTGACGGTGGTGGGGTCGCTCCGAGGCGGGAACGCGGAGCAGAGGCAGCACGCGGGATGCATCCGGAAAGCTTCCCCAGCCCAGGGCTGGTCGGGCCTCCTCCACACCCGGGCGCCTGCCGGGGCGTGCCTGCCTTCCTGGCCCCACGAGTCTGAGGCTCGCCTAGCTCACCCCGGGGCCAAGCTTCTGGTCCGGCATCACGCACCAGGCCTTGGAAGAGGGGACTCGCCTCTTCTTGCGGGGAGAGGCTGCACGCTGACCCCACTCTGGGTCAGGCAGGGGACCCAGCCAGCCCTGAGTTTCGCATCCCCGCCGCGCTCCGCCTCAGTGGGATCCGGGAATTCGGGCGAGCTCGGGATTTCGGAGCTCTAGACGCGGAGCGTGAGGCCGAGCGGCGAGGCTTCCAGGCTATCTGCGGCTGTCATCCCGCCAGCCAGAGGCTCCACCGCGGCGCCAATGCGCAGGCGCACGAACCCGGAACCTTAACGCTCAGTTTCCGGGCCGCGTCGGACTGCGTTCACCGCTGGACCGGGTTCGCCGCCGGACCGTGTTCACCGGCGTCCCGGTCCCCGCGCGCCGGCTCAAACTGCCAGGTGGGCAGCGGTCATTGGCACTCCCTCACTTTGTTGCCTTTGGCCCCGCGCAGCCCGGGCTCGGCGCCATGTACGCCGTGTACAAGCAGGCGCACCCGCCCACCGGGCTCGAGTTCTCCATGTACTGCAACTTCTTCAACAACAGTGAGCGCAACCTCGTGGTGGCCGGGACCTCGCAGCTCTACGTGTACCGCTTGAACCGCGACGCCGAGGTAGGCCCCTGCCCCGCCGGCGTCCGCCCCTCCATCTCCCTCTGGTGCAGAACCAGAAGCCCGCTGGACTGCAGCGCCCGAGCGTGACTCTGCACCCCTGTCCCCGGCGCTGCTGTGGGCATGAGCCCTTCTCTCGTGCATCGTGTTTGCTTTTTTGTTTTTCTGATTAAATGATATGAATACTTGCTGTGGGCTAGGTAGTAGGGGTACCATGGTAAACAAATCTGAAAAAACGGGCTAGGGGAAGTTCCCCTAAATAAAGACACACCTGTAAGCACACTTGTAGATTGTAGCCAGTGCAGTGGCGGAAACAGATTATGAAGGAGGCAAGGTATTCCCAGCTGGCTGACCAGGAGATTATCGGAGAGAACATTGTGGCAAAAGGAGCAGGCTGGATTTAGGATGGGGACAGACTGTTGGCCGCAATTTAAGTGAAGTGAAATGAGCTCCTCAGTAGAAGAAATCAAGGGGTGCTTTTGTTGCTGGAGGGGTGAGCGCTGATCCAGGAAGACTTCTTGCAAGAGGCAGCTTTTTCTTTTTCTTTGGGGGTGGTGGTGGTGCGTAAGGCTTAGCCAGTACGACTGGTGAGTGGAGGATGCCCCAGGCAGTAGGAACGCTCTGTGTGAAAGTTGGAAGTTGGACTGGGATGTAGAGTGGAAGGGGAGAGTTGGTCACGTGAGCACAGATGGGCCTCTGAAGGAGACTTGTACACTGGGAAGGAAGGGATGGAGCAGTAACTGGCAGGAAAAGGTTCTTTTCGGAGATGAGCAGACAGCAGCAGATTTATGCAAGAAGGGAATGAGCCATGAGAGCAGGGTTCGTGGGCCACAGCCCACCAAGCCCTAAGGAAGCTTTTCACACCCTTAAAAAAGTTGTGAAAAGATTCCAAAGAAGAATCCTCAACAGACTAGGTATGACTGCTAAGTCAGTTATCCGCTGCCTGGCTCGGTCCAAAAAGTTTGCCACCTCTCACATTGGAGGGTAAAGTGTGGGGCAGGAGGAGATGCAGAGGGAGGGCTGGACAACGGCTTTGAGTGGGTGAGAGGGCTCACTAGTTAGTCCTGGTCCCGAAACAGCCTGTTTTGGCTGCACACGTCTGTGGGTGAGTCAGGAGTTCGGATGGGGCACAGCCTGAACTGCAGGACGCCTGGCCTCTGCTCTGAGGTTGGGCAGAGGATGGGGAAGCTGTGTGGAAGGTGGGCAGGCGCACTGCCAGGGGCCTGTGGAAGGTGCAGCCAAGCACAAGAAAGGCCCCTTGACCTTTGGGAGGTAAAACCATATACCACTTTATTGAAATTAATAAAAGTCCCCAGTAAATAAAAAACATGTCAGGGTTACAAACGGGAAGTCTCATTGCAGAGATTTCAGTCAGCCATTCCCAGGTTTATTAATAAACTTACTGTTCTTTATCTCAAACAACAATAAATTTGTTGCAGTAAGGTTTCTCACTAGATGTAGTAATCTGATTCTCAAACTTATATGGAAGAGCCAAAAATTAAGTACATCCAAGGTAATTCTATTTTATTTTTAAAGCATGTGGGTTTTTAAAAAAGATTTTACTTATTTTTAGAGAGAGAGGAAGGGAGGGAGAAAGAGAGGGAAAGAAACATCACTGTGTGGTTGCCTCTTGTGCACCCCCTACTGGAACCCAGGCAAGTGCCCTGACTGGGAATTGAACCTGCAAATTTTTGGTTTGCAGGCTGGCACTCAATCCACTGAGCCAGACCACCCAGGGCCCAAGGTCATTTTAAACATAAACAAGGTGATGCACTTGCCTGACAGGATTTTTAAGAATCTTTCTTTTAAAGCTGCATCATTAGGTACATTTAAGACAAACTTAGAATATTGGTTTTACTTTATATATATATATAAAACTTTACTTTTGAATTGATTTTTTTGTCTTGAATTGTCTTTTTTAGCTCAGATATTTTTTACCTTAAGATCCATTTTGTCCAATAGTAACCTGGCTATCCCAGCTTTCTTTATTTTAAGTTGTTACATGGGATGTTCTTTTAAAATCTGTCTCCTGATATTTAAAGTGACTCAATAGCAAATGGTTGTTTATCATTCTGGTGGCTTTTGTTTTCTCGTTGGAGTTTTCGTTCACATGGGATGTGATTTCTTGCAAAATCAGGAACGACTGTCTGATTCTGTGTCTTTCTGCATGTTCCTTTATTTCTTCCTGTTTCCTTCTTCTTGGCTTTGTTTTGGATTAACCAGATATTTTTATTTCATTTATCCTCGCTAGTGGCTGTTAGTTACGTATTTTGTGTTGTTTTTCTTACCGGTCATATTAGATGGCAACAGTCTGCCTCCAGCCAGTGCTTTTGCCCCAAATGACAGGGCCCTTGTGGCACTCCAGCCCCGCACATGCCCCCCCCCCCTTTGTTCTGTGTTCCCATGTTTCACATCTGTGGGGGCAAAGCCAGGCAGCCTGGGCGTGCTTACAGCTGCTGCCCAGCCTCTGCTCCTGTGGGCTCCCTGCTTGGGGTGGGTTCCTCAGAAGCCTGTGGCCAGGTTGGGAACTGAGGCTGAGTGTGGCTTTCTGCACATTGGGCTGGGGCGTGTGTGGCTGTCCCCAGAAGAGCCTGGGCTTATGTCCCCCACTGCCCTGAGAGTTTGGTCAGAGCAGAGCCAGCCCTGGGTGGTCTTTCCCCCTTGTCCCTCCATAAGGTGGGGCCACCCATGGCAACAGTGTGTCTCTTCCCTGCCCCCCCCCCCCAGGCACCGATCAAGAATGACAGGAGCACAGGTGAGCACACAGGTGGTTGTCCTGGCCGCATGTCTAGGGGTGAGGTGGCTGGGGCAAGGGAACCCGACCTATACCCATCACCTCTGCCCCAGAGGGAAAGGTCCACAGGGAGCACCGGGAAAAGCTGGAATTGGTGGCTTCCTTCTCCTTCTTCGGCAATGTCATGTCCATGGCCAGTGTGCAGCTGGCAGGTGCCAAGCGGGATGCCCTGCTGCTGAGCTTCAAGGATGCCAAGGTGGGCTTGGCAGGAGGTCCTGGGCACAGTGGTGGGTCGGGGTGGCCAGCTGGGCAGGGCTGCGGTGGGCGGGCCACAGTTCTGACCTGCTGTCCCCAGCTGTCGGTGGTGGAGTATGACCCAGGCACCCATGACCTGAAGACGCTCTCTCTGCACTACTTCGAGGAGCCGGAGCTTCGGGTAGGGCCTGGCTGCCCCTTCCCCCTCCTGCCCCTCCTTTTCCCCTCCCACCCCAGTTCTTGCCCTGCTGCTTCCCTCGGGGTCTCCCATCTGCCCCGAGGTCAGCCTGATGGCCCCCCACCCCCAGGATGGCTTTGTGCAGAACGTGCACACACCGCGGGTGCGCGTGGACCCCGACGGGCGCTGTGCCGCCATGCTCATCTACGGCACACGGCTGGTGGTGCTGCCCTTCCGCAGGGAGAGCCTGGCTGAGGAGCACGAGGGGCTCATGGGCGAGGGGTGAGTGCAGGGGCAGGGTGGTCCCTGAACCCCGGCCGCCTCAGTCTCCTGCCCGCTGAATCCTGTGGTCCCCCAGGCAGAGGTCCAGCTTCCTGCCCAGTTACATCATCGACGTGCGGGCCCTGGACGAGAAGCTTCTCAACATCGTCGACCTGCAGTTCCTGCACGGCTACTATGAACCCACCCTGCTCATCCTGTTTGAGCCCAACCAGACCTGGCCTGGGTGAGGCCCCTCTGCTGTGGACCTCCTTGGGGGACGGTGCAGGGGCGGGGACCCCTGGCTGACCCTCCTGCTGTGGCCCCAGGCGGGTGGCTGTGCGACAGGACACGTGCTCCATCGTGGCCATTTCACTGAACATCACGCAGAAGGTCCACCCCGTCATCTGGTCCCTCACCAGCCTGCCCTTTGACTGCACCCAGGCCCTCGCTGTGCCCAAGCCCATAGGTGAGGGCTGTGGCTGTGGCTGTGGGGGGTGGGATGGAGCACCTTGAGCCCCGCCCACTGACGTGTTTTCCTGCAGGTGGGGTGGTGATCTTTGCTGTCAACTCGCTGCTGTACCTCAACCAGAGTGTCCCCCCGTATGGTGTGGCCCTCAACAGCCTCACCTCGGGCACCACTGCCTTCCCCCTGCGTGAGTGTGGTAGGGCAGGGCTCAGGGTGGGTTTGGGGCAGGGGAGGGGACACTGCTGGGTCCACCTCATGCCCCCACTGAATAGGCACCCAGGAGGGCGTGAGGATCACCCTCGACTGCGCCCAGGCGGCCTTCATCTCCTATGACAAGATGGTCATCTCCCTCAAGGGCGGAGAGATGTGAGTCTCCCCTCGATGAGCCCTGTGCCCCTCAGGGTTGTATCCCCAGCCGCTGCCCCTGGAGCCCTGCCCCCAGCTCAGTGTCCTCCCTCCCACAGCTACGTGCTGACCCTCATCACTGACGGCATGCGCAGTGTTCGCTCCTTCCACTTTGACAAGGCGGCTGCCAGCGTGCTCACCAGCAGTGTGAGTCAGGGCTAGGGGCTGGGCCTGGGCCCGGGCCCGGGTCTGGGTCCTTTCACCACCTCCCTCCCCCCCCCTCCCCCAGATGGTCACCATGGAGCCCGGGTACCTGTTCCTTGGCTCTCGCCTGGGCAACTCCCTCCTTCTCAAGTACACGGAGAAGCTGCAGGAGGCCCCAGCCAGTGCCGTTCGTGAGGCTGCTGACAAGGTGGGTGCCTGGGACTGTCCAGTGCAGGGGCCGGGCCCTCAGGCGTCTCCAGGCCCCACGCGGAGACTTGTCTTGGGCCACACAGGAAAGACATTGCAATGTATAGTCACCAAAACCCTCAATGTTTTAAGTACACTTATGGTTTTGTGTTGGGCCACATGCGTAGCTTCCCTGGGCTGCGTGCGGCCTTGACTATGTAGGGACACTGCCATGTGCAGGGTGTCCCCAGGGCTGCTCACTGTCCCTGCCTCACAGGAAGAGCCTTCGTCCAAGAAGAAGCGAGTGGACTCCACAGTGGGTTGGTCAGGTGAGGGCCAGGGGCCGGGTGGGGATGGGGTGGAGGTGGAGGCCAGGGGACCTGAGTGGCTCAGGAGGGCTCTCTTGTGCCTCAGGGGGCCAGTCGGTGCCACAGGACGAGGTGGACGAGATCGAGGTGTATGGCAGCGAGGCCCAGTCGGGCACACAGCTGGCTACCTACTCCTTCGAGGTGAGGTGTTTGTGCACAGAGGGGCCCTGCCCCAGCTGGCCCACCCACCTGACCGCTGCTGTGCCCTCAGGTGTGTGACAGCGTCCTTAACATCGGACCCTGTGCCAACGCGGCCGTGGGCGAGCCTGCCTTCCTGTCTGAAGAGGTGCCTGGGCTGGGGTGGCGGGCAGGGGTGGTTTGCGGGGGGGCCTCTCCTCACCTCAGCCCCTGCAGTTTCAGAATAGCCCCGAGCCAGACCTGGAGATCGTGATGTGCTCTGGCTACGGCAAGAACGGGGCCCTGTCCGTGCTGCAGGTGTGTGGGTGGTGGCTGGGGGTGGTGTCCCCCGGGGACTTGGGTGGATAGACACCCTCCACCGTCCTTCCAGAAGAGTATCCGGCCCCAGGTGGTGACAACCTTTGAACTTCCTGGCTGCTATGACATGTGGACAGTGGTTGCCCCAGTGCGCAAGGAGCAGGTACGAGCCCCCAGCAGTGTAAGAAGGCCCTGAGGGGGCGATGACCTGGTGCTTCGCCCGTGTAAGGCCCAGGGGAGCCTGCAAGCAGTGGGGCTTCGGCAGGGTCTGCTGCATGGGCCCCGGTGGCCACGGTGAGAGCTTGCTCTGGCGCAGCGGTGGGGCCTGCCCACTGTCTGAGCACCCCAGCTGGGTTTGTGCTTTTTCTGCCCTCACATCACAGGAGGAGACCCCCAAGAGCGAGGGTACAGAGCAGGAGCCCAGCACCCCGGAAACAGAGGATGATGGGCGGAGACACGGGTTCCTGATTCTGAGCCGGGAGGACTCCACTATGGTGAGGGGCCAGCTAGTGAGTGGGACCGACTGCGGGGGGTGGGGTCCCACTGGTGAGGGGTGTGCCTCACCACCATCTCCCACAGATCCTGCAGACCGGGCAGGAGATCATGGAGCTGGACACCAGTGGCTTTGCCACACAGGGCCCCACAGTATTTGCTGGCAACATCGGGGACAATCGCTACATTGTCCAAGTGTCCCCATTGGGCATCCGCCTGCTGGAAGGAGGTGGGCAGAGCAGGTGGGCGGGTAGGTGGGCAGGGCTGGGGTGGCACGTGCTGACCGCCCTATGCCCACAGTGAACCAGCTGCACTTCATCCCCGTGGACCTGGGCTCCCCCATCGTGCAGTGTGCTGTGGCCGACCCCTGCGTGGTCATCATGAGTGCTGAGGGCCATGTCGCCATGTTCCTGCTCAAGAGTGACTCCTATGGGGGCCGCCACCACCGCCTGGCGCTGCATAAGCCTCCGCTGCATCATGTAGGCCCCTCCCCCACCCCCTGGGCACACTGTCCCTGCACCGCTGCCCCCACCCTTCCCCACCACCCTGCCCACCTTCCCCCTACAGCAATCCAAGGTGATCGCGATGTGTGTGTACCGAGATGTCAGCGGCATGTTCACCACTGAGAGCCGCCTGGGCGGGGCCCGTGATGAGCTAGGGGCCCGCAGTGGCTCAGAGGCGGAGGGCCAGGGATCAGAGACCAGGTATGTGGGCTGCCGGGGCCAGGGGCTGGGGGCCTTGTGGCGGGCTGCCCGAGATGTGTGTGTTCCTCAGCCCCACGGTGGACGACGAGGAGGAGATGCTCTATGGGGACTCGGGCTCCCTCTTCAGCCCCAGCAAGGAGGAGGCCCGCCGAAGCAGCCAGCCCCCTGCCGATCGGGACCCCACCCCCTTCCGGGCCGAGCCCACCCACTGGTGTCTGCTGGTGCGGGAGAACGGAACCATGGAGGTGGGTGCACCCTGTGCCGTCACAGCTGCCGGTCCCGTCCCCCACACCTTTCGTGCGCCCACCACCACTCCCCCCCCCCCCGCAGATCTACCAGCTCCCGGACTGGCGGCTGGTGTTCCTGGTGAAGAACTTCCCCGTGGGGCAGCGGGTCCTGGTGGACAGCTCCTTCGGTCAGCCTACTACGCAGGGTGAGGCCCGCAAGGAGGAGGCCACGCGCCAGGGGGAGCTGCCCCTCGTCAAGGAAGTGTTGCTGGTGGCTCTGGGGAGTCGCCAGAGCAGGCCCTACCTGCTGGTGAGCACAGGCCGGCAGGCACCTGCCCCTCCGTGCCTCCCCCGCCCCCACACCTGCACGCCCAGGCCTCCCTACAACCCGGTACTGTCTTCAGGTGCACGTGGACCAAGAGCTGCTCATCTACGAGGCCTTCACCCACGACTCACAGCTGGGCCAGGGAAACCTGAAAGTTCGCTTCAAGAAGGTGTGGTGGCGAGCAGGGGGCGGGGGGGGGGTTGCCGGGCGGGGGGGGCAGGGACCCGGTGCTCACAGTTGCCCCCCACCCCAGGTTCCCCATAATATCAACTTCCGAGAGAAGAAGACAAAGCCGTCCAAGAAGAAGGCGGATGGTGGCGGCGCTGAGGAGGGGGCTGGGGCCCGAGGGCGTGTGGCACGGTTCCGCTACTTTGAGGACATTTATGGCTACTCCGGGGTAGGCAGGTGGCTTTGTGGGAGCCAGGCTGGTGCAGTGGGGACCTCAGTCTGACGACCCCCTCACGGTGCTGCCTCCAGGTGTTCATCTGCGGCCCCTCACCCCACTGGCTCCTGGTGACTGGCCGAGGGGCCCTGCGGCTGCACCCCATGGGCATTGATGGCCCCATCGACTCTTTTGCCCCGTTCCACAACGTCAACTGCCCCCGTGGCTTCCTGTACTTCAACAGACAGGTAGATGCCTGGCGGAAGCTGCCCAGGGCAGGAGCAAGTGTTGGGGCCTGGAAACGAAGCCCTTGGAGACGCGGGGGGGTGGGGGGGAGTATCCAGAGGTGGTGGGGCCAAGGCCGAGGAGGTGAAATGTGGCACTTACTGCTAGGAAGGTTTGGAGGGTGGGGCACGGAGGGGGGTCGAGGGGACCTGCCTGGGTGGCCGGGGTACAGTCAGTATCACTGCTCTGTGTGCTGGGACCCCAGCTCTGCCCCTCAGAAGCCCTGTGACTCTGGCTGAGGTGTTCACCTTTTCCACTTCACTCCCCTCATCTCTGTCACACAGATGATAGCAGTGACCCCAGGGTCACTCCAAGGGCTCAGTGATAATGGTCCTGAGGCACCCAGGACTGGGTGAGGGAGGGGCTGGGGCCCTGGCCTGGGCTCCCTCACCTCTCTGTGCAGGGCCAGTGTGGGCCATTCTCAGCCTCGCTTGCCATGCCCCAACCACAGCTGTGGCCAACACCCCAGCCCTGGAAAAGCCAGAGAGAAGGGAAGGAGGGACAGAGAACTCCAACAGAACCGAGGGCTGATCCCAGGATCCCCTAGGCCTGCGGTCACCTGTGCTGCTTTCAGCAGGCGCCTGGTCTCACTGACTCCCGCATTCCCCCCAGGGTGAGCTGAGGATCAGTGTCCTGCCTGCCTACTTGTCCTACGATGCCCCGTGGCCTGTCAGGAAGATCCCACTGCGCTGTACGGCCCACTACGTGGCCTACCACGTGGAGTCCAAGGTCTGAATCCTCTTCAGGGCCAGGGGACCTTCCGGGCCTGCTCTCTGGTGTGTGACGCCCTCCACTTCCCCAGGTGTATGCTGTGGCCACCAGCACCAACACACCCTGCACCCGCATCCCACGCATGACGGGCGAGGAGAAAGAGTTTGAGACCATTGAGAGAGGTAGGACTTGCCCAAGCTGGGCCTGTGGGGGGGGGGCTGCCCCTCCCTGACCAGCACCCTGTCTCTGCAGATGACCGGTACATCCACCCCCAGCAGGAGGCCTTTTCCATCCAGCTCATCTCCCCAGTCAGCTGGGAGGCCATTCCCAATGCCAGGCAAGGTTGGGCCAGGTGGGCGGCCGGGCGGGAGGCCAGCCAGGGTTTGCGTCCTGACCCAGTCTCTGCAGGATTGAGCTGGAGGAGTGGGAGCACGTGACGTGCATGAAGACAGTGTCACTGCGCAGCGAGGAGACTGTGTCAGGCCTCAAGGGCTACGTGGCCGCTGGGACCTGCCTCATGCAGGGAGAGGAGGTCACGTGCCGCGGGCGGGTAAGGGGCCAACAGGCTGGGGCAGGCGCGCCGGAAGCCCTCCTGCGGTGCCTGCAGGCCGCTGACTGCCTCGCATGCAGATCCTGATCATGGATGTGATCGAGGTGGTGCCTGAGCCTGGCCAGCCCCTGACTAAGAACAAGTTCAAGGTCCTGTACGAGAAGGAGCAGAAGGGGCCTGTGACTGCATTGTGCCACTGCAACGGCCACCTGGTGTCAGCCATCGGTCAGAAGGTGTGTCTCTGCCCTGCCCAGCCTGTTGCCCTGCCCACCCGTGAGCCACCAGCTGCCAGCTCTCCTGTCCACAGATCTTCCTGTGGAGCCTGCGTGCTAGCGAGCTGACGGGCATGGCCTTCATCGACACCCAGCTCTACATCCACCAGATGATCAGTGTCAAGAACTTCATCCTGGCCGCAGATGTCATGAAGAGCATCTCACTGCTGCGCTACCAGGAGGACAGCAAGACACTGAGCCTTGTGTCCAGGGTACCTGCAGGGCTGGCACCCTGTGCTGGGGAGGGGGGGTCCCTGTCCCCAGGGGGACCCTGACGTGCCCTTCCCTCCATTTCCAGGACGCCAAGCCCCTGGAAGTGTACAGCGTGGACTTCATGGTGGACAATGCTCAGCTGGGCTTCCTGGGTGAGTGCAGGGTCTGGGGCCAGGGTCCCTGGAACCGTGGCAAGGGCCAGGCTGACTCTGGGCTGTGTTTGCAGTGTCTGACCGTGACCGAAACCTGATGGTATACATGTACCTGCCAGAGGGTGAGCACTCCCTTCCTGCCGGGGCCGGGGCCGGGGGGGGGGGGCCCGGGGCGGCCGGGGCCAGGGCCGGGCCCTGACCTGCAGTCCCTCTGGCCCAGCCAAAGAGAGCTTTGGCGGCATGCGCCTGCTGCGCCGGGCAGACTTCCACGTAGGCGCCCACGTGAACACCTTCTGGAGGACACCGTGCCGAGGTGCTGCCGAGGGGCCCAGCAAGAAGTCGGTAGTGTGGGAGAACAAGCACATCACGTGGTTTGGTGAGTGTTGGATCCCCCTGGGGGCCCATGGCTGGGTGGGGGGTGCTGGGTCACCTGCTCACACTGTGTCCCCACAGCCACACTGGATGGTGGCATCGGGCTCCTGCTGCCCATGCAAGAGAAGACCTACCGGCGGCTGCTGATGCTGCAGAACGCACTGACCACCATGCTGCCCCACCACGCCGGCCTCAACCCCCGAGCCTTCCGGTGAGCACCCCCCGCACCCCCCTCTAGGTCCGCCACAACTCCCCACCACCTAATGCCTCCCTAGGATGCTGCACGTCGACCGGCGGACCCTGCAGAACGCCGTGCGGAACATCCTGGACGGAGAGCTGCTCAACCGCTACCTGTACCTCAGCACCATGGAGCGCAGTGAGCTGGCCAAAAAGATCGGCACCACGCCGGACATTGTGAGTGGCCCGCTTCTTCACCCTGCCCCCACTCCAGCCCTCACCACCCTCACCTGCTTCTCTCCCCACAGATCCTGGACGACCTGTTAGAGACAGACCGTGTTACTGCCCACTTCTAGACCCCTGGACACAGCCACAGCCCCACCCCCTTTTTGTACAAAACACAGAAAAGAGACTTGTTGGATTTGAGAAGTGTGTGTGGTCATTGCAGGCCCCCTGCCCCCACCAGTGGTCAGAGCCCCAGGTATCTCCCCACGCCAGCGCCTCCGGCCCTGGCCAGCACTGGTCCTCCTGCTGGGGCCTAGGTCTCCAGGTACTCGTACAGCCCCTCGGTCTGGGGCATGAGGCCAAGGTGCACCAGCGCTCGGACCAGGAGGGCGGTGAGCCGCATGGACAGGGTCTCCAGCCTGGGCAAGGGGGTGGAGTGGGGACGTCAGTGGGGGGAGCAGGCGCTGCCGTCCCCACGCCCACTGGGCTCCAACTGTCCACTCACCTCAGGGCCACTTCAAACTTGAACGTCTCCCAGACAACCCTGAGGTGGCGTAGGAGGCTGGCACCATAAACACTCGGCTGCCCTGTGCCCAGCAGGCGGCTCCAGCCCCTGACCGCACTGTGGGAAACAGACTCAGCTTGGACTCCCCCACCCCCACCCGGGCCCCCCACCAGCACCCACCTCTTGGCCATGAGGAAGTAGCGGTCCACTGGGGCGCCGAGGGCGGTGTTGATGGCGCGGACAGTGTTGATGTTGCGCAGCACGAGCAGCATGGACCGCGGCAGGGCCTTGAGCACAGCCATGATGTCCTCGAAGTGCTCCCGCGCCATGGCCTGCATGTAGGCTGCCTCCTCGCGGCTCAGCAGGTGTGACCGCCACAGCTGCCGCAGGCGCACCGGCCTCTGCATGAGCACCTCCGAGAACAGGAAGTAGTCTGGGGCGGGGCTGAGCCGGGCTGTGCGGTCACCACCCCCCCACGTGCCCCAGACTCACCTTCCACCCCGAGTGCGGCCGCATGCATCCTCATCGAGGTGTCGTCCCTTAGGATGATGGCCCGCCACAGCTGACACAGGGCTGAGCGGTCCCTGTGGGGCCCAGAGTGAGCAGAGGCCAGGCCCAGCCCCCCCAGGCCCCCCCCCAGCCCCACTTACTTCTCATCCAGGAACTGGTAGAGCCCATGGTCCAGCAGAACCAGCTGTGCCTTCCCGTCCGGGCCTCTCCGCACCAGAACTGGGGGTGGCACACGGGCTCACTCGCACCCACCCCACCCCCACAGCCCTCCCCGCCACGTGGCTCTTCCTACCGTTGCCGGGGTGGGGGTCGGAGTGGATGAAGCCTGTGTAGAATATCTGCTCAGCAAAAGCCTGGATGAGCTTCTCTGCTATCTGGGGCAAGGACAGGGCCATGCTGTCACACAGTGCTCCCATCCCGTGTCCCCACTGGGTCCCCATGCCCTGCACACATGGCACTCACATCCCGCACGGCCAACCCCATGGACTTGATGGCCTCCACGTCATTGACCTTGCAGCCTTCACAAAACTCGGCTGTCAACACGCGCTGGGAGAGAGCGAGAGGCTGAGCTCGGCAGACCCACGCAGCCCCCCGACACCCACCCAGGAGGGGCCCGGCCCACCTTGCTGGACGTGTCCCAGTGCACTCGGGGGACCACAACGTAGCGGAAGTGCTGCAGGTCCCGCGCACAGCGCTCAGCGTTCCGCCCCTCATTCTCAAAGTCCAGCTCCTGGGCCAGGGTCCCCTTCAAGTCCTGAGGGCCACACGGGCAGCGGGGGATTGGGACCCGGTGCCGGGCAGCACAGCCCGTGCAGAAGCTGCTCCCCAGCCTGCCTGTGGGCAGTGGTACCTGGAGGACCCAGCTGAAGCCGAAGCTGGGGTGCATGAGCTCCACCAGCCGCAGCAGGAGCTCCAGGGTGTGGATGTCCCCATCGAAACGGTCCCGCAGGTCGATGTACTGCACCTGCGAGGGTGCAGGGAGGACAGGCTGCCGCTGTCACCTGAGCCCACTCCTGCCTCCTGTCGGCTGCCCTCCAAGGCGGGTGCCTTGTACCTTTACAGCCACAACGGTGCCATCATGCCGCCGGGCGCGGTGCACCTGGGCCAGGCTGGCGGCAGCGATGGGCTGGTAGTCGAACTCCTGGAAGAGCTCCTGGGGCGGGGCCTGGAAGTCCTCGAGAAACAGCTCGTCCACCTGGCCAGAGAGGGTCCTTAGAGCAGCGTGCAGGCCACTGCTGAGCACCACCTGCCAGCTCTGCACCCCCAGGGGCAGGGCTCACCTCCCGGAAGCCACGTGTGAGGGCCCTGTCTTCAAGCACACGCAGTGTCCTGATGTACTCGGGGGGCAGCAGGTGGTTGAAGGAGCACAGCCCCTGGCCCAGCTTCACGTATAGGCCCCCGTTGTTGATGGCCCCGGCCACCAGAGCATCCGCTGCCCGCTGATGACACGCAGACATCACCTCCAAGTACCTCGGGCTGTTCTGACCACAGACATGGAGGGAGGGGATGGGGACAGGTGGGCATCTCAGTCTACCCAACACCCACCCCACAGCACAGGTGGGCCCCGCTACCACCAAGGACGCACGGACAGACCTCTTCCACCCCTCGCAGGACGACGTTCGTGCACCACCAGTAGTCCGTGGAGATCTGCAGGCCGATCCTCACAGACCTGCCGGCACAGGCTCCCTCAGCACCGGCCCTGCCCGCCCCCTGAGCACCAGGGGGCAGAGGCGCTCAGCCCGGCCTCCTCGCTCTCTGAACTGCATCAGTGTCAGCCACTGGTCTGCAGAGGAGGCCTCCTGAATCCATGCCAACCCTCAGCCCCTGAACCCCACTGCCAGGTGCCCAAAACCAAAGAGAAGGGTGAGAGCTGGGGTGGGGGGCCTCCAGATGCGGTCTTTCCACTCTGGCAGAGCACTCGCCGCAGAGGAGGTCCACCTGGACCCGGCACACTGCAGCTGACTGCTGGCCAGGCCGCCACTGTCCTGGCTCCTGTGCGGGCCCACCCGCACCCCCATCCCGGGCCCCCGTGAACGGGAGCCCCCGGGGAATCAACTCCCAGACGGGGATCCCCAGAGCTCCTGCCAGCGGGACAGCCCAGCACGACCCCGGACGCCCATGTCCCGTCTGTTGTCCGCAGCGTCTCACACATGCTCCCCATGCCTCAGGCTCTGGGCGGGCAGCCCTGGGTCTGACAGGAAAGGACCCAGGCCTGGAACCCAGGCTTCTGACACTCAGACCTTCGCAGGAGGGACATGGGGCTCCTGTCCTTCAAGGCAGGAGCCCTGGCAGGACCCAGGGCCAGTCGAGAGCCGAGCCTTTCCTTCCCGCCCTGGCCATGTTCCGCCCCTGGCCACCAGCACCACAGATGGCACGGGAGCAGACAGGGCTGTCTGTAAGGAAGGAGGGTGAGTGAGAGGAGTGCTCAGAGCTCCCTGGTGACCTGGGGGCAGGGGCCCTTCCTAAGAAACCCAGCCCGAAACCCAGGGCCAGGTCTGCACAGGAGCGGGGTGACCACCCAGTAAGTCCCTGTCTGTGGATGAGCCAGGTGTCTTACAGCTGGAAAAAAATGAGCTACAACTAGAGAGACAGGAGGTGTCTGTGTGAACACAGAGGGTGGACGCCCGCGGAAGCCTGGGGCCCAGTACCCGAGCAGCTACACACAGGCCTGCTCACCAAGGCCCTGAGACCTCCAGCCTGTCTCCACCCCGAGGGACAGTAGCCAATGCCAGCGCTGCAAAGGGACAAGATGAGCTGCACTGTTCTGCAGTGGAGAAAAAAAATGCTCAAAAATGGAGACACGTCCAAAAGATTTAGAGACGTTCATGGTAAAATCTCAGTTCTCCGAAGCACATTCCCAACTACGTTTGATATGTTTTACAATAAAATGTTGATTCTTAAAAAGGGTCACAAAAGCTAAGTTGAGCCCTGGCTGGTGCGGCTCGGTGGATTGAGCGCAGGCCTGTGAACCAAAAAGTCGCCAGTTCAGTTCCCAGTCAGGGCACATGCCTGGGCTGTGGGCAGGGTCCCCAGTGGGGGCCTTGCAGGAGGCAGCCACATGTTGACGTTTCTCTCCCTCTCTTTCTCCTTTTCCCTCTCTCTAAAAATAAAATCTAAAAAAAAAAAAAAAAAGAGCTGAGTCAAAGGGGTTCTGACTCACTGCCCTGGAACAGTTTAGCAACAAAATAACAAGTGACACTAACAAAGCAGCCCACGGGGTACAGTGGGAGTCTAGGTCGACAACTTACTTGCAAAAGTTTCAAGCAAAACGTTCTTTTCTATTATTCTTGCAACTTTTCTGGACATTTGAAATTGTGACCAAAAAATGGGGGAGAGCCCGGAGACTGTAGAAAGAAACCAGGCCCTGACGCTCCTCCTCCACTCGGGTCTTTATCTGCCGCCGTCCTGCCAGGGAACCATCCTGCCAGGGAACCGTCCTGCCAGGGAACCATCCTGCCAGGGAACGGGTGCCCGGCCTCTCGGGGTCGACTCACCCCCCACCCTGCTTCTTCCCCAGGCTCCTGCACCCACGCTGCCCAGCACCCAGGCCCCGCTGTGTGTCCCACCTGAACCAGGCCTGCCCATCCGAGCAACTGTTAAGACTTAGAGCTGACAAGAAGGCACAGACTGCGGGGGGCCTGGCTCCAACCCCAGCCCAGCTTGACCCCAGCAGAGAGGTGGCAAGATGCGCCCAAGCTGACCGCAGGGCAGTGCAGAGCCGAGCTGCAGAGGGACAGCCCAAGGAGGGGTGGGTCACAGAAGAAGTGGACCTGCCTCGGCTCTGCTGTGAACCAGCAATGGGCTTGCTTCACCCGGAAGGCAGGAGCGGGCAGCAGTCAGCCACCTGGTGTCTCTGGGCTGAGTGTAAACCTCAGTGAAGCTTCTGGCTAAGAGCCTGAAGGTTTCCGTGGCCCTGGCCTGAAGCGGCCCAGGTCTGAGAGGCAGCAGGCGCTCACAGCCAGTGCGTCAGGCCCGCCCTGGGGCAGCCTCACCGGAGGCCTTTCCCCAGCACTCTTGTGGGGTGGGGGAGAGCGGGGCGGTGTGTTTGGGCCAGCTGAGGTTTCACTCAGGGCCGAGAGCTGGCTCTTAGGACTTTGCAGCTGCAGGGACTCCTGGGTCTGACCAAGGGTGGGAGTGCTGGCCCACAGGGCTGCACCGAGATCAGCACCCTGACGGAAGGCAGGGTCAGAGAGCCTGAAGAGCAGCACCGCCGGGACCATGCCGGGCACTGGGAGCCGAGGGCGGGCGGCCCCAGCCCCTCCCCACCCCACGTGGTGGAGGCGCATCAGCGTGGATGGCTCACCGGCACTATGCCCGTGAGGATGACGCCGTGCCACCAGCCCTCCTACCTGCCAAAGCGCCCGACGCCGTCCACCATGAGCCGCATCCTCCTCTTCTCCTGCGGCTCTGCCGTGAAGTAGCGGACGCCAAGGAGCAAGGGCAGCCCCAGGGCTGTGGCAGAGAGCACCTTCTTCCATGGGGGCTGGGACCTCGAGGACCTGGAGGGACACAGGTGCACGGCCCGGTTGGTCCGGGCGCCCGTGTGACAGCAGAGTGCTCTCTTGGACCCTCCCGCCCTGTGCCCTGCGACGGTTCCCCACCCCCCACACTGTCTGAGCCTCAGCTCTCATTGTCATCTGTTCACAATGATGTGGCAGGGGTCCTGTCCCTGAACCCCAGTCCCAGGTTAGCCCACCACACCAGGGACCAAATGCAGCCTGTCTTGGGCTGGATAGGGGAAGGGGTGTGTTCAGAGAAGGTCCACCCTTGGGCTCCCAAAAGACCGAGAGGATGCAGAGAGCTCACCCTCGAGCAGGTAGGATCCTGAGGCTTCTCCTGAGGCAGGGGGTGGGGACTGGCCAGCTTGGTGGCCTGCTCTGCAGCACAGCGCAGTGGGTGTGGCAAAGTGGGAACTGCAAAGCGAGCAACAGCACAGGGTCAGATGGGGCAGCCTCGTGCCCTTGGCCTGCCCAGGCACTGTCAGGGCCCGGGGAGCTGTCGTGTTGTGTTTCCTGCTGCTGAGACCCCTGGACCACGACCCTGGGAAGGCACTCTTCAGACAGGAGCGGGCAGAACACCTAAACACAGGCCCCGGCTGGCTCAGCAGTCGGAGCTTCGTCCCAGTTTGCCGAGGCTTCAGGACCCCTGGTCAGGGCACACACAGAAGGCAACCAATGAAGCATCAGTAAGTGGGACTCCAAATCTACATTTCTCTCTCTCCCTTCCTCTCTCTAAAACCAATAAACAAAAGAATGTGTAACCACACAATCGTCACAATCTCGAAGACCAGACACAGGGGAAACAGGCTATTGTCCCAGAAGCGGACGAAGGCCTTGGGGACTCGGCCCCCCCACCCCAGAGGCAGCGTGGAGATGCCAGCCAGCAGGATGCCAAGCAGCAAAGTCCCTGGGAGGCTCTCTGCTCACGGGCAACCCTGGTCACCCACCCACTTCAACTGTGACTTCTAAGAGTTCCTCACCCACAACTTTCCAAACTGCAAAGTCTCAGTTTTTAGGGAAAAACTGACTAAGTGTGTGCACAGTAAACTGTGGCCCGCAGCACAGCCACTGAGCTGTCACTGTGGACTCTGCGCCAGATGAGGCGCCGACTGTCCCAGCAGTTTCTGTGTGCAGTCTGAAGAGTCTCAAGGACAGCAACACGGAGCAGAAGTCAAAGGAAAGTGCCCGTGACCTGCTTTGCCCCGAGGAGGACGATGCTGACTAAACCTCTGCCAGCAAGGCCACGCACAGCCAGGGCCAGAGCGGCCAGTGCCCACTGCCCCCTGGCCACGTGACGCACACAGGGCCACATAGGCCACGTGGAGCCAGCAGGGCTGCATGGGAGAGCAGCCCAGGGGACAGATCTGTGAGCACCCACGGTGGTTAGCTCTCCACAAGCGTGAGTGCCTGCAGGGGTCCACCCTGCCCACCCACACCGTGCCTGCCCCCCCCCGCCCAGTTCTACCCAGGCCCCGTCCAGACCTCCCCATGCCCCTCACCTGACCACGTACCTTCCACCACTCACACCCACCCACCACCAAGCCCTGCCATGGAGGCTGGCCTGAAAGTGGGCCCTGTGTGGGACCAGGGACCACAGACAGACACAGACGGGGCTGTGGGAAGAGCACCAGGTACAAGGGAGGGAGGGCTCCCAGGGCCTGGCAGTAAGGGGACGTCCTGGAGGACACCAGAAGGTGTCGTAGGCAGAGGACACAGTGTCAGTGAAGGCCTGAAGCCAGGACAGGACAGGATGTTTCTGAGGAGACAGACCTATGTGGCTAGAAAACGTGTGCTCAGGGTTGAGGAGGGGCAGCCGGAAGTGAGAAGGGAGGGGCAAAAGGAGTGGACCCTCCTCCTGGAGAAGCCCACAGCCCCCCACGGAGGGACACATAGAGAGGACTCATTCCCAAAGAAGTGTGTGCAGCCACAGCCAGGCACCAGCCGGTCGTGGTCCCTGGGGCTTTCTGGACTCAGTGGCCTCCTGTGGAAGGGGCCCCGCGAGTGACGCAGAGCCCGTGAGGTCCGAGCTCTGGGATGGGCAGGCGGGTCTGCGGCTTCCCTCCCTCACCTGGGCTGGGCTGACTCCCACCTGATACCTTCTGTCTCTGAACGGGGGTGGCAGTGCCCACCCTGCGAGGCTGGGAAAGTGCGCGGTGGTGGAAGCACAGCACAGTCCTCAGGGCCTGGCACTGAGCAGGCGCCCGTGGGAAGGAGGGCGTTCGTCTGCTGCGCGGCTCCGGGCCGAGCTGGCGGTGGGCGACACCCTTCCTGGTCCTGGACTGGCCACCCTGAAACCTTCCAGTGCACAGGGCTGCTGGCAGCTGGAGGGGAGCACCCTGTCCCCAAGAGTCCTTCACAGGCGAGGGTTTGGTGAGCAAGTGCCAAGTCACCTACCTCAGAGCCTTCAACACCACTTTGATTTTAAAACACACCTTTCTTGGGGGGGGAGGGTGTAGATGAAATAAATGCAATAGAAACACAGCATTCTTAATCCACCCCAAGCAATCCAATAAAATAATTTTTAAGCTTTTTTCTGTTCTAGCATAAATTATCCACCAACTGATAATTACAGGACTGTTTGAATAACTATGTGATTACGACTTGCATTTTATTTAAAATGACTAAATAAAACCAAAACATGCTGTCCTTTCACAGAAGAGAATACTAAATTTGAATCATTTGACACTTAAGCACGAGGCCATGGCTGTGTCCCCAGCCCCCTGACCACAGCCCAGCACTGTCAGGGGTCCTAGTGCGGAAGGCGAGGGCCAGAGGCCGAGGCCTCTGAGCACCAGGCTGAGGCCTCTGAGCACCAGGCCGAGTGGGCTGGGCCACAGTCCCCGGGAAACTCAGGAGAGCTCTGGCTGCGTCTCCTCAGCTCTGGCTCAGTTTGCAGCACCAACTCCTCACCCAGCCTCCTGCAACACAGGGCTGCAGGTGGGCCCTGCTCAGCCCAGGCCTGTTCTCCAAGCTGCTGTCCTGCCTGGAGGGAGTAGCGTTCAACCTCTGCTCCTGGTCTGTCCCTTCTCCACTGTCCTTATCACAGAGGAGTGACTGTCAGCATAGCCTCTGTGTCCCCAGCAGCCTGAGCAGGGCCCACTTCTCCATCACGTCTGTACTTCTAGGGTCTAGCACATGCTTCACCAGATGAAGCAGAAACTCCACCAGTGTTTGCTGCACTGACCAATTGTGGTAAGTCCAGAACAGCCCTAAACCAGGTGGCCCAGGTGAGGACACTAGGTGGGCCACAGGCTAAGCAGGGCACAGCCAGCCACAGGCAAGCAGCCCTGCAGCAGCCCAGCCAGGACTCCACGCGTGAGGCCTTGTGCCTGGAACGCCACCCCAGCCACAGGCCCTGCCAGCTGGCGCAGGAACACTGCAATCGCTATCACAAAGCTCATAAACATGTGCTCTTTAACACGGAACAACGAGCGGGGTGGCCATGTGCTCGGCGCCCTCGGAGCTGTTCCTTTTCCTTATCGCCCTGCAGATTAGATTGGACACGGCCCATCAGTGGGAAAATGACAGTGGGCAGGCCCCCGGCGGTGAGGAGCCACCGCTGAGTCTCAGGGTGATGCGGTGACGGGGGAGTCCAACCCGCGGCCCCCTTGTGGCCCAGAACAAAAGTATAAGTTTACTTAAAACCTTTCTTTTACTCATCAGTTCTCCTTACTGTCTGTGTATTTAATGTGTGGCCCAGAAAGGCTGGGCACCCCGGCAACAGAATCCTGCAGAGAGCTGGCAAGAGCCCAGCGGGATGAATCTCAGGGTCAACCCCTTGCACCAGCAGGGGAGGGCCCACGCAGACCTGTCCTCCGGGTGAGCCTGGGAAGCGGGCCACGGCAGGGGTGGGGAGGAAGGACCGTGGGCACAGTGACCCTCTCAGCGGCGGCAGGCTGCGCCCACTGCACTTAGAAGCGGGGCGGAGGGACAATTAGGGGCCAACCCTGCCCCTGCACCCCGATTCCCAGGCTCACCCCGAGGGCAGGAGAATCCGGGGACCTGATGCGTGAAGACGCTTCATGGGCTGTGAAGGGCTTTACTCCGGGCCCAGCCCACGGCAGCCCGCCCCGGGCCCACGGAGATCCCACTACAGGGAATGTCTGACCCTGCACCGCTAGGCTTGCCGGACAGGTGTGAGTCTACAGAAACCCCGAGTGTAAATGCCGGCACTCCAAACCGCGGCAGGAGAGGGCCGGGTCCTTGCGGAGGGACGGGTGACAGAGGCGCTAAGGGCGGAGATGCCACAGGTGGGAGGGGCCCCAGGCCCCGGGGGGCCGGCTGCGGCGCCAGGTCGGAACGCGCGGGAGAGGGCGCGCGCAGGGCCGGGGAAAGGGCGCCCCGCGAGCAGCAGAAGCGGCCGGAAGAAGGCCTCCGGCCTGGGTCCCCGCAGAGCCCGACGCCCTGAGGGTCCGAGGGCGCAGGCCTGGTCCACAGGGTCTCTGACAGGGCCCGGACGAGCCGTCACTGGGGTGCGCGGGGAAGCGGGTCTCGGAGCCCTGAAGGTCTCGCACGGGCGGCTGACGGCGGCCGGGGAAGGGACTCACCGGTCGCCACATGTTCGGCCGCCGCTCCGCGCCGCTTCGATGCAGCTCGCTTCCCCACGGCCAGCAGTCTCCGCGGGAGGCCGTGCACTGCGCACGCGCGCCCGGCAGGACGGCGGGCGGGCCGGGAGCCCCGCCCCGAGCGCGCCCACTGCTGCGGCGCCGCAGCGCCCCCTGCCGGCCCCTCGTGGCGCAGCTCCAGGGCCCGCGCGCTGTCGCGGGTCCTCGCGGCCCTCGCCCGCTTCCGCTCGCCGCTGCCAAGTGGACTCTGCAAACTCCGGGCCACCGCCATACCGCCCGGGCCTACCTACTGCTGACGTCACTGCAGCCACGCCCCCGGGTGGGCGACACCAGCCTCCTGGCAGCCTCTCCCCTTCCCGCATGGCGCCGTCTTCCACGCGGTGATCGCAGCGGAGACTGTTCTTCCCACTGCCCCCGGGCTCAGGCGAAGCCGCGCCTCCACCCCCCAATGCCCAACACCCGCTTCTGCCGCCAGCCCCGCAGCACCTCACGGCTCCTACCGCCTCCAGGCTGCGTGCGGACCGCCGTCCTTGATGAGCTTCTGCCCACCATCTCGTCTTCACCTGTGTCCAGGTGTCCCGGCCAACTTTCCCAGTTGCACCTGGTCGGCCTCCCTCCCTGACCCCATCTGTTTATGAAACAGGTCCAGGAAATAGGCCAGGCCCCGCGCAGAAGTGCTTCCCAGGCATCTGAGAAATGGCAACACCAAGGCGTGAGCCTGGCTGTGCGGGACACACATTGCTGAATGCCTGCGCCGTGGACTGCCCCTGAGGCTGGGAGTTGGGGGCCGGAGGAGGGCTGTCCTGTCCACTCTTGAGAAACAAGGGACAGCAGTTTCCCACCCCAAACGAACAAAGGAATGAACTCTGTCGTATTTCTACATCAAAGGACACTAGGACTGGCCTGGCTTCTGTCCCAGGCTGCGCTGCCTCTCCACAGCAGGGCAGAAGCCCCAGGACTGTAGGGGGGTACCCCACCCCTGATGGAGCTGTGTGGAGTCAGTTCCCCTAAATGAGGCTGCTGGGCCCCAGGGGCAGCCAGAAGACAGTCCCTCCAGTGACCACCACTCCCATTCCACTCAGCCCTGACTTCCGCCCTCCCCTCCCCACCTCAGTCCCCCATGCCCAAGCCCATCTTCAGAATCTCCCAGCAGCCCCGTGTTCCCAAGCCCTTGAGTCTCCAAAACTGCTGTTTAAAGGAAAAAAAAGAAAAAGGAAATGTGTATTAAGAAGGATGACTCTCACACGGATATAAAATAAGCAACGTGTCGCATCCCCAAAGATATATCTAAGCAGTAAGCTCCAGAATTTGTCCCGTGGTTTTATATAGAAATAAGGATGTTACAGACATAATTAAAGTTCTCCAGATGAGAACATCCTGGACGAGGATGGATCCTAAATCCAGTGACTGGTGCCCTTCGAAGGACAAGGACAAGGAGAAGGAGGTCTGAGACACAGGAAAAGTCCCTGTGAAGACACTGACAGAGGCAGGAGTGATAGGCCACAACCAGTCAAGAATTGCTGGCAGCCTGGAAGGCTGGGGACGGACCTGGAGCAGATGCCTGCCCCCCGGAGCCTCCAGAAGGAGCCCCACGGGCACTTTGGTTTCTGACTCTGGCCTTCAGCTCTGTGGTAGGGTAAACTTTGGTCACCATAAGCCACCAAGTTTGTGGTAATTTGTTCCACCAGCAACTCAAAAACTAGTGCAGTGTGTCAAAGGTTTATTTAAGCCATTAACTGATGAGAGAACCAGGAGTGTGGTTCTAAGTTCAAAAGAGAAGTTCAAAACCTCAGATTTATATGGAGTGAAGGAAGGCTGAAATTAATTTTTAAAAGATGGAGATGCTTTTTCCACAGGCAAAACTAACAACAGTGTCTCCACAGGACCAAACTGATTTGCACGCCCGTGGAAAGGAGGGGCGTATGTTGCCGTTAGTCACTGGCAAGATCCAGAAGGGTGGACACAGACCCTGCGAGGGCTTCCACTGGAAGAATCAGTAATAGATTTTGTTTACTCCAAAGTTTAAAATTTTCATCACTGTCTTCCCTACCCCTTTGATTTTTTAAAAAACCTTTTATTACCCTGGCTGGTGTAGCTCAGTGGATTGAGCACGGGCCTGCAAACCAAAATATCTCGGTTTGATCCCCAGTCAGGGCACATGCCTGGGTTGCAGGGCAGTTCCCAGCAGGGGCCACTTCCCAGCAGGGGACACACGAGAGGCAACCATACATTGATATTTCTCTCCCTCTCTCCTTCCCTTCCCTTCTAAATATAAATTAATAAAATTTAAAAATTTTTAAAAATTTAAAAACACCCTTTTATTTATTAATTTTAGAGAGAGAGGGAAACATTGATTTGCTGTTCCACTCACGTATGTACGCCTTCATTGGTTGATTTCTTGTATGTGCCCTGACCAGGGAGAAGATTGAACCTACAACCTTGGTGTATCAGATGACACTCTAACCTACTGAGCTGCCCTTTTGTCAGCAAAGGAGATTTCAAATTAAGGGTCACTCTGGGCCGTCGAGTGCAGCTGCTCTTCACCCGCTTAACCAGTGTGGCCGCTGCCTGCACGGGTGCTCCAAGTGCTCCCAGACCGCCTGGACCGCCTCCAATCTGCTTGCTGAAGTTTTCCTAAGAAACCGCAGACTGACTTTCAAAAGGCTCTATTCCTTGTTTCTTCCAAGGTGAGAAACATACTTCCTATCATTTGGGCAAATTTCTAAGTTCCTGGGCCCAGTAGGAAGTGACCTTCCTGATCACTTGTAGGGCCCAGAATCCACAGAACTACGGGGTTTTGTGAGCACCGATGCCAGAAGCCACCCCGGTCCCATCAGAGCAGCCCATCACACCTGTGTCACGAGCAGCCCCAGCAGTATGACAGTCCACCAGCCTAGGGTTCATCACCAGTTTCTGGGTAGACCTTGGTAAAAGGAGTGACAGACTTCTAGTGAACCTAGAGGAATGTCCACATTGGTGAGAACAGTAAGGACACTCTCAGTAAAGGTCAGATTAGGAGGGTCAGGAGATGATTCAGTGAGCACCAGCTGTCATTTTAAAAGGTTGCACTTCAGCCCTGGTTGGTGTGGCTCAGTTGATCGAGCACTAGCCTGCAAACTAAAGGGTTGCTGGTTTGATTCCCAGTTGGGGCACATGCCTGGGGTGCGTGAGAAACAGCTACACATTGATGTTTCTCTGTCTCTTTCTCCCTCCCTTCCCCTCTGTCTAAAAGTAAATAAAATATTTTTTTAAAGGCTGCGTTTCAGTTTACAAAGAGTCTAGTAAATTTATATCATTTACAGATGGTTTTCTTTTAAGTTTTCAACTTTTTTTTTACTTTTAGAGAGGGGGAGGGATGGAGAAATGGAAACGTCAGTGTGTGGTTGCCTCTCCTGTGCCCCCTACTGGGGACCCGGCCTGCAACCCAGGCGTGTGCCCTGACTGGGAAATGAACTGGTGACCTTCTGTCCTCAGGGTGGTGCTGAATCCACTGGCTATTTTTATTTATTTATTTATCTATTTATTTATCTATTTATTTATTTATTTATTTATTTATTTATTAAGGTTTTATGTATTTATCTTTAGAGGGGAAGGGAAGGAGAGAGGGAGAGGAACATCAATGTATGGTTGCCTCTCGTGTGTCCCCTGCTGGGAACTGGCCTGCAACCCAGGCATGTGCCCTGACTGGGAATCGAACTGCAATCCTTTGGTTCAAAGGCCCGCACTCAATCCACTGAGCTACACCAGCCAGGGCTATTTTATTTTATTTATTTATTTTATCCTCACCCAAGGAATTTTTTTTTCATTGCTTTTAAAGAGAGAGGAAGGAGTGGGGAGAGAGTGAGAAATGTTAGTTGCCTTTTCTTTTTTTTTAATATTAAATTTTATTTAGTTACTTTTCAAGTACATTTTTTTAATCTATTTCTCCCATCCCCCCCCCCCGCTGTTAGTTGCCTTTTCTTATGCACCCTGACCAGAGAGGACTGAACCGGCAACCCGGGGGTTGCCCTGACTGGGAATCAGACCAGCAACCTTTCGCTTTGCAGGATGACACTCCATCCCAAACAACTGAGCCATACCGGCCAGCACTACCCAACATTTACATGTAAGAGAATACAGGGAATATTACACCTGATTTATAAATATGAGTGGATAGTTTTTATGTTCATTAAAAATTATGGAAACTGCCCTGGCTGGTAGAGCTCAGTGGATTGAGTGTAGGCTGTGAACCAAAGGGTTCAGTTCCCAGTCAGGGCACATGCCTGGGTTACATACAGGACAGGTGCCCAGTGGGGACCATGTGAAAGGCAACCACATGTTGATTTTTCTTTCTCCCTCCCTTCTCTCTACAATAAATAAAAATCTTTAAAAATAAAAACCCCAGAACCAAAATTAGTGTTAAAAAAATTATGAAAACTTTTATTGAAAAAAATGACATACAACATGAAATAATCCTAAGGTATCACACAGAAAACTTAAGCATATATGAAAAGTAACAGTAAGGCACTCAACTGAGTTGGGAGTGGAGGACGGAGAGACCCCTATTCGTATGCAGCTTCACGGGGAGTCTCGTGTGGCTGCTTGAAAACTCAGACCAGAAGGCGTTGGATTCCAACCGAGAGGTCAGGGTGGGCTGCACTAACACCCGAAGAACACGATTTGGCGGGAAGCCTGCACTCCTGCTGGCAGACAGCAGGCGAAGAGCCAGCAGGACTGGCACAGCGGGAGGACAGATCAACAGGACCACACGAGTTTAGGGGGAACACCGGCAAAGCTCCAGGGGCTTCTGCAGAGCCTATGACTTCCAAAATGTTGGGATTCACACTTTACAGGTGCAGCCTTGACCTGGGGAAGGTGGAGCACCTCTGCTGGCTGCCCCCTTATGGTCGGCACCTATGAACAAGCCTGATTAATACTGGCCCCGAACCTGTCCCTGGGGGAAAGGACAAACCTCTGGGGAAGCCCAAGACCCCCCTGGGAGACACTGGAGCCCTCTGCATGGGTGAAATCTTGCAGCCACTCTGGAAATCTGTCGGGCAGGGTTTGAAATGTTCAGCAGCGTTGCTGCTGCGCGACTGAAATTTTCCACCGGGAGGCAACAGGGAATCTTCCGGCCGCACCAACACAAACAGGTGCACAGAGCCCCCACCCTGTGGAGCTCCAGGAAGGGAAACCGCCCCTGGGATAGTGGGGAGGCCAGCACGGGGGGGGGGGGGGGGGGCGCTCCCTCAGTCGACCGATATCACAGGCAGGCAGAACGGTTAGTGTCAACCCAGCCAAAAGGACTCTTAACCAGGCCCCTCTCTAAAACCATCCCAGACTCCATCCTCATCTCCTTGCAGGTGTCTGACTCAAGGCTGCCGTGGGGGTGACAGCTGGTGGCCTTCCCAGGGACTGGCATTTAGATTTGGCACCCCCTCCAGAATGATTTACCACAGGGACCACCATGGGGTGGCCTGCCAGGAACCCCTCCCGTCTGCCTCCTCAGTGAGCTCGGCCCCCACTGTCGGCGCACAGGGATCCGACCTTCGAGGTCGGTCTGCAGCTTGCCCCATCAAACCAGTGCTTTGCCTGGATGCCCTCAAGACCACAATGGGGCCCAGTCCGGGTGGTACAGCTGAGGAAGGTCCTGCCTGTGTCCCACTTGGCCTGGCTGGGGTCAGAGGCCCTGGAAACCCTCCTTTGCAGGTGGAACAAGTCAGGGACACACCCTGCTAGGGAGCTGGAGGTGGGGGCTAGGAGAGGGAGGGATCACTGGGAGTGTGACAGGGGAGTTACAAGATAGATTGTCCCCCAGGCATGGGAAGATGGAGCAGAGCCTTGCATCCCACGTGCAAGCCAGTGTCTGGGCTGGAAGAGGCCAAGGAACCCCAGGGTGGTGGGCAGCAGGCTCCTGGACACTGGTGTGCATGGTCGGAGCGGCAGACGCTGGAACCCCTGATGGTCAGTGCCCTTGCTCCAGCCAAGGACCCAGCCACCCACCCCCACACTGTTTCAGGAAGGCTGGGAGGCCCCTTGGAATTCCCCGTTAGGGAGGGAGCCCCTTTAAAGGACCATTGTCCCATGTCCCCAGGTCAGGTAGTGGGGCTCTGAGCAGATGCAAATGAGCGGACTAGACCATTCAGTCACCCAGGGGCCATTACAGCTCCAAGCACATCAGAACCTACACCTGCCGGGGGCTCTGGAATGAGAAGCACTGGCCTGGGAAGATGAAAGACCCACCTCAGTCCCTTGCCCAGAGCCCAGCCCCTGTGGTTACTGCTCGGTCCCAGCTGAGGTGGCCACACCTGGGAGTGGAGGCTGCCTGGACCCGCCCTCTGGGACAACATGCTACCTTAGGTCCTGCCTGGGCCACGGCTTCCCTCCAGGGTCTCCTTCAAGTGCCCTGGCTCCAAGACTGAGAGGATCTTTGGGCAGAGCTGGGAGCCCCAGAGCAGCTTCTACCTACTGCCCAGCTGGAGGTTTGAGCACCCTAATAGGCCCCGCAGGCAGGGCCCAGCTCTGAGGGGCCTGGCAGGGTGGGCCGTCCTGCCTCCCTGGCCACCTGCCTCGGCTCTGGGCAGCCACAGGAGGGAAGGGCATGCCGGGCGGCTCTCAGGACTTGCTGTGCCACGTCCTCTTCCCCTGGGTGTTTTGAGTTGTTTCCTGCGGGGCACTGACCGGGAGGCGCTGCAGACTTCAAAGGGCAGCGGCTTCCTCCAACCCCCACTTCCAGCCCCAGGGTGATGCCCGGGGAAGGGGGGGTGCCGATGAGGGGGGTGGGGAGGGTGCACCCAGGGCTGTGCCACCCACCCCACCTTGTCCTCCTCTCTGTGTGTTCACTCACCACCACCAAAGCCCCCACCCCCAAATCAAGCAGCCAGGCTGAGCAGCCCATGCCGCACCCCCAGGTGGCCTCCTGGCCCAGGAGGCTAGGGCACGACTGGTGGCCTCCCCTTCTCATGGCTGGGCTGTGTGTGAGCCACCCAAGCCCATCCCCACCTAATGCCTGCAGGAACCCCAGACCAGAAGCTCTGGCAGTCAAGGTGTGCAGGCCTTGCCCTTGAGTCCATGGGGGTCTCCCTCATGTTCTGTTGGTCCCGCCAAGGTGGGTGGGGTGAGGCTAAAGAGGAACAACAGGAAGAGGCCCCCACGCTGGCCAAGTCAAGGAGCAGAACAATCATGGGAAGGAGCTGGGGGCAGGGACGGCAGCACTCGTTTCCTGATTCTCTCTGCCCCACCCCACTGTAGCCCCCACCTGCACGCCCCTCCGGCTGGGCTCAGGTGCTCATTCCAGTCCATGCTGGAGAGCCACGCGGTGCAGAGTGGGCTATGGCCGGCATAGACGATGACCCCTGCAGATGCCTGTCCCAGGGCGGCACAGGCTGCTCAGGAAGGAGGCCGCTGATGTCGGAATAAAGGGTTTGGGATCTTTGGGAGTCTGATCATGGAAAAAGCCAGGAACTGGAGGCTGGTAGCCCAGAGAAGGAGTCAATAGTCTTGAGGAGAAAGGTCCTGAGCCCCTCCTGTGCCTGGGGGTGGCAGCCGAGCCCCGGTGGAATCCCCAGAGAGCAGCAGGGGAGGAGACCACACCCAGGCCACAGGGCGGGGACTGCCCGCCCTGCCTGATAACTGAGCCTGGCTGGCTGGGCCCAGCAGCTGCCTGGAGGGGGCTGCGGGGCAGTGGCCCAGCAGGGAGGAGGCCTCCCCACTTAGCTGGAGACGCCAGATGGGCTGACACTGAGTGGACACCATACTGCCTCCAACCACCCACGCCTATGCGGGTCCCTGTCCTGGAAGTAGGCCTTTGCCATCCTCAGGGGCGAGTGGGGGGTGGGTCTGAGAAGCAATGGTCAGGGGTGGGGGGCAGGTAGGAGGCCTGGACTCAGAGGGCATGACCCCAGAAACCGTCAAAACAGTGTGTGGGGGGGTGGGTTCCGACGGAACCGCTGGACCATCGCTGAGGCTCCGGGGACGTCCACCTGCAGAAGAGGAGGGGCTCCTGGGATAGAAGAGCTTTACTGCACAATGAGCACACCAGGCCGGAGCACAGCACCGGGCCTGTCCAAGGCCCCAGTGGGGACCTTGCTTGGGCCGGAGTGCCAGGGGCCCCTGTGGAGTGTGCAGGGCCTGTGCTGGTGCCCTTGCATGGGGAGGGCCTCCCTGGGCAGTGGCCAGTCCACCTGAAGACACGTGGGGTGGAGTGAAGTCCCCACCTGCCCAGGTTTAGGGCCCACAGAGATCCACACAGTCCTTCCCACTGCGGAACACGTGGTAGATGCTGGTGGGAGGGAACATGGCAACCGCACCAAGCAGGGAGCCCACCTGGATGGCCACGCCAGCTGCCAGCAATGCTGGCTGGCCGCCCCCATGCAGCAGGGAGCTGGCGGCCACCTTCACGTATGAGAACAGCCACACAAACAGCACCCATGACAGCACCTGGGAGGCAGACAGAGCAACAGGCTGAGCATGTGGTGCCCCCGGCTCCACAGCAAACTCCCCTCCCACCCTGCTTGCTTCCGTGTCCCCAGTGTACTTACCACAAGCACGATCCCTGCAGGAGTGCCCACCAGGGGTGGGCAGGGGCTCAGGACTGCCAGCGCCATTAGGTAGGCCCCAAAGAGCATGCCCAGCAGAGAGAGACCGCCCAGCCCTGCCAGAGATCTGCCGGAGGAAAGCAGAAACTTAGGGCTGACTGTCCTGGGACCAGGTCCCCATCCCTAAGTCCCAGCCCGAGTGGCTTCGGGCCCCTGTGCACCTGCACAGCACGCCCATAGCCAGGAAGCAGGCGAGGGGGTTGGCGGCACTGCCCAGAACTGTGGCCAGGTGGTAGGCCAGGCGCCCATAGGGCAGGCAGGAGAAGCTCTGCACAGCAGGCAACACGCCATTGGTCAGTGCGTTGGTGATGGCCAGCAGGCCCAGCAGGCAGGCGCTGCGGGCAGAGAGCAGCTGCCGGGCCTCCAGGTCTGGGCCAGGGGTACTGGCCGCCACCTGGAAAGGTGGCTCCTGCAGTGGCGAGGCCTCTTCCTCGTCCTCCATTCCTGGGGCTCCTCCCTGCAGGCCAAGCCCCGGGCCTCCTGTGGGTGTGGATGGTGGTAACGGCAACAGCAGCAGGAGACCCTGGAAGGCAGCAGCCGAAGTGACCAGGAGAGCAGCAAGTATCCAGAAGAAGGTGCTGGCGGGAAAACGCTCTGGGAAATTGTGGGGAGGCCCAGGAGTGCCGTTGATGGCGGCCGGCGGGCACTCCAGGCGGCCCACACCCTGCGCTAGGGCGAGCACGCAGGGCAGCAGGGCACTCAGGCCCTGACCCAGAAAGAAGGACCGCAGGAAGGGGGGCGGCAGGTGGCTCAGGAAGGGCAGGAAAGTGACGTTCGAGGCACAGCAGGCCAGCGCCAACAGCAAGGTCAGTGTCAGGAAGGCCACGGAGTGGTTCTGCCCCGCAACTGGTGCCACCTGCTGCCACAGAGGCGCTAGCAGTGCAGTGCCCACCACACTCAACATCTGCACCACCTGAATGGGGGCCTGCTCGCCCTTGCTTGGGGCCAGCCGTTTCCACAGGGTCACTGCCAGCAGGCCCAGGTTCCCCAGCGCCAGGAGCACAGAGAGGTAGGAGGGGAGGCTCCAACCTGCAGGAAAAGATGGAGGCCACCTCAGAGGCTAAGGGACAAAGCAGCAGCAGCCCACCCTCTGGGGCCCTCATTTGCTGGCGCACTCTCACTCACCCTCAGGGAGGTCTTTCACCACAACCGGCAGCTCCACCCAGATCCCATTAATGGCAGCCCAGGAGCCCATGCCAAAGAGGGCTACCAACAGGTGGGTCAACACCAGACGGCCCAGCGGGGGTGCTGCCATTCAGCCAAGGCTGGAACCCCCAGGACAGGGCTGGGTCTCCACCTAGATCCAAAGAAGGTGCTTTCACTTTTCTGGAAACTGAAGAGCGTTTCTAGCCTGAAGGAAACAGATACACAGGCGGAAGGAAGCACAAGGAAGAGACGCAGGAGTCAGGAGGCCAGACAGCCAAGACCCAGGAAGAACGGAGATGGGGAGAAGGAGCCAAAATAAACGCCGTAGCACCTGTCTCCGGTGTCAGGACCGCGACACAGCAAGGCAGAGAAGCAGAAAGCAGGGTCCGAACTGCTACGGCGGCCCCTAAGGAAGGATGGTAACGAGGGAACTGGCTTCGGGTCTGAACTGTCGAGACTACCGCCAGCCTCACTCCAAAACAGACACGGGGACAAGGACTCCGTGACAGGGGTACCCCTCAGGTGCCACGCGTGTCTCTGCGTTTTCTGCGCCCACCTGGGAGTCCGGAGCTTTGGCGAGATCCAGGAGGCGGGAGCCCGGTGGGGATCTGAAGGGATGTAGCGGAGGCGAGAATCGCCCTCGTTGCGTGGGGTGGACGGTGGAGAGCAGCCCAGGGCGACAGAGCCCCCGCGCCTCCGGTGCAGCGCCCAAGTGCTCCCCGGCTTAGAGGCCGGCCGGCAGGACACGCGCCTCCGGCCCAGGACGGTGGCTCCAGCCCAGAGCCGGTGACTCTGGGGGATGTGGTCGGGACAGAGAAAGGACTCTCTCACCAGCCAGGACACTTAAAATCCACCGCCGGAAGTCCCGCGCCCGGAAGCTGGTGCTGAGTCTGCCGGGAAGGGGCCAGCCCCGCCCTCAAGCCCCGCCCCTTCCGCTCCACTGGGTAAGGCTCCCGGCTATGGCTACTGGTGTGGCGCGACGGGCCCGGCGCCGAGTCCGGGGCGCGCCGCCGGCTGGGGTGCGAGCCCGTTCGGCCGAGGACTGGTGGTGGGATCGGCTGGCGCCGAGCGGCTCCGGGTACCACCTGCTGCAGTCGGATAGCATGTTACTGGTGCTGCCCGGCTCGGGGCCCGCCCGCGCCCGCGCGCACAGGCGCGCCGCCCGCCGAGCTCAGCGGCTGCGGTTGCCTGGGTCGCGCGTCACAGCGGCCAAGGCCAGACCCAAATCCGCACCCGCACCTGCTCCAGCTCCTGCACCCGCGCCGCAGCAAGGACCCGACCCGGGCTGGGGCGACCGCATCCCTTTGGAAATCCTGCTGCAGATTTTCGGGTTGCTGGTGGCGGCCGATGGACCCATGCCCTTCCTCGGCAGGTACTCCGGAACCATGGAGCGCAGCGGCCTGGCTCTGGCTGACCTCTTGCGACCCAGCGGGTGGCAGAAGCGGGCACGTCTGAACGTGAGCGCGTACACACGCATACCAGAGAGCACAGTCTCTCCGGGAGTCCATTTGGAGCCCCAGGCGCCCGACTTTGCGCTGAAATGTCCTCAGCTTTGTAAGAGCTGCGGCGTCCAGTGGGGTGGCATCTACCACAAAAGGCCCTGCCCTTCAGCAGAGTTTTTCTTCCAGGGCTGCACGCGTGTGCCGCCGCTGGCGCGAGGCCGCTTCCCAGCCTACTCTGTGGCACACCGTCACCCTGTCGCCGCCACTGGCTGGCCGCCCTACAAAAGGGGGGGCCAAGGCTGAGAAGAAGCTCCTTGCTTCCCTGGAGCGGTTTATGCCCAATCGGTGAGGCGTCCCCTCTTTTTTTTTATCCCCTACTGCACCTGTGTTGTGTGGAAAGGCCCAGCCCCTTCCAGCGCCGAGGTGATGGGTGGGGAGGATCCAGAAGAAGAGACGGCATGGGGACACCGGGCAGGATTGCTTCTGCCGTTCCTGCAGGTTCTCGCAGCTCCAGAAGCTGACCCTCATCCACTGGAAGTCCCAGGTACATGCTGTGTTGAAGGTGAGTACCCACAGCTTCCCTGCATGTCAGCTGCCACACTCTGGGCTTGCCTGTTATTTGCGGGGACTGGGTCAGGCATCGCAGGGCCCAGCGCTGTCCCATGGGAATACCCATGGGGCTACCTGCCTGGTTCTCCTGTTGTCTCCTCCACCAGTGAGATGCTAGACGGAGGAGCCCCAGGTGGGCTCAGCGCGGACAGAAGGAGGTCAGAGCTGAGGCGGTAGAGTGTAACCAGCCCCTGGTTTCATTCTTGTCGCCACAGCCTGCCCTTCTCTGATCCCACTGGAACTTTGTCTTTCACAGCTTGTAAGCGAGTCCTGTCCTCGGCTCACCTTCCTCAAGCTTTCCGACTGCCACGGCGTGGCCCCTAACTCTTTGACTGTGCTAGCCAGAGCCTGCCCTCAGCTCCACAGCCTGGACATACAGCATTCCACGGTGAGCCCTGCGTTCCCAGGGGCCCCGAGGAAGCCCAAGCCAAGGTGACAGGTAACCCTGTGCTGGGTCCCCAGGTGGAGTCCACGGCTGTTGTGAGCTTCTTGGAGGAGGTGGGGCCCCGTATGCGCAAGCTGTGGCTGACCTGCAGCTCCCAGACAACAGCCATCTTGGGTGCACTGCTGGTAGGTTGGTGACAGGCAGGAGCAGAGTGGGTGCGGAACCAGGGAGTGCCAGGCCACCGACCCACTTCACTCCCACCGCTGCAGAGCAGCTGCTGCCCCCAGCTCCAGCTCCTTGAGGTGAGCACGGGCATCAGCCGAAACAACACTCCGCTCCAGCTGCCTGTGGAGGCCTTGCAGAGAGCCTGCCCCCAGCTGCAGGTACCTGACACCCCACCTCTCCCCGCTGTCACTCCTCTCCCCACCTGCAGCCTGGGCCTTGCTCCCAGGTACTACGGCTGCTGAATCTGGTGTGGCTGCCCAAACCTTCTGGGCGAGCAGCGACTCCTGGCCCAGGCTTCCCCAGCCTCGAGGAGCTCTGCCTCGCCGGGCCCACCTGCAACTCAGTGAGCGACGAGGCCTTGGGACGCCTGCTGCACAGCTCCCCTAATCTGCGCCTTCTGGATCTGCGAGGCTGCGCCCGAATCACACCTGCTGGCCTGTGTGACCTGCCATGTCGGGGTCAGCTCTCCCTGGGTGGTGGTGGCAGGGAAGGTGTGATGTGGGGACTCTTGCCCACCCACAGCTCATCCCCACTTCTCTCATCTCTAGAGCTGGAGCAGCTTTACCTGGGCCTGTATGGCATGTCAGACCGGCTGACTCTAGCCAAGGAGGGCAGCCCCCTGTTGACCCAGAAGTGGGCCCACACTCTGCGGGAACTGGACTTGAGTGGCCAGGGCTTCAGCGAAAAGGACTTGGAGCAGGCCCTAGCTGCCTTCTCAGGCACCCCTGGGGGTTTACAGCCAGCCCTGTGCTCCCTCAACCTCAGGGGCACTCGGGTCACACCAAGCACAGTCAGGTCAGCACCCCCTCCTCCAGTCCCTTGGAGCCAGTGTGACACGCTCCCCACCCTGCCTGGCTTGCCAGTTCCAGGGTCCAAAAGGGGAGCGCATACTGGCCAAGCCTCTGTTTGGGGTCAGCCTAGGGGACACCAAGGGGACTGGGACTGGGGGCCTTGGTGGCTAGGGTGGCAGGACCAGCTGTTGCACATGGGCAGAGGGGGCTCCCCAGCCTGGCCCAGCCCTGCCAGGGCCTGGGTCTCCTGGGGGCCAGTGGCTCACCCCACGGCCTACCCTGCCCTGCAGCTCTGTGATCAGCAGCTGCCCAGGCCTGCAGTTCCTCAACCTGGAGTCCTGCCGCTGCCTCCCGAGGGGCCTGAAGCGGGCCTACCGGGGCCCCGAGGATGTCCAGCGGTGCCTGGAGCAGCTGCTCACCAGCCCCCCCTCCCCCAGCTAGGCATCCTGGCCCTACACCCTTCCCGTTTTGGATGTTGGGACATTTTGTTACAATAAACACTTTTAAGAACTCTGTGTGGTCCTTGGGGTTGGAGTGAGGGGACAGGGCTCATACCTGAGGGAGCCACTCGGAGCTACAGCTGGCCTGGAGCCTGCGCTGTTTTTGGGGTGTGACCCCAGATCTTACTGCTGGACTGGAATCCTGAGCTAAGTGTGCATGTGCCCGCCCTGGGGGACGGGGGCGCCTCAGTGGGCCGTCTGTGGCCATGTATGAGGCTCTGGCCTGGGCAGATATGGTGATGGAGAGGGGAGGGCCCTGCTCAGCCAGGGTCTTTGTGAGGTACACTTGCGTACAGATTTCTGTACACCTTAGGGCTGGGGTGTCCCACCACCCCATCCTTCAGTTAAGGATTTGAACCAGGTTTTACAGGGGTCCTTCCATGGGTAGGGCAGGACCAGCAAGGAAGTGAATGCCCAACATAGTGACCCGGCCAGGAGACCCTATTGAGAAGGGGAAATCAACAGTATGGACCCTTCTAGAACCCACCACCTCAGGCTTCTAGAACGCGATCTGCAGCCCAGTCTGGACCACCTCTCTGCTCCCTTGCCTGCCGCCTATGAGCTCCAGCTCCTTCCTGGACTGCAGCCCTGGAAACTTTCTTCCAGGTAGGAGGGCAACTGTGGGCAGTGGGTGGTGCTGAAGTGCCGCCCAGCTGACCACCTGTGCCTGACCAGACCCAGGCCCCCAACGACTGGATCAGCGGCCTTTCCAAGTCTTCCTTCGGAAAGCGCTTCCAGCTCTGGAACCTAGGACTCTTTTGCAACGAGCGCCACCTGGCTAAGCGCCTCAAGAGCAACAGCTTCTACCCTTTCACGGAGCAGCAGCCCAACGGTGCGCGCGTCCGGGCGGGGCCAAGACGCAGGGGTGGGGCCTGGGACTGGGGTTGGGGGTGGGCGCTGGGGCGGGGACAGCAGGTGATGGGTGTCCGAGGCAGAACCCTGGTGCTGCCACTCCTGCGAAGAGCAGGGGCTGACTGTTCTCACGCGCCCCGGCCGCACCACCGCAGTCTTCGTGCTGGAGTACTACCTGGATACTCTGTGGAAGGGGATGCTGCTCTTTGTCGTCTGCCTCTTCCTGGTCAGCTTCGGCCTGGTGAACCAGGTCGGAGCTCCGGGGCCCGCCTCCCCTCCCCTCCCCACCTTCCCCGGGGGCCAGAACAGAACTGAGATGTTCCCCGCGGCGCCCACAGGTGAAGAAGCAGGAGACGTGGGTCTTCCCCGCGTACGGGGTGGGCGTGGGCCTGTGGATCATGATCTCATCGCTGCCGCGCCGCCGCCTGGTGCTGAACCACGACCTCGGCATGTACAACTTCTCCATCCAGGGCCACACTGTGTTTCAGGGGCCCTTGCACCTGCTCTACGTGCGCCTGGCGCTCAGCTCTGACGGTGACGCACGCACGCACGCACGCACGCAGGGGGGTGGGGAGGGCGTGCGAGGGGAGGGGGCGGGTAAGCCAGAGCTGCGCAGTTCCCTGGAGCCCCCGGGCCCCACCCCTCCCCCACGTTTCCTCCACCTCCCACGCCCCCCAGGCTGAGTTACCTGCCCTCCGCTAGCTTATGGAAGGTGCTTCTTCCAACTGGTTCTGTGCGGCCACAAGCTAGAGCCACTGGTGCTGGTGCAGCTGTCCGATCGCTATGAGGTGGGTCCGGCTCCAGCCCGCCCTGGCCTCAGACAGACTCTCCCTCTCTTCCTTGGCTCAACGTAACATTCACCACTGCTTAGGCCTTAGGATGGGGCCATTTTGCAGGCAGTCCTGGCCTGGCCTTTGCACTGGAGCCAACGGTGGAGTGGGTGCTGCTGGGGCTGACCGGCAGGCCTGGCGGTGCGGTCTGGCGAGGGAAGGGGGCGCCTCGGGAGGGGTGGTAGCGGCGGGGGCCTCTCCTGTCCCAGCGAGAACTGAGTACCACACGCTCCCCCAGCAAATGGAATTCCTGGGCCGTCACATTGCCCGGAAGCTCAACATTAACTACTTCGACTGCCTGACTACATCCTACCGGCACGTGGTCCGCCACTGGCCACTGGGGGCCGCCTTCAGCCCGAGCATCTTGCAGCGCAAGACCAGAGCCTGCGACAAAAGCTGCCAGTCGGACCTGAACCTGGACGTGTGACGCTATGGCCTGCCCTGCCCTGCCCCCCTTCCCTCATCGCTGGACTGCACTCTCCCTTCCCCTCCAGTTTCTCTTGAAGCCCCATCCAGCCACTGGCCCTCTCTCAGTAAAGCTGACGTTCAGTCCCAGTGGTCTCTTCTGCAGGCCTGGGGAAGGCTCCCCTGCAGGATCTCCTTCTAGCACCCCCTTCCCAGGGCCTCCAGGCTGCTGTCAGGGGGTCGGGGCTGAGTGGTGGGGGTATCTGTGGGACTCAAGGCTGAGGACCACCGGGGCTCCGGGAGGTAGGACCCATCATCAGAGAGGGGTGGGGTGTGGGCTGCTCCGCCCTCTCCAATGGCAGTACTGAGCTGGTCCTGCCTGGCTTCAAACGCTGACCAGTGAACAGAATCCCGGAGTCGGAATCTGACGATCCCATCTGGGTCGGGCCTGTCCTTGGTCTGCTCAGCAGTGGGGCTGGGCACAGCCACAGGTCCAAGGCCTGTGCCTGGAGGTGCGTCCTGGACTAGACAGCCCAGAAGTCCCTGTGGCAGAGCTCTGGGCCAGGGCTCACCACCAGCTGGAGGGAGACCCTTGTGTCTGCTGGAACCCCAGTGCATGTCCCCTTATCCAGTGGGTGTTCCTGTCCCGTCCCGTCCCCCCCCCCCCGCCCCGGGTGCTGGGAGCTGCTGTGGCAGCAGAGAAGGCAGTGAGGCATGGGGACCCAGGAGGCATGCCTGGCACTGTCCACCTGGTTTTCCTGGTCATACACTCCCTTGTGGCCCTGCTGGCAAATTAGGTCTTGGTGCACTGCTTCAGCTGAGTGCCCCTGGAGCCAGGACCAGCTGAGGCGTGATTTACAGGGCCCCCTGCAGAGTGAAAATGTGCAGGGGGCCCTCGTTAAAAAGTTGCAAAGAATCTCCATGAGGTGACACTGGAGCACCAAGCCACAGGCCCTTCTGAGCTTAGGGCTTTGTGCGGCTGCTGTGGTCACCTGCCCCTAGACACGGCCCTGCCCAGAACCATGGCCCAGAACCTCTAGTCTTGAGGCTTTCACCACCAGCACCCTTACCTGGGGCAGGGTCCAGCGGCTGCTGGAACTGCTTTAGGCCATCCCAGGCACAAGTGCAGGACTCCTGCCCCTCAGAAGATGGGGTCCAAGTTGTCCCAAGAGTGGCAATGCCCAGCTTTTACCAAGGGGACAGGCTCAAGAGGGTGGGCACTGAAAGTGTGGGGACCGTGTTGTGGGGGAGGCGAGGAGCGTGGGGTGTGGGCCACGCAGCTAGGCTGGCTGGGCGACGCCCTGCAGCCAGATCCACAGTGCCCAAGCTGCCTGTTAGCTTTAGACAGGAATGAGAAGGGCATGCCAGCTCGTCCGACTCTGAGACGCTGCTCAGAGGAGTCTGCAAGGCTTCAGGTTGGGGACTAGGTCTCATCTGCAAATTCCCTGCCCTCCTGAAGGCGGTGACGGATCTGGGGGGATGGGGTTTGCAACACACAGACTGAAGAACCTTTCTATTGCCAGGGGGTGGGTGCCTCTAGTAAGGATCAAGGCCAGGCCTCCCTGACGATGCCACATTGACTCACACAAGGAGCTGGGGTTTCTGTGGAGCCCTGGGCAGAGGGTGTGATGCAAGACTGAGCTGGGTGTGCTGAAGAAGCTGCAGGGCGATGCCCTGGTCTGAAAGGAGAGGATGGGAAGACAGGAGGCTGCAGCTCTTTGCCACCGGAAACCAGTGGGGAGTTGTGAGCAGAGATGCACTAGGATCCTGGAGGGAGGGGAATGGGCCAGGAGGTCGTGGGAAAGGAGCTGGAAGAGAAGGGCAGCTGGGACTCTGAAGGGGCAGGAGTGGGGACAGAGAGGACCCGGGCAGGTCCGAGCCATGGTTTGAGGCCACAGCAGGCTGGGTCTGCTGACAGGCAGGGTGCAGGCGAGAAGGGGGGGAACTCAGGGTGAGTCCAGGGTTTCTGGCCTGGGCACGGGGCCTGGGGTCAGGAGAGGAGAGACTGAGGAATCAGGAGTTCCGAGTCAGGGGAGGTTCAGCACACCGGTTGAACCTCACTGGAATAGGGTGTGGAAAAGGAAGAACGGTAGTTTACAGAAGAAACTCCTGGCAGACAGCACCTTCACTGAGTGACAGGTCGGCATCAGCAGTGGGGAGTCACGTGGACAGACCCTCTGCTGGGATGCAGTGACCACCTCGCCTCTGAGGTCTCCCCTCCACACCCAGACCCTCAACCAGTCATCATCACATCAGACAGACCCCAACTGAGACGAATTCTCCAAAACTGACCAGTCCTCCTCACAATGGCCAAGGCCATGGAAACGAAAGGAGACAGAGAAACTGCCGCCTGCGTGCAGTCTGGTGCCTGGACCGTACGCTGACATCCTTCCATCGTCCCTCCTGGCCCCTGTGCTGTCTGGGTGTGCGTCTGATTCCTGCGTTTGTTACGGACCACAGACACGGTGTCATTCGTTTGTTTTTTATCTGCTGGTTACTGAGCCCATTCACAGAAAAGCCAGGAGGAAGCAAATGGAAAGAAGAGAGCAGTTGGGAGATTCTGCATGAAGAGGTTTAAGGGTTCCTCACTGAATAAACAAAATGTTCTTCATGGGAAAATAAGGGGCTTGGGGAAGATGAGAACTTTGTTATTGTTTATTTAATCAGTTGAGTGTCTTTTATTTTTGAAGATTTTATTTATTTATTTTTAGAGGGGAAGGGAGGGAGGAAGACAGGGAGAGAAACATGTTCAGTTGCCTCTCTCAGGCCCCCAACTGGGGACCTGGCCCACAACCCAGGCACAGGCCCTGACCAGGAACCAGACCGGTAAGCCTTTGGTTCATAGGCCGGTGCTCAATCCACTGAGTCACACCAGCCAAGGTAGTGGAGTATCTTTTAAATATCAAGAAAGAAAGTCTATACATGTACCCACTGTCTTACAATTTCCATAGTTTTCATTTCTGGAGACCTAGACTTTCGTCGGGGGCCACTTCCTTTAGGGTGTCCTGTGGTGCAGGTCCTCAGTGGCAAGCTCTTACGGCTTCTGTGTGTCTGAAAAGCCCATGGCACTTGGGTTTCTGAAAACTGTTCTTCCTGGGTGTAGGGTTCTAGGTAAGCGGCGCTTTATTTACCGATGTGGGAGAGAGAGAGACATATCAGTCTTGCTGTTCCACTGATTCATGCACTCATTGGTTGACTCTTGTGTTTGGTCTTCCTGACTGGGGACCACACCTGAAACCTCGGCGTGTCAGGGTGACACTCCAACTAACTGAGCTGCCTGGCCAGGGCCTCTGTCTGCTGCTCTTAATGTTTCCCTTTATCACTGGATTAAGATGTGGCCTGGTGTGATTTTCTTCCTATAATGTGTGCTTGAGGGTTGTCCACCTTCTTGGATCCGTAAGTTTATCATTTCCATTAAATCTGAAAAAATTTGGGCCACCATTTCAACCAGTATTTTTTTCCAGTCCCTCCTCCCTTTCCAGACTCCACTGCATGTGTCTCAGGCCCCTTGAGCCTGTGCCACAGCTCACTGAGACTGTCCTTTTCTTCCCCCGCCAGGTTTCACTTTGGGTCGTTTTTACTGTAGGTCTTCAGTTCCACTCATCTGCAGACTCGTTCCACTAATGGATCAATTCCTTCTTGTGTATGTTTTTTTTTTTTTTTTTAATCTCAGCCATTGCAATTTTCATTTCTAGAAATTCGGCTTGGGTCTTTTTAATACCTTCCATGTCTCTTCTTAACATCTTAAGTCCTGCCCTGGCCAGGTGGCTCAGTCGGTTGGAGTACTGCCCCTGCATGGAAAGGTTACGTTTCGGTTCCCAGGCAGGGCGCGTACCTAGGGTTCAGTCCCTGGTCGGGGAGCTTATGAGAGGCCACCTGTGAATGTTTCTCTCTCGTATCGATGTCTCTCTTTTTCTCCCTCCCTCTCCCCCTTCCTCTCTCTCTAAAATCAATAAATATATCCTCGGGTGAGGACCTTCTTTAAAAGGACATTTCAGTCTTTCCTCCAGCCCCCAGAACTGGGATGGAGTCCCAACCACGGCGCTGCCCTTGTCTACGAATCCTATCGCCTGTGCCATTTCTGGCTCAGTTCTGATTGTTGATTTGGCTCTTCATTTTGAGTAGTGTTTCCTGGCTCTGTGACCACCTGGTAATTTCAGCACTGGCAGCCAGATGTGAACTGAACACTGTTGGGCTCCAGATGGTGCTGTCTTCCTGTGACCAACCCTGATGTTAGCTCTGCAATGCAGCTCCGTCAGAAACTGTGAGCCCAGCCCTGGCCTGTGGGGCTCAGTGGATTGAGTGCCGGCCTGCGAATCAGAGTCACGGGTTCAATTCCTGGTCTAGAGCGCATGCCTGGGGTTCGGGCCGGGCCCCCAGTCGGGGCGCTGGGGAGGCAGCCAGACGCTGACGTTTCTCTCCCTCTTTTCCTCTCTCCCTTCCCCTCTCCAAAAAATAAATGAATAAAATCTTAAATAAGTAAATGAAATATGCATTAATTTTTTTTTAGTCCTGGCTGGTGGATTGAGCACTAGCCTGTCACCCAAATGGCCGCCGTTTTGATTCCTGGTTGGGGCAACCACACACCGGTGTTTCTCTCCCTCTCTTTCTCCTTCCTCTCTCTCTAAAAATAAATAAAATCTTTTAAAATTTTGTTTAAAAAGGAAGAAATTGTGTGACCCTTTCAGGCCTTACTCCTAATCTTGGTTAGGAGGTCTCACAGTGGAGTTTCATTTAAAGTTCTGCCCTTGGTGGAGAAAACCCTCCCAAGTGTCCGACCTGACACCTGGGGACTATGAGCTTCCCACCCACGTGAGCTCCAGGGGCTGTTCCTTCTCATCCTCTCGGGTGGCTCCTTCCCCAGACTCCAGAACAGTCCTCAACACCCACCCCTCCGTGGCCCAGGCCACGCAGCCCACAGTTCGCTTCTCCCCACACTCCACGGCCTTCCACCGCCTCTCCACCCGCCCTCCCCCGCCCCAACTCTCACCAGCCTGGGCCGCCCTTCACTCTGATGAGCTCCTTGTCCTGGGCTTGGCTGTGGGCCCCAGGAGCACAGCAGCCGGCGCTGCTGCTATCACTTTGCCCAGCAGAGCACAGATGAGAGTTCAGGGCAGGTCTTCATGGTGAGGGCGGAAATGGTTCCAGACATGCCCACATCTCCACCTTCTTGTCAACAGCACCCATGCCCCCCCACAGCCTGTCCCCGACAAAGCCCAGAGGCAGGCCCTGCTGTGGCCTGGAGGGCGGGACCCCCACCACTGAGAGTCCTGGAAGGGGCTGTATGTAGGTCTTCCACCCTGAGCTGCAGGTGGGGAGGGGCTGCAGGGCCCTGAGCCCCATTTCACAGGTGGGACACGGGGGTTGAGCCGGCAGCAGCAGGTCAGGTGCCACAATTCTGTACCCAGGACACCAACGTGCTTCCAGGAAGGAAAGACACCCCGTGCCCCATTCTGCCCAGGAAGAGAAGTCTGGGCTGCTGAGGCGCCAGGGAGCCAAGGTCGGGTCCTGGCAGCCAGGGAGGGAGCTGTCCGGGAGTGGACCCTCTAGGCTGGCCTGGGCTGGGCTGGGGCCGCCCAGGGTGGGGGAGGGGGGTGGAAGGTGAGGACAGGGCCCAGGGTGGGCACGTACATGCCTCCGGGCTCTGCTGGGGCAGGGTGCCAGGGACACTATGCTTGGCGTCTGACTCAAAGCCCAGCCTTTTGGAGACAGGGGACCAGCTGGGGACTGCAGGTGGCACGCCCAGAAGCAGAGGGAGGCAGAAAGGGGCACCGAATGGACATCCCTCCGGTCTCATCTGGAAGAGGGGCTGGCCCAGCAGCACTGTGCACCAGGACTGGGGACAGAGTCCCCGAGGCTCAAAGCTGGGTCTGCTGGGGGATGCAGTGGAGTCGCCTGGGGACCCCAGTCTCCTTTCCCGCAACGAAGCCCCTCACATGTCCCCAGCTCTCAGAGGGACAAATGCAGGACGGCGGGGCGGAGGGAAGCTGGGACTTTGCAAAGGCGAGAGAATCACCAACTGCCCTTTCCCAGCCTCCTGGCCGGACCCCAGGACTAGGCGCAAGGACCTTAGGACGGTGAGGAAGCCGGGCACATGTGCGCTGCGCACCCGGGAGGCTTCGTACCGATGGCCCAAGCCTGGGCCCAGCTGCCCCTCCCCGCCGGGCGCCCCAAGGGGTTGTGAGCTCCACCAGAGGGGCGAGAGCAAGGGCCGTCCGAATGAATGGTCCCCTCGGGAACGCCGTGGCGGGGCGCATGTGTCAGGGCTCTGAGACCCCCCTCTTCCGAGAGGGCCGGGGGCCAAGGGGCTGGGGAGTTGACAGAGAGAGAGGCGGGGCCGTGGACAGCGAGCGGATTCGGACAGCTGGGGAACAGTGAAGGGCGATCGAGGAAAGAGGTGAAGATGGAGGGACAAAGGTCAGGGCCAGAGCGACAGGGTGACGGGGACTAACGGAGGGGGACGGGGATGCAGTCGGGGAGCAGCCACGGGGCAGACTGTTTGGGAGGACGAGGTGAGGAGCTGAGCCTGGCACGTGCCTCCGGCACCTGGCGGGTTCGTCCTGTAATTAGGCCTCAGTCCAGATGGGCCCCCAGTCCCGCAATCAAAATGCTAATTGGCCCCGAGCCTCCGGCTGCGCCTCGGCGGAGCCCCCCTGGGAGGGAGCAAGGACCGGCGGCTCGCTGGCTGAAGATCCCGGTCCCGCCCCCACTTCGGACCTCGCCGCCTGCGGCCCCGCGATAAGGGGGCGGCTGCGCTCAAGCCCCGCCCCTCGGGAGCGACTGCCACCCAAGATGAATATTCCGCCGCCGCCACGGCCCGGGTCGCTGGCCACACAGCAGGCCTGAGGTCTCCGCCGTGTCCCGGCGCCGGGCTGGCTCGCACCCTCCCTCTCACGACTCTCGGGTGGAGATGCGGGGGGGACGCGGGGCGCAGTGCAGGCTGCACCGGGCGCTGAGCTCAGCACTCTCCGCACGCCCCCGCGCGCGCGCGCCCCCGGCCGGTGCTCGCGGGCCCCGCACAAGGTCACCGTGGGCAGCGACGGGAGCGCGCTCACGCCGGCCTCGCCCGAGCTCCTGGCCCCGCTGCGCTCGCAGCCGCCCCTGCGACCTTGGCCCCCGGCGACCGCAGGCCGCAGGGGGGCGCGCTCCGACGGCGGAGACCCCAAGGGCCGCGCGGGGGAGGGAGAAGGGACAATGGCGGCTCCGAGCCCTAATAAGGGACATATGTCCCCGCGTGCTGCCATTGTGCGGCTCCGAAACGGCCCCCCCAACCCGCACCCTCGCGCCCCGCCATTGGCTGCTGGGCCTGACGTCATGGGGGCTGTAATCTCGGGGTGGGCGGCCGCGGGCAGGGTTCCCCGCCCGGTTGCCAGGCCGCGGGGTGGGGGTGGGGGCCGCAGCCGCGCGGAAGGGCGGAATGCCACCAAAGGAGCCGGATTTCTGGAGCGCGGGCACGGCAGCCCCTGTGCCGCTGCGCGTCCCGCTCGCCGGGTCGCTGCGGGGCTCGGCGCCGGCCCCTTGGGAGAGAGGAGGGCGGAGGGAAGCCTCGCCCGCGGGCGCGGGGTCAGCCCGGGTGACCGAGGGGCAGGAGACACTGCGGCACGGGGCGCGCGCGGAGCCTGCCCACTGCGTTTCCGCTGCCTCAGCACCCGCGCCCCCGCCCGCCCCGCCCGCCGCTGCGGGCCCCTGGCCTTCGCCCCGAAAGTGAGAGGGCGGGCGGACCAGCCTGAGGTCGCCCCGAGTTCCTTCCCGAAAGGTCCCAAGTCCGGGGCCCGTGGGCCCCCGGCCGGTCGCCACGTCTCCCCCCACCCCCGACAACGCCGCGGGTCGCGGGCTGCAGTTCCCGGAGCTGCGCGGGGGAACCACGGATCGCGGGGGCCGCGGCGTCCCCAGGACCCTTCCCAGGAGACCCCGGCGGGGCCCGGCCCAGCTCAACCATTTCCGCCGCCCGCCCCCTCCCGCAGCTTCTGGGCTTTAAAAGCCGGAGGCTGGGCCGAGCCGCAGGCAGAGGCGGCGGCGGGCGCAGGAGGCCGGGCCCGGGAGCTGTCCGAGCGCCGAGCCCCGCCCCCGGAGCCCCCGTCTCTCCCCCCTCCCTCGGCCCGCCCTCCCTGCGCACCCCTCCCCCCGAGGACCCCCGCCCCCCGCCCGCCGCCGCCGCCGCCGCTCGCTCCGGCTGCAGAACAATAAAGCCAGCCTCCCAGAGACCCCCGCCGAGGACCCCCGCCCGGCGGCCGAGCCCCCGCGGCCCGCCCCTCGCCGCCCGCGCCCGCAGAGCGCGCCGGGTCGCTGGCCGAGGTGCTGGCCGGGCCGGCGCTGGCCGCGGTGCTGAAGCTGCCGCCGCTCCCGCCGCCGCCGTGTTCGCCGGGCCCGGCGCCGCCACCCCCGGGGACATGGGGGGTCGCTGACTGAGGCTCCGCCGCGGCGGCGGGGGGGAGGGGAAGGGGGCCGCGGAGCCGGGCCAGCCCTGCACCCACCCGCAGCCTCTGGGCCCGGGACGGAGCCGCTCCCCCCTCCCGCCCCCCCAGCCTCCTCCCCCGCCTGTCCAGGGGCGGCACTGCGGGCTGGGAAGCCGGGACCAGAGGAGGGAAGGAAGGAAGGAAGAAAGGAAGGAAGGAAGGAAGGAAGGAGGAGAGGAAGGAAGGAAGGAAGAGGAGAGACAAGAGGCGAGAGGCGAAGAGTGGAGAAGAGGGAGGACGGAAGGCAGGAGCCGAGCAGGACGCGCAGGCAGGCGGCGAGGAAGGCGCTCCTGCGGCAGCACCCGAAGGCCGGAGTGGGGACCCGCGTACCTCCCGCCGCTCCTCGGATGGTGACGGGGCCTCGCCGCGGCTGCAGCCCCCCCCGCGCCCCGGCTCCGCAGGCCCGCAGCGCCGGAGCCCCGCAGGAATCATGCCCAGGTCCTTCCTGGTCAAGAAGGTCAAACTTGACACGTTCTCCTCGGCAGACCTCGAGAGCTCCTACGGGCGCGCCCGCAGCGACCTCGGCGTGCGACTGCACGAGAAAGGTGCGAGCCGGGCTGAGGCTGGGGGCGGCGTGGGGCCCTGGGCAGAGCTGGAAGGAGTGGAGGGCCCGAGTGGCCGCGGGAGGGGGCAGGGGCCCCAGGCCACAGACCACAGACCCCGGGGAAGCGGACCAGCAGGAGGCGGCGGCCGAAAGCAAACTGGAGGGGATGAAGATGGGGGTGGGGAGAGGGGGAAGCAGAGTCAGACCCGAACTGGCCCGAGGCTGGGCAGCGAAAGTGTCAGCGCTGAGAGAGGGTGGGGAGCAGGAGGCACCCGCAGACCCACACTGACTCGCACTGTGACCCGCGCCGCAGGGACCCCTGCTGACGCGACAGGACCTCGTGCTGCATGCAGACCCACACCCAGAAACCGGGGCCTGCCTCAGCACCCTCTTCTCCTCCCGAGACTGCTTGCTAGGGCCAGCGGGGGAGGGTGCGGGCTCCAGGGAGCAGGCGTGGGGTCCAGCAGGGGCCGCCCACCTGTCAGGCTGAAGATACCAGCAGAGGCAGCAGCGGGATCCTCCCCGAAGCCGGGGTCAGGAAGAAGGACGTGGGCAGGGGAGGTCCAGGGTGCTGGAGGCAGGGGGAAGCTCTTTGTGTGCGGGCACCCAAGTTCAAGGACATCTGTGAGCATGCAGGCCAGGGTCCCAGAGTGCCAGCAACATAGGGGGGCAGAACAAGTGTGACCTGCAGGAGCATGAGCCCGTGTGTGTGCCTGTGTGCGCCCATGTGACTGCGTGTGGCCATGTGACTGCGCGTGTGTGTGACCCCGTGTGAGTGTGTGCCTGCCTGTGTGCCACTACATGGGGCCATGTGACTCCGGGGCCACTATGCACCCATGTGACTGGCAGCCCTGCTGAGAGTCTGTCCAGGTAGCTGCAGGTGTCCCAGGGCCAGCGTGGGGCTCCCCTGTGAGGGGGTGCCAGGGTTGCTGGTGGCTGCGGTGGCCCTGAAGAAGCCAGAGTCTGCCCCGTGTTGAGTGTGCGTTTGTGACTGAGGTTGAGAGACCCATCTTGCGCCTGGAGAACAACTGCAGTTACCAGCGTGAGCAGTGCCGCTGGCCTGCGTCTTGTCGCTGGGAAGGTGTGCCCTGGTGGACGCCCTGGCACTGGCCCTGGCTGCCTGGCCGGTCTTGGGAAGGCCCCCACGGGGGTTAGGGCCAGGGGGAAAGGACAGTGGGGGACAAGGTGGGACCCAAGGGTGCAGGGTGACCAAAGGAAGTGCAGGGAGCAGCAGAGTGGAGGGAGAGGGATGGGTCTGGAACCGGAAGGGTCAAGTCCAGTGAGGAAGAGGAGAGGGTGGGCCAGGGAGGGCTCCAGGGCCTGCGGGAGGGACTCCAGGGCTTACTGTGGGACCTAAAGGACCAGAGAGGGGCAGCATCAAGGCTGAGAGTGGGGGCGGGGGGTGGGGGGGAGCCGGTGGAAACCCTGAGAAGCGGCAGTGGTGGGGTCCCTGGTCAGGAGCCACTGGCTTTGTGCGCTGCGGGTCTGCAGCGTGTTGCATAATCGGAGAAAACTGCTGAAGTGGGGAGAACCCAAGGGGGAGGGGAAGGGGGAAAAGGGCGAGGGAAGCGCCGCCCCTCCCCCCTGACCTTGAGGCTCTGCTGAAGGGGGGCAGCCGCGCCGAAGATGCGCGTCTTCCTCCCTCCGAGGGGTGGGGCCGGCGGGCGGCGGGGGCGGAGCTGGGCCCGACTGGGTCTCATCTCTCCTCTCCTCTCTTCCCCTCCCTGCCGCCTTCATCCTCCTGCCCCGCGGTCCCCCGGCCCCTTCCCCTTTGTCCTTCTCCCGTTCCCTTCTTTCTGGTGTCTCCTGCCGCCCGCTTGTGTGTGTCTCGCCCGCTGCCCGGTTCCTTTCCCGCTGTCTGCCTGTCTGTCCGCCTCGGACCTCAGGATACCTCAACGACTACGCGGGTCCTGCCTCCGTCTACGATGGCGACACCGAGGCGGCCTTGCTTAAAGGGCCGTCCCCGGAGCCCATGTACGCTGCGGCGGTACGGGGGGAGCTGGGCCCGGCGGCCGTGGGCTCGGCGCCACCGCCCACCCCGCGCCCGGAGCTGGCCACAGCGGCTGGCGGCTACATCAACGGCGACGCCGCCGTCAGCGAGGGCTACGCGGCTGACGCCTTCTTCATCACCGATGGGCGCTCGCGCCGCAAGGCTGCCAACGCCAACGCCGCCGCCCCCTCTACGGCCTCAGCCCCCGACGGCGACGGTGGAGGCGGGGCTGTGGCAGGTGCGCGCGCTGTAGGGTCTGGCGGCCGGGCTAGCACGCGCGCAGGCACTGAGGCCCGCGCGGGGGCCGGGGCTGGCGGTGCAGGGGGCCGGCACGCCTGCGGTGAGTGCGGGAAAACGTACGCCACGTCGTCGAACCTGAGCCGCCACAAGCAGACGCACCGCAGCCTGGACAGTCAGCTGGCGCGGCGCTGCCCGACGTGCGGCAAGGTGTACGTGTCCATGCCGGCCATGGCCATGCACCTGCTCACGCACGACCTGCGCCACAAGTGCGGCGTGTGCGGCAAGGCCTTCTCCAGGCCCTGGCTGCTGCAGGGCCACATGCGCTCCCACACCGGCGAGAAGCCCTTCGGCTGCGCGCACTGCGGCAAGGCCTTCGCCGACCGCTCCAACCTGCGCGCGCACATGCAGACGCACTCGGCCTTCAAGCACTTCCAGTGCAAGCGCTGCAAGAAGAGCTTCGCGCTCAAGTCCTATCTCAACAAGCACTACGAGTCGGCCTGCTTCAAGGGCGGCGCTGGCGGCAGCGGCCCTGCCGCCCCGGCCGCGCCGCAGCTCAGCCCGGTGCAGGCTTAGGGCGGCGGCGCCTCGGTCAGCTGGGTCGGCTCTCAGCAATGTGGGCCCCCGGGGAAGTTTCCGCCGGCGCTCGGGTGGAGGGGCAGGAGGGTGGGCCCCTCCTCACAGCAATAGGGGGAGGGGGCCCCGCCCCGCCCGACAGGGGCCTCGCCGGCCCCTTCAAGCAATAGGGTCCCGAGGGGAGACCCACCCCGAGCTCCCTCCCTTCCCCTTCAGGGTGCCCCAGGCTTTTTCCCAGCAATAGGGTCGAGGAGACCCGGAACCGAACCTCATCTCCGAGTTAGGTTTCTGAAAACGGGGGCGGGGTGAGGCAGGGAGAGCCCCTCCTCCCTCATCTGCGCCCCCGGATCTTGTCGCAGAGACTCAGGTCTTCCCCGCCCCTTCCCGAGCCTTCCAGGGTCGGGCCTGCGGCCTAGACGTCCAGGGAGCCGGTCCCGCCCCAGCAGCAGGCCCGGAAGGAGCAGGAGCGCGGCCTGCCGAGGCCTCCCTGCGCCTCAGTCTTCGCTGACCCCCGGAGTGTTAGACGCACCGAGGACCGGGAGGGAGGAGGACAGCGGCACCCTTTTCCCTCGGGTTCCTTCTGGGGCCTCAGTCCGAGCCGCTCTCTCACCCTCGCCTCGCGTCCTCTGCCAAATCGAATTCTTCCAGCCCTGCTTCCCGGGCTCTGTCCTCCATAACGAATATAATGACGCATATCGAATCGCATGGACTTATCCGACCTCCTCCGATCCCCCGTCCCCGCCCAGCCCCGGGCCCCCCACCCCTCGTACCCGGGCACTCCGTGTTGGAGGACGGATTCCTGGGGCCCGGCAGGCAGGCCTGGGCCTGGCCCTCTACACACCTCTCTGTATTCGCTTCGCGGGTAAAGCCCCCTGGGGGGGCTGCGGATGCGTCGGGTTTCTTTCTTTCTGTATTTGTACGTTTTATTTATGAACAGATTGCACTCGGGTCAGGGAAGGGGCGCTGACGCCCCGTCCTTCCCACCGACGCCCGGGGCTTGGGATGTCCAGGATCACCTTCCCCGCCCCTGAACCCCGCCACCACCGGGGCCCCACCTCCTGGGAGCCTCAGGCCCCGCCTCTCAGAGGCTGGCCCCTCCCCCGAGCCCCAGGCCCCTCCCCCACTCTGTTGCCAACTTTCGCCCGTCTATGCCAAAGCCTCGGCGGCGACTCCGCCCCAAGGGCCCGCCCCATTGGCCGCCGCCTTTGTGACGTCACTGCATGCAGCCCCAACCCTCCTCCCTCCCCTTCCCGGGGCTGCCCGTTCCCTCCCCCTCTTAGTTAGTCCGATGCTGACTATAGAGCAATAATGCGCACTGCATGCGAAGCTGCCGCCGCCTCTAGAGTTACTGAGAATCAGGTATCCCCCTGCCCTGCCCACGCCCCACAGGCCCCTCGATCAGGGACGCTGCGCGGGGCCGGACGCGCAGACTTTCTTCCCCTCCTACTCCCTACCCGCCCCGCCCCGCCCCCCCCCCCCCCACGGCAGAGCCCGGCGGTGTATTGGTTCCAGGGGCGGGGGCGGGGGACGGTTGCCCCCAAACCCCCCCTTCAGTTGTCCATCACCCACTGACCGTTCATTGGGTACCTACTATGTGCCAGGCCCACTACTGAGTCTGCCAAGGCCGCGGCAAGCTGCGGGGGGCGTGCGTATTCTGACAGGGGCACAGCTCTCTTGGGTGCGCCAGGGACGGCGACAGATGGAGACGGAGGCCGAGTCCCTAGACCAGAACCCGCGCCCCACCCTCACCCCACCCCGGGAAAGTGCTGGGAGCAGTCGGGCTCTGCCTTCGACTTGGGCCTGGCGTTCTCAGTTCGGTGGCAGACACCTAGAGCCCCAGGGTCGAGCGCCACCAAGGCCGCCCATACCCACCCCAGTACTTTCATGCTCTGGCTCCCAGCTCTGCCCTGCTGGGCCAGGGCCCCAGGACAAATGGAAGGGTGCACTGGAGCTTATGACTTGGTCAGCCCCACCCCCTGGGCACCAAGCCCCGCTGCTGCCCAGCTGCATCCGCACGGGTGGACTCGAGGGCCCAGCAGAGCAGGGCCCACATCCCAGACCCTTACATCCCAGCTCGGTACCCACACAGCCCCCAAGCCGGGACCTGCCCTCCTGTGTCGGGCACACCCGCATGCACACACACACACACACACACACACACACACAGGCGCCCTCCCTCTCCCCTCCCCTCCCACGCCTGTCTACCTACCTAAGGAGAAGGCCGGAGGGCCGTGGGCCGGCCAGGGCCTCCTGCTTCTCCCCACACCGCGCCGCCGTGGAAAGCCATGGGCCCCCTCCTGCCCCCATAACTAAGCAGCACAATAACCGACTTAGCGAATTCAGGTAGAAGGAACGTTTAGGTAGCACCTATTTTGTACTGATTCTACAAGTAGGGCCCGAGATGCGGGGGCCCTCGGGTGGGGGCTGCGGCCGCCGGCCCGCCCCGCCCCCACCTCCGCCTGCGCCCCGCCGCCTTGTACATACTTCCCACCCGGAACAGGCCGGGATTTTTACTCGGGCCGCGCCCCTCTTCCGCCCCCATTTGGGGCCGGGCCGGCCGGACAGACGGACGGACGGACAGACCTCCTTCCTAAGCACAATAGCACCAGCTCCCCGGAGCACCGCACCTCCACAAGGAGAATAAACGCCACTCTTGATAGAACTTGGAGTGTCGGGCTGGTGTATCCAGGGCAGGGCCTGCTCTGCAGGGAACGTCTTGGGGGCGTCGTTCCAATGTTGCTATGTCCTGGAGTGCAGGTGGCACAGGCCCGGTGCTGGGAGTGGCAGCCTGTTCACGCAGCCCTGGGGACATGCAGCCGCCTTTTGCTAGGGTGCGCCCGTGTCCCCTTTTGCAAGAGTTATCGTCTACCGGGGGTGGGGTGGTGGTGGTGGTGGTGGTGGTGGGGCTTCAAGCTCCAGGAGCATTCCTCTCCCCAAGGCCAAGCACTGGGCACTTCTCCTGTGGCAGGTGAATCTACTCTATTCGAGGAATTGGAGGAGCTAGGGGCCGAGCATGTAGTCAGGCCCAGCTCAGGGCGGTTCCTGAATGGCCAGAGCAGGCACAGCAGTACCAGCAGTGCTATGACCCCGAGGTGCCCCCACAGTCCCGGGAGGAGCTCCTGCCGCCCCAGCAGAACTGGCAGCCACCAGCAAGGCCTCTGGAGGCCACTGGAGACAATGGGGATGGAAAAGTATGTGAGGTCTGATCCCTTCCTGCGGCCCCCTTTCCACATCCTGACCCTCAGACTTGGGGGGTGGGTTTCAGCAGTTTGAGGAGAGGCCTCCAGGGTCCTGGGAAGGAGGTGCTCAGGGCCAGAGAGGCTTCCACAGTCACGCACAGCCCTAGGGCTCTAGAGAGGGATGAGTGGAGTTGGGGAGATGAGGGGTGGGGCTGTAATGGGTGGGGACAGCCCTGGGACTGGGACCCTTTACCCCAGCAATGCCCTCTGACACCCAGATAGGCAGGCAGGAGCTGAGAGGCCCAAAGTCCTGGAGACATGTGGTCAAACTAGGTCAGCGCAAGGGCAGCACGGCTGTACCCATCGTGGCAGGGGGTGAGTCCTCCCAGACTCCAACCGGTGGACAGCAGGGGAGCCTGACCTGCAGCAGGACAGAACGTGTGGGCCTGCTGCTCGGGGTAGGGCTCACATGGGTCCCCCCGCCCACCAGTCCTTGCAGGTATCCAGGTTCTGTCTCATGGGTGTGCTCACAGTCCGTGTCTTCCCATCTTCCCATTGGCTCCAGCAGCCCTGCTGTCTTCGCTTTCCACTCTGGTGAGGAAACCTTGGCTTCCCCCTAACCCCTGTCCCCGGGACATTCTGGACACTTCACTCCACCACCACTTGCCAGCAGACCGCTTAGAACCAGGACCTGCATTTCTCGTTGGCTACTGCACTCAGCCTCTAGGAACCTACTGGTAGCCTGAGCCGTTGATCTTCGCTAATGCGCGCGCCAGCTCGGGGCCATCCTTCTAGGTTTTTTGGTCTGTATCAGGGAAGGAAAAGGCCAGAAGGCACTCAGGGACACGTGGGCGCCAGTGCAGGTCTTCACTCTTCGCAGCCTGGGAAATGGAGCGGGGAAGGAGTGGCAAAGCTCCCAGGGCTCACTCTTACTCTTGGACCTCCCAAGAGGACCCTCTCCTTTGTCTTCCCTCCCTTGGGATCAGTACTCTGCCCGTCCTGGGTCGCTGACAAACAGATGAACGTTCTTGGAGGCTGGATAGGAGACGGGCCGATCCTGACCCATTGAGGATGGGCCACGTGGGCACGCGAAGGCTTCTTTCCCTCCCTTTAGGGTGGCCTCCAAGCAAGCTACTCGAAGAAACCTGCCAGGTAGCCTCAGCCTCCCAGATAGGAATGCCAGACTGACATCAGCTCCAGAAAGCCCAGTGGTAGCAGGAATGTGTCACCGGGAGGCCTGGGCATCCTTGTAGAGGTGGTGGTGCGGGGGTGAGCCAGGCCCATAGGAGAGGCCAGTGACCTCAGGCTGCACCTCTGGGGTTATTAGCTTCCCGAGAGGTGCTCTTCTCACCCATGGCCAATGGGCTCTGCTGCTACGAATTTCTTGGGTAAGCCAGGCCTGAGCCTCCAGTAAGCCCCCGCACCCCGAGATCCATGCCGCTTACAATCCATGCCCCGTGCAGGATGCGGAGGAAGCCGAGGTGGGACGCGGACTCGCCCACCTGCGTGCTGCGTTTTTGTGTTCGTGGATTAGTTGTTTTACCTAACGACGGGGGAGACTGCACAAACTTTGCAATGACACAGAAGCCTCTGGATCCGCGATCCGACAACCCAGGCTCCCTACGCCCTGGCTATACTAGCCCAGGTGGGAAACGGGGAGGGCCAGCAGGTCTGCGGACGTGGGCCGGAGACCGGCTGGAGAGAGCGTGAAGGGGCGTGGCCACACCGGAGGCCCGCGCCTTACCCGCGGCAGGGCGGGCGTCCGGTCCGGTGGTCACTAGTGCTGCTCCGCGACACTCGCGCTGGGTGGTGGGCGCGGCAAGTCCCCGCGGACAGCGCTCCGGCCGGCGACCGGATGGTAACGCGTGACGCGTTTCATAACCAACCTCCACCCCACACTCTGTGCCTGAATTTATGGAGAAGCCGTGGGGCAGACCAGCGGCCAGCGGAGGCGCAGAGCTGCCACAAAGCCCGCTGCCACCGAGACGCCGACGCGCGGGACAGCAGGGGCGCGGCCCGCCACCAGCTGCCTCGGCCTTCGACCCAGCCGGGCGACCAGGACTCCCAGGTGGCCCCGCGCCGGGCGACCACAACTCCCAGAGTGCCCCGCGCGCTCGCGAACTACAAATGGGCGTGCGCCCCTTCCGCCAGCCACTGAGCGGCTCCGCGGCGGTCTGTGGGTGGGTCCGAGGCGCGCGGGCTACGGCGGCCGGCAGGGGGCGGTGGCGGCGGTTGGCCTTGAGTCGGGAGGCGGGGCCCGGGGCCTCGGGCGCTGAGAGCCCCACGGGACACGACCCGGTGGCAGTGTGCCGGCTGAACCATGGGCGACCGAGGCGGCGCGGGTGGCTCCCGGCGTCGGAGGACAGGGTCGCGGCCCTCTAGCCAGGGCGGCGGCGGCCCCGCGGCGGCGGAAGAAGAGGTGCGGGACGTGGACGCCGGGGGGGACGCGCCGGCCCGGGCCCCAGAGAAGGACAAGGACGGAGAAGCCGAAGTGGGCAGCGGCCACCGAGATCTGAGGTAGCAGGGCCGCTGACTCATGACCTCTGACCCCCGGCCTAGGCCCCTGCTACCCTCCCCAGTCCCTCCGGCGTGGTCGCAGCAGCGCGGGTTCCGCTTCGGAGAGCCCGGACCTCGGACTTGGCGTAGGCAGGTGCCCCGCTTGGGCTCCCCCGGGGAAACTGAGGCCTGGGGGACAGGGTCGCCTCCCGAGGGCACGCGTGGGGGGGGCACAGAGGGGAACCGTGCGCACATCCTCAGGTGGGTCCGGGTGCGCGTTCCCGGGGTGAGCGGGGAGGCTGGCGCTGCAGGCGGGCTGGCTCCACCTTGCACAAGTTTTCCTCTGTCCGGAAGGAGATGGAGCGGACGGGGCGCTTTGAGATGAAGGAGGCAGCCCTCCTGAGGGCTGAGGGGAGCCTTGGGGTAGAGGAGGGGTTCCGGCTGGGGAGGAGGGCAGCAGGAGACTGGGCTGCCTGAGGCCAGGAGCAGCGGCAATGAGAGGCTCCCCGGTCCTTCAATCGAGAACAGAAAGCCGGGACCATTCCTTTCCCAGCCCCTCCATCCCTCCCGCAGCGCTCGGCCGGCCTCGGCCTCGCTCGTGTTGCCACAACAAGTGCTTGCCGCAGGGGCAGCTTGGGTCCTGCTGCCGGGCAGAAGAGGGGTTTGAAGTGGGTTGCCTACAGGTGCAGGACGTGCAGGCCTGGGCAGGGGGAGCACGCAGAGGCCGAGGGGAGGCTCTGGGCTGCCTGGACACTGGCTCCCTCTTCCAACTCCAGGTGGTTCCTTTGCCCCCTCTGGCCTTCATTTGGCTCTGGGACCCTCCGAGGCTCTGGCTTTGGGAATGGCTATCCAGCAGGAAGTGGGCAAGGATTTGCCCTCTTAGAGACAAGAACAGAGGTGCCCTGGGGAGGGGTGGGCGCTGCCCCTGCCCTTGGAGTGCTCACAGTCCCCCCCCAGGAGATAAGATAATCTCAGCACAGAGCCCTGTGAACAAAGGTCAGACTCGAAGTTCATGAAGGCTGTGTCCCAGAGGAGGGTGGTTCTGCCAAGAGAGGTGCTTGCTCCCTGTGTTGGGGTGCTGCTGAGGCCGGCTGGGAAGGATGGGCACCCTAGAGTGCCTCTGTCAGCTCCCTGAGCTTCCCTCGCTGGGGTCGGGGGCATGGTAGCACCCTTGCCCCAGCCCTCGGAGGACTTGGGTCCTCCCTGTGAGAGGGGCACTGGCTCTGGGCCCAGCTGCCACTTGGGATGGGCAGGCACTTCCCTGATGGGCCAAGTGGCCAGAAGCCTCTCCTGTGCATTTGCTCGCCAAGTAGGATGAGCAGAAGCCCAGTCTGCCCATCCTGGGGGTCTAGACCCCTGGAAAGAGGCGCAGCAGATGGCAGGGATGGGCCTGCCCAGGGCTGGAGGGGGGAGCTGGTGACCACAGCCCCCTCCTGGTGCCCAGGACATTTATGTGTGTCTGTGCCTCCAACCAGAGGCCACCAAGTCCAGGCCCCGGGGGGCTATGGCCGTGGTGTGGGGGGCGGTGGGGCCTACCTTGCTCTGACTACCCTCCTAGGTTTTGACCTGTGGCACTCCTGCTTGTCATCCTCCTGGAACCTGCCTGTCCTCTCCCGGAGCCTCCTTACCCGCTCCCTACACTTCCTGCTCACCCTGGCCTGGGCGGTTGGGCTGGGCTTTGGGCGTGAGTTTGTTTCTTCCAGCCTAGGGCCAGGGTATGGCTGCCCCGCCTTTGGCTCCCTCCTTCCCAGAGGGCCACACTCTCCCTGGGTTCACAGCTTTCCCAGGGTGTTTGCTCCTGGGGTGTCCTCTGTCCCACCCTTTCCAGCAGGGCCAGAGTGTGTGGGAGCCCACCAGCCACATGGTGCCCCAGGGCTTGGCCCAGAGGCTGAGTAAAGTGCTGAGGTGGAGGCAGCTGGGAGGTGAGCTGGCACTCTGCTCCCTCTGTGTTCTGCTCCGGCTAGGACCTGGACCCAGTGGTCTCAGGTGTGGTTCACACTTGGGGGCTGTACCTCTGGGTAAGATTTGAACTTCATCGAGCCTCAGTGTCCCTGTGTGCCTACCTCCCAGTGCTCATGTGAGGGTTGTGCAAGGTGACACGCATGATGAGTTAGGATGGCCTTGCTGGCTGGGGGCCTGGGGAGCAGGTGTGGGACCACTGCAGCAGGGGAGAGGGTGACCAATGCAGCCCTGACACGGTGGCCAGACCCTGCTTCCCACGCAGGCATGTCTCTCTGCTCTCTGGTTCCCTGCTGAGGACTGCACTGGCGAGGCTAGACCTCTGTGGGCACTGGTGGACCCTGGGCTTTCTGCCCTGGGTCGCCGCCTCTGACCTACGGGGAAGGAAGAGTGCTGCCTGGGGTCAGGGAGGGTCACGGGGCTGGCTGGAGAAGGTCTGAAAGGTTTTGTGATGCAAGTTTGTGTCAGATTGGAAAACGACACTGTTTCTCCACCTTCATCCTCATCTTCGAGGTTGTCACAAGTAAAGCCAAGTGGTGTTGGTCACCCAGGGGGCAGGTGTTGTGAAACAGCCTGTGGGTGCACCCAGCCAGAACTGTGGGAGGCGGCTTTGAGCCCATTCCAGTGAAAGCCCCATTGGGCATGAACTTGGCGGAGGGCGCCAGGGACAAGCTCAGAGACCACCGTCTTTGGGGGTGGGGCCATGGAGCCCCTCCTGCTTTACAGAAAGGCAGGTGCCCAGACTTGAAGAACAGGGCCCCGGGTAGAGATCCCAGCCTTCCTGAGAGGTCCGGAAGGAGCCTAGTGGAGGGTACAAGGAGGCCAGGCCTGTGGTTGGGCAAGGCGCAGACCATGGTTTGGGAGGCAGAGGTGACCTGTCTGCATTGCCCAGGCTGAGGAATGCCGAGCAGACTAGCATGTTGGCTTCTGGGCCTCTCACCTCCCAACTGAGTGCTGACCCCAGCCTTAGCCAGGTTGGCACCGGGGTGGAGCCAGCCCTGAGAAGAGCCCTGGTGCCCACTCCCCCCCTCTGGGTGTCTCTTGAGACAGAGACATGTGTCTGCAGGAGGAAAGGGAGGCCCTGGCCTCACCTCTTACAAAACTGGAGGCCTTGCTCAATGCCACATGGGGTTCCCTGCAGGCCCGGGCCCCTCCTCCACCTCTGGTCCCCAAGAGGGCCAGGTAGGTGGGTGAGGATCTGTTCATGTGTCCCCCTCGCCAGCACCGGGTGGGGGGGTTCTGCACAGCTTTGTGAGCAACCCCCCCATCAGTGCCTGGCCAGCCCTCAGCCCATCGGGAACACAGCGCTTCCCCATGGTTGAACTGGAACAGCGGTCACTTCTCCAAACAAGTACATGAGGGCTGCTCGGCCTTGTCAGGCTGGGGGCTCAGCTGGCCCCCAGACCTTTGTGGGCCAGACCTTTGTGGGCCTCACTCAGACCTTTGTGGGCCAAGCGTGAGGAGGTGGTTTGAGGTGGGGACCCCACAGCTTGCTGGGTGCTGGGAAGAGCTGACCAAGCAAGGTGAATTTGCCTCCCACCCCCGCCTCTGTCCAGTACGGCTGGTGGGCCTGCCGATCCCTGGGGTGGACTCCTTTGTGGGTTGTCACCACTCCATGGTCAGTGTGACGGGCGACAGCTAGAGGCCTCTGGGGAGTGAGACTGGGCTCCTGGTCTAGGGCCCTCCAGCCCGTGCAGCCTCTGTCTGCAGCCTGCCCCTGCCCAGCGCCTGGAGGGACAGGCCCAGGGAGGTTCCTCTCAAGACTGCAAGTGGGGAGTAAGGAGTCGGGAGCAGAAGAGAAGGTTGGGTGGGGAGTGTGGACCCCTGCTGTTGGGCTGGGATGGATGAGCAAGGGGCTGGACTTGGTTGAGCCCCCAGGAATCTGCAAGGGTGCCTACCTGCCCCTGAGCATGGAGGTGTGGGCAGCTTGTGGACCCTCCTGAGGTCCTCACTGTCTCCTGCCCTGACAGGTGCCACCGCCTACAGGATTCCCTGTTCAGCTCGGACAGTGGCTTCAGCAACTACCGCGGCATCCTGAACTGGTGTGTGGTGATGCTGGTGAGCAGGCTGGTGGTTGGGGGCGGGGTGGGGGCAGCACACGTTTCACTGGAGTCTGGCCGTCACTTGTACACAGAGCTTGTGGCTGGGGCTTGTGTGGGAGGCCTTTGTGCTGTGAGCTGTGGCCGAGGGTCACTGGGATGTGGGAGGAGGGGACAGGATGGGTGGCTGGCCCTGGGCCGGCGGGATGCAGGGCGATGGACGGGGCACTCTGTGGGAATGGGCTTCCCTGGCAGTGCACAGGAGTGCCTTTTCTTGTGGTCCAAGATGAACTGCCTCTGCCCTCGAGTGGCCCTCGTGGGTGTGGAGCCCCTCGCTGGCCCAGCCTGGGGCAAGCAGAGGTGAGAAGATGGTTTTGGGGTTCAGTGCAGCAACTCCAGCCGTGGCTCTGTGGGTCCCCAGCCTCTCCTTCAGTCTGGCTCACAGATGCCCCCTTGGAAGGTTCCTCTGCCTGACCCTATGGCTTGGTAGACGCCCAGCGTCTGGGGCCCAGTTCCTGCTGGCACCTTGTGGGGGTGGGACCAGCAGTCCTGGCTCTGAGGCTGGAGTGCAGGGCTCAAAGGGGCAGCAGGTGGGGCGGGGCAGAGGACAAGGGCTTGTTGGGGCCTGGCCCCCACCATGCAGGGCTGATGGGGCTGCAGGCCTTCGACCCTCATCCTGACCGACACGGACACGCCTGCCTCTGGGTCAAAGGCAAGGTTCCTGTGGCGGCCTGTGTGGCAGGGGTACTGGGCACAGCCACCCACACCCTCCTGCCCATGGCCCCAGGGAGCCATGGGGGGCACGCTGCCTGGTGAGTGAGAGGCTGGCTAGGCAAGCTGATGTTCTCAGGAGACGTGTCCTCGTCCCCTGGGGGCCGTAGCCTGGGCTGGGCAGCTGGGCAGCATGAACGTCCCACAGCCTCACAGCCTTTGCCCTGCTTCTGTAGCCTCTGCCACCCCCCCTCTGCTCCTGGCCCGTGTGCACTGTGCTCGGCCGCTGCCCTGCTCCCTCTCCCTTGCAGATCTTGAGCAACGCGCGGCTGTTCCTGGAGAACCTCATCAAGTGAGCGCCCCCGCCCCCCCGCCCTGCCCTGCCCTGCCCCGCCCCGCCCCGGGGCCCAGCCACACTCACTGCCAGCTCAGGCTCCCCATCACCCACTCAGGCCTGCACCCCCCAACCCCCAGGTACGGCATCCTGGTGGATCCCATCCAGGTGGTGTCTCTGTTCCTGAAGGACCCCTACAGTTGGCCTGCCCTGTGCCTGGTCATCGGTGAGCTGGGCATCGAGGAGGGCCTTGGGCGGGGACAGGGCTCATGCAGACCTGAACTTGCCCCATGGTCTTCTGTCCTCAGTGGCCAATGTCTTTGCGGTGGCTGCCTTCCAGGTAGAGAAGCGCCTGGCGGTGGTAAGCAGTGTCCTTGTGCCCCTGGGCCCTGGCCAGAGACCTGCTCCTCTCCAGGCCTGGATGTGGGTCAGGGTACCACCTGCCCCATGGAGCTTCAGGCTGTGCATGTCTTCCCTGGGAGGGGCTGTGCCCTAGGCGTGGCAGCCTTTCACCAGGGAGACCCTTGTCCAGGGAGTGATGCCCCTGGCTGAGTACTGCCCCCAACCCCCCACCCAGGGTGCCCTGACGGAGCAGGCAGGGCTGCTGCTGCACGTGGTCAACCTGGCCACCATTCTCTGCTTCCCAGCGGCCGTGGCCTTTCTGCTGGACTCCATCACTCCAGGTGCCCCCTCATCCCGCCCTTCTCCCAGCCCGTCTTGGGGAACCACAGGGGAGACCCAGGACAGCTCTGAGGGGCTGCCCCATGGCCCTCCAGTGGATGGTGTGGGAGACCACAGCCTGAGCCTTCCTCTCCCACAGTGGGCTCTGTGCTGGCCTTGGCCGTGTACACCATTCTCTTCCTCAAGCTGTTCTCCTATCGGGACGTTAACCTGTGGTGCCGGGAGCACAGGGCTAGGGCCAAAGCCAAGAACGGTGAGGGGCTGCCTGCCATGGGGTGGGGGTGGGACCTGGGAGCACTGCCCCCAGCAGCAGGGTCTCACCTCCCACACCTCTCCTCCCTTTGCTGGCTCCAGCTTCCATAGGTAAGAAGGCCGACGGTGCAGCGGCCCAGTACACAGGCGCTGTGAGCTACCCGGACAACCTGACCTACCGAGGTGAGAAGCCTGCAGGGCTGGCCAGGGGGAGGGTGGCGGGGGATGGGTGGGGGGCAGTGCTGGGGTCAGCAGGCCAGGCCCTGGTGCCAGCCCCACCCTCCCATTTCCAGATCTGTACTACTTCCTCTTCGCCCCTACGCTGTGCTATGAGCTCAACTTTCCCCGCTCCCCTCGCATCCGAAAGCGCTTCCTGCTGCGGAGGCTCTTTGAGATGGTGAGGCTGGAGGCTGGGGGCTGCGAGGGGCTGGGGCAGCCCAGTGCCGGGAGGCTCAGCCTGCTGCTCTCTGCTTCCTCCTCCAGCTGTTCTTCACCCAGCTCCAGGTGGGGCTGATCCAGCAGGTACGTGGGGCAGGACAGGGTGGGGTGGGTAGAGGGGATCTCACCTGGGTGCTCAGTGGGCAGGAGCTGACGCCGTGCCCTCCTTTGCAGTGGATGGTCCCCACCATCCAGAACTCCATGAAGCCCTTCAAGGTGAGGGGTCAGGCCTCCCTGTGGCTGGGGGGTGGGGGTGGCCCAGGGAGCCGGCTGAGCCGTACCCCACCCCTACAGGATATGGACTACTCGCGCATCATCGAGCGTCTCCTGAAGCTGGCGGTAAGCAGGCTGGGCAGTGGGGTGGGGCATGGAGGGCAGGGGGCCTGGGACCTGACACCACCTCTGCCCCAGGTGCCCAACCACCTCATCTGGCTCATCTTCTTCTACTGGCTCTTCCACTCCTGCCTGAATGCCGTGGCCGAGCTCATGCAGTTCGGAGATCGAGAGTTCTACCGGGACTGGTGGTGGGGGACCTTGGTGGGGGCTGGGACTGGGACTGGGACTGGGACTGGGACTGGGACTGGGGCAGGTCTCAGTGCCACCTGATCGCCCGCTCTCTTAACCCCAGGAACTCTGAGTCTGTCACCTACTTCTGGCAAAACTGGAACATTCCTGTGCACAAGTGGTGCCTCAGGTGGGTGTGTGAGTGTGTGCCGGCCAGTGGCTGGCTCCTGGGGGCCTGGGCACCTGCCCACTCTCTCCTCTCCCCACAGACACTTCTACAAGCCAATGCTCCGGCGCGGCTACAGCAAGTGGCTTGCCAGCACCGGGGTGTTCCTGGCCTCGGCCTTCTTCCACGAGGTCAGTGGTCTGTGGGTGGGCACCTTGGGCCTAGAGCCGGTGGCTGTGGTCCTGAGGAACAGGCTGACGCCCATCCCCCCACCTCCCACGCACCTAGTACCTGGTGAGCATCCCTCTGCGCATGTTCCGCCTCTGGGCCTTCACCGGCATGATGGCTCAGGTGAGCACCCCTCGGCCTCACCTACCTACCCTCTTAACCTGTACCTGGGGCAGCCAGCCCCAGGGTCACCATAGCCACTTGACTGTGCACCCCGTCCCCAGATCCCGCTGGCCTGGATTGTGAGCCGTTTCTTCCGTGGCAACTATGGCAACGCAGCGGTGTGGCTGTCGCTCATCCTCGGGCAGCCGGTGGCCGTGCTGATGTACGTGCACGACTACTACGTGCTGCACCACGAGGCGCCCGGGGCCGGGGCCTGAGCTGCCGCACCCACGCCCCTCGTGCCTCCCCACCTCGCCTGTGTGCTGGGAGGCGCTGGCTGCCTGCCACGCCCTCCTGGCCTTCAGGAGACCTCTCTGCCCCTATGGGGCTGCCTCTCCCCCGCCTTGGGAATGGGAGACCCAGCACGGGCTGGCACCCCAAGAACCTGTGCTGGTCCTGCCCCAGGGACCTGAGGGTTCCAATAAAGTCCTCTCCAGAACGACCCTAGCCTGACGCTGGTGGAGGGGACAGCCACACTGCAGGGAGATGCTCCTGGGATGGGGACTTGGGTCCCATGGGCCATCCTGGAGCCGGTGCCCTTGGTCGAGGGATGAGGGGCAGGTGTCGCATGTCAGGCTGACTGAGAGCCACACCTCCAGTGGCGATTCTCACTGCCCAGAAAAGCTTGGTTTAGGTCAGACTTCCGGTCCAGCCCCCACCCATTATCCCACGTGTGGGGTGTGGCTCAAGTGGGTGCCTGCAGCCTTCCTCGAGGTGGACTTTGGTTTGGGGCAGGAGGCCAGGATGTGGAGGAAAGGCCAGGGTTGGCACCAGCTCCTCCTCAGTGGATGTGTCCACAGCAGAGGCCAGAGTGCAGCTGCCCACACTGACCTGGGAGGGACACCTCCACCTCTTTCCCATCTGTCTCCTTGACCCTGGGGCTGGTGGCTCTCACAGTACAGCCCTTGAGACACCTCATCCCCCGAGACCGCCACCAGCAGGGAGAGCAGAAGGCAGCATGGGTCTGCTGGGCCAGGGGGTCCCAACTGTGGTGCCGCAGGCCCACGTCTCAGAAGATGCCCCCACTCCAACCAGAACCTGCTCAATCCCAAGCCCTCACCTGGCCCACAAAGTAGGGGAGGGAAGGGGCCTACCCGGGGCGCCAAACATCAGGGGGGCTGTGCCTCCCCCACTCCCCCCCCACCGCCAGCAGAGCCCAGGACACGCAGTGGGCTGGGACTACCTCCCCTTCCCTTTGGCTAGAGCTCCTCCTGTCCTAAAGTTGGCACAGCACCCTGAGGGTGCTCTGCTGGGAAGACAGGCAAGTGGGCCCCTAGTGGGGAAAACCTTGGGAGGGGGTGTGGCAGCAATGACCCCTCCCCAGGCCCTTTAATTATGAGCATGCCCAGGTCGGGTGGAGCCAGGTGGGCCCAAGGCCCTTGCTCATTGCACCCCGGGAGGAAGTGGACACAGGAGACCAAAGTGTAGAGTCGTCCTTTATAGATCTCTGCCTGTCTCGTCCGTCCGTCCGTCCATCTGTGAATATACTTGTATATTTCTATAGAAGTGGAAAGGGGGACTCATGTAAAAACCCAGAATACAATTTGACCGTGAATGCCCACAGTACTGGTCAGTCCAGTGTGGCTGTGAAGCCCCAAGCAAGTCATGGCCAGAGGCCTGCGCCCTCTAGGAGACGGTGGGGTCCTTGGCTTTGGGGGGCTCGGAGCCTGTCAGCAAGGAGATGGTGGGGTCGTCGGCATAGTCGTCCCCCTCCGAGAAGTAGGAGCCCTCCCCCAGCTCAAAGAGCACAGGCAGGTCGCTGCTCCCCACGTCCACAGGGCCCGGCTCCATCAGGAACAGGGGTTGCGCCGTGTAGTGCACCAGCTGCTTTCCTGGGGGCGAGGCTCGGTTATGGTGCTGGCAGGGGGGGACTGCAGGGGGTGGGAGTGTTGGGGGGGGTGGCCTTGCTTACCTGAGTCGGGGCTACGTTCCTCTGCTTCAAGAGGCTTGGGGGGCTCCTGGGGAGACAGGAGCTCCTGGATCTGATGGGACAGGAGGGCAGTGAGGGTTCCTGCGTGTCCCCCTCCTCTCTGCCCCCGCCCCCTCCTCCCCTCCACTCTACACACACTGGCCAGGCTGCTGTCCAGGTCAGGCAGGTTCATGTCTGGCACCGAGGGGCTGAACAACTGCGAGAGAGGAGGACAGTCAGGCGCTGCCTGTAAGCGGGACAGGATGGGGAGGGGAGGGGGGCGGCTCACATCCAGCAGGGCGGTGGTGTCCACGCTAAAGCCGTGGCTCGTCAGCATGGTCTGCAGGTTGTCCAGGTTGGAGTCCATGGCGTCCAAGTGCTCGCTGAGCTCGGCCCTGGCCGGAGGGGAGTGGAGAGTTGAGGCCCTGTCCCGGGCAGCCCCACCCAGGCGCCTTCCCCTGCAGCCACCGCCCTCCCCGCTCGAGGCCAGAGGGGTGACATGTGTGTGGACAGGACCGGGGTGCCTGGCCACTGTGAGGAGAATGGCTCAGGCCATGCTGGCTGCTCCTGTCACCACCAGGTCCTGCAAGGTCCACGGCAGCACCTCAGGCTGGGCCAGGGCAGACTGGTGCCCAGGAGGGCTCGGTGTTCAGAGGCCGGGGCAGTTTTTCAGGCCTGACAGAGCCTTGCCTTTGCACAGGAAGACAGTGGGGGTGGGGAAGGAGCTGTGTTCAGTGTGTGGTGGGCTGGTCTCTGTCCTGGTGCCCGTGGGAAAAGACACCCGAATACAGTGGCCATGACGGAAAATGTCCTGGGCCACCTGGCACACCTGGACCATCGGACGAGCGGCCAGGCCGGCTCCTGGAGGTTCCCACAGGGCCCAGCCCTGCCCTGGGAGAAAGCAAGGCCGTAAGGCAGTAGGGAATGCTAGCCACTGTGCCAGGCTGGGAGGCCTGTCCCCACCAGTCAGTGACATGGAGCACCGGCTTGAGCTCCAGAGCCTGGGGAGGGGGTGGCCGCCCCTGCTGCAGAGAGCCCAGGATGCCCATTCAACCAGGCAGGGCCCAGTGGTCCACAGCTGGGGAGGGGCCCGAGCTCTGGCGGAGCCCTCCTCCCTCCCCAGTGGGGACAGCGCTAACCCTGGCTGGAATCGGCCATGCAGAGAGGAGGAGGAGGGGTAGGGGAAGAGGCGGGCGACCCCAGACATCTGTGGAGTGTGAGTCAAACTGCAAGATACAAAGAAAAGAGCCCCCATTGCATGCAGGGGCTGGGCGGGCGCTGTACCCCCCGCCCTCACACACCCGGCCTCTGGGGCAGGGACTCTGTCGGGCAGCAGAACCAGGTGACAGCTGGAGCCAAGGTGGCCTAGAAGCAAGCAGTAACGGGCCACACACTCCTGGCTCCAGCTGTGACAGGCTGTGGTGAGGCCTGGGTGGCTCCAGTCTCCCGCCCCCCCCATTCCAGCTCTGAGCTCTGACCAGGTCCACAGACTCACCCCCAGCAACACCTGTGTTGAGCACCCCCAGACAGTCCTAGCCAGAGGCCAGGTCCTGTCCAGAGGGTGCAGAGAGCAGCACTCACTTGTCCAGGCAGGCGACGCTGAGGCACTTCTCAGGGGACGAGGCGGGCAGGGTGGAGGGGGGCCGGGCCCCCGCATCTGTGAGGGGTGAGGCTGCGGCGGTGGGGGCAGGCTCGCTCTCCCGTAGAATGGAGTCAATGAGAGAGGTTGGGGACAGGGGCGTCTCCACCACGGTGGTCAGGCGCCCGGGACTTGCCTCCTCCGCTTGAGGGCTCTGAGGGCTTGGGGGCTCCTCCTTGACTTGCACCAAGGGGCTGCTTGACAGGGGCCTGTGGGGGTGGGAGACACACATCAGCAGGCTCCTCCCTGGGCCCAGCCCTCCTCTGACCCCTGGGGAGGTGACCAGGTCCCCACCCTTCATCCACACTCCTGCTGGGGGAGGCCAAGGGGCTGCCAGAGGTCAGCTCAGTGATGTCCGAGATGATGGGTCCAGAGCTGGAAACGGTGTCTGAGAAGAGGCTGGAGCCACTGTAGGCCGAGGACGGAGCCTGCCATCAAAGGAGGTGACATGTGTGGCTCATGCCGAGGCAGCACCCGCCTCACCCAGCCAGGCCTGCGGCGCCTGGAGCTCACCGAGAAGGGGCCCGAGCCATGGATGGGTTCCAGGGAGTACTGCCGGCCATACTTGGGCAAGGAGTGTGCCGAGCCGCTGTCGTTCAGCATCAGGGGGCTGCAGGGGAGGGCGGGGTTAGCTGTCTCCCGGCCCTGGTGGCACCCAGGCCCCAGTGCCGAGGGACGGGCACCCCCAGCCCCTCACATCTTTCTCTTCACCCCCAGGATCCGGTTGGACTGCACCAGCGAGATGAGGAACTGGATGAGCTGTGGGGGGAGAAGCGCAGTCAGCCTGGCCGGGGACAGGGACCAGCAGGCACCCTGCTGGCCCACCACATACCTTGTTGACGACTTTCTGCTGCTGGGCATGCTTCTGCCGCAGGCTGGCCACCTCCCGCCACAGGGCCTCGTTCTCACTGCAACAGACCAGGGCATGGTCGTGAGGCGGGACTCCAGGAGCCCCGGACTGCAGGGGCTCTACAGACACCCCACCCCCACCTGGGGCAGGCGCAGGGCTGGTGGTGACCAAACAGTGCTGGCTCGACCCCACAAGGGGAGGACACACACAGGGTCACGGGGGCTCAGCTGGGGGCTGAGGTCAGACGGGGCTCGGGTGCGCTGCCTGCACCCAGGACCCAGGCTGAGCCCCACGGAGCTTTCCTGGACACTCGAGGAGGCGGACCCTTGGGCACGGCCCCCATCGCCTCCCTCACCTCTACCCAAGACTGAGCCTGAGGGAAGGAGAGGAGGCCAGAGGGACAGTGCCAGGCCAGCTCTCCAGGCTGCACAGCTGTCCCTCTGGCGGGGCTGAGGGCCTGGGAATGGCTCAGAGGTGGCCCCAAGGGTGGGAACAGCCACCTGAGCATGTGCTTCCATTCCGGTGGGCCAGCCCCCCCAGCCCCAACATCTTCCTGACACCAACTCGACCCTCCAGGCCTCACCCTGAGAGGTGCCCATGTCTGAAAGGCCAAGCGCACCCACCGGTCCCCAGCCAGAGCCCAGGAGCCACTTCCATGACATGGGGGTCAGGAGGACCTGCCCCGAGCCAAGAGGTCACACTGAGCCAAAGACAGACACACCAGGGTTGGTGTCCCTGAGGTTTTCAGGGCTCTCGTCCATGGGAGGAAACCCAAGCTGGCCTTCCTAAAGGTTCTGGCTGGAGTGGAAGACACAGGGCTGGTTATGCGGTCGCCAGGAGCAGGGGTTCTAGAAAGCCCCACAAGTATTTCTAGCTCCCCAGGCCTGAGGTGGGAATAAGCTGGAGAAGTGACACCTGAGCAGAGTGATGCCAGGGACAGTGGGAACCAGCAGGAGGGGCCTGGCCACGCTGGCCTGTGGGGAGGGCCCGGAGGACTGGTGTGAACAGCCTAAGGGTAAAGCCAGAGCTCAGAGCCCACCTGCCGGACGCCGGACAGGAGGCTGAGGGGCAGGGGCCTGAGGGCGTGCAAGGCACACTCCTGTGTTTGGCCCGGAGGAGCCGCCACACACTACAGGAGGCTGGTGGTGGGAGGGGCCCCACACAGAGTGGCGGACTCCCAGTGGCGCCCGCGCCCCCCGTCACCCCTTCTCTGTGGGACCTACTGCTTCATGGCCAGGAGCTTGGAGTCCATGCTTTCCTGCTTCCCCTTCATCAACTGCACGTCGGTCAGCAGCTTGGTGACACTGTCCTGGTGAATCTTTATGTCCTCGCTCTTCAGGGTGGACACCTGGGTCCCCACAGGGAGGGTCACTGCGGTGGCACCTCCGGAAGAGGGGAGGCGTGGGACACGGGAAAGGGCCAAGGGGCTGTGGCCTGGAGATGGCCTTCACTGCAGCGGCTGACAGGGCCATCAACAGGGGTCCAGGGTGGACAGGCAGGGAGGGGCCCATCAGGGCCCAGTGCACAGGGCTTCCCCGCACCACCCAGAGGGAGGTCGGGGAGGCTGGCTACTCACGCTCGTCACTTTCCTCTTGATGTTCTCAAGCAGCTGCTCCTGGCCTCGCAGGAAGCACGGGTGCTGGAACTCAGTGTCGTCCCTCTCCGGCTTGACCAAGCCGCCCTGCTCGATGTGGACCACCTTCCGGAAGCCGTCTGCACGGGGTGGGGTGAGGGCAGCTCTGCCTCAGGTCAGGGGCACAGCCCCCTTGACAGCCTGGCCAAGCCAGGCCCCACTGGAGGACCAAGGGAGGCCCCCTCGTGCCCAGCACGGCCGTCTCGGAGCCCCTGCCTGCAGTGGCCGGGCACTCTGGCTCCAAGTGACCCAGCCCCACGCAGCAGCCCCTCCCCACCAGGTGTGACCACCACTGGCTGGGGCTTCTGCTCCTCCAAGGACCCTGGGCCCCCAGGTGCATGGGCGCCAGGCCTGCCCCTGGCCAGCATAGGGACCAAACCTGGAGGCTGCGCCTTCCACCACAGGCAGGCCCACTGTGCCGGCACCCTGCGACCCGCCATGCGCGCCCGGGGTGGCACTCACACATGTTGAGCTGCCGCACGAAGCTGGCCATGTTGCTGTGCTTGAAATACTTGGGCAGCACCTCCTTGGCAAATTGGCCCTGGTCGAACACGTGGAAGCTGTTCCCACTCTGCCAGGAGACACGTGGGGGCCACACTCAGCTGGTGGGTAGGACGTGCGTCCTCCACAAGCGGGGGAAGCCACACTCCAGTACTGCAGGGCCGGGGCCATGGGAGCCCCACCCCGGGATCACACAGCTTCTTCAGTGCCAAGCTCACACTCATGAAACTCCAGGGAATTTCAGGCTCCTTCTTTAGGGGACCCCACAATAACGTTAATCAACAAACTCATCCTACAAATAGCTAAGACCCCAAATTAAGCAGCCAAGAATATGGGGACCTAATTTTAGTTACTCTGGAGGAAAACAGTGCTCAGAAATGCAAACGCACTTTCCACTTGGCATCTGATGTGAGCACAGACTGTATGAAACCCCGGCATCACATTCTCCTATTTCTTGTCACAAGAGGCGTCAGGCCTGACTCTGAGCTGGTGCAGGGTGCGGACAGACAACCCGTGTGCCCCTGTGAGTGTGCGAAGGACACTGGGAGCAGGCTCCCCCTGCCAGGGAAGGGGATAAATAGGCTAGAAGACCCAACGCCCCCAGAATTTATTGGTAAAACACTGTGCATTTATTCTGACACGTTTAAAGTCCAGTCCCCTTCAAAGTCCTCTCCATTGGATGCAATACACCTACCGAGATGTTTTTTCCACTGCGCAAAACAGTCTCTGAACTCATTACTTTTTTTTAAAAGATTTTTTTGATTGATTGATTGGGAAAGAGAGGAAGAGAAAAATCACTGTGGTTGCCTCTTGAGCGCCCCCTATTGGGGACCTGGCCTGCAACCCACTCAGCCACACCAGCCAGGGCTGAACTCATTGGTTTTGATGTCTATTAGCACTTCTGCTGCTTTCTGTTTTGCCGCTTCCTTACTGGCAAAACATCTTCCCTTTAAGAAATTTTTTCATCCAGGAAACAAACAAACAAAAGTTTCTTGGGGTGAGATCAGGTGAATGGGGAGGGTGGAGCACAGGGCTCACGCCATTTTTGGTCAAAAACTGCTGAACGCTCAGCACCGTGTGGGCAGGTGCACTCATAAAACCGCCCATCATGAAATGGGCAAATGTGTTGAAAATATTTTAAAAGTAATAATAAAAATTAAAATTAAAAAAATTTAAAAAGGCACCACGGCCGAATGAACTCAGCCTCTGACAACACCAGCTGCTGCACCGACCCAGACGGGTTCCTACAACACTCGCCTAGCGGAGCAGCCTGGAGTACAAGAGGCCCGCCCTCCAGAAGATGGTTCTGGGTTCTCCTGGGTGCCCCAGTGTTCAGGCAGGAACGAGCCACAGTGACCCCCCAGTGTTGCTCCAGGGCTGGACGCTACCTGTCAGTGTCTACGTACAAGGTCTCTCCAGCAGGAATCCAGCCATGTAGTCGGAAAAACAGACATTTGTTGAAGATACAAGATACCAGAAACATTGTACGAGGCAATGACGACTCAGTCCCCTTCAAAGTAGGCACCTGGGGACCTCAAGTTCTTCTAATCGCCATCAGCTGCCCCGTCATATTTTCCTGAATCTCGTCAACAGTCTGAAGTCTCCTCCCCTTCAAAGATGATTTTGGTTTTGGGAAAAGCCAGAAGTCGCAGGACACTGAATTTGGGCTGTAAGGGGTGCTGAGTCGCTGGGGTGATTTGATGGTTCACCAAAAAACACTGCAGGAGCCGTGATGCAGAGAGCTGTGATGAAGCTGCCAGCCAGCAGGTACCCACGGCTGCAGCCTCTGAGTCACCTGAACAGTTTCCCAAAGGAAACTCAAATCAAGCTTGATGCAAAGTCCGATGCAGAGTCATTATTCACTCAGTCACTTTGAATGTGGTGGCCACACAGTCACGTGCTCACTCAACGGTGTCTACCTCCCCCACTGACTAGTACAGTGAAGTCATTGTTCACACATGTGCATTCCAGTCCACAATCCTTGGCTGCCAGGTTACACTGATGTCATGCAAACCATTATTGTTATTTTAACAATGGCTGGATTTTTTCCAGACAGATGTATATGTGGACATTGAAGCAAAAACACCCTGGCTAGTGTGGCTCAGAGGACTGAGTGGCAGCCTCTGAACCAAAAGGTCGTCTGTTCAATTCCCAGTCAGGCACATGCCTGGGTTATGGGCCAGGTTCCCAGCAGGGGGCACACAAGAGGCAACCACAGAGTGATGTTTCTCTCCCTCTCTTTCTCCCTCCCTTGTCCTCTCCCATATATAAATAAAAATCTTTTAAAAAAATAAATAAATAAATAAATAAATAAATACAGCAAGCAGCCCTGGCTGGTGTAGCTCAGTGGATTGAGTGCGGGCCTGTGAACCAAAGGATTGCAGTTCGATTCCCAGTCAGGGCACATGCCTGGGTGCAGGCCAGTTCCCAGCAGGGGAGGCACGAAGGGGATGCACGAAGGCAATCAATATTTCTCTCCCTCTCTCTTTCCCTTCCCCTCTAAAGAGAAATAAAATCTAAAAATTAATGATTAATTAATTAATTAATTAACTAACTAACTAACAAAGGGTTGTGGCTCAAGTGCTATAGATTCACTGTTCCTACTTTGTTGAATAAATGCTGCTTCTTCCCTGGCTGGCTAGCTCAGTTGGTTAGAGTGCCGCCTGATACACCAAGGTTGTGGGTTCGATTCCCAGTCAGGGTACATTCAAGAATCAACCAATGAATGCATAAATAAGTGGAACAACAAACCTTTCTCTCACTAAAATAAATACAAAAAACAAATTTTAAATCCTTTTGTTATATGCCTTTCTGACAATTTCCAGAGACTAAGTCATTTAAATGAGCTTTTGCTTGCTTCACTGTTGGTTTGATTTGACTCGAAGCTCTCTGCATAAAAAGCCTTTTCCCTAGGGATGTTTAATTTTTACACCTTGCGGCTGCCCAACACAGCAGACCACCTCTGGGGCAAAGAACAGGCTCACTGGAAAACTTAAAAGGAAGAGCCAGGGGATGAGATGGGAGAAGGGCGTGGGAGCTACCTGCCAGGCATCTGCGCCGCCTCAGGGAGCCCCAAGCTCTCGCTCCGGGGGGCTGACCCGGGGGCTCTGAGAAAGCAGAAAACAAAGGCCACCCGGGAGGGTTCCTGGTTCCAAGGGTTTGAGGACATTTCTGTCTCCTTCACCACCTGGCCACTGAGCCAAATGCACACAGACTTTGGTGGTCTCGTGCGGCTCAGGCTGTAACAGTCACTGAACAAACGGCAACTACAAGGAATCCTGGGGGCGAGGAGGGCAGATTTTGATATCCAGAGTTTAGTATAGTTCACATTATGTTAACTGAAAGTCTAATTTTTCACAAAAAATTATGAGACACGTGAAGAAATGAGGTTAAGGCCCACAGCAGGAAAAAAAGCAATCAAGGGAAAACGCTCTGGTGGAAGCTCTGATGTTTGACTTACTAGACAAAGACTTTTTTTTTAGATTTTATTTTTATTTATTTTCAGAAAGAGGCATAGCGAGGGAGAAAGAAAGGGAGAGAAACATCACTGTGTGGCTGCCTCTGAAGCACCCCGATGGGGCCCTGGCCTGAAACCCAGGCATGCGCCCTGACGGGGAATTGAACCGATGACCCTTAAGTTCTCAGGCCTGCACTCAATTCACTGAGCCACACCAGCCAGGGCTAGACAGAGACTTGAAGCCAGGTTTTTCAAATATGTTCAAATACCAAAACAAAGCTGCACTTAAAGAAATAAAGGAAAGTATGAGAGTATGTCACAGAATAGAATTTAACAGTAGAGAGACAAATTATAAAAATAAACCAAATAAAAACTAGTCAAGAGTTAAAATTCCCTGCTCAGAACTTCCGGCCAAGATGGAGGTATAGGTAGACACACCATGGCTCCTCACACAACCAAAAGAAGGACACCAACAACTGAAAAACGAAAATAAACCAGAACTGACAGAAAATCGAACTGTATGGAAGTCCGACAACCAAGGAGTTGAGGAAGAAACACCCATCTGGACCAGCAGAGGGGCGGAGCCCGGCAGCCGGGCAGAGAGGATCAGGGCGGGCGCGGCCGCAGCAGGCGGTGCCACACTCCCTGGAGAAACCGGAGGAACAGCTGGGGAGCCGGACAGACCTCCCAACCCCGGGTCCCAGCGGGGAAATAAAGCCTCAAACCTCTGATTGAAAACACCTGGGGGGGTTGAAGGGCCAGCAGGAGAAACTCCCAGCCTCACAGGAGACCTTGGAGAGACCCACAGGGTCCTAGAACATACACAAGCCCACCCACCCGGGAATCAGCACCAGAGGGCCCACTTTGTTTGTGGGAAGCAGGGAAAGGGACTGAGATCCAGCAGAGAGCGGAGTAAGCGCCATTGCTCCCTCTCAGACCCCTCCCCCACAGTCAGCCTCGCAATGCAGCGACTGGGTTGCCACCCCAGTGAACACCTAAGGCTCCGCTGCTCACTACCTAACAGGTGCACCGAGACAAAAAAAAAAAAAAAAAAAAGGCCCAAAAGAAAGAACAGATCAAAGCTCCAGAAAAAATACAACTAAGTGACAAAAGAAGTAGCCAACCTATCAGATGCACCGTTCAAAGCAATGGTGATCAGGATGCTCACAGAATTAGTTGAATTTGGTTGCAAATTAGATTAAAAAAATGAAGGCTATAAGTGAAATAAAGGAAAATGTACAGGGAACCAACAGTGATGGGAAGGAAACTGGGACTCAAATCAATAGTCTGGAGCAGAAGGAAGAAATAAACACCCAACCGGAACAGAATGAAGAAACAAGAATTAAAAAAAATGAGGAGAGGCTCAGGAACCTCCAGGACAACTTTAAACATTCCAACATCCAAATTATAGGAGTGCCAGAAGGAGAAAAGGAAGAGAAACAAATTGAAAACTTATTTGAAGACATAATGAAGGAGAAGTTCCACAATATGGCAAAGGAAATAGACGTCCAGGAAGTTCAAAGAGTCCCATAGAAGGTGGACCCAAGGAAGCACACACTAAGGCACATCATAATTATGTCACCCAAGATTAAAGATAAGGAAAGAGTCTTAAGAGCAGCAACAGATAAGGAGACAGTTACCTACAAAGGAGTTTCCATTACACTATGAGCTGATTTCTCAAAAAAGACCTTGCAGGCAAGAAGGGACTGGAAAGAAGTATTCCAAGTCATGAAATGCAAGGACCTACATCCAAGATTGCTCTATCCAGCAAAGCTTTCATTTAGAATGGAAGGGCAGATAAAGCGCTTCTCACGTAAGGTCAAGTTAAAGGAGTTCATTACCACCAAGCCCTTATTATATGAAATGTTAAAGGGACTTATCTAAGAAAAAGAAGATAAAAAATACGAACAGTAAAATGATAGCAAACTCAGTCATTAACAACCACACCTAAAATTAAAAAAAAAAAAAAGCAAACTAAGCAAATAACTAGAACAGGAACAGAACCACAGACATGGAGGTCACATGGAGGGTTAGAAACAGGGGAGTGGGAGGGGGAGAAGGGGGAGAAGGTACAGAGAGTAAGTAGCATAGATGGGGAGAAAATAGACAGGGGAGGGCAAGAATAGTGTGGGAAATGTAGAAGCTGAAGAACTTAGATGTACGACCCATGAACATGAACTAAAGGACAGAAATGCAGGGTGGAGGGGAATAAAGGGGTGGAAATGGGACAACTGTAATAGCATAATCCATAAAACATATTAAAAATAATATAAAATTCCCTGCTCAGAGGAGATAAAGGCATATTTGAGCACAGATAAGAAGGACTCAGCAAAGACGAAGCCAGGCCACAGGTGGCAAACACACAGCCCGTGGGTGGAACCCGGCCACCACCTTGTTTCCACGCGGCAGCAGCACTGAGCGCTCACTTAACTGGGAAGTAGTTACACTCATACAGTCCTGAAATTATTTCGGCCCTTTGAAGGCAACCTTGAGGCAGACGTGACACCGCCCCCCCCCCCCCCCGTGAAAATGAGTTTGACACCGAGATAGGCCAACTGGGGTCATCCAGGCCAAGAAACAGGAGGGAGGGAGGGAGAACGAACAGATCCTCGGAGGCACGTGACACACCACCAAACCGTAAGATGAGCATAATGGGCATCCCAGGAGAGGAAATTAACAGAAAGACTATTTGAAAAAATAACAGCCCCCAAACTCTCCAAATTTGATGAAAAATACCCAGGAAGCTAGATAAACTCAAAGGGACTTACACCTGGACACTTAACAGTCAAAGTGCAGAGAGCAGAAGATGGAGACGGAGTCTGGAGGCAGCAGGAGAGAACAGACCCCTCTGCACGAAGGGCGCTCGGCAGGGCAAACAGCTGGCTGCTGCCGGAGCGCAGAGGCCCGAGGCCGGGAGGAGGCTGCGGTCCAACTTCCGGTCGGGGCACGTGCCTGGGCTGTGGGCACAGAGAGAGGCGGTTTCTCTCCCTCCCTCTCTCTCTAAAAATAAGTCTAAAAAAAGTAAGTAAATAAAATTCGAAAAGAAAGAAAACAAAGGAGCAACTTCCAGTCTGGGATGGCCGTGAGAGCAGACCCCCGAGGCCCTTCTGCGTGAGGCAAGCAGAAGTTATTTAGTTAACCCAGTCTTCGCAACAGAAGCAGCAGCATTTCCTCGGGAAAATCTACCAAAAGCCCGCGGCGTGGGAGCTGCAGCCCAGAGGACCGGCACGCCTCTCCCCTCAGTCTCAGTCGAGGCCGACTATGTGCCCGGAGAGCGCGGGTCACAGCCCTTTTCACCTGATGCAGCTCCAAGGTGAACAGGCAAAGTGCTTGGCGGTTGCAACCAAGAGACAGGGTCCCGGTCTCCATCTCCCCCCGCCCATGGAATGGAGGCTCTGAGGCAGGCATGGCCGGCCGAGAGCACCGCGGCTCTTGTCACCCTCACCCAGCGAGCGGGGGGGAGGGGCGCTGGGCCCCGTGCTGGGCCACACAAGCAGAGAAGACGGGGCTACCGCCCTGCACAGCACCCAGAGCAGTGCCGGCCAGAGGCAGAGCTCTCCGCGGCCCGCCCCAAGGGAGCTCACTTTACTCGAAAGGCAGGGTGTGACAGTTCAAGCCCAGGGTGCTCTGGAAAACAACGGGTTATCTGAAGTGAAGAGCAAGAAGCCAAACCGGGGCCAGCCGGTCCACACAGGACGGGGACAACTAAGAGCTCTCCGGCGTCGGAAGAGACCTCAGAGGCTGACCCCAAACCTACCGCCCCCCAAACTTAATTCGGGTCAGGCTGCTAAGCCGTGTCTGCCCTGGGACACCGTCAGAACCCGGATGGCCAGGCAGTGGCGACGGCGTCTAGAGGCTGGCAGCAGGCAGCCAGCTCCGAGATCAGGAAAGAGGAAGCAGGCCCTGCTAAGACGGCCCAGCCCAGGCCAAGACAAAGCGGCAAGAAACAGCAGACCGAGCTTGCTGGCGGGGACAGGGTGGAGACTACCTGGAAGTACTAAGTTATCCAAAACGTAGTTTTTTTCTTTTTCCCTCTTTTTTAAAAAACATTTTCTAGTGAGAAACATCAAATTTTTGTCACTCCACTCATTTACGAGTTCGTTGGTTGATTTTGTATGTGCCCTAACTGGGGATCAAACCTACAAGCGTGGTATTGGGACAACGCTCTAGCCAACTGTGCTACCCAGGCCTAATATGTAGTTAAAAAAAAAATTTACAAGGCATGTAAAGAAACAATAAATGTGTGGCTCAGTGGACTGAGTTCTGGCCTGTGAACCAAAGGGTTGCTGGTTTGATTCCCAGTCAGGGCACATGTCTGGGTTTCCAGCCAGGCCCCCAGTAGGGGCCCCGTGAGAGGCAACCACACATTGATGTTTCTCTCCCTATCTTTCTCCTTCTCTTCACCCCCTCTAAAAATAAATAAGTAAAATCTTAAAAAAAACACCCACAACATTGTGAAGAAAGGTGTCGCAGTAACACCTTGTCGGACAGTAACAATAAAGAGGTCCCAGTTGTATAGAGGAACTGAATGGAAATTCTGAGTTGAAAGTACAGTAAGTTAGAATTTACTAGAAGGATGAACTGCACAATAAAGACTCAGCAAGTGCAAACAGACTGACAGAGATTACAAAAGATGGAGGGCATAGAAAAGAGGGGACCCGGGACCCCACGGGGGGAGGGGAAGGGGGCACAGTGAAGAGCATTAAAAAAAACGAGGTCTGAGCACACCCCACACTTTCTTTCAAATACATTCATGAACATGGCAGGACTCTCCACTTCCGTAGGCCACCTTTGCTTTCTTTCATAAATGCTCTTCTTGTTTTGTACTTTACAGACCCTCACTTGTTTTTATTAGATTTGTATTTAAGTACTTTTTTGAGCAATTGTAAATGATATTAAAAATATCAACTTCCCATCATTCATTTAGTATACAGAAATGTAAGCGAAATTCATTTTTAGTTCTAGAAGTATTTGTAGATTCCTTAGGGTTTTCTTTTTAAAGTTGTATGTTTAGAAATACAAGAAAATAAAGTTGTATATTTTATTATTTTTAAAAATTTTTATTTATTTATTTATAGAGAGGGAAGGGGGGGAGAAAGAGAGAGAGAGAGAGAAATAGCAATGTATGGTTACCTCTCATGTGTCCCCTGCTGGGAACTGGCCCGCAACCCAGGCATGTGCCCTGACTGGGGATCAAATCTGCAACCCTTTGGTTCGCAGCCTGCGCTCAATCCACTGAGCTATGCCAGCCAGGGCTTATTATTTTACTTTTTAGGATTTTCTACATAGACATTCATGCTATTTGAGAATCAAGACCGTTTTACTTTACATATACCTTTCACGTAATAACACATATGCACCTTTATTTCTTTTTGAACGCTCCTAAGGTGCGGGGTGAGACCTGCAGTGCAATGCTCATGAGAAGCAGAGGCGACCCTGAGTGGGCGTGGCCCACGGGGGGGGGGGCAGCTGTCCCTCGTCACCACCGAGTCTGACGCTGGGCGCAGCTGTTCCTGCAGACCTATTGGGACCAGGCTGAGAAAGTTCCCTGCTACTCCTAGGGCTTTTAAAAAAATATCACGATTGTCAAATTTTGTCACGTGCTTTTTCTGTATCAAATAATATGATCATGCAGTCTTTTTTCTTTAGATCTTTTAAACTGAATAACTAAAAAAATTTTGAACCACCCTTGCATTCTTGGAATAAATCCCATGTGTTGTGACATCATTCCTGACTTGCTTATCTTTTACCACAGACACCGAGGGAAACACTGGTCTGCAGTTTTCCGGGACCGTCTTTGTCTGACGTTGGTACCAGGGTAGCGCCTGCCTCAACAGAATGAGCTGCACAGTTCCTCCCTCTGCTCTTCTGGGGAAAAATGCATACCACTGGTGTTATTTCCTCTTTGAAAGTTTGAGTTTGCCTGTAAAATTATTCGGGCTTGGAGATTTCTTTTTAGGAAGATTTATAATTAGGAATTCAATTTCTTTCATAGATTCAGGATCATTAAGGTTATATTTCACTTTGGGTGAGTTTTTCAAGGAATTGGTGCATGTTGCCTGTGTTACCAAAGAGCTGCTCACACATCCCCTCCCCACCCTTGTCCTGTCTGGGGGTCTGCAGTGACCAGGCTTGTTTGTTCCTGACGCTGCTCCTCTCTGTCTTCTCTTTGTCAGTCATGCTATAAAGAACCAGTTTTTGAATTAAAAAAATTTTTTTTTTAAGATTTTATTTATTGATCTTTAGAGGGGAAGGGAACGAGAAAGGGAGAGAAACATCAATGTATGGTTACCTCTCACGTGTCCCCTGCTGGGAACTGGCCTGCAACCCGGGCATGTGCCCTGAGTGGGAATCGAACCGCGATCCTTTGGTTCGCAGGTCCGTGCTCAATCCACTGAGCTACACCAGCCAGGGCTGAATTCTTTTATTGTAGTGTCACTGATTTCTTCTGCTGTCTTCATTATTGCCTTCCTTCTGCTTGCTGCAGGTTCATTCTGCTCTGTTTTCTGTTTAGGGTGGAAGCTTAGAAGCCATTCTTATTTCCTAAGACGCTCATTTAGTTCCCATTAAGCACTGCTTTAGGTGGGTCTCACACACGTTGGGAGGACTGCTGGGAATGTCTGCAGCGAAGGGGATGGGCAATACACAGAGGGCTCAGCCTCGTGCTGCACACAGGGAGTTGAACAAGGACAGCTGTGCTACGGCTGGGCCGTCATCACTGAAGCCGCGCCGGCTCAGGGAGGCACTGGGAGCCTCCAGCCCGGCAGCGCACCTCACATTTTGTTCCTGGGGTGCTGGAACCTGGGGCACTCATTCAGCACTTTGGGTCAACTGCCACACCCCCAAGGGCGGAGCCCATAGGACCTGCTGGATCCTGCCAGCTGTCTGAGAATGGGCTGGGCAGGCTTGCGGGCCTCAACCTGCTAAAGCGGTGGAGGTGGGGTGGACCCGCAGGCCGTGAAAGCTCTGAAAATGGTCCAAGGGCAGCTGAGTGCCCAGGTGTGACTAGGCCAGTTCTTCCAGTGGTCTCTGGGAGTTAAGGACCCAGCTGCAGGAACTGGTCTGCTCTAGACTCTCTGACCAGAGACCCAGCCTTGGTGACCATCTGCACACAACTGTCAGGGTCATTCCTGCTTCCAAAGAGCCAAGAAGTATACCAACTAGGCCAGGACTACGGTGAGGCCTGAGAGCCACCAGGGGCCAAAGTTAAGCAGGGCCTCCAAGTGCAGGTGGACCTTAAACTGTGCCCAAGTGCTTCCCGGCCTTATCCTGGCCCTGCTTCTCAGCTGACACAGGCCTGACTGGTGGCACATGCCGGGGCACGGAGGCAAGGGGAGCAGCACAAACTTAGGCCAGGAGTGGCGGCTCATGTCATCAAGTCCCCTCCCCAGGGCGAGCTGCAGGACCTGTCTGGGGACGAGCCTATTCAACTGGGGCGCCACAACAAGTGCATCTGTAACTGGACAAAGATTTGGGCAGTGACCTGTTGACTTGTCCCTCCTGCTGGGCAGAGCATGAACAATGCAATCCAGACCTAACCCCTCTGGCCAGAGTCTCTGGGGCTGGAAGCACCCCCCACCCTGAGCCAGTTATTCAGCCTTGAGAACCAGCCTCTGATCTCCCCTTGTCTTCTGTAGCAAACCAGAGTTTCCCTTGGCAAAAGAGTGAGAAAACTTCCAGTACAAAGGGGAAGGCAGCCAGGCTCTGGGCCATGAGTCTACATGAGACCCTGTGCAAACACTTCTGGCAGAGGCTGTAGGGCTCGTGTGGGCATCCTGGAGGCCGCAGGCACAGGACCACCTCCCTCCTCTAGCACAGCAGCTCCACAGCCAGCCCCCGGCAAGCCTAGAAAAGGGCTTCCTTCTGTCCTCGAGCTAGTGCTTGGTTTCTGTACTCATTTTGGCACAAGCCCCCAGCGCACCCTGCCAACGTGTGAACAGGCCAGGTATGGTCAAACCCTCGAGCTCCTGCTGGCTCTTCATTCCCCCACAAAGAACTCGCCAATAGGGCTCATGGCTGGTGTGGAGTGGAGGCTGTCACAGGCCTGATGATGCTGGACTTTCCTGACCCAAGACTTGCCTGGGACACAGACCATGGGTCCAGGGAGTACGCAGGCAGCACCCCACCTACACACCCCACAATCTCTAAGCAGAAACATCAAGCAAATTAAGGGGCAAGACAGATCATCACAGTATAATTTAACTTGGAATACCCCAGAGGAACTCTGACACTGCTTCCCCAAACTGGGTAAGAGTGTTCCTTGAGAGTTCAGGGAAAGGAGAAGGAGAAGGCGGCAGAATAAGGGAAGACAGAAAGGTGGGGCCATGTCTTCTGGTCTGGAAAGTTCAAGGTCTAGAACAAGGGGATGGTGCTAACGTGACAGATAGCCTGTGGGAAAGCACCCTGACCCTCTCTGGGACATGTGCTGCCAGTGAAGAGACAGGTCCAGGGGAATGGGGAACACCCACACAGAGACAAAGCTGGGGCCAAGGGAAAGCGTCTCCACCAGGAATGCCACGTGATTTCTAGTCTCTTCATTTTAACTCTTGGGGCAGAGTGGAGCTTCAGCAAACAGACAACCTAAGAGTGAGAGAACCTGGTCTCTCTACCTCAGGGATAGCTTCAGTCGTGGTTTTCCTTCATTCCTGATGGCTTAAGAGTGGGGAAGGGAAGTAGAACCTAGGACTTAGCAGAGTCGGAGAAGCCCCGCCCTGCCGGCTGGCACACACATTTTGGCCTTCAGCAGGGACGGCAGGTCTGAGGCACAGGGAGCCCCAGCACGACCAGGACTGCCTTTCTAGAGGCCATGCATTTGCCGACCCTGGGCTTCGGCTCTGGCCTTCGCAGGGACTCGCCGTGACAGCAAGACGTGGGGAGCAGGTTCTCTTGTCCAACTTCAGACAGTCTCTAATTTACCTCTGCAGACCGGAGCTGCAAGGGTCTGGCAGGGTCAGCCCATGTAAACAAGCCTGCTGCCAGGCAACTGGGCACAGGGACGGGGATAAAGACGCCCTGTGAGGAATGAAAAGCGAAGCTGCTCTCGGAACCCCAGCTGTGGTATCTGGACACGGGCTTGAGACCAACCCGAACTTCACGATGTTTCACTTTCTTTGCACTCGCTTTCTTTTTTGCACTAGATTCATCCAACGCCTGCAGATTCATGGGCTAAGTTCTAAATTTTTTCCGAATAGGGGCCGATCACACAATTCGTAACTCATTTGGGAAGATAGAGAAGGCCACTTGGAAAATAACGTTTTCTAGCGAAACGGTTAAAGAACAGGCGCACCTCCGTAGTTGTCCAACACTTAGCAAAAGCCCAAGAGAGGTCCTCCCTCCCTCTCTATCCCGGGAAAATTGGCGCGGAGAGGAACCGGCAAGGAGAGGGCCCCGAATGCTTTTCCGCCTCCCGCCCCCACACCGGGCGACAGAAGCGGGGGCCTGCACTACCCTTCCCGAGAGCGCGTCCCTCCTCACCGGACTCCAGCAGATAAGCGCGTCGGTGTCTGGGTCGCTCACGAGGGTCCACAGCTTGGTCAGGAAGGCCGGGACGTTGCTGGGTCCCGCCGCGCCAGGGCCCACGGGCAGATCCATACTGGGCAAGGCGGAAAAAGACAGAAGTAGCGACCGCAAAGAGAGGTCAGGGCCGAGCTAGCGCCGCCGCCGTGTCTGCGGGGCGGGCCACGCCGTCGCTGCCCGATGCGCACACACAGTACCAAGGCCCAGCATGGCCGCCGCCATCTTGCGACGGGCGCGTACACGCCGGCACCACCCTTCTGCGTCCAGGCGGCGCGCGCACGCCGGCCCCGCCCTGATCTTCGGCCCCAGGCTCCGCCCCGGACACCGTACGCCTGCGCAGCCGCGTCTCTCCTCTTCCCACCAATCAGACCTCGCTGGGCAGGCTAGCCGCACCCTCTGACCCCGCGGACCCCGCCCTCAGGCACACGCGACCAAGTGGCTGCCGGAAGTGGTGGTGCGGGTGGGCTGGGGATCATGGTGGGTTCTAGGTGCTCGGCGGCAGCGGCGGTGGGAGTGCGTCCCGGGAAGCGGCCGCAAGAGGAGGAGACGGAGCCGAAGGAGGTGACAGCGGGCTGAGACGGGAGCGGGAGTGCGTGGCGAGGCCGGGGGCCGCGGCGCGGGCCGCACGTGTTTGTCGAAGATGTGGGGCCGAGATCTGTGTGCAGGCCGGGGACCCTCGGCGAGTCGGCCCAGCACGCTGTGGGTCTGACTGTGTGCAAGAGCCGGTTGCCTCTGCTGCTGGAGAAGGCCTGGGGGGTGTCCTCGGCAGAGAGCACCTCTAGTGCAAAAGGCGGTTGGAGTGGGAGGGGCGGGGTTGTGGATGGAAAGATGTCTGAGAAATGGAGAAATAGGAACTGGAGCTGGCCCCCTGTGCAGCAGCCTCTCAAATCTCCTCCCCATTATAAAGATTTTAGTTTACATCTGCAGTAAATACATACATCATATTTGTACACTGTTTGTATGTAAGATACATTGTAAAAAAAAAAAGAAACTACGAGAATAAGAGACCCTGGATAGAATACAGTGACCGTCGCATGGACACATTGTTTTTTTAAAAAAATATTTTATTTATTTATTTATTTTTAGAGAGAGGCGAAGGGAAGGAGAAAGAGTGGGAGAAACACATCAATGTAGTGGTTGTCTCTCATGTGTCCCCTGCTGGGAACTGGCCTGCAACCCAAGCATGTGCCCTGACTGGGAATCGAACCCCGATCCTCTGGTTTGCAGGTCTGCTCAGTCCACTGAGCTACACCAGCCAGGGTGACACATTGTTTTAATGTCGAATTAGACCGCGACTAATGCTGTGCAGCTGAACCCCAGCTCAGTTGTGTCATCAAATCTGGGCCATAGGAGGCTTGGGCAGTGGAGCCTCTTAGCTGACACCAGTTAGCTGGATTTCGAGGTTGCCCTTCACTTTGTGACATGTCCTCCTGCTGCTCCCCCTGCAGTCAGGCAGCTCTGGGCACCAGGCTTGGCTACATGCACCATTTGGCTCTGCTTGTACCAAACCATTGATGCCATTTTTACTTGTTCCTGTAATTGTGTAGCTAATGAATACTGGAGACCAACAGCTTGAGTGAGCATGTCATCAGAGTTATAGCTATGAAGACTGAGTTGAGCGTTACAGAATAACTGTTAAGTACAGGTCGTCCAGTTAGGTGAGAAGCTTGTGAATATTGAGACACCATAAAATCTAGGATTCTGCACTGAGATGCTTCCCAAATGTCTGCAAGTTCTGGTTCCACATTTAAAGGCAGTGGCAGGCCCTGCTCACTGTGGTGTTGGGGTGTGGAGGTGTCTGCTCAGGGAAAGCTCCAGTCCTGGTCCGCCAGGGTTGAGTGGGTAATCTTGTTTTTAAGCCAAGCTTCATTTTTATCACTCTTCAGCCAAAATTTGCACCCACTGCCTGTCCCAATCCAGTTGGGTACAGGGGCGATTTAGGTTGGAAAAACCCCTTAGGGGTTCTGGTCCTCTGCTGGCCCCAGCCCATCCACTGGCCTAGAATGACAGGGTAGGTGTGGAGGGTGGAGAGCCAGTGGGAACTGGGCTCTAAGAAGGGGACATTGTCCTTCAAAGTCCTTCCCTTGTGAGATGCTGGGGCTTAAATGTCCCTTCCAAGGGCAGGTGGTTATATTGCTGTTGCAGGTGGGCAGTGAGGAAGGCCTGGGGCGGGGGGCAGAGGCTAGGACCTGAGGGCCGTGGCTGTGGAAGTGGGTCATACAGCCCGTGGGCAGGCTGTGGGGGTCGGCCGTCATTAACATGTGCTTCTTGCAGCCCCCCCTCCTCTGGGCCCCTGCTCCCAGCCTCGGGGACGGCAGCGACCCTGGCCTCTCTGACAGCGAGGAGAGTGTGTTCTCAGGCCTGGAAGATTCTGGCGGTGACAGCAGTGAGGACTCCACTGAGGGACAGGATGGGCCCAGCAGTGGTGAGGGCCATAGTAGGACAGAGGAGGCCGCCGGGCAGCAGGTGGGTGACTGAGAGGACCTCCTCTGGGCTCCCCTTTCTCAGTGAATTTGGAAAGAGCAGGCCCGCCGGGCCTTGGGCTCTGTGGGGAGAAGTGCCCTGCGCTGCTATTTCCACGTTTTTCATTAAAAAAAAAATAATAAATTGTATTTATTTATAGAGAGAGGGGAAGGGAGGAAGAAAGAAGGAGAAAAACATCAGTGTGTGGTTGCCTTTCATGTGCCCCCTAATTGGGAACCCGGCCCGAAACCCAGGCATGTGCCCTGACTGGGAGTTGAACCGGCGACCCTTTGGTTCAATCCACTGAGCTACACTGGCCTGAGCCCAAGTTTTTCTAGGAACCCCCGGGCCTTTGTTCCTCCTCTGAGGTGCCGAGGGCACATCTGGGACTAGGCAGAACACCTTTGTGGAGGTGGAGTGCTCTCCGGGGGACTCAGCCCGCGTTACTAGACTCAGTCATAGGCTGGGTTTCTTAGGGGCAAATCCTGAGGTGGGGTCCCTTGTGGGCAGGGCACTGCCCGGGGACACATGAGGGAGCCAAGTCACCCCACGGGACCCCAAGGGCCACCTGTTCTGTGGTGCTGGGAAAGGGTGCATCCCGCTCTTGTCTGTGTTAGAAGGAGAGAAAAACAGTTCAACAGAAATTGGTTGCAGCGTGTTTGTTGGAACGTCTGAGAGACAAGTTTGTATGTGTTTGCACTGGCTTGTGTCCTGGAAGTCAGGACCTCGATGTGTACAGCAGTCAAGGTCCTCCCGGGATGCAGATCAGAAAGCCGTGCTGGTTTGATCTGTTTCTTTGGGAGGAAAAAACTTGAAGTCCATGTAAACTGTTCACTGCTCAGTCTTTAACTGTGGTGCCGGTGCCCAGAGGAGGTGGTGCCTGAGCTCTGCTGATGGGTTGGGAGGGCTGTGGGCACCTGTTCTTCTTTCTCTTTCTAACTTTTTAAAATTACAGAACATACTGCCCTTGACAGAAAAGTCAATAAATCTTCCATCAGCAGTGCTCAGTAAAAAGTAGAAGTTCCTACTTATTGCACTTGCTCCATTTGGTGGCCACAATGAATCGTTTAAGCATCTTCCCCTTTTAAAAATCGAGGGTCCACACATCTAAGTATTTCATTTTTAAAAAAGATTTTGTTTTTAAAATCTTTTTTTTTTTTTTTTAGAGAAGGTTGTTTTTTTTTTTTTAAATTTTTATTTTATTTTTTTATTTTTCGAGAGAGGGGAAGGGAAGGAGAAAGAGTGGGAGAGAAACATCAATGTATGGTTGCCTCTCATGCATCCCCTGCTGGGAACTGGTCTGCAACCCAGGCATGTGCCCTGACTGGGAATCAAACCTCAATACTCTGGTTCGCAGGCCTGCGCTCAATCCACTGAGCTATGCCAGCCAGGGCTGTTTTTAAAATCTTTTTAAAAAATTTATTTAATTATTGTTCAAGTACAGTGTTCTGTTTTTCACTCCCAGCCTACCCCCCTAAATCTTTTTTTTAAAGATTTGAAAAAAGAGAGAGGGGAAGGAAAGGAGAGAGGGAGAGAAACATTGATGTTTGTTCGCCTCACGTGCCCCCTACTGGGGACCTGGCCCATAGTCCAGGCCTGTGCCCTGACTGGGAATTGAACCAGTGACCCTTTGGTTTGCAGGGCAGCATTCAATCCACTGAGCCACACCAGCCAGAGCTAAGCAGTTAAACTTTTATGCTTTTGCATAAACAAGATATAATACTTTTTAAAAACCAAAACTGTTTAGTAAAAGTAATTTTTTATTTAAACTTTGTGAACCAGGTACTGTGTGCAGGTGTGGAAGGAGCACTGGCTTCAGGTGTGCCCCTGCCTGTCCCCTCCAAGCCACTGGCACGTGCACGTCCATGTCCACCTGGGCTCTTGCTCAGGTCTCTGCACCTGTGTAGCTGGCTGCTGTCTGTAGTACTGCCATCCCGGGTCAGCGGGACCGAGTCTGTGGCCCAGGGGGAAGGACCTGCCCTGTGTGCTCCAGAGGGTGGGGTGACCTCTGAGCTCTCAGTGGGAGGGGGGACTGGGGCCACTGGGGTGGAGGCAGCCCTTCGGGTGAGGCTGCCTGTGGCACTGGACAATGTGGCTGCTTCAGGACCTTGGCCCCATCTGTCACACTGAGCTGGTGCAGCATTGGGGGTGCAGTGCCTTGGCTGCCACCAGCAGGATGCTGCTCCTGTGTCTTGCCTGGGCCCCGAGGGCCATCCTGGACAGGAGCCCCTGACTCATGTCTCCGGTTTCGCTGTGCTACAGTTAAGGGTATAGCCCTCCCAGTTAGAGGTGTTTCTGTCTCAAAGCGCGGTCTTTGCCAGTGGGTTTCCGTGTCTCCAGGCTACAGCTGCCAACTGAAGGGCCCCTTCACTCCTTGTCCCCACCTGTCTGCAGCCACCTTCGAGCTGAGCTGGGCGCTCCCCTAAACATCTGTTCACACCTCTCCTTGGGCGTCTGAGTCCCGTCTCCATCACAGCTTTGGGGGTGGAGATGGAGCCAGCAGGCTGGTCACTGCTTCCTGCATGTCCTCCTGTCCCCTGGGAGTGGCTGAGGCAGCCACAGTTGCTTCACGACAGCTCGTTGGGCCCGTTCCTGGCACCATGGAGCCAGTCGAGGGAGCTTGCATGCTGGGCCTCTGCTGCCTTATTGGGGGAGGTCAGGGCCCTCTTGGGGGTCTGCTGGCCTACCTCTCCATGCCACAGCTGGTGGATTGTCACCCGTCACACTTGTGGTGGGTCCTCAATGCAGGGCCCCCTTTCTGTCACCAAAAGCACCAGGAACCTGTGCCAGCAGGGAGCACCACAGGTGCTGCATCTGCAAAGGCCTCTCTTCACTGGAGCCCCCGGGCTCTGCAGCCCCTGGCTGTGACCATGGCCACTCCACAGTGCTGCAGAAAACCAGTGGTCTCAGGTGAGCTACTTTGCAGGCAACAGTGACATTTGCCTGAGGACCCACTGGAGAGGATGACGACATCAGGGAGGAGAGCAAACAGCCTGCCCCGCCTTTTCTCCAGCCGCCTCCCTCCCCGGGCTGGTCTCCCTCCAGGCCGCCCGCGACCTCCATGCCAGTAGGTCCGTGCTGCCTCTTCTGCTGTGTGCTCCCACCTGTCGCTTAGGTCTGTGACAGTCTGCTAGTGAGACTGTCCCCCACAACCCACCTACCGGGGTGGGGCAGCCCCCTCCTGACATGCCCCCTGCCCCTGCCCCTGTGTCTTCTGGGCTCTAGCTCAAGGCTGAGGGGAAGGTGTGGTTGTCTCCATTCTTTTTCATCCCTTTTCCAGAACTCCCGTTTAACTCCCCCTTTCCCCTAAAATTCAGTTCACCGCCTGGCCTGAAGTTCCTTCCCTCTTTTCCTGGGTGGGAGCAGCTATGTGTTTACCCCGCAGCCTGGGTCCCCCCTGAGTGTGGGGTCAGGAGAACGCAGGTCATCCCGATGTTAGGTTTCTGAGCTTGCTCACCTGGCCGGTAACAGAGGCGCTCAGGTGAGGGCGAGTGAGATGTGCTGGGTCTGCGTGTTGGTGGCAGCGAGGAGGGGGACACGGCCTGGCAGGGTGGGTCTGGTGCTGGCGCTTCCCCACCCCTTCCCCGGGGAAGCCGCCTTTCTTGGCGGACCAGGTCCTGGGGCTTTGCCGTGTGCAGTGGGGCGGTGCTCACTCTCTGTTGCATTGGCCTCGCCTTGTGTCCACTCCACTCTGAGCACCCCTCCTGTCTCTGGGCCTCTCAGAGCCTACAGCCCTGTCCCTGTCCTTTGCCACCGTGTTGACCCGAGTCCCTGTCTGCCAGGCCACTCACCAGTCCCCTGGCCGCTGTCTCCAGCCCTGCCCCTCGTGCTGTCGACAGTGCGTCCGTGAGCTTGCTGCCAGCTGGCTGCACCTGGTGCCTAGAGGAGGCCACCCCCACATCCCCCCATCCCCCCCTTGGTTCACCTCCTGGCCCCCTGCTGACCACCTGCTATGGTGTCCAGCAGGCCCCCACCCCCACAGCGGAGGTGCTGCCTGGTGCCAGCGCCGTCTCTGCTCACACCAGAGGTCTCCTGCCTGGAGCCACTTCTTCCCTCCTCTTCTCTGCTTGTCACCTTTGGTTTGTCCTTTCTATTTACATGGTTTTTTAAAAATTTTTGCTTTCTTAATCTTTTGTGGAAAAGTTTCTATTTTCATTAGTTCATTTTTCTTGCCACAGTCTTAGACATAGTTATATTTTAGCCCACTCCGTAGCATTTTCAGAAACTCCAAGGAGCCCCGCCCGTGCGTCTGCAGACCTGGAGCCTGCTGTGTGGGGACCCGCGCGGGTCTGGGCTTCTCTCTTCTCAGCCCCTCCTCAGTCTCTGGCCCGGGATGGTTGCCCATAGAACCCCCCTTCCCTTGGAGCCTGCCTGCTACCCCTGAGCAGCTCACGTGGGCTGGTTCGGGGGGCAGTGCCTGAACCCACCTCGGGCTGTGTGGATCTGGCACCCTCACCGCCTTGTGTCCGCACTGAGTCTCAGATGCTTGCGGCTGGGGGCCAGGGCGGTGGGGACCTTCGTTTCTGTGCTGGCACCCTTTTCTGTTATACGCCTCGGTGGTCTTGGTTCTTAACTACCACAGTGTCTCCAGACTCGGGAGGGCTGAGTTGGCTGGCTGGGTGGTTCCCCAGCTGGTCTGGGTGCCTGGGCCATGCCGCTGCCCCCTGGTGGCTGCCATCTTCCCTGCAGGGCTGGGTTGGGGGGAGGGCAGCGCCCCAGGTGGGCTGTGCAGGGAATGCCCGTGGGAGCCACGGCACTGCCACTGCACGCAGGACAGGTACGTCTGCTGCTTCTGGCCAGGACCCCATGGCCACGCCTGTGGCGCAGGTGGTGCAGGACTGGGCTGCACCTGGAGGGGGTCAGGCGGCGGCTGTGAGCGGTGCCCCAGTGGGTGCTTGTCTCACGGACAGCCTGGCCCAGGGCCTGGGGCAGCATGCCTGTGGGTGGCAGTGGGAGGGGGGATGGCAGAGAGCTGTGGGCCCTGAGCGCAGGCAGGGCCTGGGGTTCACCCTCGATGTGCCCCACGCCCGCCAGGCCAGCGCTGACCCGCTCTGAGTGGGCGGGGCCCTGGGAGCAGAGGCAGGGGAGACATGGAAACCGAGTCCTGCCTTGCTCTGGGCCTGGAAAAAAATTTAGTCTCCCACCCTCCTCACACTGAGGGGAAAAACAGGCCGGAGGAAGAGCCGTCTTGCAGGTCTTTGGCTCCTGCCTGGGCGGGGGCGGGTGCAGGGGGGTGGGCCGGGGCGGCGCTGTGCTCGGGTTCCTGCTCCCCAGCACTTTACTGCCCCCAGGGGTGAGCAGGGGGCTGTTTTCCCCATCACCCTGGTTCCGGTGCACCCGACCCCCCCACCCTGCGCTGGAATCTGTTTTCCAGGTTGAGGTGTGAGTGCGCAGAAACGCCCACTCACTGACCTGGTGGGTGGGTCAGCCTGGGGCCGGGGCTGTGGCGGCTGGGTCGGATGTGACTCGGCCTCGGGAGGGGGTCTTGTCCAAAGAGTGAGCCAGCTATTGCCCCTCCGACAGTGGCTGACTGAGCTCAGGTGGCTTCCCCAAGGGGGCGCCCAGCCCTCCCATTGTCCCCTGGGTCTGGGCTGGTGCTGGGTCCGGTGGGGCTGTCGGCGGGGGTCCCTGCGGCCAGTTTTCTCATTAAGGGGTACAGGCACTGCTGGTGGCCTGTCGCTGAGGCACCTTTTCCAGTCGGCCTCCAGGTGCCAGTCGCTGCCTGAGGTCCCCTCCCGGAGCAGGGACACTGATGGGCGTGGTCCCGGACAGAAGACCCTGAGGTGCACGCCTTCCACAAGCAAGAAGCCCATTTAGACCTGGGGCCTCAGAATCAGCAGCAGTGTGTCCTCCCCACACCCCCACCACCCAGGAGGGGCTGGGCTCTGCCCACGGTCAGAAGATATTGGTGCCTTGGCGTAAGCACTTTCCCCGTGTCCCTCCACAGGCTGGCACGACCCCCTTCGAGAGGACAGAGGTCTCGAGAACGCAGGGCCAGGATGGCGAGTACGCAGAGGACAGTTCTGATGAGGAGGTAGGGCCGGCTCTGCCCGGGGCAGGGGGGTCAGCCCCCGGCTCAGCCTGAGTGGGCGTCCTGGCCCTCAGCCCCACTGCGGGTCTGGAAGAGTGATTTCGGGGTCTGGGACTCGTGACTGCAGCAGAGAGAGAGAGAGAGTGAGTGTGTGTGATCGCCCGGAGGGGTGGGGGTGTGCTGCAGTGTCCCATGCTCACGTCTTGGCCCCGTGGGGTGGCTGGCACTCTGGGGTCCTCGTGCACTCTGTGGGGCCTGTGCTCACACTTTGGGGGGCCACTGGAGGTGGCTCCCCACACCAGCTGGCCTGTGTTGGCGCCCTGGGTGCGGGGATTGGGTGCCATTGCCGTCAGGTGGTGAGCGCAGCCTGTCTGTCAGCCTGCAGGAGCCTGTGGTGAGGTGCTCTGCCCCTTCCCTGCGTCCCAGAGGCACAGGCTCATGGGGGCCCCTGAGTCTGGTTGTCCCCCGCAAGTTCACGTTCTGAAGGGGGAGGTGGGAGCAGCGTGCTGTGGGCCCAGGGGTGCTCAGTCCGGCATCCAGAAGTCCCGGTGGGCCGGCAGGCTGTGTCTCAGCTGCCCGCTGTGGTTTGGGAGCCGGGAGCCCTGAGCCCCAGAGGTGGCCCTGGTGCTGGCCGGCCTCTCCCCTCCCTGGTGTCTCTGGGGCAGGTGTGGCCTGGGGGCTGGGGGACCAGGCCCTCGGCCTCAGGAGTGCTTCCTGCCGCCTGTCACGGGCGGCCAGGCCTGGGGAGGGTGGCCCCCCTGCTCGCCTCCACCCCCATCCTAGGCTCTGCTGGCAGCGGCTGCAGGAGCCTTGGCCGCCGGCCCGATCCGGTCTCTGTGCGTTCAGAGAACAGAGACAAAACAAAATAAATTGGTTTCCTGGCCGGAGCAGCGGGCGCACTCGGCGAAGGGGGGCTGTGCAGCGCGGCTCCCTGCCTGCCTCCCCTCCCCGGGGCTCTGGCTGTCGGCAGCCACATCCTGTCGGCTACTTTTTTATATTTGGTATTTTGAGAAATCGATGATGATTGTAAATGGAGTGCAGGCCGGGGGAGGGGCCTTCCACCTGGGGGGGTTGCTCCTGTCCCGGAGCCACTGCGGGGGCTGCGGGCGCTTCCTCCGAGATGACTATCCCATATGTGGACTGAGTGACAGGAGGAGCCGCCGCCGCGCCTGCCCCTCTGCTGCCAGCATGGCCAGGCCGTGGCTGGAGGGGGCGGCAGAGCCCAGCTTTCAGGATCCCTGGCACGCGTCCTGCCCGGCCCCCCCCCACCCCCTCCCCAGTGCAGGGCTCCTGGGTGCTCTTGGGGCTCCTGTCTCCCACCTTGAGGTGGTGGCTGGGTCTCTAGAATCCAAGCAAAGTGAGGTGGGCTTTGGCCGAGGGGGCCAAGGTGCAGAGCCCAGCGTTCCCTTCGGGGCTGTGCCTGGTCGGCTGGGGCCTGTGGGCCGGGCACACCGCTCACATCAGGTTGGCCCCCGTCGCAGCAGTGTCCGTGCTGGGGGCCTGGGCACCAGGACCCCACTCAGCAGCAGGCAGGGGTCCTGACGGGTGTGTGTTCTGGGAGAGGGGACCTCCTGCCGCCCAGCCCCCACCCCTGGGTGTAGACCTGAGGCCCAGGCTAGGGGGGTGCTGGGGCGTTTGGGCCTCCGCTGGCGGGGTGAGCCATCGCCTTCACAGGAGATCCCGTGTCCTGTCTCCCTGTGCTCAGCCTCCGTCCTTCTCCCAAGTTTATTATATTCTAAGCTGCTCTGGGCGAAGCCCCCTGGATACCCCGTTAGGCCAGACAGGGTCCTGTCCGCATGCAGGGAGCCTTGAGGAGCCTGTGAGCTGCGTCCGCTCCGCCCCCACGTGTCCCCCTGCCCCTCTCCACGGCACCTCACAGACGTGATCTCATCCAGCCGCCAGGATGGGGTGGGGGGAGGAGGGGCTGGGGAGGGGGCTGGCGGCCTTCACAGCAGCTGCCCCTCTTTGTTTCAAGCCGCTGGAGAAACTGAGGCCCACAGTGGGCGGAGGAGGAGCCCCCGGCAGGCTTGCAGCTGTGTGTCTAAGAAGCATGGTCAGGGTGAGGGGTTCAGGACCACTGTGAACTTGGGTCGGAAAGGTTGGGAGGACCCCCGGCCCACACCTTCTGGTCGCCACCCAGGCCTGGGTGGGGGCAGGGCCGAAGCCCTGGCCGGATCCTCGGCCCCTCGGCTTTGCGGTTACTCGGGTCCCCCAGGGACCGCCGGGCCCGTCTGCGTCCAGAACCCGAGATCCCTCTGCTCTCTCGCCAAACGCCGTTAATGGCTTCTCCCAGCTACCGAACCGGCAGCTGCCTCCAGCGCTGGCGGCCTCCCGCTTCTCCCGGGGCGCCTGCCCCCCCAGCTGCGCGCACAGTCAGAGCGCTTGCGTCGCTGCTGGCAGCCGGAGCCGGTTGGCTCAGGTTTCTGAGCTGTTTGTGGGGACGCCCGCCTGTAGCTGAGCCTGCTAGTGTCTCGGCCTCACAGGCCGCCCCACGCCTCTGCCTCCCTGGCGGCCTTCTGTCGCCAGCCTCCGAATGGGGCCACTGGCCAGGACCTGGGTCTGGACCCTGCCTGTCCTGGGAGGGGTGCTGGCCTTCGAGCTGACCCACAGCCTCCCAGGTGGCACACACGAGGGCTGAGGGGTTGTGATGGCTGTGGCTGCAGGCCCCCCAGTGCCTGTGCCTGGCTCCAGCTCTGAGCAGGGGGCGGGGGGCGGACGGACCCCATCTTGTGTAGTGCTCCCCAGGAGCCACCTGGTGGGAGAGAAGAGTGGGGGGGGTGGCGCAGGGGTCAGTGAGGAAGGAGCAGGGTGGAGGTCCTCGCTCCTCAGGAGGTGTGTGGTGAGCACTCTGGGGCCCAGCAGGGTCTTGGGCCTGGGCCTGTGCAACAGCTGCAGGTGGAGGTAGGCTTTGGAGCCCCAGCTGTCGGGAGCCCCTTTCCGTGGCAACAGCAGCCCTGGCAGGTGGGGGCGGTGCTGAGCGGGAGCCTCCCAGGAGGGGAGGTTTGCACTGGGGCTGGAGCCGTGATGCTGGAGCCGTGGTGCTGGCAGCCCCTGGGGCCGGCTGGGCAGGGGTGCTGAGTGCAGAGCAGGGCTGGCTGGGCGGACTGTGCTTGGGGCTGAGGTCGAGACCTCAAAGGAGAGTGGGGAGTCTGGGGGCTGGTGTGGAGCTCCCAGGAACAGGTCCCACTGGAGGCAGCAGCTCTGTCTCTGATAGTGCGGCTCAGAGCATCCTTTGCCACTCGGCCAGGGGCCCTGGACCCACCCCCACCTGGGAACTCCCGCTGGATCCCGCTGAGCCCCAGGAGAGGGGCAGGTGGGTGGGGTCTGGGGTATCTTGGGGCAGGGGTGGCCTCTGTGCCTTCACCTGTCGCCCCCCCCCCCATAGCCCTGCAGGTGTTGGTAGGGGGCCGAGCAGTGAGCTTGGAGGAGCCCTGTGCCCACAAGCTCAGAGGCTGGTCAAGCCAGCATGGCTTTCGTTAGGGACACACAGGAGGAGCTGGGGGCATGTGGGCTGGTGTCAGCGGATCAGCTCTGCTGTCTGAATCAGCAAATGGTGGGACATTCTGATGGAGCTGTTGGGGAAGGGTGCTCTGAGTTCCCGACCTGGTACACCCAGGCCCGGCTGGTTACAGCCACGGGGCTCTCTGCGTCCGACCAGTCCACCATGGTGGGGGTAGGGGCTTCGCCGGCCTTGGCCTTTGGGTTAGGATCTGGCTTTCTCCCCTTTGGTCCTAACAACCAGGACTCATCCTGCTGGAACCTTCTGTAGGTTCAGCTGCAGCAGGTGAGCCAGGGCACTGACAGGGTGGGGGGTGGGGGGGTGAGACACCAAGGAGGAGCCTGGAGGGACTGAGGTGCAGGAAGGCCCGGGCGCTCGGAGACAGGCGGGAGCTTCGTGCTGGGGAGCGCAGTGAACACTGCCAGCATTGTAATCGGAGAGGGGCAAGGGGAAGGAGCGCGCGGAGCGAGGGCGGCTGACCCCGAGCTCCCAGGGGACAGGTGGAGAGGGAACGAGGAGCGAGTGAAGGATTCCAGAGGTGGGCCGGCTTCCTCCCTCGCAGACAGACAGGGAGGGAGGTGGCAGCGGGCCAGGCCGTACCTGCAGTTCCAATCTGCGGGCCTGACAGCTGCAGCCACTTTGGGGAGGGGGAGGGGCGGGCTCATCAAGTGGAACCGTCGCAGCTCAGCCGTGTGTCAGCTAGTGGCTGCCTCGTCCGGTGCGGTGGGGTGGGGAACCTGCCGGCCTGTCCCACAGCCTGGTCCTGGGGCAGGACAGCCCCAAGAGAGCCGGGCTGGGGCTGTCTGTGCCCTCAGCCAGGGCTCCCAGCACAGGGCCTGACCTGGAGGGGTTGGCGGCGCTCACCCCGTGGGGTCACATGTGCTTCCTGGCAGCCACAGGTGCTGAGCGGGGTGGGGGCTGGCTGGCCTGCGGGCGCAGGCGGCCTGGTGATGAATCATGTGGTGCCGCCAGCAGCTCGTTCCCCAGGCCGGGGACAGGGAGCTGACAGCCGAGGCTGATCGGAGTGTTTCCAGCCCAGCCTGGCTCACAGAGGTGGCTGCTGGCCCTAGTGCAGGCTGGCCCCCTCCTTTCCAGATGCCCGTGGGGCACAACACAGAAAGCCTGGGGTCTTTGTCCCAGGGCCGGCTGTGGGGGGAAGGAAGCGGGCCGAGGTGGGCGGGGAGCACCTGCCACCCCCGGCCCAGAGGCTGTGAGCAGCTGAGTGGACTTGCGTGGGGCCGCCCCAACCACCCCCAGTCTGGTTTGAATTTCTGGAGCAGTGGAGGGTGACGGAGTGCTCCTCCCTGCCCCCTCTCCCCTCCCCTGCTGGCTGGCGGTCCAGGCCCTCGCCGCCGCCGCTGCTGCTACTGGTGCAGCTCAGGGAGCAGCTGGGCCTACTGCCCGGCCCGTGGCCGGCCAAGCTGCAGCCACTGCTGGAGTCACAGGCGCAGCGGCAAAGGGCTTGGCCCGTGTGCACTGCCACGGACAGCCTCGACTCCCGAGCCCTGGGGACTGTCCCAGAGGCCTGTCCCCCTCCACACACGTCCTCCTCCAGGTGGAGGGTCCCTGCCTCTCTGTCTCATCTGTCCCGAGAGAGGTGTCCCTCCCGCTGCACTTCCTCTCTTGGGCCTCCCTCTGCGCCTGCTCCCTCTTCCCTTGTGGCCACTCTAGGACGGTGAGGTGGGTGCCCACTGGCTGCCCATCATCTTGAGGGTTTCATGAGGGAGACTTTCACCCCCCTGCTGGACCCAGGTCGGGGACATGAGGCCAGTGGGCCCTGGAGCCTCCACATAGCCTGCCGGTGTGGCGGGAGGGGCCTTGGAGACCCCGGGGACTGCCAGCACCTTTCCCCAGCTCAGGTCCTGAAAGTGCCCCAGGGTCCATAGAGGGGAAGGGGTGCCTTTCTCAGATCCCAGCTGGACCTAGAGTCCCCCACCTGGGTCCTGGTTCCGCGGGCGGGTGGGGGGCTTCTGCAGTGACCAGCTCACCCTCTCCTCCCCTCCCTGGACCAGCTGTAGCTCCTGCAGGATTAGGGAGAGGAAATTTGGAGTTGGGTTTCTCTGAGTGGGACCTGCCGCCTCGACTTTCTTTCCTGTTGTGTTTCTATCAGATTGGACACAGCCCCCTCTGCCCTGTAATGGCTCTGGCTCTGAGAACTTCGTCCAAAATTGCACGGCCGCTTCCTGCTCCGTGGTTCCCTGGAGCCCCTCTGCACAGATTTGGCCCTGCCCCGCTGGGGTGCCCACGTGGGCCTCAGCACCTGGCTGCTCCCGGGGGCTTAAGGGGGGGCATGCCACTGGGGGCCCTGAGCCTGCCCTGAGAGCTGAGAGGGCCCAGGACCAGCACCTGGCGCTCTGCACCCTTCCCCACACAGGGCCACAGCGCCTTTCCTCGTTCTGTGCCCGTGGAGCTCACACCACGAAACTATAATTGTCACCTGCAGGATTTTAATGGTGGGCCAGCTGTGCACAGCTCGGGGAGGGGCCTGGATTGCCCTCCTCATTAGCAGATGGGGGAGTTGGGTGGATACAGTGGTAGGTGGCCAGGGTCCTCCCGGTGTGGGCAGTGCTGAGGGGCCGCATGCGGGGCTGGGCAGAGTGCACCCCCAGGTGCATGGAGGTGGCTGCCTCCAGGCCTCTGCCAGGCAGCGCCCTTTGCTCGGTTTCCCAAGTCCATTTCTTGGGGCTCCACGGCCACAGGCTGCAGTGCCAAGGCCCCAGGGTCTGGCACGAAGCCCTGAGCAGTGGCAGACTCACTGTTCAGGGCTGCCTGGGAGCCGTGCAGGTCCTGAGAGTGGGGCCCAGGGGCTGTCTGTGTCCATCAGTCCTGCCCTCCTCCCCCTTTGCTGGTCTCCTTGGGCTCCCCAGCAGAAGGCATCTCACTCTGCCTGGAGACCGGGAAGGCGGGGTCTTCCCTGAGGACAGGGGTGCATCCAGTCTGGGGAGGGCAGGACTTGGAAAGAGCCATCCCTCGGGGGCAGAGATGGGCTCAGAACGGGCTGTGGACCCTTTGCACGGACATGTGCTTCCACCTTTGGAAGATGCCGTTTTGGTTTTTTTAATGGTACAAAACTTCCAGACTTTATATGATCGTGTCAAAGACACGAGATGCCAGCACATAGTAACCAGAAGAAAACCCAGGTAGGAAGCCAGCATGGAAAGTTCCAGTGGGCCTGGGCAAGTGCTGTGGCCAGCTCAGAGTCCTGCCGCCCTGTCTGTCCATCGACCCCACTCGGAGCTGGGGGTGGCACGGGCCCAGGGCGCCCTCCTGCGCAGAGGCCTGTGCCTGAGTCAGGTCCGTGGGGGCCGTCCGTGGGTGCCCAGTGGCATCAGCCTCTAGCTCCGAATCGCCGTCTTCCTGTCCCGGTCCTTGCTCTGCAGAGGGAGGGCAGTGTCAGGGCCCGGGCAGAGACCCGGCACCAGCCCGCGCCTCTGGGCTCCCCCACGCCGTTTCAGGTGGCGGGAAGCACCCCCTTTCGCGCTCACCCCGCTTCCCTGTGCACTTGGGAGGAGAGCACACTGCTGCGCAGCCGGAATTGTAAAATTAAATTTCCCAGATGTTCAGGCCCCAGGAGCTCGCGCGGGCTGTCTGGAGAGGAAATGGGGATTGGGGAGAGCCGGCCGTAGTTTCTCCGTGCTCACCCTGCTTTTCCGGTGCCACCAAGCACAGTGGGAGCTGTAAATCACAGTGGCCGGTGTCCCACAGCACGGGCCTCGCCCCCAGCCCCCAAGTCTCCTGCCAGCCTCCTGCCAGGTCGGACCCAGAGCCATATCTGAGTGGGCAGCCCTGAGGCCGGGGATGGGGAGGGATGGCAGGTGCCGATAAACGTCAGGCCAGGGGCGGGGGCTGCAGCCGGGCAAACTGCCCTGCAGGGTTGTCCTACTCCCTCCCTGCCCTTATGGGGGCAGGGGGCCAGGATTGCTTCCTGTTCCAGGTTGGTGCCTTCCCTGCTGGCCTCTCTCAGACCCCCCACCAGTTCCAGGCAAGGCTCTCTCCTTCCCCTGGACCCTGGGCTCTGGGGACTGTCAGGGGGAGGCCCAGCCTTGCAGCCCCAGCCTTGCCCTCTTCCCCCCCTGGGAACTGCGCCCTTGGGTTACAGGTGCTGCTAAGGGGCTATTCCTAGGCCCTGCCTGTGGCTGCCCCACGTCCACACTCACCAACTTTCTCTGATTGCTGAGGCAGAAGGTGCAGATCTGCTTGGGCTGGGCATTCTCCCCATCGCGGGCTGGGGGCGGTGGGGGGCTGCCGGCACGTGCTGCGTGGAAGAAGGCGGGCCCCGAGTGGCACGGCTGCCCGTCGCCACAGGCCTCGCCTACCAGTAGCACGTTGCCCAGGTGCGAGATGTAGCTGGAGGCCAGGCGCAGCGTCTCGATCTTGGAGAGCTTGCGGTCAGCCGGCTCGGTGGGTATGAGCGTCCGCAGCGCCGTGAAGGCAGTGTTCACGCTGTTGGTGCGGTCCCGCTCCCGTGCGTTTGCTGTGTGCCTCTGTCGGGGCTCCCGGCCCGGCCGGCCCCCAGGGCCCGGGGCGCCCCCTGCCCGACGGCCCCCGGCCCGTCTCCGGGCACCCTGGAGGCCGCAGCGCGCCGCGTGCACGCGGCAGGGCTTCTCGTCGGAGCCCGAGCTTTCACTGCCCCGGTCCTCGTCCTCCGACAGCGGGCTCACCTCGGGGTACAGGTAGCGGCCAGGCGGCGCCGAGCGCAGCATGGCGAAGGACTCGGCTGGCCGCCGCCGTCAGCTCCTCTGCGCGCAGCGCATGCCGCCGGGCCTCGTGGGCGGGCGCCCGGGCCGGGGAGGCGCGGGTCTGGGGCGCCCACGGTGGCGGTGCGCCGCGCGCACGTGTGCGTCCCGGGCTGCAGCGGGGGCTGCAGGCCCGGCCTTTATAGCAGTGGCGGCCCCTCCCCCGCGCAGGCCCGCCCTCCTCCCCGCCTCCCAGCCCCTGGAGGCCGCTGGAGCAGGGGCCCTGCGTCCCTCAGCCTTCTCCCGCCACACTGCAGGGGCCTGGAGCATCTTGCTGTCTCCGGGGGATGCAGGGGAAGTGGGAGCCCCCTTATAGGTGGTTCTAGGGCTACGTCATCCCCTTCTCTACTCCTCAGCAGAGGCTGGAGGGTCAGATGGGACCCATGACCCCAACCTTTTCCTCTGGCATGACCAAGTCAACCCAGCTGCCCTGGCCTCAGCGCCTGGCCACACCCTGTCTGTCTCTCCCTCCCATGTGCACTTGGCTCCTCTGTGCCAGGCCTGCGGGGCAGGGGGGTGCACAGAGGGGCACTGAGGGGCTGGAGTTCAGCCCCACTCACATTTACACCCCGGGGTCCCCTGGGGGCACAGCCTGGCTGTCTTGCACCTGCCCCCGCCTGGCATCAGCTGCACCCTCCAGGGCTGGCACAAACCCTGCCCTCTGCCTGGCGCCCTCCCTGCTTTCCTGGCTCGTGCTGCTCCTCTGTGCCGGAGAAACCACCTCATGCCCCTCCCCACCCCTGCCACCAGGTTCCCCACCAGGGTCTGCCCGGTTATGAAATGTCCGTGTAGACCTGGGGACACTGGAGAAACCCCCACACCCCGCGCGGGGAGAAGGAAGGGCATTGCTAGCAATGGGTGCGTCCCCCAGACGCGCTTGCTGGGAGCATTCAGGTCTGCAGGTCTTGGGTGGGCAGGTGCAGAGGGGCAGAGCCCAGAGGGTCCTGCTGCAAGGGGGCCTGGGGCTCCTGGCTGGGCCCAGGCTCATCTGAGCCCCTCCCCCTGTGGCTACTGTTGCAGGAAGCGGCTGCCTGGGCAGCAGTCCTTGTGCTGGGTGGAGGGAGGGTGGTGGCTGGCAGCGGCCTCGACCAGGAATGTGTATCCAGGAATGTGGCCACTCTGCCTGTTGGGGGTGGGGGGCAGGATGGGGAGGCGGGGGGGGCGGGGGTCTTCGAATGCCTGTAGGGCAGCATGCAGTGGCTCCCACCTCCCCTTGGAGGGGGCTGGCGGGGTCTTCCCTTGTCTGTGGCTGCCCATTTTTGCGCAAGGCCCCGCCAGGGGAGGGAGCCCACGCGATGAGCTCACTCTTGTCTGTGGCTCCAGAGCCCTGGCCAGGGAATCCGGGGGGAGGGGAGGTGCTTGGGGTCGGCACCACTTCAGTGGAAAATGTGAGGTGCGGCTCGGAGCTTCTGCGGGCTGAAGGGGGGCGGCCCGGTCGCTGTGCCACGTCACACCCCAGGGCCGCACGTGTCGGGGTGCCTGGCCCTGCCTCAAGGCCCTTCCCCTGGTTCTCGCCCTTCTGCCTCGTATGTGTCTCTGGGGGGCGTCGGAGGGGGGTGCACTTGGTGGGTGTGCAGTGCTGACACCCCCTCTGCTGCCAGGATGTGCGGAACACAGTGGGCAACGTGCCCCTGCAGTGGTATGACGACTTCCCGCACGTGGGCTATGACCTGGACGGCAGGCGCATCTATAAGCCTGTGCGGACCCGGGATGAGCTGGATCAGTTTCTAGACAAAATGGATGACCCTGACTACTGGTGAGCCTCAGGGCGTGGCTGGGGGCAGGGTGGGGGCCGGGAGCTGGTTCTGACCCCCCCCCCCCACCAGGCGCACAGTGCAGGACCTGACGACGGGGCAGGACATGCGGCTGACGGACGAGCAGGTGGCCCTGGTGCAGCGGCTGCAGAGGGGCCAGTTTGGGGACGGCAGCTTCGACCCGTACGAGGTAGGTAGCAGGGGCTTGCCCAGCATCTGGGGCACCTGCAGGCCCTGGCCCACAGCGTGTGCTTGTGCCCTCAGCCGGCTGTGGACTTCTTCAGCGGGGACCTCATGATCCACCCTGTGACCAACCGCCCTGCCGACAAGCGAAGCTTCATCCCGTCCCTTGTGGAGAAGGAGAAGGTGGGTGACCCTTTCCCGGGGTGCAGCCCACACACGGCCTGCCCTGACCCCGTGTGTCCGTGTGCAGGTCTCTCGCATGGTGCATGCCATCAAGATGGGCTGGATCCGGCCTCGCCGACCCCGGGACCCCACCCCCAGCTTCTACGACCTGTGGGCCCAGGAGGACCCCAGTGCTGTGCTGGGACGTCACAAGATGCACGTGCCTGCTCCCAAGCTGGCCCTGCCCGGCCACGCCGAGTCCTACAACCCACCCCCTGAGTACCTGCCTGGCGCGGAGGAGGTGGGTCTGGCCTGGGGAGGGTCAGGGCCCCTGCCCCCTGCCTTAAGTCCGCCCCGGCTCACGCCCACCTCCACAGCGTCAGGCGTGGGAGCAGCAGGAGCCCGGAGAGCGGAAGCTGAACTTCCTGCCACGCAAGTTCTCGAGCCTGCGGGCCGTGCCCGCCTACGGCCGCTTCATCCATGAGCGCTTTGAGCGTTGCCTCGACCTCTACCTGTGTCCACGGCAGCGGAAGATGAGGGTATGCAGTGGGCGGTGCACTTGAGCAGGGTGTGCAGGGAGGGGTACCAGCTGACCACGTGCTCTCCTGCCCCAGGTAAACGTGGACCCTGAAGACCTCATCCCCAAACTGCCTCGGCCTCGGGATCTTCAGCCTTTCCCCACATGCCAGGCTTTGGTAAGAAGGTGAGTGGGCAGGGACACACTCCTGGGTGTCCGTCTCCTCACTGCCCTCTCTCTGCAGGTCTACAGGGGCCACAGTGACCTCGTCCGCTGCCTGAGCATCTCCCCAGGGGGGCAGTGGCTGGCTTCAGGTAGGGCTGAAGTTTTGGGGGAGCCCCAGGCCAGGAACCTGGGTGGGAGGGGGGGTGGACAGGTGCTGAGGTCCTGTCTGCTGTATCCAGGCTCAGACGATGGCTCGGTGCGGTTCTGGGAGGTGGCCACTGCCCGCTGTGTGAGGACTGTGCCCGTGGGGGGTGCGGTGAAGAGTGTTGCATGGAACCCCCACCCTACCGTCTGTCTGGTGGCTGTGGCTGTGTAAGTGTAAAGCTGGGGGTTGTGGGGCAGAGGCTGCCATGGCTGCCGTGTCTGAGGGGCTGTGTCTGGCTCTGGCCTGCAGGGAGGACACAGTGCTGTTGCTGAATCCGGCCCTGGGGGACAGGCTGGCGGTGGGCAGCACAGACCAGCTGCTGGACGCATTCACCCCACCTGAGGAGCCCGCGCTGCAGCCTGCCCGCTGGCTGGAAGCTTCAGAGGAGGAGCGCCCGGGCGGCCTGCGGCTGCGTGTCTGTCATGGCAAGGTGTCCGGGCGTGGGGCCAGGTGGCATGGGAGGGGTGGGGAAGGGCTCTGCTCAGCTATCCTTGCCTCCTGCAGCCAGTGACCCAGGTGACCTGGCATGGGCGTGGGGACTACATGGCCGTGGTGCTGGCTACCCAGGGCCACACCCAGGTGCTGGTCCATCAGCTGAGCCGCCGCCGCAGCCAGAGCCCCTTCCGCCGCAGCCATGGACAGGTGCAGCGTGTGGCCTTCCACCCCATCCGGCCCTTCCTGCTTGTGGCCTCGCAGCGCAGCATCCGCCTGTACCACCTGCTGCGCCAGGAGCTCACCAAGAAGCTGATGCCCAACTGCAAGTGGGTGTCCAGCCTGGCTGTGCACCCCGCAGGTGAGGGCGAAGGGCCGGGCGTGCCCCGTGGGTGGGGGTAAGGGGACATACCCCTTGGGTGGAGCCACCAGACACCAGGTCGCCACCACGTCTGCCCCCAGGTGACAACCTCATCTGCGGCAGCTACGACAGCAAGCTGGTGTGGTTCGACCTGGACCTTTCCACCAAGCCCTACAGAGTGCTGAGGTGAGGCCTCTGCTGGCGCGTGTACGGGAGGGGGCTGTGGTCCCTCCCCGCTGCTCCCCTCAACCAGGCCCCTCTGACAGACACCACAGGAAGGCTCTGCGGGCAGTGGCCTTTCACCCCCAGTATCCGCTCTTCGCGTCTGGCTCCGACGACGGCAGTGTCATCGTCTGCCACGGGATGGTGTACAAGTGAGTGCTCAGCCCGTCCGCCCACCTCCCGTCCCGAACGGACAGGGCGCTGATCTGAGCCCCTCTCTCCCCCACAGTGACCTGCTGCAGAACCCACTGCTGGTGCCTGTGAAGGTGCTGAGAGGGCACACACTGACCCGCGACCTGGGTGTGCTGGACGTGGCCTTCCACCCCACCCAGCCCTGGGTCTTCTCCTCGGGGGCCGATGGCACCATCCGCCTCTTCACCTAGGGAGCTTTGCAGCCCTGGTCCGGGCACCTGCTCAGGACCCTCAATAGAGATGTTTTTCCCTTCTGACTCATAGTGTGACCTTGAATTTAACTTCTTGAGAGCTCTCCCCACCACACTTCATTTTATCTGCCCCCTGAGTGACCAGCTGACCTGTCCCACAAGGAAAGGCTGAGGCGTGTGCCCCCTCACCTGCCGAGGCGGGAACGGCTTTATTGGGAGCAAGGTGGGGCACAGACTGCCGGGCCGGTTGGTGCTGCCGTGGGGCAGGTACAGGAGACTCAGGCGAACTTCACCAGGCGGCCCAGGGTCTCGGCGGCCTTCCCGCGCACCGCGGGGGCGGGGTCCTTGAGCAGGAGCTGCAGCGCTGCAGGAAGGGAGGACTCCGTGGCCCTTCGAGCTGACGCCAGGCCAGGTCCCCACGCACAGCTGCGCTGGGGCCCGTCCCACCCCCTTCCTGGCACAGAAGGCAGAGCTGGGACCCTGGAGCCACTCCCACCCTGCGCGTGGGGCTGCCGCCCGCCCACTGCCCTCCTGCAACAGGCTGCTGCCGGGAGGGCTTGGGAGCCAACGGAAAGATAGTTTTTCCTTTTTTAGTGTTTTTTAAGCTCTTTTGGAACAGTTAAGAAGTTTCCGTGAATTACTAGAGACGATGAGGTCACCAGTGACAGGGAAAAAATCCTTGAAATCCAGGAAAATCACTTAGTCTCCCCCTGGTGCCCACAGGGTCAGCAGGAACCCCGTGCAGCCGGACAGGTGGGGGGGTCAGGAGGGGGGGCGGGGGGTGCTGCTAACCGGCAGTGAGCTGCTCCAGGTCCACCTGTGACCGATGCTGGGGCTCCACGTGCAGCACCAGGAACCCTGCAGGCGAGAGTCCGGTCAGGGGGGGCCCGGCCAGGTGGAGGGGCGGGGAGGGGGGCACTCACCGGTGAGCATGGGGGCCGCGGCACGGACGTCCTCCCAGCTGCTCTTGAAGTAGAACAGGCTGGTGCTCGCCAGGCGGCCCAGCAGATCCGGGAAGTGGCGCATCTGTGGAGACCCCTGGCTGGTCACATGCACCCCGTGCTGGCCACACCCCCAGCAGGCCGCTGCCACACCCCCTCACCAGGTGTTTGCACGTGGCATTGAGGAACTCCCCAAAGTGCAGGCCTCGGCCCTCCTGCAGGTGCTTCTGGAAGGCAGCCTCCAGCTCCTCGCACTCCAGGTTGGGGCCGCACATGCGCAGCGCAAACCTGCAGGCCTGTGGGGCAGACACTCAGGCCCGGGCCCAGCCCCAGGCGGCTCGCCCAGCCCCTACCAACTACTCACATCAGCCACAGGGGCTTGGGGGTCCCGCAGGTGCAGGAGCAGGGGCACCAGCCCACCCACGACCTGCTCCAGGAAGACGTCCTGGCAGTCCCCGTGGCAGGCCTTGTTGAGGTGCCCGAAGAGGCGGATGGACACAGAGCGGAACTCCATCTTCTCCTGGGGGTGGGCCCACACGTCACCCCACAGGGTGCTCCCCAACCCTGCCCAACCGCTGGCACTGGGCCCTAGTCTCCTTCCCTACACGTCCACGTCCTCGCGCTGTGGGCCTGGGGCAGGGTCCCTGGAGCAGTGGTGGAGGTGCTGGTGGGAAGGGTCAGGGGTCGGGGGTGCCACGGAGCACACTGTGGGCCCCCTCAGGCCCACTCCATCCTTGGAAGGGCCTACCTGGGGGCTCGGGGGAGGGAGCCATGGTCACCACACTCGGTTCCTGAGACCTGGGGAGCAGGCGGCAGGGCAGGGGCTGAGGCTCAGAGAAGAGGGGGCTGAGGCGGTACGCCCCCCCAGCCCAGCCTACGCTGTCAAAGAAGGGCCGGATGCGGATGGCCGTGTGCAGCAGTGCCGGGCGCAGGTCCCAGGGCTCCACGAGGCCCAGCAGCTTCACCAGACCCGCCATGGCCTCCAGAGCCACCAGGCCGTGAGGGTCGTCCCCATCGTCCAGCCCACTGATCATGGCTGTCAGGAGCTGAGGGCCGTGGGTCCGCACCTGGGGGAGCCCTGCACTCAGCCGTGTCCCCAGGTCACCAAGCCCTGAGGCCTGTCACACATTGTATCACAGAACGACCATCCCAGCCCCCTGCCCTGTGTGCTCACCAGGCCATGTCCACACACACCCCTCCCCCGATACCACATTCGCGGGGGCTCCCAGACCACAGCTCCACTGTCCATGGTGAGGGCCCCAGAGGGGCCTGCGGGGCAGCTGACCTTATCAGGGGAGCCTGAGGCAACGTTGGCCAAGCCACGGAGCACCTGCCGCCGTACACTGGCACTCGGGTCCTTCTGCCGGGCGGCCAGGTTGTCTAGCAGCGACTCCAGGAGCATCAGGTCGTTCACCACGTTGCTGCTGAGCAGCTGTGGGCAGAGGCGCTGTGACTGCCTGCTCCCCCGGGGCTCACCCAGCCTGGCCGGCCCACAGCCACCTCCCTCAGGGCTCCCACCTGCCAGCCCCTCCTCCCCACTCCCCACTGCACTGCTGGGCAGCATCGTCCCAGGCCACTGTGGGGCGGACGCTGCAAAGGCCAGCTGAGGGCCAGGCTGGGCTCGTGACCTCCCCCCCACCTCCCCCCCTTCTGATCGATCCCGGGCCCCCTGCGGCCCCCATGGCATGGTCCTGGGCAGGTCTTCAGACTGTGCTTTGGCCCAGCACAGGCGGCATGCAGCCCGGGCCTCCCCCACAGGACACAGAGCAGGGGTGTCACCAGGCGTGGCCCGGGGGCCCCTGCACGGTTGGTGGTATCCCCGCAACACCAAGCGGGAGCTCGGCAGTGTGGTTCTGGCCAGGCAGGCCCTGCGGCGGCCTCACCAGAGGGTAGCACCAGGGGGTAGTAGCACCAGGGGGTAGTAGCACCGGGGGTAGCAAGTCAGAGCAAGCAGTGCCCACCTCGGCCAGGAAGGCCGTGGAGGTGGCCCTCTGGACTTCGTACACGCTGCTGTGCGCGCCCAGGAGCGCCTTCATCACAAGGGGCAGGCGGGGGCCTGCGAATTTCGCCATGGCACTAGGGAAGGAAGCCACTCCTGAGACCATCCTGGGCCACCTCCCCCCACAGAGCAAGGGTGGGGAGCACCTCTCCTGCTCTGCACATCAGCACCCTCTGCCCACGAGCCTGTCCCCAGCTACGGGGCTTGGTGTGCCCTCCCCTGCAGACGCACCCCTCCCAACTCACCCTGCCAGTCCCTCAAGGGGCCTTCTCTTCCCACCCCAGGCAACCCAACCTGAGGGGTACAGCTGCCTTCCTGCCCCGCCCCAACTTCCACACGCCAGACCTCGACCCAAGCCAGCTCTCCCTGTACTTGCTCCTGGACTGGGCCCAAGACTCAGGAAGCTCTGCCCCTCCCACATGCTAGGGGATGTCCCGTGTTGGTGCTTTTCTTTGGGTCCCAGGGCACCTAGACATGGCCCGAACAGAAGCCACCCACAGCGCTCACCTGGCCAGCCGGGTGACCCCGTCTTCGTGCCCTGCAGACGTCCGCAGAGACGCCCAGCCGCCCTCCAGCTCCATGCGCTGTACCACGTCCTCACTGCCGCCCCGGAGCAGCACAGCCCGCAGCGCATCCACCGCTGAGCTGGGGGGACACGTGGCTGTGCACTCAGCCCCGTGCGCACGCACACACTTGGATCCCAGGGCCGTGTGGCCCGTGCCCGCCAGCCACCCCTGTGAGGAGCAGGCCCTCAGCTCACCCTCCCCGTGCTGGGCACAGCCAGGTGGCTGTGGACCATCCAGGTCCGGTGGGCAGTGAAGACGGCTCCCGTCCCCTGCTCCTGGGCCCGGACCCCCACAAAGCCTGTTCCTGCCACGTGCACAGCCACCCGGGAGACCCCCACAGCCTCGCAGGAATGGACCTCAGGCAGGGCCCAGCCTCCCCCCAGAAATGCTCCTGGTCACTATGGGAACGAGAACCCTCCTCCAAGGACACTGGGTGTCCAAGAGCTGGAGCAGCTGTCAGGAAGTACCTACTTCTGTCCGCCTGGGGGGGTGGCAGGTGTGGGCCTTGCCTACTGCCCCACCCAGAACCCAGCAAGAGGGGCCAGAGTCCAGAGGGACCAGCTGGAATTAAGTGTCTGCCCCTTTCATGTGGGTGAACCCCCAGCTTAGACAGAAGCATTCAGGACTGGGTCTGGGGGGAGCAGCACGGGCCCTGCACCTGAAAGAACCTTCCGGCACAGCCTGTGGCTCCAAGATAACACGACAGGGCCCGCACAGGGCGTCCCCTCACCCTCACTGACCTCCTCTGCCCTGAACAGTGGCAGCTCGCACCAGCCTGTGGACCCCGAGGCATTGTCCCAGGGAGTTCCCGGCCCAGGGGCCGACACCTACCCAGGGGCAGTGCACCTGCCTGGCCTCCCTGCACCCAGTGCCCTCGGCCCGTCCCCTCCCCATAGCTGCCCTCACGGGTGTCCACTGGGAGAACCTGACCCCTCTGCAGCGCCCCCCCCCAGACAGAAAGCACTGTAGGCTGCTCTTGCTGTCCCCGGAGTCCAGTTCGGGCCCAGTCACGGGGGTTGCCCTCACCAGCCACCATGGTCCCTGGGCAGATGCACAGGGCAGCCCCACACCCCGCCCCAAGCTGAGACCAGCACTCTGGGTGGCTTCTGGGGCGCTGCTGGGGCTTGGGAGAATGGGAACAACGTAAGAGAGGGCGCCTCCCCTGCCTGTCTGCTCACTGCCCAGAATTTCTGTGGATGTGGCACTCGCAAGGGTCGGACTTGCTGGCTGAGGGCCTCCATCGCAAGCCAAGACCTGTGCGCGGCTCTGTCGCACCCCGGCTCAGGGGTGGCAGCCTGGGGGCGCCGGTGGGAGCCCCCACCAGGCCTACAGTGTGGCCTGCAGTGCTCACAGCTCACTGCTGAGGGGCAGCGGCCCGGCGTGCCAGGCCCAGGGCTCATTGGGTTCGTGTTCTCTGTCTGCTCACATTTTCCACTTGGTCTGGGCAGGCCCTGGCTCACAGCCCCTGCCAGACTTTGCAAGTTGGTCCTGTAGGGAGCAGCCCTGCAGTTGGGGTGGGGTGGAGGGACACTGTCCCCAGGTGTCCCAGCCAAGGGGCACATCCAACCCCAGAGACTTGGGATGGAGAAGGGGTGACCCAGGCTGTCACTCGGGCTCCAGTGTCCCTAAGCTGTCAGCTTCCCGTGCTCACCCTGAGGCCCAAGACACTAGGATGGGCAGGCAGAGGCTCAGGCTGCTGAAGCTCTGAGGCCCCGCCCTCAGCAGGGAGCTCCACCTGGCCTGGGCCCAGTCTCCTGCCGGGACCCAGTGCCTGCTGGGCTGACTTCACAGGAGTCTAGGGAGGACCGAGGCCGGGTGCCTGCCCAGGCTGGGGGCCGGGGGCTGACGCGGGGCCTCAGGCCTCAGGGGAGGTGGTCAGGCCCCTGCCGCATTTCTGTCTGAGGAGGGGTCAGAGGGCAGGGCCACGATGGTCAGTGCTGGAGGCGCAGCTCCGTGCAGATCCTGCACTGCAGACCTTGAACTTCCCTCAGTGTCCCCACAGGGCGCCCCCCAGGGCTGCCCCTGAGCCCTGCAGCTGCCTCCCCCACACCCTGAGCCCAACCTGCCAGGGGAGGTGAGGAGGGACAGCCCAGGAAAGCTGTGTTCCCAGCAGGACAGCGCGCCCTCGGGCACCGCAGGGGGAAGCACGGCTCCTGGCACACTCGTGTGCTGGCCGATCACGCTCAGCGTGCTCACTTGGCAGCACTGGGGCGGGGGGAGACCTGTTACCTGCAGGGATCCAGGGTCTTGGAGGCCAGAGCTGAGCCGGCGGCCCTCCGCTCCTTGGCCTGCAGGTTCCGGGGCAGCTGGACCCCCACGGTGCAGCTGACGCGCAGCAGCAGCCCCACAAACAGCTGGGGGTAGAGCTCGAGCACCGCGGGCCCGGACGATGGAGCCGACATGACCTCGTGCAGCGCACAGGTGGCCTGGGGACAGGGCCCACCTCAGGCTCACCCCTTACTCTGGAGCCACATCTGAGGAGGGCGGCCGCTGGGAAGTCTGGGCCCTGCTTCCCAGGACCCGAATGAGCCCACGGCCAGTTGGCACACACCCTGGATGCCCTGGGGGTCTGTGTTCTGGAGGAAAGAAGGGGACCCCTGAGGGGCCAGGGTGTGGACAGGGTGAGGGACACAGTCCTGCACAGCTGGGCCTTTGGGGGCAGAAGGGAGGCTCAGGGTGCATGTGGCCACCCAGGGATGGCCCCTGACCATCTGCTCTTGACTCCTTAGCAGGGAGGAGGAGGGAATTCTCACAGCTGCTTTACTGCTGAGAACGTTGCCAAGCTGGGTTTATTTTTTTTTCCGCAGGATGAAACACAGTGGTCTCCCTTGGGGACCAACACCTGCAGGAACTTTACGAGGCTGGGCTCCAAGCTCTGGGGCTGCAGTCAGCCTCCAGGTGCCTGCTGGGAAGCACCCAGGCCACCTGTGGGGCTGTCCTGCCAGTGGGGAGAAGGGAGCACGGGGCCAGCACTCACAGCGAGGGGCAGCTGCGTGGCCACGCGGTCGGGGGAGCTGCTCAGCAGGAAGGCGCGGCTCTCCTTGAAGGGGACGTCTCTGCTCATCTTCTCCAGGAGCAGCCCCAGGACCTGTGTGCTGACACTGGGCTCCACGGCCAGCGCCCGCCACAGGGTGCAGGTGTGGCTGCGACAGGGCGAGGGAGGTCATGCCAAGGCCACCGACGGCCTCAGCTCCACACGCCCCACATGCCTCCCGATTCCGCCCTGGCCAGGGGGGAGACGATGCCCAGTCTGACCTCAGGCCCAGATTCACACCTCCCCTGAGCCCAGGGGCCCGAAGATGGAGGGCCCGCCTGCAGTGGTGGGAGCGGTGCCTGCCCGAGGACCGAGGGTGCTGCCTGAGTCTTGGTGGCAGATGAGCCACCAAAATGAGCCTCAGTGCAGAACACAAGGTGACGGCCAGGGAGCTTGTTCAAAAGCACAGGGTGTCCCAGGCGCAGCGGGCCCCCACCCAGGACAGAGACGGCGAAGACAGACAGGCCTGCGGCCACAGCAACAGCCGCCCAGAGAGCGAGGGCGGAGGGGAGCCCGTGGACAGGCAGGATGCACAGGGCGGGAGCCGGGGAGCTGGGACTGTGACACGGGGGATGGGGCCTTTCCTGGCTCCAGGTGAGAGTCATGCCCCAGTGTCTGCCCAGACAGTGGTGCTGCCCTGCAGGGGACAGGCTAGAAGTGGACGGCACAGCCCATGACAGCGACCCGAGGGCAGAGGTGTCTCACCCGCTCCCCACACAGAGGAGCGGAGCAGAGGCAGGTGGGGCTGGGGATGCAGGGTGCCACACGGGGGCAAGACGCCCCCCAAACCCGGTGTCCACCCTTGCAGGCTGGCGGGTGCCGGTACCTGTCAAAGGGCAGGGGGCTGCCCAGGAGACTGGACACCACGGCCGGGCAGTGCTGCGACGCCAGGATGCGCACGCTGTGCTGTGCGGCCTGCAGGACATGCCCGTCCCGGGCATCCTGCGACTTGCAGCGCAGCGCACTCACGATCTCGGGCACCTGCGGGCGACAGATGCCGCGGTCAGACCAGAGGCGGGACGGCCTGGGGCAGCGCCCAGGCCAGGTGCCGTCCCTGTGGGGCTGCGGGAGGGAAGCCCGGGAGCGGCAGAGCCTCTCAGCGGCTGGGGTGGGGGTGGGGCAGGGTGCCCTCCGGGCTCCGTGTGCCGCGCCGAGGCCGACGGACCCCGTAACCCCACACATCCCACGTAGGGTCACCCAGCCCAGGTGCACAGGCCACCACACACCCACCCGCTCTGACCAAGAAGAAGGTGGGCAGTGGGCCTGGTGAAGGACAGAGAAGGGGAGACAGACCAACTCCCCAGACTGAGGTTGGAATGGGCCGGGAGGGCCCTGGCTGTGACCGTCTCTGTAGAAGCCACAGACGGACAAACCAGGGCAATGCCACAGGCAGCTGTCGGCAGCCTGGAGCCTCCTCAGGGCCAGTGCGGATGGGGGGCAGGGAGATGCCCGGCGGCACAGCCCCAACTGGCCTCTAGGCAGCTCAGCATGGCTTGAAGGCCCTGTCCAATACTGGTGGGCACGGCCTGACCATGCGGGGCCCCTGTGCCCTAGGCAGGGGCTGCACCCAACCGCAGGGTCCCCCACCACCACGCTGCACACCTGGAGAACACCCTGGTCTGAGGTGAGAATACAGGAGATGGTGCCGAGGAAAATAAGTCCCCAGGACAGGGAGGCTGGCAGATCGTGCCCTCCACCAACCCCTGGGTCCCAGGCACCTGCCTTTACCAAAACAGGGGGGACCCAAAGCTACAAAACTGCTAGAAGAAAACAGTGGGAAAGCTTTATGACACTGGATTTGGCAATGATCTCTTGGATGTTACACCAAAAGCAAAAATAGACATGTCACTATATCAAACTTTTATGCACCAAAGACACGATCCACAGAGGGAAAGGCAACCTACAGAATGGGTAAGAACACCTGCAAGTCATGTGACTGATAAGGGGTTAACACCCAGGATACATAAAGAACTCAAAACAAAAAACCAAATAACCTGACTTGAAAGCAGAAGGACATGAACAGACACGTCTCCAAAGAAGACACACAAATGGCCAGCAAGCGCATGGGACGGTGCTCGGCAGCACCCGCCGCACGGGGCGTGCAGACCAGCCCCCTAGGGGACACCACTGCCCACCCGCCAGCACAGCTGAAAGCAAAACAGGTGATGACCAGGGCTGGGAGCAGCAGAGAATTCGGAGCCTCGTGCACCATCGGTGGGAACGTAAACTGGTGCAGCCACCGCAGAAAACAGCACAGTCGTTCCTCAGAGGACTCAACGGAATGACCACACGACCCTGTGATTCTGCTGCTGGGTATATACCCAGAAGCACAGGAAACAGGATGTCAAAGATATTCACACACCACGTTCACAGCCTTATTCACAGAAGCTAAGAGACAGAAGCCACCCGAGTGCCCATCAAGGGCTGAAAGGACAGACATGTGAACACAGGAGCCACTGGTGGCCGAGGTCACCTGCAGCTGGCCTGTCCCCTCCTCCTGCAGAGCCACAGGGTACCTTCCTACCACCCACACTAGACCTGGGAGCTCCACTGCTGGGAACTGCCCTGTCTGGTTTCAGAAGCTGTAATCCCCCCAGGGCTAAGGCTGAGTAAAGGACCTCGGGACTATAAGCCACTTAGGAGACAAAGCTTATCTTCCTTGTAGGGGCACCACCTCTGCCCCCTCTCTTCACCCTGCTTGGCCCCCAGGCGGATGACTGGTTAGCCAATGATGGGTAAGATTCCTCAAATGAGGGACAACCTAAGACAGGCACAGTGGTGAAGGGGCCCTTAGGGAAGGACTTGAGGGGCTATAGACGAAGGGGGTGATGGACCCTCGCCCCTCGACTTTGACATAGGCTGAGTCCTCATTCTGTCTGTAAGAAGTTTCCTAATCTCTTAGTTGCCTTACTTCCCCTGCCTGACTTAAGCCTGAAGCAATGCCGGAGGTAGGTGCGGCCCTGTGCTGTAATCCTATTAAACCTGCTTTGCTAATACCCTCAATTTAAATGATAAGGGTCCAAGCAGGAAATGAGTTTGTTCCCCCAAAGTTTTATGGCCCTTTAACTAGCTGACCGTGACTCAGAATAAGCCCTCAGAGTTCTTTGAATGTTATCTATTGTTTAATAGTTTCTGCCTGACAGTGATTGATGAGCTTTACATAGACACCCTGTATTCCTGGGCAAACTGAACGCAATAAAAGCCTGTCGGGGCAGGGGTCGAGGCGCTCTCCTCTTGAGAGAGAAGCTGCACCATCCTTTTCCTCCAAAGGACTTGGAGTCCGTGTGAACTTGTCTCATCTCATCCATTATGCTGTAGACCCCAGGAGCCAGTCTCTGGGTCACTTCACCAAGTGCTACATAAACCCAAACTTTTGCCTGCCAAACGCTGACTGTCACAGCTGTGTCCTCTTCCCAACCTCCTGCCACACCACACCCCCAGGTCCTGACCCCCAACACCCCGTACCCCCGCCCTGCCCGAGTGCCCTGGGATGGTGCTTCCCCTCTCAAGCGTCACACCACACATGGCCCTCGGCTACTGCTTCTCCATCAGCAAACTCCACTCGTGTCCACAATACATCAAGTACAAATCAGCAAGAGAGGCACAGACAATGCAGAACAATGGGCCAAAGCCCGGTGCCCTCACAGGAGGATGTCCAAGTAGCCAGCTGACGCATGTGGAAGCCAGCTGACGCATGTGGAAGCCGTGCACACCCGTTAGACCGTTAGACACGGATCTGGCCCAGGTGCTCCAGCAGCCACCTGAGCCTGGTAGCCTGCCCGGCAGGGGTGGGCATGGGCAGCACCTCCAAGGCCTCCCTGCACCTGGCGATGACCCTCAGGACTCGAGTCCTCACCAGCTTCGGGGTCTGTCCACCCCAGCACCTTCCCATTTCCTTTTCTCACCTTACTTTCTGAGCGGGGTGACTCCTGCTAAAACCTAACCTTGGTCTTCAAACAAAAGAAGAATTTGTCCCCAACAGGCCCACAGGGAAAGGAGCAGAGCAGCACGCCCCGCCCTCCCTGGCAGGCCCCGCCCCCCACCTTCTCCTGGAGCAGGCTGCCCCGCTCCTTCAGCAGGCAGTTGATCAGGACGGTGGCCGCGCGGGAGCAGTTCTTGTCGGGGTCTCCCAGGCTCTCAAACAGGGTGAGCAAGAGGCTGATGAGTTGATCCGGCGGGAGGCGCTTCGCAATAATCTGGGAGGAGGGCTCCATGTCAGAGCTGAGGCAGGGCCTCCAGGAAGAGCACTGCCCTGGCCGGGGCTCCCAGGCCCGCCGGTGCCAGCACCCTCAAAACCCTGGGCTCAGCAGGGTGTGGGAGGTGCTGCCACACAGCTACTTCTCCGAACAAAACCCGACGTTGCTCCCTTCCCTGCGCCCCAAGCCCACCGGCCACAGTGCCCGCAGGGCCCCCGAGAGGAACCGCACTCCTGCCAGAGCCCTCTGTGGCCTGGCTGGCAGGTACCTGAGCGATGCTGTGGCAGGTGTGGAAGAGTATGGCAGGGTCGGGGTGCACAAGGCCGTCTTTGAGGGTGAGGAGCTGCTCGGCCACATCGTCCCGGTAGTCGCGGGAGAAGCCTGCAGGGACAGGACAGAGCGGGGAGCCGGGTGGGACCTCCCTGGCCCAGACTCTGCTCCCCACCCCTGCGGCACCTCTGCCCAGCCGGAGGCTCACCCTCGTAGCCCAGCTGGAGGTAGAGCAGGGAGTGGACACAGCTCACGGCCTCCTGGCGGGTGGCCGGCCACAGGTCCGCACACCGTGGGGAGAAGAGGCCGACAAGGAGGCCCAGGTTGTGGAAGGGCACCAGGGCCTGGAGAGGAGCAGGGTGGCAGGAGCTGCAGAGACACTGGGCAGGACGGCCAGAGGGGAACACGGGGCCACCCCCAGTGCGGGCTCCACTCAGCTCCTCTCTAACCGTGCCCAGCTGACTGGGGTCCCTAAGAGGACAGGAGGCCCAGGCTGGCAGGCCTGTGCGTGCTGAGAGTCGATCAGCAGACGAAGACAGAGCCCCACAGGCAGCAGAGGGGGCAGCTGATTCCACCACCGCCATCGGGTCCCCTCCCCCAGAAGGCAGACAGACCCCTGTCAGGTGAGGGAAACCCCCTTTCATTGGAACCGGTCCCGGCCACGCTTCTCAAGGGCTTTCCTCTCAAATGCTGAGCCCAGCGTCCTCCTGCCCTGGGATTTTCAGCCCCAGCCACCACCCCCCAGCTCACACCATTCGGCCTTCCTGCCCCACTGCCACCGCTCTGGTCCTGGGGTCACCAGCATGGGGATTCGCAGGAGCAGGGGAGGCTGGAGTGTGGGAAAAGGACCCCAGGAACCAGCTGTGGCTTGTCTTGGCCAGGTCAGAGGTCCGTCACGGCGCGCACCAAGACGCACTGTATGGGGACCGGCCACGAAAGAGCCTGCGTAAGCAAGGCCTGTCCACGGGGGTGCAGAAGCCGAGAGCTGCTGGGAGACACATGGCAGGTCTGGCCACACGAAGAACGGAAGTTTAGGTGCATTTTAAAAATTATCAAAACACCAAGAGAAAAAGCCGACAAGGATCCTGACAGATGAAAAAAAAGGGCATCTGGTGACAGCCAGTCGGTGCTTCTGACGAACGTGCTCTCAAGGCCCCGCTGGGTTCTGGCAGCCGGAACAGCATCCGGGACGCCAAGACCATGGGTTCCACTCCCGGGCAGGGCACGAACAGAAAGCAGCCAATGGATGCATGGATTAGTGGGACAACAAATCTCTCTCGCCCCTCCCTCTCTCCCTTCCTCTCTCTCAAAAGTCAGCAAATAAAAAAAAAGTCCTCATTAGGCAAGAATGGGCTAGAAAGAAGTATTCAAAGTCATGAAATCAAGAACTGCATCCCAGATGACTCTATCCAACAAAGCTCTCATTTAGAATGGAAGGGCAGATAAAGTGCTTCTCGGGTAAGGTCAAGTTAAAGGAGTTCGTCATCACCAAGGCCTTATTATATGAACTGTTAAAGGGACTTACCTAAGAAAAAGAAGACCAAAAATATGAACAATAGAATGACAGTAAATTCACAACTATTAACAAATGAACCTAAAGGAAAAGAAAAATGAAACCAAAAAGAAAAAAAACTAAGCAAACAACTAGAACAGGAGCAGAATCAGGGAAATGGACATCACACGGAGGGAGGTCAGTGGGGAGGGGGAGGGTGGAACAGGGGGAAAGCTACAGGGAAGAAGAAGCATAATTAGGCATAAAATAGACGTGGAGAGATAAAAAATGGTACAGGAAACAGGACTCAAAGAACTTGTATGTACAACCCATGGACATGAACTGACTCGGGGGAACTGGAGGGCTGGGGGGTGCAGGTTGGAGGGAGGATAAAGGGGGAAAAATTGGGAAAACTGTAATAGCATAATCAATAAAAATACTTTTAAAAAAAGTCCTCAAACAAGTAAGGAGCTGTGGAACAGGAGGGAGCGTGGACATGGCCCGTGAGGCCACGCCTCGTGCTCAGCCTCCAAACCACCAAAGGCACAGGCAGGGGAGGAGCTGAAGCCCCAGGTCTGCACACCAGGTGACCGCCCATCTGAACAGCACAAGGACGCTGGCTGAAAACCCACCAGAAGTAACCTCGGGAGGAGCCATAAGCTGCCCAGGGACCAAGCACCCCACAACCCACACTTTCCCAGATGCCAGCAGAGGCGGCAGTCACAGGCACAGCTGACAACCCCGAGGGCCCCATGATGGGCAGGACCGTCCACACGGAGCTGCCGGCTCTGCTCCCAAGTCCACGCGCCCGTCACCACCAGCAGCGGCTCTCTCTGGATCACGACATGAACCCAGGGTGGCGGCGGGCCGACAGCCAGAAAGCCCTCTGGATGCTTTGTGAATTGAGGGTGGCAGACTTCAAGCTGGGGACCCGGAACGAGCCACCCTGGTAGGGGCGGGGCAGTGGCGTCCCCGTCACTCACGCTGACGTGCAGGTGCTCCAGGAAGAACTGCAGCAGGCCCGCACTCAGGCCCAGCGCCCGCGCCCGCTCGTAGCCTCTCGGGGACTTGATCCACGGGCTCAGGTGCTGGGAAAGAAGGGGTCTTCACACAGGGGCCAGCCTGGGGGACGGCCCAGGAGCCCATACACGGCAAGCAGGTCAGTGTCCCTGCCAGGCCACCCTTCCCACTTTGGGGCTCCGCAGGGCCTGGTCAGAGAAGGGCACCCCTGCCCCATCTCTGTCCTGCTGGCCTGGCCACACATAGGGCCACCCCAGGTGGACCCAGAGCGAGCTGGGCCTACGAAGGGATGGAGTGTCCACCAGCTGCCCATCCCACTGTCTCGATGGCCCCGGACAGTCAGAAGCTCACACCTGCAGCACCTGCAGGATTTCTGCATCCAGGCAGCATGAGATGGAAGGGACAGGGACACAGGCTCCAGGCCCCACTGGGTCAGGGCCTGCCCCACATGCACACCTGCCCACAGACCCCACAACATTGCAGAAAGCACCAAACCAAACGGCCCCTGTGCTGCCCCCAGGCAAGGAGGGCACCCCAAAACAAGTATGAGTTGGCTGCCAGGTGCCCTCTGCCCCACTGGAGTGCACACCACACCACCACACACCTCCACCATGATCTGCAGGCCCTGGGGCGTCAGGTTCCGCCGAAGGACACTCCTCAGCAGGTCCTCAAGGGCGTGCATAGTGTCCAGGTACAGAGACTGAAAGAGAAGGAGGTGCTGGCCCCACCGGTGACCTCTGTGCCCACAGTGGCCACTCCTCTGCCCCCCAGAGACACGAGCAGGGGGCGGGCGAGGGGCACGCGGTGATACCTCCTGCTGGCCATCCTCCCCCTCGGGCTCGGGCGGCACCGCCATGACACTGTGCAGACAGCCGTGGACCATGTCTGTCCGTGCCTGCTCTTCCAGCTCGGGCTCCAGGGAGCTGAGCCGTGAGTTAAGGGCCAGGCCTGTCCGGCCACCCCCAAGCCCTCACCCCGGAAGCCCACACCCAGAGAAGAGGATACACCAAGTGGGTGCAGGCGAGCATGGCCTTCTTCCGAATGCGCGTCCGCATGGAGTCCGGGGGCTCTGCCTTGATAAAGTCCTGGGGGCAGTGCAATACTCAGCCCTGGGCAAGGGAACCGGCTCTCCTCCCAAGCGGCCGCCCTGGCTGCGCCGGAGCCCTGGCTGCCTGCACCTCGGCCTCTCCAGGCCCACTTCCCCTCGTCTGCGCCAGTGCCCTCCAGCCGCCCGGGGACCCACCAGGCCCTGCTCGGCCTTACCATCATCTGGGCCACCAGCTCCGCCTTCCTCGAGAAGTGGAAGGAGCCGGCCTGTGGGCTGCTGCAGACAGCCTGGCACACCATGCACACACTCTGTACAAGGCACAGCTGCAGGGCTGGGTCCTGCGGGGAAGGCTGGCTGCAGGAGGCCCCCAGTGCCCACTCCGAAGCACGGGGCTGCCCTGAGGTGGTGACCACTGCCTCTCTGCCCATGGGGTTGAGCCCAGAATGGGCGGCTGCCACAGCAAGAGGCTGGACCACACCCCCATTCTTAGGGACTTGTCAAAGCCACCAGGACCAAGAGGGCACCGTGAAGGAGCCCTGGGGCACTTGGTTTTGCCTGGCCCAGGCCCAGGGGTCCCTAGGGTACAGCCTTGGGCAGATAACTGCAGGCAGATGGCGGCTCTGTCCCCCCTGCACCCTGCAGTGTGGCCGAAAGTGTCCTGCAAGGAGGCAGAAGAGGCACACCCAACAAAAGCCCCAGGGGAGTGGGGCTGCCCCTGCCAGTCCTCCCAACTTGGCCTCTGGGGGTCAAGGAAGGGGGTATGCCCCCCACCTGGATTCTAATGGGTGCAGGGTAAAGGGACAACTCTCGGGGCAGCCCCACCCCCTGGCCAACCCCAGGAGACCAGCAGGTCTGTCTTCAAGGGGCGGGCCTGACGGTCCAAGAGAGGGGCTCCTGGGTTAGTGCCGGAGGTTCCAGAGGGAAATGTGTTAGTGAGGCCGGAGGCCACGTCACTGGCTACAGAGCTCGATGAAGGGTCAGCCCGATGAGCACCAGGGAGCAGAGCCAGGAGACAGGCTGCGGCCCGCAGCTCGCTGCCCCCGCCTGCAAATCCACTCAGACGGCAGAAGGCCCCTTCTTTCCACCCACCACCCAGAACCTGGGCCTGAGCAGGGGAGGGGCTGCTCCAAGGTACATGAGGACAGGCCCTGGGCTGAGGTTCCAGGACACTGTCCCCAGGGACCTGGACCAGGAAGCCCCAGCAGGCGTCCCCACGGCTCCTGCCCCTGAAGCTCAGCCCGCCCCGCAGAGAGAGAAAGGCATAGTCCACGCTTATCTCCTACACACTGTACCTTGGTCTCTACCTTTATTCCCAGAACCTGGACAACAAAAAGCAAGAGGCGTTACAATACAATACTGCGGCCTCGGCGCCCTCCCCAGCGCCCACCCGGCGCCCACCTTGGTGCTGAAGCACCGGAACACGTTCCGCAGGATGTCGGACTCGGCCCTGGCCAGCACCCGCTCCCGGGGCGCCTGCGAGGCCACGTGCCCGTAGCACAGGATCAGCGCGCCCTTCACACGCTCTGCCTCGTTCTCGCTGCGGTCCTGAGGCGGGAGGGTGGGGGCAACAGGGCTCAATCACGCAGGCAGCCCCCCACAGGGGGCCTTGCACACCACCCCCAGGTCTCCAGCAACGTCGGAGGCTCAATCTGACCACACCCAACCCCAGGAGAGCCCGTCCCTCAGGGAGAGCAGGACAAGCCATACTTAAGCGGTCTAGAGGCCAAGGGACAGAGGCCAAAGGTCTGAGTAGGGCACCAAAGCAGGGCTCAGGCAGGAGAAAGAGCTGGGGAGCCAAGCCAGGGTCCCCTCTGTCCTCGGGGCCTGCTCACACCTGCATAGCCAGCCCCGCCCTGAGATTCTGTAACAGGGACAGGCACTGGGAGACACACAACCAAGGGACAAGGGCGTGGGTGGAGGCTTACAGTCCACCCCCTCCTGAAATGGGCTTCGGCAAGAACTCTGCCTCCGCCAGCCACCAGGGGGCAGAGGACCAACAGAAGGCAGGTGGGACAGTGGAGGGCAGCGTGCCCCTTGTCACCAGCTGGGAGGAGCCCACACTCAGTTGCATGCACATGAGGAAGCAGAGGCCAGATGCCCCCGGCCTGTAGGGCACCCTGAGCCCAGGACGACCCCCACCACCTCCTCCCCAGCCTGGCTGCTGCTGTACCTTGAAAATGTTGAAAATGCCCATGGACTTCCTGGACATGTCTGACCTCACAGAATCCTCCAGCTGGGCCAGGGTGTCATCCAGGTGGGAGATGGCACAGATCCCAAAGCAGCAGGCCAGGCCCTGGGGAGGCGGGCGGGGCATTCACACCAGGGCGGGGACATGCAGGAGCGAGGGAGGATCATGCACACAGCACACGGCACACACGGCACACGGCTCACGGCTGCCTCTGTGCACAGCACGCATACAGCACACACGTCGCCGGCCCCGAGCCTGAGAGAGGACACTGAATGCCGCCGGCGGCAGTGGGCCCGGGGCTCCCCGGGGGCGGGGCCAGGGTGGGCACCTCGCGCTCAGCCTCCTCCTGGTATCTGGCTGTCTCCAGCAGCTCCTGCAGCAGCTTCCGCACCACGTCCTTACTGGAAGCAGCACCCAGGGTGGTCCCCACACATTTGTACAGGAAGTTCTGCGGTAAAGCCAGGGAGAGCGCTGTGCTGACGCCGGCAGAGGGAGCCCCGCATGCCAGCTGACATGGGAGGGGCTGCTGGGAACCCAAGGCACTGGCCACTGTGTGAGCAGGGAGTGTCCTGGCAACCAGCCGCTCTGAGGTGGCCCACGGGCCTCCTCTTCCTAGGTCAGCCGGGGCCCCACGGGCCACCAGGTAGACTCAGGCAGCAAATGACATGGACTCAAAGTACAGGAACTTGGGCCTAAGGACCATTACCCCGAAAACCCCAGCAGGCCGTCACCCCACACCTTCTCCTGGGCTGTCCCATTGGAGCAGGGCAGCTGCTTGCACATCTCCAGGCTCAGCTGGCAGGTCCAAGTGTTGTCAGACACAGTGGCCAGGCTGTCCCGAAGGAACTGCGGGCAGGAGCAACAGTGAGGGCTGGGAGCTCAGCCTACGTTGGGCTGTCTGGGGAGGGGCCGAGGCCCAGGGGTGGCCCACAGTGACCCCAGGGGGCCCTATGCCATGGCTCTGAATGGTGGTGGGTGACCTTCTCATTCAGGCAGACATACACCAGGTCACAGGGCCACAGACAGCTCTGGGCCTGGCAATGGACAAGCCAGGAGGCTGCCGTGGCCAGGGCAGCACAAAGCCCCTGTGATTGGCTGTCACAGCAGGGTGGGCAGTCTGTGAGGGTGGCTGACAGTCCTCACCCCAGAGACACCACCTGTCTCCCGCCACCGGCCACATCACTAGGTCAAGGCAGGTGTCACAACCCTGGGCAAGTACAGTCCCCACGTCCCCCCACCCAGGCCGGGCCGGACCTTGGCCTCTCCTCCCTTGTCTCACCACCAGCAGCTTTTCCTCCCATTCCTTCTGTGACAGGGTTTCCTCACTATGTTCTGAAACGACAGTTACCCATCAGCCTGGCAAGGAGGCCCATCCCAGCAGACAAGAGGGGTGTTCGGAGCATCCTGAGCCCAGGCCCCACCCCACCTCCAGAGCACAGAGGAAATCCAGAGCAGGCCAGCACCCCAGGCACCCCAAGCAGCAGCGGCACCCTTTGGCCTGCTGTCCAGACCCCTTCCTGAAGCACGGTGGAGACGACCGCTTCCCACTGCAAACCCTGGGCCCACAGCCAGCACTGCTCTGGCCGGCAGAATAGAGTCGAAGGTGCAGGGCCCACGCTCTCCGGGGCCTCACCCTCCAGGTGCTCCAGCAGCAGGGGGATGGTCGTGGCCCACCTCGGCCCCAGCAGAGGGTGGATGTCTCGATGCAGGACGCTCAGGAGGCGCAGCGAGGCTGCCCCCCGGCCATCTCCCAGGTAGGGGCGGGAAGACACGGTCTGCAGGGAAGGGGCGGGGGGGGGGGGAGCTTGCAGCCAGGCAGGATCACAGGGCTGCCCACAGGGCACCGGGTGGAGGCAATGAGCCCCTCAACACAGCTCCCAGATACCCAGAGGGGAGTGCCTGGGACGGCACCCTTCCCTCGGCCGCGACAGCGCAAGGACAGGCGCCCATGGGCAGGGGGAGCACCAGCTCCTCTGCTGACACCCCTCAGAGGCCTCTGTGTGGCTTACCAGGAGCCTGGTGGCTATGGCGAAGGGAGACGGCAGGGTCACTGCAAAGGAGATGCGAGGCTCAGGGACCGCTCAGAGGCTGCTAGGGGCACATCCTGAGCGGACACAGGGCGGGGGTGGGGTAGGGGCTCCACGCACCGTTGCCATCGTACTGGATGAGGAGGGTGTCGGCCCCAGCCTCCTGTCTCTTCTGGGCCAAGTGCACGAGGCTCTTGCAGAGCGGGGTCAGAGCCCCCGTGAAGCGCTCAGGGGTGAGGAACTGGAGCAGGTACGGCCAGAGAACCTGGGGGCAGCGCAGAGGTTGGTCTGAGGATCCAGGCTGGCGCAGGGGGGCAGCTTCAAGAAGCCCCCACCCCAGGCCCGCGGCTCAGGGAAGGTCTAGCCAGTTAAGTAGACGCCAGCGGCAGGGCCAGCAGGGGTGGGTCAGTGGCAGGGCAGGGGCGGGGCGTGCACTCACGTCGCTCATCCGGTCCACGGTGGTGCTGACCAGGTAGAGGGTGCTGACGCTGATGGCGCGCACGCTATCAGCCGGGGGCTCCGCCCCAGGGCCCCTGGAATTCTGAGGCTGGGGGATGGGGAAGGAGGAGCATGTCGGGGCCCTGGGCCTAACGTCTCCATTCTCCAAGATACCCAGCCGTGGGCTCTGGGCGGTGAGGACCCAGCCTGTATGGAGGCTGGTCAGACCCTGCCCAGCCCCCACCGCAGGGACACCCGTGTCACTACAGGCAGGAAATGCAGTCAGCGCTAAGATCTGCCAAGGAAGCAGTTCGTCCAGCTTAGTTCCAGTCTCCAACACAACGGACACCCTGGGCATCTCCCGCAAGCCCCCGACTGCGTGAGAGAAGACCTCCCCCGGGCTCCAGCACTCTGCCATCTGCAGTGACCGGGCCTTCCTGGAAGGGCGCCACCCGAGAAAACTCCCACCTAGGACTCGGGACAGTGCAGCCTCGACACAGTGAGCCGGGCCCCGGGCGGCCCCTGAGCAAGAGAACGGCCGGCTCTGCAGAGGCTCCACTGCCTCCCACTCCCGCCTGGAAAGCCAGCGCCGCACCGGGCGGCTGCAACACCTCTGGGCACTGGTCAGTCCTCTCACTTAGAAATCAAGGCCAAGAGGAAAAACTAGGGGCAGATAGGCCTTGAACGACCATTTTTAAAGCTCCGGAAATATACCAAACACACACAGAGAACTCTGACAGCCTGACCTCCCAGGAGGCCGAAAACAGTATCTCAACAGACTCTTGAAACGGAAGCAAACCTGGCCAGAGTCGGTGCAGATGATGCAACAAAGGGACAAGTCCACAACAGCCATGACAAGCTGGCCCCTAGAAAAATTTTACAGTCTCACAAGAAACTTTGAGTTAATAAAGAACCCAAGTGGACCTGGCTGGTGTGGCTCTGGATTGAGTGCCAGACTGAGAACCAAACGGTTGCTGGTTTGATTCCCAGTCAGGGCACCTACCTGGGTTGTGGGCCAGGTCCCCAGTAGGGGGCGCTTGAGAGACAACCACACATTGATGTTTCTCTCCCTCTTTCTCCCTCCTTTCCCCTCCCTCTAAAAATAACAAACAAACAAACAAACAAACGAGTAAACACTGCAAACTGACAGTGGACGCTGAGGCCCATCCAAGCCCATTAGGAGCGACAACATGAGGACACGGATGAAGAACACAGACTTGCCCTGAAAAACATGCTACAGGTGGGAAATATTGACATGAACCAAAATGAGGAAAAAACTAAAAAATTATACCCATTGAAAGACAGAATTCAACTCAGGAAGTGAACGGTGAAATGGTTATTGCTGAGGAAGGGATGACTGACTTGGAGGAGCAAGCCGCAGACTTGAAGGGACAATAAAGGAACAAAAAAGAAAAACATGAAAGCCAGAAGCATTGCCATGCAGACAACACACGCACTGGAATTAGGGTGAAGCGGAGAGCCGGAAAAATTCAAAGAAATAAAGGAGGCAAGTCCCACAGAAATAAAAGACAAAAAGAGCTCATCTGAAAACGGTCCAGAGCTGGAGGCAAGGGCAGCTCAAGGGGAGCCTGGAACTTCCTCCAGTGCCAGGAGGTCAAGGCTCAAAGGATGGAGGCCCTATCGCAGGGACACCTGCCAAGTGCGGCACAATCTGGCCGCCAAACCAGCGACGGAACCGGATTAAGAACGACCGCGCAGCGCAGCAACCCGTGACCCACACGGCCACACACACACACACACACACACGCGCGCGAGAGCACAAGAACGGGGAGAGAGCTCTTTGTTGTGGAAAATGACCAAGCAGTAAGTACAGAAAAATCAGCGGAGTTAGAAAATCAGAAACTGATTCTAAAGCCAGGCGAAAGTTTAATCAGCAAACTTTCACAGTCCACCTGCGTTGCAGCGCGCGTCAGAGCTCCGACCCTCGCAAGGTTGAGTAATACTCCGCCCCCGCGGCCGCGGGACTGCTATGGGCGCTCGTTTCAGCCGTTGCGCATCGCGCCGCCGCCGTGAGCACTGCTGCGCGGATCTCTCTCCCACGCCCGGCTCTCAGTTCTTTTGCGGGTGTACCCACAAGTGGAATGGCTTGGTCAGATGATAATCCTATCAAGGATTACCTTTCTAAAGACCCCACACGCTGTTTTCTGTGCACCAGGGGGCTTGGCCTTGAAGCAGCCCCTGACAACACTGGCTCGTGTGCCGAGGTCCTGAGCGCCTGCGCGGTCTGCCTCCGGCGAAAACCCGGGACATTCCGCAGCCTCCGGAGCGCGCCCGCGGCCCCTCTGGGACGCACGGAGACCTGCGCACAGAATGGCGTCGACTGCAGCGGCCCAGGGCCTGCGAGTCTAGTGCGTCACCGCGCAGGCGGCGCTCTCAGCCCTGAGATTCACAACCAAAGCTGGGCCGGGGGAACACATCACCTCAATGGCCGGTTGTCTATCAAAGAAGCCAAATTCACAGTTAAAAACTTTCTGACGAAGGAACCTCCAGGCCATGGCGCCACCGAGGAATTCTACCAAAGACGGAAGAAAAAATGATACCAATTCTTCACAAACTCTCTCACGAATCAGAAGAGGTGGGTACATATCCAAACTTAGTGAGGCTCTAGCATCAGCTGTGAAAGACATGAGGAAGGTACAGACCAATATCCAGCCTGAAGAGGCACAAACTCTCTCAACGAAATATCGGCCAATCGCACCCAGCGATGGGTTAACAGGACAATGAGTCATGATCAGGCTTCATCTGGGGGCTGCAAGGGTCACTCCCCGACGCAGGCAGAGCCCAGAGGGTGCTGGCGTCTCATGGATGCGGGGACAGCGCAGCGGTGCAGAAAGGAGGGTGTCCAGCAAGCAGAGCTGGAACGACTGGGTGCACGGCTTGTGCACCGTGATGAGCCTCAGCCCGCACCTCCCGCTCAAACCAAAATGAACTCAAAACGGATCCCAGACCTAAATGCAAACCCAAAACTTAAAACTCCTGGAAGACAGAGGAGGAAATCATTGGGTTGAGCGAGAATTTACTAGCTAAAACACCAAAAGGATGATCTATAAATTAAAAAACCGATAAGCTGGGCTTCTAAAATAGTAGCACTTCTGCTCTTTGAAAGATACTGCTAAAACTATAAGGACACGCACAGAACGCAGTTTTCTGACGGGGGACTCATCCCCGAACATGTAAGGGACACTCAACACTCAAGGACAAGGAAGCAAACAATCCGATTAAAAAACAGGCCAACGCTGTGGAAGAGGGTGTGTGGCTGGCAAGTGAGCCAGGAGGAGAAGGTGGGCATCCACAGCCATCAGTGAAATGCAGGTTGAACCCACAGTGAGGCGCCGCCCTGTGAGGGAGGCCTAAGGACCAAACAGCAGCCCCGGCGGGTGGGCGGTGGTTGGAACATCGTCCTGTACAGCATACGGTTGTGGGTTCAATCCCGGGTCAGCGCACAGGCAGGAGGCAACTCATCGATGTTTCTTTCTTAAATAGATGTTTCTCTCTCTCTCTCCCTCCTTCTCCATAACCAATTCAAAAAACACTCTCAGGTAAGGATGAAAGAAATGACACCATACTCAAAAAGCCCCAAGTGCCGACAAGGAGGAGGGGCAGCAGGCACTGCCACTCGGCTGTGGGCGTGCGGATGGTGTGGCCCCTCCGAGACGGTTTGGAAGTTTCTTGTCACCTGGATGCCCTTTAGCCCCGCAACCTCACAGCGGGCGCCTGCCCCAGGCGCACCAAGGTGCTCTCGTGAGAACTGCAACCCAGGGCCTGGAAGCAGTTGGAATGTGCTTCCGCTGGCGACTGCGCAGACAAGCTCCCGATGGAACAGGACTCAGCAGTGAAAGTGAGCAGGTGACGGGTCCCGGTGACAGTGCAGAGGACCTCAGACGCGGGACCCTCGAGACAGAAGTCAGACTCAAAGGGCCCCAAACTGCGTGATTCCATTTAGGTGACACTCTGGAAAAGGTGACCCTCAGGGACAAAAAACAGATGACAGCAGCTCGGGTGGAGGGGGGCTGGGCCCAAGGAGGCAAAGGGAAGTGGGGCCCTGGGGTGTCCGCCATGTCCTGAGCTGCGGCTGCGGCTGTGAAGGTACAGGGTGCCTTTTGCTGTGCACGGGGTGCGCTGCGTCACCCTGGCTGGGAAAAGAGCACCGGCATGAGCCTTCCTGCCCCTTCAGGCCCCTCCTCGGCCAAGGCTGCCGGGTCTCAGAGTCACCGGTCGATGTGTTTGCTCACATACATTTTCTCACAGGCATTTTGAAACATGGGCAGAAGTAGGAAGACAGACACAGCAAACGGCCGCATGTCTGCCCAGCTCCCACTGGCAGGAAGTGTGCTAATCGAGCAGCTGCTGCTTCCAAAATCATTTAAGTCTCTCACATTTTCTCCAGTTCGAAATGTTGACAAGGGATCAGAGAATCCGTAGTAGAACCTTCCTTATCGAATGAAATGAAAGCATATCTCCTACCACGAGGGTCTCGGCGCCCCCGAGGTGTGCCCAGGACCCTGACGGGCCCAAGAGAGAGCACGCAGCTGGGCAGACTCACGAGGCCCCCACTCCCTCTGGCTGGCCTCCTGTTTCGGCATCCGGCCCACTCCTGGTCAGGGGCACCAAGTGCCCTGTCATGCCCACCTGGTCCTGAGCTGGGCAGACAGGCCGGCTCTGAGGACCTGAGGGGACCCAGGCCCAGAGCCGGACAGTGGCCGCAGCCCCCGTGCTCACTGCATCCACAATGTCCACTTCCCCGGGGTCCGCCTTGCTCTCCCTCAAGAGGAAACTGGGATTTTCTCAGCAACATTTCCAACAGCAGAGCCCCACAGAGAGCCGCGTGCCTGTTCTGCCTCTCCCACCTGAGTCCTGGTGCCAAGGAACTGACCGCTGGGGTGCAGAGGCCCCGACTGGACACTAGAGAAGTCTGCTGGGCACACGGCCCGAGGCTGCAGCCACCCCGTCAGCCCCCAGCGCCCCCAGTACCCGTGCTCCCAGCAGAGCCGCCAGGTCCCGGCCGGCGGGGGGAGGGCCTTACCTCGGCATCAGGGGGCAGTGCACACTGCTGCACGATGTACTCCAGCATCGCCTCGCCGCCAGGCTGCTCCAGGTAGCCGTGGTGGGCCATGGCACTGATCACCTGCACCACTGCCCGCTTCACCTGCACGGAGGGACAGTCCTGGACAGTCCAGTCTGGACCCACAAGTCTCACCCCTTCCTGGGCCTGCGCCACATCTGCACCCTCACCCGGGCCTCCCTCACAGCGCCTCATGGCAAAGGTGGCCCTGTCCAGCCTGCGGACACCCAGCACCCAGGGCTGTGCTCCTCATGCCCCAGCCCCTCTCGCCCTGCAGGGAAGTCACCCAGACTCCCTGGGAGGCCTGAGCTTGTCAACCAGCCCCACTCAGTGAACAGCACCCTCTCCGGGTGCAGGCACCTCCCCCTGGGCCACGCCCACCAGCTCAGCCTTCTGGGGCTGGTGACTGTCAGCCCTGCAGCCACCAGGACTGCGTGGTGGGGGCCCGCTGAAGGCCCTGGGCACAGGCAGGGGGCTCCCAGGGTGGCAGCCCGCGTGCTGTCACATTGCTGCCCACACACAACTCCACGGGGAGGGGCAGGGTGGGGGGGCCCCACATTGCAGCCCCCTGGGCCTGCACCACGGCTGAGGCCACTCTGTCTTTTCCCTGTACTGAGCCACGGGCGTGGGTCCGACCGCCCTGGTGAGCTCTGCGTCCTTCCAGGGAGTTCTGGAGCCTGGGGGTGGTGCTGGGCACGCCCAGCCTCACACCTGGACGCCGCAGCGGGAATGAGCTGGGGGCTCCCAGGCACACGGCCCCACACCGATCCCCGCTGGCCGCACTCCCCGCGGCAGCTGATGGCCCAGCTCAGCCGGCCCTGCGACTCACCTTGCAGTTGGTGTCCAGAAGGGGAAGCCTCATGGAGGAGAGGATAAAGGGCTTCTTCGCCTCCATCTGAGCAGCTGTAAGAAACGAGCAGGCGGCTCAGCCTCCCCCGGGACCCAGGCCCTGTCACCGGGCACTGGCCTCTGTGTGGCCCTCCATGTGGGTGTGGGGGGACACAGACGCAAAGCCCACCGCTCCTCTCAGGGGACAAATCACTTTTTACTCCAAATAACATGTTACCCCTTTAAAAAGTCAGAAAGTTGACGGTTGAAGGCGACAGGACGATCAAGAAAATGTGAACCAAGGATTTAATATTTTATAACCAGCGAAACGGACCATCAAGTATAACCCACAGAAACGTTCCCGACAAGCAGAAATCGGGACTGCGTGCCCACCAGCCCCTGGGCCCACCGGGAACGAGCCCCTGCAGAATGGCAGACATACTCGTTGAGAGCGAGACATGCACCCATCAGTGCCACGCAGCGCCGCTCACCGCAGCCAAGGCGGGGACGCGGCCCAGGCACCCGCCACCGGGCGTGTGGGTGACGAGGCCGTGGCACACACATGTGACAGAACATCGCTCGGCCACGACGAAGAGTGAGATCGTGCCGTTTGCGACAACATGGATGGAGCCAGAGGGCATTACTCTGGGTGAGATAAGTCAGAGACAGACAGACAGACACCATGTGGCTTCAGTCATAGGTGGAATCTGAAGAACAAAATAAGCGAACAAACAAAACAAAACAGACAGACCCATAGATGCGGAGAACAGGTCGATGGTTGCCGGAGGGCAGGGGCTGGAGGGCAGGAATGAAAACAAACAAAAAAACCCTCCAAGTCATTTTAAGGAAAGTAAAATAAAGCAATTCATATCAGCTTTCTTCATAATTGCCAAAAGTTGAAAACAACCTCAACTTCCATTACCACGATAGCAAACTTTTAAAAAGATTTTGTTTATTTTTAGACAGAGGGGAAGAGAGGGACAGAAACATCAGTGTGTGTTTGCCTCTCATGCTCCCCCTCCTACGGACCTGGCCTGCAACCCAGGTCTGTACGCTGACTGGGAATCGAACTGGCGACCTTTAGGATTGAGGGCTGGCCCCCAGCCCGCTGTGCCAGAGCAACCGGGGCCGGGAGGGTAATTTTTATTCACAAACTATAATGGAATACAGCTCACAACAGCAAAGGAGGAACAGCACACACACAACCCGTACGAGTCTCAGAGGCGGCCTCTCGGTGGAAGAGACGGCCGCGCTCGGAGAGCTCACTCCTGCGCAGGCAGTGACAGAAGGCACAGCGGCGGTCACGGCCGAGGGCGAGGGCTGCCCTCTGGGAACGAGCTCAAGGACACTCTGGGGTCGCCTGAGACGTTTCACGCTTTGATCTGAGTGATGGTCACGTAAGTGAGCAACGTGCAAATGTCACCCAGTCACACTTCAGATTTCTGATGTCACAGAGTGTAATTTATTTTCAAAATCAGAAAATGGAAATTCTGGAGGAAAAGAAAAACCATGACTGGAGACCGAGATCGCTAAAGGATTTGACTTTAAGAATACAGAAAAAGAGCCCCGGTTGGTGTAGCTCAGTGGATTGAGTGTGGACCTGCGAGCCAGACACTTGCAGTTCGATTCCCAGTCAGGACACATGCCTGGGTTGCAGGCTGGTTCCCTGCAGGCCAGTTCCCAGCAGGGGACACACAAAAGGCAACCACACATTGATGCTTCTCTCTCTCTCTCTCTCTCTCCTTCCTTTCCCCTCTAAAGATGAATAAATAAAATCTAAAAAAAGAATACAGAAAAAGATGATACAAGACACATAAGGGCGTTCCAAACAAGAATTCTGAAATAGTGGAACACTGAAACACCAGATGTAGTTTTAAATTCCGAGATAAAGTGAGATTTAAAATGACATATTGCAAGGGCAGTATGTGTCCCCAGGGGAAACGGCCACCCCAGAACAGCCAACACAGCCAACGACACTTCTGGATCTAGAACAACAAAATGCAGCCCCGCCCCCGGGCGGAAAACACCAAGTCACTTCCCGGGGAGTCGGGCGCCCTCAGGCTCTCCAGTGACCCAGAGTGGCGCTAGGACACTACGCAGGAGTGAGCACCTTTCCCACTCGACCTTCGGGGATAGGCAGCCTCAACTTTTAATCACACGACACTGTCTTAATACAAAGCTCAGGGACTTCTAAACGGAGCAGGGCCCTCCACCCGCTGCATGAGGCCTGGGGGTGGTTCCTGAACCCCACTGGGACTCCCCACGGGTGCACAGGAGGGTCCCGGGAGCTCAGACACAGCGGCGTGTGGGACACGGTGAGGGGAGGAGGTGCTGACGCAGGCCCCCGGCCTGAGGAGGCCAGGTCACCCACCCAGTGGTGCGTCTTAGAGTCTCACGAGTTATGTGTCGACTGCATCGCAACAAGATGGAGGAAAAAAGAATAAAATCTGCTCATCATCAAAGAAAAAACGTTACAGGCTCCCAACAGACCAACGAGGCGCTACAGAACCTTCACTGTAAGTCAAGAGCGCCGCGGTTTGTAACTGCACAGACACCGCAAGGAGACCGTGCTGCACACCAGCCCCAACAGCCGGAAGGGAAGACTGACCCCCGTGGTGCCTGGCCCGGGGGCAGGGGGAGCTGTGTGAACTGGGGAGGTGATAAGCTCGACCCAAGACCACGGCTGCATGCACCCCCACAGTGCACGGGACGTCGGGCCGCGCCTGGTCCTCACAGGGCGGGCACAAGGCTTGCTCCGTGACAGGTCGCTGTGCTGCACGGTGACCACGGGGCAGGTTTCTGTGCGTGTCACATGACAGAACTGTGTGTGCGGGCACCGGTGCCCTGCGGAGCGCTAGGCTGTGACAAAGCAGGCCTTTGGTTATGAAAAAACCTCTGTCTTTGCAGGTACAGACAAACATGCATGTGCCCACAGGGAAAACGCAACCAGTGAGCACACACCCACTTCTGGAAACACCAGTGCAAAGGCAGGATGCACAAGGCCAGGCCCCCAAAGCACGAGCTTCTGAGCAGGAGGCGTCTCTCCCCGAAGTAAGCAGAAATCAATGCGGACAGGAGGGCGCCTCCGCCTCAACTGCTGCCGGGGGCCGCGGTGTCCCCGCGCCCCCCTCAGCCCCGGTGTTCTCCTGGGCGCCGGTGGGGGGCTGTATTCAGCAGCCGGTGAGCTCCAGGCCGCAGTCTGCCCAGGCTGACACTGTCCCCCGCCTCTGCCCCAAACTGCCCCACATCCACGATGCCCTTAGCAGCCTGGTGCGGCCCCCTGGACCTCTCGGGGCTGAGTCAGCACACCCGTTCCCTAAAGGGCCGAAGAGCCAGCCCTGCGGGCTGCAGGGCCAAGTGAGCTCCCCGTCACCTGGCCGCTCGCCTTCACAGTGGTCAGCCCTGCACAAAGGCAGGAAACACACCTTCGTCCGACGTGAGGAGGCCGTTGGACACAGGCAGACTGGGGGACGTTCTGCCACGTGACTGGCCCCCATGCTTCCGAAAGGCCCTGTCTAGGGAACCCGCTATCTGTGTGCCCATCTGCGGGCACCTGGCCAGGGCCGGGCAGGGTCAGAGGTACAGTACTGTCTGGCGTCTGCAGCCTGCGTCTGAGGCAAACTCCTTACAAAGAACTCAGCGCGGGGCCCCTTCACCCCGCCGCCGCCAGGGCACCGCTCCGCACACTCACCGGCCGAGTTGATGATGTGCCTCAGAACCTGCAGGCTGCCCACGCGGATCCTCTCGTTGCTGGTGTCCAGCTTGGGCAGCAGGAAAGCCAGCAGGCGTTCAGGCGAGTAGCACGCTGCAGGGGAACACACAGACAGCAAGAGTCTGCCCCGGTCCATGCCGCTGGCACCTCCAAACCCGGCCAGCAGAGGGCACACTCGGGCCAGGCCCACGGAGCCACAGGCAGGCCCAGGCAAGAGGCGGACCCTTCCTGAAGCTGCCACCGAGCCCTGGGCCAGGCCCCGGGCCAGGCCCCACTCACCCAGCACCGTGAAGCAGCGCAGCACCTCCTTCCGGTTGCTCGTCACTATGGGGCTGGATGACTCCACCGGCACGCAGATCTGCACCAGGGACAGAGGTGCAGAGGTGACAGGGATGGCGCTGCTGCCCTGGGTCCCAGACGGGGGAGAGGCCAGGCCACGCACTCCTGACAAGTGCCAGGCATGGGCACTGCCGAGGGCCTGGACTTCCACCTGAGCCAGCCAGTGGCAGCCGGTGCAGGCGGCTGGCAGGCCTCGCCTCCCAAAGCAGGAGTTACCTTGTGATTGGACAGGCTGTGGGCAGGGTGGGCGGGCGGGAGTCTGTCCTGTGCGGCAGAGCGACCCACAGGCCCCGACCCACAGGCCCTGTGCAGCCTGCGCTCAGCCAGTTTTCAGAGCTGGGCTAGCCCAGGGCTCTGCTCCGGCTTCCCACTGTAGAGACCGACCTGGTCACAGAAGAGGCCTCTCCTTCCTGCTCTCTGGTTGACCACTCACTCCGGGGGAATAGGGCCATGTCCTGAGGACCCTCCAGCAGCCCTATGGAGAGCCACACGGCCAGGGACCACGGTCGCCGCCTATGGCCACTCAAGGGAGCCAGTGTGGAGGCAGAGCCTCCAGCCCTGCAGTGACTGCGAGCGCACGGGACCTGGCCAGAGCCACCAGAGAGCGCCTCCTGGGCACCTGGCCACAGTGACCGCAGGACCGTTTCTGTGGGAAACGCTCAGTGTTGCGGTCACTGGTCACAGCAGCAGCCAATGTAAACGGGTAGCCACATGGAAGAAAGGCAAACCCCATCTCCGCCCGATTCTCCCTAAAGTAAACTCAGGGCGGATGCAACAACACACATGGAGGGGGTCCTGGCTGGCTGGCTCAGTGGACTGAGCACTGGCCTGTGAACCACAGGGGCGCCGGTTCAATTCCCAGTTGGGGCATGTGCCTGGGTTGCACACCAGGTCCCCAGTAGGGGCGCACAAGAGGCAACCACACATTGATGTTTCTCCCTCTTTCCCCTTCCCTTCCCCTCTGTCTAAAAATAAATACAATCTTAAAAAACACACAAGTGCAGGGAAACAGGAGAATGTGACCAGCAAGGGCAGGGTCAAAGGGCTTTCTTGGCAATAAGGGAACATGAGCCGTAACATCAAAGACAAAGGGTGGCGTGAAAATTATGTCACGTGGCAGAAAAGTGTCACAAACAGAGCCCCAAAATAAAGGGCTTGTTTTGCCCTTTCCGTGAGCCAGGCTGGTGGAGAGGAGTGCTGCCCACCTGCACGGTGGGTTCTGATGTGTGTGGGGCACACGCGTGATTTCTGGGCATCACTGGCCACATAGCAGGAATTACTGGGTGCTCATAGTGACAGGTGCTGCTCCAGGTGCTGGGACAAAGCTGTGCACAAAACAGCCGGGACCTGAGCTTGGGCAGCGGTCCCTCCAGCAGGAGAGGCAGCTGGCAGTCCCTCACACAGCGGAGCCCTGAGCAACACCAAGTCTGGGGTGCCGCCCCCTGAGCAGTCAGAAACCCACATATAACTCTGACTCTCCCAAACTTACTAGTAGCCCACGGCAACCGAAAACCTCACCGGCACCGTCAACAGCCGATGAACACACGCTTTGTAAGTTATGTGTGTCGTACGCCGTATCCTTACAGCGTGGAGAGCTACAGAAAAACTGCAGTGCTCACTGAGAAGCACCCACGTGCCCGTGGGCCCGGCGGTTCACGCTGTGCTGTTCGGGGTCAGCTGCGCACGGGAAGGGGGCCAGTGCCGAGGGGAAACGAACGGGGACCAGGACTAGGAGGCAGCGATGACGGACAGTCCACCCCCCACCCCCAAGCCACGCACGTCCCATTCCTGTCCCCCTCCTTCTGGAAGTGGCCCTGAGCCCATTTGCATGACTGGGGCTCTTCCTGTTCTTAACCCTGACGGGGCTGCGTCTGCCTCCTACTCATTAGGGCATCTGCTGAGGGTGAATAAACTTGACCAAGTCAGAGAAATTCCTCTCCAACCCTAGCTGCCAAGAGTTTTCAGGAGAAGTGGGCACTGAACTTTGTTGAAATCTTTCTCTGCATCCACTGAGATCAGAGGACACTTCCCCAGATCCATTTCCGTGGGACACGGCAGCCCCTGCACCAGGCTCCCATGGCCTCCACACTATTTATCTGACCAGGACGCCCCCGTGGCCCCCAGAGTGCTCGCTCCCTCGCCCTTGGCCCAGCCTACCTGAGCATGCAGAGCGGCCAGGAGGGCATCAAGCTGGACCTCCAGCGTGCGGCTGCCCACACTCACTGCAGCCTCGAGAATCTGGCCCAGGCTCTGCTGGGCAGAGGGGGCCGTCAGTGCTGCCAGCCCTCCCCCCACCTCTGCAAGTCAGAGGGGACAGGAGGGATCGGGAAAGGGGATGTGGGACGAGGTGGGTGGAGCAGGCCCCAAACTGCTGCCCAGAACAGGGCTCCGCCCACCATGGACTCTGAGCGGCTCTCAGGGCCACTCCTGCTCCTATGGGAGGCGGGTGCCCCAGACCAGACCCAGGCTGAGCCCTGCACCTTGGACACAAGCGAGGTCTCGGCATGCTTCTTGTACAGGGCGAGGACTCCGGGCAGGAGCTTGGGGAGCTGCTCCTCCAGCTTCTCACTGGGCAGCAAAGGGCTCATGGGCCCCAGGGCCTCCACCACAGCGAGCCGGAGCTGAGGGGACAGCAACGCACACCACACTGTGCAGCCATGCGCGCGGCCCACAGGGGACAGAGTGGCCAAGAGCTTGTTCGCCAAGAGCTTTTTCACCAAGAACCGGGGCTGATGGGAGGAAACTGGGTGCCCTGAGATGGGGTCCTCAGCAAGAACCCCAAGCCTCTCGCTGTGACCAGGCCTCTGACCTCCCCCCAGGCAGGTAAGATGGGGGTGACATGCACAGTGACGGGGCTCAGAAACCAGCATGCTCTATGAGGACCTGCAGGGAAGAACGCACAGGGCGTGTCCGCTCCCTGATGAGGACCCTGCTTCCGGGCCGCAGGGGCTGGGGACGGGGCGTGTGCAGGCAGACAGGTCCACCCTCTCCCCACAGAACAGAGGCTGGGGCAGTGGGAGGGGACCCGGGAGGGCGGTCTCCGGGTGGGAGAGGGCAGCCAGGAAGCTGGGGCACACCTTGGCTTCGCGGCTCTGCAGCCACTGATAAAAGAGGGTGTCATAGGCACTGCCGATGTCGGAGGCAAACGCATCCTTCCTGACTGTGGGGTCCGGTGCTTGGTCCAGGTTGGCCAGGTACTCAAGGGTGCTCTCGCTGAAGCGCTGCAGGGCTGCAGCGACCAGCCATCAGGGGCAAGCGGCCGCGGGCAATCAGCACCTGACTTGTGTGCTGCCCCTTCCAGACCCGAGACCCACCCCAGTGCACCAGCCCAGCGCACACCCTGGGATTCCGGGGGGCGAGCACTTGTCCCCCAAGTTCACGCCCTTCCCAGACCTCAGGAGGGGCCTTTCTTGGAAAGAGGGTCTTTAAAGATGTAATTAGCTAAAATGCAGTCCCTAGAGTCGAGTGGGCCCTAATGCAACAAGACTGTGTCCCCACGAGATGGGACACAAACACAGGGAGAAGTCACTGGTCCTCTCACAGTCCCGCCCTCCTCCTGAGGCCTGAAGGGCCCACAACCCCCACAAGCCCCTGCCCTCGGGAGCCCTGCCTGCCCGGAACCCGACTCACCGCAGCAGAACACCGCCCTCATGGAGTCATGCTTGGCCAGGCTCAGCATGGGCAGCATGGTGCTCAGGACAGTCGTCAGGAAGGGCACCATGCCGAACACTGCAACAGGCGTGCAACAGGGACCCTGCACCACCTCCCATCTCCGCCACGTCCAGTGCCCACCTGCACCCCGCAGGGCCCGCACTCCTGCTCAGCCTTGGTGGGTGGGGGCAGGGGGGCGAGGCTGCTGAGCACAAGGAACGGAGGGGCCGACGGGGCTCAGAGGAGGCCACGGGTGGAAGGGGTCGAGGCCGAGCTGCCACCTACCATTGGAGACCGACAGGGTGGCCAGCGTCTGCACCACAAAGCAGTGCGGCAGGGTCCCGGGCTGCACCTTGCTGAGCAGCTCCTCCATCACCATGCCGACGAAGCGCTTCCCCACCGCCACGAGGACGCCGCTGGCAGCCTGCTGCCAGTCACTGACCACGTCCTGCTCCCCGAGAGAAGGTGTGCTCTGACGGCCCTGCCAGGGAGAGACCTCGGCCCGCACCCTGCTGTCCCTGGGATTCGAAGCCGACACACCCTGCCCTCGGTGCCCAGCTTTCAGGCTCCCAGTGAGCACTGTCAGCAGCCTCAGGCCCGGCCACCCACCCACAGGCGCCATGGCACCCACTCCAGCTGCGGGCAAAGAAGCACAGTGTGGGAGAAAAAGCCCACGCCGAGCCCGGCTCCGACCCCCAGACACGGGGCTGTGGGCACTGGCGCCCCGACATGCACCCGAGGAGCTCAGGCACTTCCTCTCTGCTCCGGTTTCCACCTCTGAAATGACAGGGCGGCCCTCCCCGTCCAGAAGGGCGCTCAGTGTGCAGGACCTGGGGCCCACCCCAAGGCAGCCAGACCCACATCCAAACTCGGGGTGGGGAGAAAGGCCTGGGGGTGAAGCTGAGCCACGCTGAGTCCCGTGGGCCAGGGAGCGGCGTGGCCACCACCCCACATACCTTCACCTTGGTCATCTCGTTGGAGGCCAGGATGACGGCAGCCCGGGCCACGTCCTTGTCCAGCTCGCTGATGTGATTGCTCACGACCGTCTCCATGGCCCTCAGGATCATTGTCCGGTACGGATGCGCCAGCTGAGGAGAGGGACCGTTGAGGAAGGCGGACGGGGAGCCGCACGCCAGACACCTGCCCCGGCCCGGCCAGCACGTCCTGTGCAGGGTCACTCACAACGACAGGAGCTTCCTCGCTGGCCCCCGGGACTGCTCAAAGCCTCGCACACACTCAGGTCACAGACCTTCGGAGGCGGCCTGTGCAGCCTGACAGTGTGTGAGTGGCCACCAAGCTGGGAGCCACCAAGCAGCCCCTGGTCAGTGGATTGACTGTCTCGGTATCGCACTGCTCGTGTTCAGGTCACCTTTATTTCACTCAGCGTCGGCCCCAAAGCGCAAGAGCAGTGATGCTGACACTTCAGTTGTGCCTCGGAGAAGCCATAAGTGCTCCCGTGGGGTGAGAAGGTGGGTGTATAGAGGGAACAACATTGTGTGTATAGGGTCCAGTACCATCTAGAGTTGAGGCACCCACTGGGGATAAGGGGGACCACTGCACAGCCAGCGGGAAGTCCCTGGAGCCTGACACGCTGCCGACAAGTCAGCAAGTCCACAGGAAGGGCAGCGAGGTGCCTCCTCCCGCAGACCCTCTCTGGAGGGCGTGCCCACCTCCCACCCGTTACTGTAGTTGATGAGAAACGGCGCTTTCTCTCCCTCGGTCGGGGCAGTGCTGACCCTGGCGGGGAGCGCGGACCCATCTCCAGCCCGTGAACAAAAGGCGATGGCAACGCGGGCCTCAGTGTCACCGGAGCGCTGCAGGGCTGCACACCAGTCCCCGGAGGTTCCCACCCACAGCCACAGGACAGGGCGAGTCACCTGTCCTAGAAACGCCCCCCGCCACACGCACAGATGCTGCAGGAGCGGCGCTCTGCCCACCCTACAGATCCTGCTGACCCCGCCCGGACACAAGCAGGATCCACTAGAGACCTGCTCCGCTCCCACACTCCCTCGCTCCCACACTCCCTCGGCCTCGCTCGAAAGCCCTGCCCCGACACCCGCAGGCTCCGCCCCTGGTGTGGCAAAGCGGACCCAGGTACCACACCTTTTCGTGCTGCCGAAGGTGCTCCTCACAGGCACTGAGTGTCCCCTCTGGCTGCGACTCTCCGAGGGCACACAAGGCGCTGCATACCTGCTCCTGCACCAGCGGGTCCTTGTCGGTGACAGCATCCAGCAGGATAGTGGACAGCTCTGCGGCGACAAAGGCCATGCGCGTGCTCAGGCAGGTCTGAGGAATCAGCCCCAGCTGGGCGCAGGGTGCTCCCAGGGCCCACCCCCCAACCCCCAACACACGCACTCTTCACGTAGGACACGCTCATCGTGGTGGTCGCGGGGTCCTCTCACCCAGTGTGAACATGGACAGCGCCTCCTCGAGCCTGGAGTGACCACAGCAGACACTGAATTGCTAAGCTTCCTCGTGTCAGGGCGGTCACCGTGTCTGCGTGGAGCACGTGACAGACGGTCATCGTTCAGGGGACAGTCTCTGCCACGCCCGGGGTGCTGGAGGGGAGGAGAGACGCAGTCCCCTCCACAGGTCCCAGCTCCCTCCACCTGGCACCCGTGGGCCCGTTCCTGGGCAGGCGCGGCCACGGCCTCCACCCACAGCCCCTGCCTTGGCTCTGAAGAACAGGCCTGGGGACCCGGGGACCGCACCAGCCCAGAACAGGGCCCCAAGCCCCGCAGGGCCTGGATTACTCAGGCAAGGATTCCAGCGCAGCCCAGACGAGCCTCTGGGGGCTGAGCGAGGCTGGAGCGGCAGCACAGGGGCTGGTGGGTGGACTGGCACATGAAACCATGGGTCCAAACTGCCCACGGGACCGGAGACTGGCAGTTTTCAAACATCAGGTGCCTCCAAGCGCCACTCTCAACCGTGCACAGGCCTCTTAACCCCGCTGCGTGGCCACACCCTCCTGCCTACCTCACGCTCTCTGAGGAGCTGTGAGGTCAGGGGGCCCAGGCCTTCACTGTGGCCGCCACCTGCTTCCTAACACTCATGTCCTTGATATTCTGGGGAGCCCACGGTCCCTTCATTCCCTCCGTGAGAGGACCAAGGCAGTAAAGGAGAGACGCCGCGTCTGCCTGACCAGGTGGCTGTGCACACACGCAGGAAGAGGCAAAGGGAAAACCCACGTGACACTGGGAATTACAAATAAGTGAGCACCAGCTCAAGGCGGCAGACAGGTCCCACGCACTCGCCCGTCACCAAGGCCTCAGTGAAAGGACAGGACAGAGGCGTGTTTCAAGAGAATAAACCCACGAGAGCACTAGAAAACAAGAAAGATAAAATTGGCAGACCAGAAACTTCTAGGAATCCCAGGCAGACAGGAAGCAGATGGAAAGGCTCTGGTTTGAAGAGGGTGGCATCTGTGGGGCGTTTCTGCTTCCTTCCTGGAAAGCATCTAAAAGTAACAGGGAAAACAAGAAGTAAAGACGTACTCCGTCGGGGCAGAGAAGGAGAAGGCAGCACCCCAAGCACTGGCCGGTGGGCGTGTCCGGTGGGCGTGTCCGGTGGGCGTGAGGTCCCAGACAGAGACGCAGAGCACGCTGTTCTCAAAGGCGAGCACCCCGTCGGGTGGAAGCCAAACCCTGAGCCCCCGCACCTGGTCTGAGTCCAGGAGGTGGGCACCTGTCCCCGGACAGAGGCTCTGCCCTGGGGACAGCCACAGCAGCTCCCCGTCTCCAGAGTCTGCAACGAAACAGGTGCTAAACCGGCTCCGACTCCAACTCAAACAGGAGCAAACGGAAATAAGGAAGCAGGAGAGAGGGCAGCTCCCCACCCTCCCCATGGGAGTGAGGGGTCGATCTGCCCTCCCAGCCAGACAACTGGAAAACCGGACAGAACACAAGGCCCACAGCCGGCAGGGCGACGGACACCAGGAGCGGAGGACAGGGAACCTGGAGGGCACACTCAGGCCAAGCAGCAAAGCACCTCACTTGAGGGGACAGACTGAGAGTCTCGGAAAACGTAGGCCCTGCTGGGCTGTGTAGGTTCTAGGACCAGAGAGAACCCCAGCGACCTGCACAGGGTCCCCTGGTCACTCAGCAGTTTCACTGGGCAGCACGATAATGTCCCCAAAGATGCCCATGCCCTTCTCTCCAGAACCCTTGGCTGTTCATGGCAAAGGGGATCTGGCAGATGGGACCAGTGTACAGACAGAGGTGGGGGTTCCCTGGATTATGTGGGTGAGACCAGCCTAATTACATGAGTCCGTAAAAGCAGACAACCTACCCCAGCTGGGGGAGGAGACATTCGAGGCCCAGGAAGGACTCAACCCGCCACAGCTGGCTTTGGAGATGGAGGAGGAGGTGCTGAGCCAAGGCACAGGGGAGGCCTGTAGAAGCTGGGACACCCCTCAGCTTACAGCCAGCCAACAAGCAGGGACTTGGGTCCCCCCCACACAAAGAACAAAACTCTGCCCCACAGAGCAGGAAACAGCTCCTCCCCGGAGCCCCCAGAACAGAGCACAGCCCCACAGCCCAAGACCTCAGCCCGGTGAGACCCGGGGCAGACTGCCAACCTCAAGAACTTCAAGATAATAAGTGTCTGCTGTTTAGGCCACCACTTTTGTGCTTACTGGTTATAGCAGCCACAGGAAACTACTACAACATCGTGTTTAAGAGGAAACCGCCCACTCTGGCTGGTGTGGCTCGGTGGATTGAATGCTGGCCTGCAAACCCGGGTCCATTCCCAGTCAGGACACAGGCCTGGGCTGTGGGCCAGGTCCCCAGATGGGGGTGCGCGAGACACAACCAATAGATGTTTCTCTCCCTCCCTTCCCATCTTTCTAAAAGTAAATAAATAAAAATTTTAAAAAGAAGACGAAGAGGAGGACGAAGAAGGAGGAGACAATGACCCAAGGTGGAGGAAAGAGTCACCCAAACGGGTGAGCACAAAAATATCCCTGGAGCTCCCGGGGCCAGAGGGGGCAACACCCAAGCTCTCAGGGCAGCGGGAAGGCAGTGCAAATGGGATCTGCTCCATCAGGAAGTAAAACGAGCCCTACGCTAAGCGCCATTCTGGTCTCAGCTAACAAAGCGAAAAGCTAGACCTGAAAGGATCAAACTGTTCCCGAATAACTCAGCCACGTCCCAGCACCAAGCTCAAGAATAACGAGAGGAACACGGAAATACCCAACAAGGTAAAACAGCAACGTCTGGCAACCAATCAAAAATTACCAGGCATTCAAACAAGCAAAAAATAAAATAAAACACAAACCATAATGAGGATGAACCAGCTGATGCAAACTGACCAGAAGTGATGCAGAAGAATTTACAGACAAGAACATTCAGACAGTTGTTGCGGCTGCATTTCACACATTCAGGGTACCACAGGCGCCCTGGCTGAGTGGCTCAGCTGGTTGGAGTGTCGCCCCGATGTGCCAAGGTTGTGGGTTCAGTCGGGGCACATGCAAGAAGTAACCAGTGAATGTACAGATAAGTGAAACAACAAATAAATCAATGTTCTCTCTCTCTAATTAATTACTTCATTTTTTAAAAAAAAGAGAAACCACAGGCAGGACTGGCTACACTGCCACAGGAGGTCGCAGTGGAAGGTGGAGAAGAAGACAAGGCTGCAGCCTTCGCGAAGGAGCTGGGTGTCTGCACCGGCACCAGACCAGGCAGCTTCCCAAGACTCACAAGACCCGAGACGCTCATGCACCTAGTAACAGAGCTTCAAAAGACACCAAGCCAAAACTAATAAAAACGCAAGGAAAACACACAAATCTAAACTACAGAAAGAGATTCCAACACCCTTCTCTATGCGTAAGGAAGAAATAATACCAACTCCACACAAGTTCTTCCAGGAAAACTGAACATAAGGGAACACTTACCAACTGATTCTATGAGGCTGGCACGGCTGTGATAACAAAGCCAGAGAAAAGGTAATGTCGAAACATAACCACTAAAACTGTAGCTGCATACCCTTCATGGACAAAAAGGCAAAAATTTCTTAACAGCATTTCGTCCAACCACATACGACGACATGTCAGAAGGGACACTGGGTCGTGACCGAGTTATCTCATGAACGCAAGGTCTGGTGCAGCCAGTGAAAGTTGCAGAAACAACCAGAAGACAATGACCACATGCAGACAGCCCCTGACTCACAGTGGCTCCAAGCACAATTTTTCAACCTTACGAGGGTGCAAAAGCATATGTATTGAGCAGAAACGGTCCTTACAACTTTTGTTGGTGATCTTTTCTGGGGCTGGTGACATGCAGCCCAGTCCTCTGGCGTGATGCTGGGCAGCAGCGGCGAGCACGGCACCGGGGGCCACCACGGGAACCCACGGACAAACAACCAACACCCTGCAGTGTAGTGCTCGGAGCATCGGTCCCCTCACAATATTCCCTCTTGCAGTGGTTTATTGGGCGAAACCCCTGCTGGGTAAGTTGAGGAGCACCTGTAATCATCTCAGCCAAGGCAGAAAAACATTTGTCACAACCAGACGTCCACTCGTAATAAAAACGGTGAGCACCTCAGGGAAACCTACAGGTCATCCTTCATGGTGAAAGATGACATGCCGCCCCTGTCAACAGGGACCCGTGCAAGGACGTCCGCACTCACCACTTCTATCGACCGACCCCCATACTAGAGGGTCGTGTCAGTGCAACAAGGGAAGAAAAAAAAGACGTCCGAGTTGAAACAGAAGCACAACTGTACTTGATCACAGGTGACGCAATCATTTATGTGGAAAACCCTACGGAATCCACCACTGAGACTAGAGTCAGTAAGCCAGCTAGTGAGACCGCAGGATATAAGAATATGAAACAGTTAGGGGTGAACTTGGTAAACAGGATACACAATACGCTACAACTGTCAAACACCTGCTGAAACCCACTAAAGGAGACTAAAATGAGTGGGTGTACAGAGCAAAGACATCACTTCTTCCCAAAGGAATCTACGTGTCGACTACATTCCCAATTGAAACCCCAGCAGGCTTTTTGCAGACAATGACCAACTGATTTTAAAATCCACATGGAAATGCAAAGGACCTAGAGCAGCCAAAACAACTCTGACAAAAAAATTGCAAGACTGACGCTACCTCGCTTACACAGCCGATTGATTTTCAGCAAAGGTGCAGGGGTGCCACAGAGGGCCACTCAGTGGAGAGGGGTAGACTTTTCAACAGACAGTGCCAGACACCTGAACATCCATATGCAAGGAAATGAACTTCAGTCTGTACCTCACACCACATACAAAAAGTCAAAATGACTCATGACCTAAATGTAAAATGTAAAACTAGAAAACTTCTGCCCTGGCTGCTGTGGCTCAGTGGATTGAGCACCAGGCTGCGAACCAAAGGGTGGCTGGTTTGTTTCCTTGTCAGGGCACAGGCCTGGGTTCTGGGCCAGGCCCCCAGCTGTGGGGGTGGGAGAGGCACCAGTCAGTGTTTCTCTCCCCCTCTTTCTCCCTCCCCTCCCATATGTCTAAAAATAAATACATAAAATCTTAAAAAAAAAAACCCAACTATAAAACTTCTGGAAAGAAACACAGCTGAGCCCTGGCTGGTGTGGCTCAGTAGACTGAGTGCCGGCCTTTGAACCAAAGGGTCCCTGGTTCGATTCCCAGGCAGGGCACAGGCCTGGGTTGTGGCCAGGTTCCCAGTGGGGGACATGCAAGAGGCAACCACACATTAATGTTTCTCTCCCTCTCTTTCTCCCCCCCCAAAATAAATAAATAACATCTTTTTTAAACAAAGAAAGAAGGAAAGGCACAGCTGAGCAAGGCTGGTTTGTCACGTTCCATCAGCCCTGCCCCAGGCCAGGCGGTCTGTGCACTAACGCCAGACACTAGGGCATGACAGCTCCCCGCTCCCCATGGCCAGACCCGTGAGCATGCCGATGGCAAAACGAGGTGCACACTGCCCAGGGAAAGGGTCTGGGACCCTGTGTCCTACAGGAAGGTGCAGATCCTGACTGTGCGGCCAAGCATGGCCACGTGGGTCCGGGAACACGCTGGTGGCCGGCAACTGGTTAGTGGTGGGGCAGGACTCCACCAGGACTGGACCCCACCAGCCCCGCTGCACAGCCGGTCCCGGGGGCAGGTCTTCCCTCCCTGCATCGGACACATGAGTAAGAGCCGGTTTCCTCCTCACTTACCTGGACTAGGCCATGCATCGAACTGCTTTCATAAACGCCGGCCAGGCTCCGTCCCAGCATATGACAGCTGCCAGGACAGGGGATGGGCTAACAGAAGCACAGGGCCGACTGCATGGAGCCCGAGGCCACACCCACCAGAGCCACGAGTCTGTGTGAAGGGCCAGTCCGTGCAGGGAGACTGGGAAGTCAGGGATGAGCTGGGCAGGTCACAGAGATGCCCCACCTACACAGCAGGCCCGCCTGACTCGCCCTCTGCCACTGCAGCCAGAGAAGGAAGCTCCTCCAGAGTCATCAACAGGAGCTTGGGCTGTTGCTCAAGGCTCACAGGACTCTGAGAACATTGCTGCTCAACACAGCCAACCGAGCTGTGTCACTGAGTTCACGGCAAACCCCCAAAGCCAGGTGGCCCTCCAGCTCCCTGAAGAAGGTGCATTTTTCATGGCATCCAGCAGCCAGAATCCCCAGAGCACTGGCCAGGAGTTCACTCAAGCCACAGGGCGTTCCCAGAGCCCCCACCTGCAGGAGACCCAGTGAGAGCTGGAGAAGGGGCTCAGAGCTGCGAGGCTGCTGATCACACACAGGCCTCGGAGGACCCTGGGTCTGAAAACTGAGAGCAGATACCTGCTCCCAGTCACATGGCTCAGCCATGGCAGGCAAGCACGCACCCCATGGGCTCCACCTCTGACCCACCGGCGTCCTGGAGGACTGAGAACAGCAAGATCCCGGTCTGAACGAGCCCTGGCAGCCTGGACAGTGGTGTCAAGGTAACCAAAAACAGCCCCGACTGGTGTGGCTCAGTGAACTGAGCATCATCCCACAAACCGAAAGGTCACTGGTTCAATTCCTGGTCAGGGCACATGCCTGGGTTGCCAGCCGGGTCCCCAATTGGGGGGGTGGGAGAGGCAATGGATTGATGTTTCTCTCCCTTTCTCTGTCTCTATAAATAAATTTAAAAAATCTTTAAAAAAACAAAAAACAAAACGTAACCAAGACAGCTGCACTTGACAGCATTCTACTCGGATACCAAAGAAGACCAGAGACGTCTGCTCACCAGAATCCCTGGCTGCCAGAGCTGTAACTGTAGGTGCCACAGGTAAAAATCATACCACCCTGAAGTGTCTGTCCCTTGACAATGATCCCCCCCATGGTCTTCTGGGGCCCAGTGCCCCCCGGGGCATCTTCATCTGGACCACTCACTGCCAATCAAACCCTTCACCCCGACCTCTTCCTGAGTCACCATGCCCTCGGCTATCTGGGCCAGAAATCAGCACCGCCCCCTCTGGTTGGCTCCTCACCTCCCTCTCACACCCTGCAGGGCACTCTCAGCCTCCTCCTCCTCCACCTCTACCACACCTACTGACATCCCCTTCCAAAGTGGTCCCTGCCTCCGGACTGTCCCCTCAAAGACAGCCTCAACCTCCCCCCCACCCCTTGTCTTTGCCACCAGACAGCAGTGCCGGCTTACATCCCCAGGCAAGGCCACTCCTCCACCCACTGTGCCCTCTGCCCCTCCTACACTGCTTGGTGCTTTGTGCTGGCCTCTCTGCACTTGAGGCCCTCTTCCCACCAGCTCCGCCGGAAAAGGGGAACCACTGCAAGTGTGGTGGGAAACGCCTGTGCCCACAGAGCCCTGGTCCTAACGCTGCACTGCCGCTGAGCCAGCCCTGCTGAAAAATCGGAACCCAAATACAGGCCAAGGGGCCCAGGGACCCGGGCTGGCCAAGCACCAGGCAGCTCTCACCAAAGCTGAGATCTGGGCTTCCTGCGGCCCCGCCACTATACCACCACACACTCTGACCAATGACCCTTGTGACTCCGGACAAATACCCCCTACTCCGCCTCACCTCCTTTCATGTCAAAGGGAAAAGGAAAGAATACAATGACCCCAAGCTTTGGAACTCTCTCAGAGTCTCCTTTGGGGGAAGCGGGAACGTGGACCACATGCCCCCAGGGAGGTGACAGGCGCTCGAACAGGGGACCTCCTGCGCTCAGGCAGGGCACGAGCCCGGGCACCCCGCGTCCAGCCCAAGAGGGGGCCGGTCACTCCGCGCCGGCGTGATGAAGGGGCGAGCGGCAGGGTTCCTGAGCCTCTCTTCCGGGTTGTGACGCGGCGAATAGGCCCTGCGGGGACCTGGGCGCACCTGAGCTTGGGGAGAGGAGGGTGGGATGGCGGGCTCGGCCCCGCGACGCCCGGTACGCTCGCCGCGCTAGCCTGGTGACCTTGGGGTGGTGCCCCCTGACTCAGCCTCCAACGCGACCTGACCAGGGCCGTCCCGACCTCTCTCAGCCCCAGGCTTCCCCGAGGGGGGCCTGCCCCAGTGAGCGGCGCGGGTTTCCTGCCCCCGCCCACCGGTTACCTGAAGAGGAGCCGCCGCAGTGGCCGGGACCAGCCCTCCCGCCCAGCCGCGAACCGGAGTGGGCGGGGCCTCGCATTGAGCCCGCCCCAGAGGCCCTCCGCCAACCGCGGCCCGGCGAGCGGCGACCTGGATCCGCCCCCAAACGATCTCTGTGCTGATAGGTCGGAGGCGCGTCCCTCTCGCTCTTGGCCCACCACCTACCGAACCCCAGTGACCCGGAGTGCGCAAACTCCGCCTTGCATTCGGCCCCGCCCGGGTCGCCCCAGGACCTCCCCGCGGGACTGTTGGGCTCCAGCACGGGTTCGGCCTGTCACTGCGCAGGCGCTGGGAGGACGCTCAGGCTTCCTGTGCGCGGGATGCGCGGTCTCCTCTCTTACCTTCCTCGGTGTCTACGTTGGACACTTACACCCCCATGATCTGCGCACACAGACACTGCCCTACACAGCCACACAGGCGGGACCCCTCAGAGACGCGGGCTGGGTGCGCCATTGCGCCCAAAGCTGGCCCCCTCGCAAACACACACCTGAACAGGTGGTACACACGCCGGGTGGACCCGACCTGGACACACAGGCACTATGCTCTCTCTCACACATGAACACACACACTGAACACTCAACAAGGACCCGGAGACCCTGGGGCTGCCGACCCCTACGCGTACAGGTACACACACACATGCACAGGGGAGGCACGAGTTCAGTCTGCAGGTACACCTTGGGGTGAAGAGGAGCAGGTCTCTGTGTTCGGGATCTTGGGATCTGGAGGGGCAGACAATTAGCAAGTAAAGGACCCATAGGACACACGACATGCTGTAAGGGGGCGCAGCTGAGGGCTGGGAGGGCAGCTGGCGTTCTAGGTAGAGACACTACCACCTGCAAAGACCCTGACGCTGAAATCACCTGGACGTGTTCACAAATGAAAATAAAGTGACGTTCAGGAAATGGACAGCGCATTTTAAGAAGGCAGCACCACATCCACAGTGTAACAAGTGTCTGCATCTTGCTGCAGTTTAGGTTTGCAGAGCTGTTGGTGAGGGTGCAAGGTGGCAAAGTGGGACCCTGAAGTCAGTACGAGGGCAAGAGGGGCATTCTTCACAGTGCAAAGGGCTTCAGCCTGTTTCTTTTGTAGAGGAAGACAGAACTCAGGTGGCTGAGTGAGGTGCTGGCAAATGAAGCTGGCCCCTCAGGAAGAGACCAAAACCCACCCTCCAACCATAATCCCACCAGGCTGGAGGGGGCAGGGGTTAATTAGGAAGTTGCCAGGGAGGAAAACAGGAGGCTTCCTCCAAACTCACACCTGGATGGCTTGCTCTCCTGCCAAAGCCCTATGTTCCCCACGGCCAGGGTCCAGCATGTCCTGCTGGCCCCGCCCCCTGCCCAGCCTCCGCCAGACTTCAGTCCCCAAGCACACAAACTGCTCAGCACACATCATAGATGTCGTTTCACTTTTATTAAATTATTAATGCCAATTTCCCTTCCCCAATAGTAAGCTCTACAAAAGGCCTGTATCTGGGATTTGCTCCCAAGTGCTTAGCACCAAGCTCAGCGTGTGATGGTTGCTCGAGTTTCTGTGGGACGGAGGAACAACCTAGAGTGCAAAGAAAGAGGAGGGAGGCAGACTGCAAACCAGAGCTGGTGACCAACTTGCCGGCCTCCAGTGTGGTCTGGACCATGGTGGGAGCTGGGGAAGTGACAGGGTGTGGGCAATGGCACAGCCACTCTCGGGAAGACACCCCGTTTTCCCTTGTGCTGTACTAACTCTAGACAGGGCCCTTCTCCAGCGCTTCCAACATCTGAGGAGCGACCCCACCTTAAATCCTCTCTGCTTGGAATACCTGGAGTGGGTGCTCTTTACCTAACCCTCAGGTCAACAACAAACTGGTCACTTTGTCCACGTTTGCTATATTCCAGGCAGTTTGCCAGGTGCAGTCTGTAGGGGAGCAAGGGAAGAGCAGACACAAACCTTGCTCTCAAGCAGCTCACAGTCCAACAGGGATGAGAAAATGAACCTCAGCATCCTGGGCAGGGCATTCCTGGGCCTTTTCTGCAGCAGGGCACACCACAAGCACCTTGAGTCCCAGAGGGGGACAACGCAACTACACCGACACTGAGCCCCCGCCACGACCCAGGCCCTGCAGGACTCCCAGGACAGCAGTCCACAGCCTCTGTGCTATCTGGCTCCTGGGAGAGAGACTGCATTTGGGCCTCAGTTCTGTCACTGGTATAATGGGCGTCCCCTGGTTGTGCTCTGATCTGAGATCCTGGAGAAGCACTGTCTGCCCAGGACAGGCCTGTCACGCGTGGTCTGTGGGAGGTGGTAATTGCAGCTACCACAACCGCTTCGCACAGCACCTGGCCTGCAGCAGGCAGCTGGTAAATGTCACCCACTACTCCCCATGGTAACAGTGCCCACAGAAGACTCTTGAGGACAGGAGAAGGCAGGCCCACACTGGCTGCTATGCACTGGAGCTGCTGGGTATGGGGTGGGCCCAGGCTGGAAGCCTCACTTACCTTGAAGATATGCCCTTAAGTCTTCAGAGGGCTTCGGGGGAAAGTCCTCTAGCAGGTCTTGGCCCAGGTAAGACAAGCTCTAGGCCTCAGCAGAGGAAGCGCTGCCCCACCACCACTCGGCCTAGGCTGCCTCCTTGGGACCCTCCCAAAGGACAAGGAGTGCAGTCGAAACAGTTGCTGGTGTGCATTTTCCTTTTCCCTTCCTCATGTCTTTAAAAAACCCACTCCCCTTGCTTGGCTCACTCCCTACCCCCAGTTTCTGTAAAGGCCTTTTGTGTTCAGCCACATCCAGGGTAGCCCACAGAGGCCTCAGCCTGGATCTAGCATTTAGGGGCTGTCACCACATAGAGTGGGCCCCATGCAGGGCACAACTGGTTCCAGCAAGATGTTCTCAGGACAGGAAGGTCCTGGGGACAGAAGGACACAGACCCTCCCTTTGAGGGCACAATGCTAGTGCAGCTCTAGAACCCTCCATTCTGGAACCTGCCCCTGCTTTCCTGGAGCCTGCCCTGCCCTGCACCAGTCCCTGGCTGTGTCAGGCCCGACCCCGAGCTCTCAGCCTTGGTCCCAGCAAGACTTCCAAAACGTGGCTGCAGCCCTGAGAGGGCACAGGTCCCACCTGGCCTCCTGTGGCCCTATCACCCCTGCCCCTTTGAAATAATTCAGGCCTCAGCCACATACCCCACCCCCTCCCCAAGACCCCTCATTGAGTGGGACAGCCCTGGCCCCTTTTGCAGTGTCCTGCTCTCCATGAAAGGCAGTGGCAGGTAAAAACTGGACCAACAAACCTTCATGGCGCAGGTGTGTGAGTGCAGGGACAAGGGCTATCTGCTCTCTTCCAAGAAGATTGGCTCCGGGGCCTTCTCCAAAGTCTACCTGGCCTACGCCACACAGGACTTCATGCAGCACAACCCCAAGCTGGCCTCTAGCTTGGCAAGGCAAGGCAAGCGTCACACCATGGAGAGGCAGCCCGCCTCCTCTCTGTGGCCTTGGGCTCAGGGTACCCTCTAACCCAGCTCTAGGGGGCCCTGTCCATCCCTACTGGGGTGCCTCCCAGCTGTTCCAGCTCCCTCCCAGTCCTGCACCCTCCCACAGGCTGACCACTTCAACTCTTCAAACCCCCAAGCACATAAGTGCCTGGGACAACCCTGTCCCCCAGGATTACCCTGCCTCACCCTGCCCAGTTTGGCTTGCGCACGAAAGACAGGGACCTGTCCTGCCCCAAGGGGCTGTGGTCTGCACACAGCGGCCACCCTTAGCCCCTGCAGGTGGCTATCAAGGTCATCTCCACCGCCAAGGCCCCTGTGGAGCTCTCCTACAAGTTCCTGCCCCGTGAGATCTCGTCACTCAACGCTACCTACAAGCACCTGAATGTGGTAGGCAGAGACCCCATGACAGCCAGCAAACATCCTGCCCATCCCTTGTGCCAGCCCTCACATCGCCTGCTGCCCACCCCAGGTCCACCGCCCCCATCCTGACACCCCAACCCAGGGCACTGCACGGCCCCTCCTTGCGGTGGCAGCAGGCAGCTGGGCGCTGTGCAGGTGCAGCTGTACGAGACCCATCACAACAGCCAGCTTGGTGCTGGAGCCGGCGGGCAGGGCAACCTGCTGGAGCACACCAAGGCGGTGTCCGACCACTGCTGCTGCCCGGGGCTGGAGGAGGCAGCCCGCAGGCTGCTCGGCAGCTGGTCGGCGCAGTAGCCCACTGACACAGCTCTGGCGTCGTGCACCGGTGAGGGCACAGCCCAGCCGGACCCCACCTGCATGGGGAAGCCCACCTGAGCCCAGGCCCAGCCCCACCTGCCCTTTCCCACGCAGGGACCTAAAATGCGAGAACATCCTGCTGGATGACTGAGGCCTCCTGAAGTTGACAGGTGAGTCTGTGGCCAGCCCTCTTGCCCTTGTGCCTGGGTGCCCTGATTCTTGACCCCAGCCACCCACCTTGCACAAGGCCCCTACACATTGGCATGCCTGCCAGGCCCTCTGCCTCCTCCCTGGTCTGCTCCAGACTAGACCCCAGCCTGGCTTGACCTTCAATCCTCCCAGAAGACCTCTACCTCATCCTTGCCCCCAGCCACCCTGCAGTTGACCCCAGGCCCACCACATAGTTGCCCCTCCCACTGAACCGCCTGCCCTGCACCTCCGTCAGACTTTGGCTTCGCCAACCAGGGCTCAAGAAAAGCACTGCTGAGTACCTTCTGCGGCTCCATGGCTTACACTGCCCCCAAGATGCTCATGAGCAAGAAGTACAGTGGGGAGCAGGCCGACCTATGGAGCCTGTGAGTGCTGCCCCACCAGCCACCCCAGAAGCAAGGCCCCTGGGCAGGGATGAGGGGGCATGCCTTAAGAGCCACTGTCCCCAGAGGTGTCATCCTTTATGCCATGGTGACCAGAAAGCTGCCCTTCAAGGAATGCCGGCCCCACCACGTGCTACTGCTAAGGCCCCACCTTCCTACCAGGCCTGTCCCCAGGTAAGTGCTTCCATTGCATCTTTCCCATGTCCCAGAGGACCTGGTCAGAGGGTCATTCTGTGCCATGGAGAGGGTAACAGAGGAGACTCACCTGGCACCAGCCTCCTGCCCACTGTAGTGAGAGGGAAGCTGGACTGAGGTGGGACCTAACTCAGACCTCACCTCTCTATGCCTGTCTGCCCCTTAGTGACAGGCAGAGGACCTCCCGCAGGCCCCTCAAAGCTGCGGTAATTGTTGGTGGGGAGTGAGCACAGGATGCGGAGACAAGAGGGCAGGTAGAGGGGCCACTGACTGCAGCCATTGAGTCCTCGCCCACAGAGTGCCAGGACCTGATCCAGGCCCTGCTCCAGCTGCGCCTGCATGCACGCCTGGACCTGCAGGAGGCAGCCAAGCACCGCTGGACGCAGCCCACTGCGCATGCGCTCTTCTGCACCGCGCTCAGCACCTTACCAGGCAGGGCAGGGCCCTGGGGGTGGGCAAGTGGGCTCTTAGTGTCCAGACTGAACCTCCAATGCAGTCCACAGGAGAGAATCCAGGGGAGCCCAGAGAGGACTCAGAGCCACAAGGGGTCACTCCTGCAGCTGCATCACCCCCAGCAGCTGGGAACCCCCAAGAGCGCCTCTGGCCCAGCGCCAGAGCCCCCGGACGCCAGCCCGAGCAGAGGTGGGGGCTCTGCCAGGCTAGGTCTCCGAAGCATTGCAACGGCCAACCTGGGCATGGGTGCCTCACGGCAGCCACCTCCGCTGTGCTCCAGGAGCACCGTCCAGAATGTGCTGGGACTCCACCAGGTCAACTGAGGGCAGATGGATGGGCCCAGCGGAGGTCAGATAAACCATTTATTCTGTGGAGTCAGAGGTTTGAACCAACCGGCACTGGGGAAACTGGGGATGCTCCCGAACCAAGGACATGAGTCCACACACCTCCATGCCAGAGCTTTAATGGGGGCGGTGAGCTATGGAGGGAGACACACAGCACCCCCATGGAGCACCCAGCCTCCATGGGACAGCACAAGTGAGCAGACCTCCAACTTTGGAAACAGGGCAGAGGAAGAAGAGAAGGGCACCGGGAACCCTGGGGGGCCAGCCTACACTGCAGCACAGGTTCGGGGGGCGGGGACCAGTACTTGGGTCTGCGCCAAAGATGGCACTAAGTTTGGTAGGGGGCCCAGGAGACGAGCACAGAAGCTGGGGCCACACTGACAGCCTGCCAGTGACACCTTGGGTGCTGCAGAGTTAGGGGGACCACATGTGGCACTGTGGAGAACCAGGTTCTTGTACAGACAGGGGGCTGCAGGCAGAGCCAGGGCACAGGTCAAGTGGGAGAGCGGAGAGGACGAAGGGGAGACAGCACCCAGCCAGTGCTTGAAGGGCAGGCCAGGTGGGTTGCAGCTCCAGGAGACCCCCAGGACAGGCTATAAATAGCAAAGGTCTCAAGAGGTCGGCCTACTGAGGCTGAGGGTAAGCAGAGGGCCCAGATGGAGGACTTGGGGGTACTGGCAGGAGGGGGCAATGCTCGCACCAGGTGCCTGCCTGGGCTCAGACCCCTGTAGCAAGCACTCCTGGGACTGGAAAGCTCCAGCTGGCCACTCCAGTCTGCGGTTTTCCTGTCTGGCCCCACCACCATGCTTGAGAAGTGCCTCACAGCTCCACTGGCCAACCCCCTGCAGGTCCCTGAGAGCTCCAGGGCCTGGCCAGCTGGGATTGAACAGTGCTCTTCTGAACAAGCTGCACCGCTGCTGAAAGCAACAGGGCACAGGGAAGTGCCCTCAATCCTCCAATGTTTAAGGGGCATTAGCCCTAGAGCCCTCAGCATGAACCCAGAGCTTAAGCGTAGCTCTGCTTCTCAGTAGGACACAGCCTTCCAGCAAGGTGACCCAGGAGGCCTAAAGGCAACTGCAGGAAAGCCTGGTCTGGGAGGCCAAGACTGATGGGCTAGTAAAGGTGTGCCAGGAGCTGGTGTTGAGCTACACGGACCTCAGGTGGGTGCATCCCCCTCCGCCTGTGGCTCTGGAGCCAGCTCCCACTCCTGCTGCTCCCGCTGGCATTGCTCCTGCTCCTGGCGGTCCAGCCGCTGCAGCTGGCACTCCACATCCTCAGGCACCTGCACCTCCAGCAGGTTTTCCATGCCATGCTCTGGCTCATCCCCAATGAGCACCTGCAGCAGGAAGGCAGGTGAGCAGCCGGCTGGCATACCATGAACATCTCCCCCTTCCCCACAAACCCTGCACCCACCTGGATCAGTTTCTCACAAGTCACCCGCACATCGGACTCAGGCTCCCAGCTGTGCAGCTCACGCAGAATCAGGTAGGCTCCCTGGTCCCTCACCTGCTGCCGACCCTGTGCTGTGGCTGTCAGCTGAAAGAGGACTGAGATTAGCCAGGTGTCAATGTGGTCACGTATATGTTGGGGATGGGGTTACTGCAGCAGGACCTATACTCACCAGCATGATGGCCTCAATGAGCATCTTGCGTATGTCGGCATCAGGCTCCCGTTGCTTGTCTGGTGGCAGGTACTGCAGGTCCACAGGCAGTCCTAGGGACAAGTGTGAGAGTCACTGGGTCCCTGTGCTGGGCAGCCAGACCAGACCCCACCTTTGTAAACCTCATCTGTGTTCAGCAGCTTGCTGCTAAAAGTTTTCAGAAGGGGGCTTGATCTGGACACTTCCTCCCTGCGCCACTACTGGCCTTCCCTCCTGCCAGGTCAGCCCTGCGGATCCACCCAAACTACTCACGCTCCATCTCCTCCTCGGAGAATTCCTCAGGCCCAGCCAAGGGCAGCAGCAAGAAGGGGAGAATGTCCACCTTGGGCCCCAGCAACCACTCGTGGTGTCCTGGGTGGGAAACAGGGGTGGGGGCCAGTCCAGAAGTGCTCTAATATCCAGTCTCTCCCCACTGCCCACTGCCGCAATGCTGGGCCCCACGGCCACTCACTGTGCTCGAAGCAGCAGTTTCTCAGCGTCCCCACAACCCCGCCCCTGCGAACCGTAGAGTCTGAGTATTGGGTAAAGGGCAGCAGCCGCTGGACCACACACCTGAAGGAAAGGACTACTCAGTGCTGTCCCTGCTCACTTCCACCCCTTCCCCACGGGCGTCCTGCTGTTCACCTGTCAGGGTCCAGCAGGAAGGCTCGCACCACGGGACGCTGGCTGAGGTTGGAGAGCACTGGACCCAGGTAATGTAAGGATGCGCGGGCGTTGTAGCCCGGAGTGCACAGCGCGCGCACAAGCCGCTCCAGGCCCGACTCCCCCCACTCCGCGGCCGTCAGCGCCTCCATCAGCGAGGCACACGGCGCCGGCTCGCGGCTGAGGTTGGCCAGTACCGCGGCTGCCTCCTCCGCCCAGGGCCACTGGGGATCCAACACACGGCCCAGTAGGCGGGCAGGCAGCCCAGGCTCGGCCACCAGCAGAGGCTCATGCAGGCAGGGGTCGGCGGCCAGGTTGACAAGGGCGCGGGCTGCGTCTCGGGCAGGGGCCGGGGCCGGGGCCTCCGCCAAGTCGACCAGCGCCCGCAGCAGTGCTGCTTGGCGGGCCAGCAGCGTCCGGCCCAGCCCCGAGCCGGTCAGAGCCAGCACGTGCCGCGTTGCTTCCTCCTGCAAGTCCGCCCGCGCTCCGGGCGTCAGAAAGGGAAGGAGCTTCTCCGCCTCCACCTCTAGAGTCAGCAACCCTGCAGGGCCGCCGCCACCAGCCGACGAGCCAGTGTCCGTCGCGGCCTCCTCCATGCCTACCAGCACTTTGCAATCCCTGGGTAGTTCAGCGCAGGCACAACCGCTCCATCCGGCCCCGCAGCGACAGTGGCCCTCGGCCCCGCCCCCGAAAAAACCCGGTAGCCACAACGACCAATCCGAGTCTGAGGGCTCGGCGCAGGGGGCGGGACAAGCATACGGAGGCGGGGCCACACCGAGGCCCGGGGCATTGTGGGGCTGAGCGCCGGCCGAAAGTGACTCGCGTGTGTGTTGAGAGGCGGCGGTGGGGGTCACGTAGGGACAAACGTTGACCGCTCTGTGAGGCCCAGTTCCTTGGTGTGACCCCTGGTAACTAACTGATTACACCGGCCCTCTTCCATTATGGATTGAGCAGAGATCCATCTTCGCTGGAAGAGACGCATGATCGATGACATTGATTGATGTTCCAATGTCAGACCTGCCTTGCATTCCTGGCACAACCCCCTTTTCCTCCTGATATAGTTTCATTTGAATATTTTATTGAATTTAATTTGCTAAAATTTTGTTGAGATATTTTGCAACTCTGTCCATGGGGATACTGGTCTGCAGTTTTCTTGTAACGTCTTTGGGGGCGATGTTGACCTCAGAAGGATTGGGGTGTATGTATTCCCTTCTCTTGTTTTGTGTGAGTTTGTAAAAGTTGTATGATTTATTTCCTTAGTGTTTGGCAGAACTCCCCAGTGAAGGCATCTGGGCCTAAAATTCTTTCTGGGAATGTTGTTTGACTACAAATTAAATTCCTTTAATGGATACATAACTATTCAGGTTATCATTTTCTTCTTGGGTGACTGGCAGTTTGTGTCTTTCAAGGAATGAGTCCTTTTCGTCTGAATTGCAGAACTCATTGGCATGAAGCTCATTATAATATTCCCTTACTATTCTTTTAATATATGTAGCATCTGTGGTTGGGCCACCTCTCATTCCTGATAGGTGTAATTTCTGTCTTATTTCTCTTTTTGTAGGTCTTGCCAGAGGTTTGTCAATTATTATTGATCTCAAAGAACCACCTTTTGGATTCATAATTTTTTCTACTGCTTTCTTGTTCAATTTCATTGATTTTTCACTTTGACCTTACTATATCCTTTCTTCTGATTACGTTGTTTTTTCCCCCTAATTTCTTTTTTTAATTTTTTTATTGATTATGCTGTTACAGTTGTTCTATTCCCCCTTTATTCCCCTCCACCCTACCCCCCATCCCCACCATCACCCCCCCCTTTAGTTTATGACCATGTGTCTCAAGTCCTTTAGATTCTATATTTCCCATGCTATTCTTGCCCCCCCATCTATTTTCTATCTACTGTCTATGCTACTTATTTTCTGTACCTTCTCCCCCCTTCTCCTCCTCCCACTCCCCTGTTGCTAACCCTCCTTGAGATCTTCATTTCTATGTTTCCACTCCTGATCTAGCTGTCCTTTTAGTTTGCTTTCGTTTTAGGTGTGGTTGTTAATAACTGTGAGTTTGTTGTCCTTTCACTGTTCATGTTTCTTTAACTTCTTTTTCTTAGATAAGTCCCTTTAACATTTCATATAATAAGGGCTTGGTGATGATGAACTCCTTGAATTTGATCTTATCTGAGAAGCACCTTATCTGTCCTTCCATTTTAAATGAAAGTTTTGCTGGATAGAGCAATCTTGGTTGTAGGTCTTTGGATTTCATGACTTGGAATACCTCTTTCCAGCCCTTTCTTGCCTGTAAGGTCTCTTTTGAGAAATCCGCTGACAGTCTGATGGGGACTCCTTTGTAGGTGACTGTCCCCTTAGCTCTTGCTGCTTCTAGGATTCTCTCCTTCATTTTAATCTTGACTAATGTAATTACGATGTGCCTTGGTGTGTTCCTTCTTGGGTCCAACTTCTTTGGTACTCTCTGAGCTTCCTGGATTTTCTGGGAGTCTATTTCCTTTGCCAGATTGGGGAAATTCTCCTTTATTATTTGTTCAAATAAGTTTTCCACTGGTGGCTGTGCCTTTCCCCCTTCTGGTACCCCTATAATTCGGATGTTGGAGTGTTTAAAGATGTCCTGGAGGTTCCTAAGACTCTCTTCATTTCTTTGAATTCTTGCTTCTTGACTCTTTTCTGTTTGGCCATTATTTGCTTTCTTCTGGTCCACTCCATTGATTTGAGTCCCAGTTTCCTTTTCATTGCTATTGGTGTCCTGTGCAATTCCATTCATTTCAATTAGTTTCGCCTTCATATATTTGTCTAATTTGTCCGTATAATCAACCAGTTCTGTGAGGATCCTGATCACCAGTGTTTTAAACTGTGCCTCTGTGAGTTTTGCTATTTCTTCATCGCTTAGATTTATTGGCTCTGGGGCTCTGAGATCCTCCTGCGCCATTCTTGGTCTGTTCGGGCCCTTTAAGTGTGAGAAGCGGCGGCTTGGATTCCCAGGTCGCTGGGTTGTGACGCTGTATGTGGGGGCGTGGCCAGAGTGGGGAAATGGCGACCCCCTCTGCCGCTTCTCACAGCTGGGTGCGGAGGAGCAGTGCCTTAGGTGGTTCACCTGGGCCGGGCCACTCAGAGTCGCTGGGTTATGACGCTGTATGTGGAGGTGGGGTCAGAGCAGGGAAATGGCGGCGCCCTCCACTGCCACTTACCGTGGGGACCTGCCGGCCCGGTCCAACCGCCCACTCCCTCGCCTGTCCACCCTCGCACAAATGCGAGAACTCAGTCAACACGCAGCCCCGGGCCCGGCTGTCTCCCCTGAGGTCGCTCGCCTGGTTGCTGGCTGGGTCGCTCACTAGGTCTGACCCTGCGCCTGGATTCCGCGGGCCTGAGTGTGTCTGGCCGAGTCCTCCTGTGCAACCCTGCTCCGCCAGCCGCTGGTTTCGCCCCTTACTGGTCAGGCTGAAGAATTTGTTGTTAACGGACTTCCGAAAAGTTCAATTTTCCGTGTTCTGGCTGTGTTTTCTGTTGCTAATATTTAGTTTTCTATAATCTTGGTTGTGGGAGAAGGCACGGCACATCCACCTATGCCTCCATCTTGGCGGAAGTCCTCCCCTAATTTCTTAGGGTAGATGCTGAGGTCGTTAATTTGAGATCTCCTTTTCTGTTAGAGTTTTCCCCTCATTTATGCTTAGAGTCATGAATTACTTATATATCTTACTTTTACATGGTTCTGAGAGCCTTAATAAATTGATGTTATTTTTATTTCACACTGCGGGCTAGGACGATACGGCTGTGATGCCCAGGAAAGCCACTCACTGGGGACAGCATGCCCCTGAAGTCTGTAGGTCATACACAGGTCCAAGAGCTGGGATTTGCCTGTGGCTAAGACCCACAGGAAGGGCACTTCATAGCCTCAATCCCCAGCAAACCTTGTATGAAAGTTCCATGGAAACTGAGGAAGAGGGTGGGTGAGTCCAAGCAAGTGCCCACTTTTCCAAGGAAAGCACATGCTTAGGATATACAGATCCTACCCACAAAAGTTGAATATCTCTTGCCCTGCCTGGTGTGGCTCAGTGGATTGAGAGTCAGCCTGCAAACCAAAAGGTCACCAGTTCAATTCCTGTCAGGGCACATGCCTGGCTTGGGGGCCAGGTCCCCAGTAGGGGTGTGTGAGTGGGAACTGATCAGTGTTTCTCTTGCACATTGGTGTTTCTCTCCGTCTTTTGCCCTCCCTTCCCCTCTCTCTAAAAATAAAATCTTTTTTTTTTTTTTTTAAGGTTGAGTGTTTCTCAAGGAATGGAATTGGAATGTTATGGATAACCCAGGTAAGTGACGCCCTCTGGTGGGCACTTCTGACCAAGACAAAAATGGGCATCTTCAGGGCCCACTGGAGCAGAAGTGTTTACCGTGGTCACCAGCTAGGGGACCCTAACTGTTCCCAAGTTAAGTGAAAAGATACAAAGACTTCCAGTCAAGTAGGTGTGCAGGCAAACATGGCTGGCCTCTTGGCACAACCACATGAAATTTACAACTAAAATATAGAACAGCCACCACTCAGAACCCTCAGAAATCAAGTTGAATGGAAGTCTGACAACTACAGAATTAAAGAAGCCATGTCCATATGGACTGGTAGGAGGGGTGGAACACAGAACATAGGTCCTCTCACCCACATGTGGGCTGGTCTCTCACCCACATGTGGTGGATAAAAGTTCAGGAGGGATATTTCAGGAGCGATGAGTTCCAGCCCCACAACAGGACCCCCAGCCCAGGATTCCAGTGCCAGGAAAAGAATTCTCCACAACTTCTGGCTGCAAAAAATAGCAGGGATTGAGTTGGTGGAAGAAACTGCTGGAGCTCCAAGCAGTTCCTCTTAAAGAACCCACACACGGACTTACTCAGACTCACTCCTGAGCTCCAGCGCCAGGGTAGCAGCAGCTGGAAGGACACCAGTGGTACCAGTGGGAGGATGTGAAGTGTCTGGCATCAAGATGAGCAGAGGCCATCGGCCCTTTTCTTAACCCTCCCCCCACAGGGCTATCAGGCTTGTGCCATATCTAAGACTCCATCAGACTGGCTGACACTGTTTGCCCTGCCCTGGAGATCCCCAGAGACTCCACCCCACCAGACTTATAGACCCACCCATGCGGCTTTTCCATATGAATGACTGGTCTCGGCTCATACATCACAGCTTCCTAAATCCTCTCAAACAAGGAACAGCTGAACTCAGTGAGGCCCAGGCCAGCACTAGCAGCAGCCAGCCCAGACTCACGGCTTGGCTTCTCCTGGGCATCTCCAAGTCCAGCACTAGTAGCAGCCGTCTCAGATTGCTTTATCGCTCAGACAGGGTGGCCCAGGGCAGAACATAGGTTGACCTTGGCCTGCACCACCCAGGGGAACTCCAGGACTAGTGCTTCCTGCACATCCCCAACTGGGACCTGACCCGCAACCAGGCATGTGCCCTGAGCAGAATCAAAACTGACACCTCTCAGTTGGCAGGATGACGCCCAACTGACTGAGCCACACCAGTTAGGGCTAAAAAGATTTAAATTTAATTTTAAAAAATGTATTGCTTTTAGAGAGGAAAGAAAAGAGAGAAGTTGTTTTCACTTATTTAGAATGCTTATTACTTAGCATTCATTGGTTGATTCTTATAAGTGCCCTGACCCAGGACCAAACCCACAACCTCGGTGTGTCAGGATGACGCTCTAACCAACTGAGCTGCCTGCCCAGGGCTCTAGTCTACTTTCTGTCTCTATAAATGCCTATTCTAGGGACCTCAATGCTTACAGTCTCTGTGGCTGTAGTACAGTGTGGAAAACAAGTGTATACTTCTGTGTAACCAATACCACAAGCAAAACAGAGAACGGTTTAACCACCACAAAGACCCCTGGCGACCAGCAACCGCTTCCTCGTCTGTATAACGTTTTATACACGGAAACATACAGAATGTGATCTTTCGAGATTGGATGGTTTTCCACTCAGCGTAATTCTCCGGAGCTTCACTCAGGTTGTTGTGCGTGTCCCTAATTTGTCCACTTTTACTGTTGAGAAGTTATATATTTGCTACTTTGACTCCTTCTGTAGTGAAAATCCCATTTCAGATTTTTGTACATTCTTCTATTGGGTTGTGTGATTTTTCTTATTGTTATTGATCTGTAGAAGTTCTTTCTATATTTTGGAGATGAGCTATTATTTACTTACTTGTTGTTAGAGAAAGGGGAAAGGAGGGAGAAAGAGAGAGAAACATCAATGCGTGGTTGCCTCTCATGTGCCCCCAGTGGGGGACCTGGCCTGAAACCCAGGCCTGTGCCCTGACTGGGAATTGAACCAGCGACCCTTGGGTTCACAGGCTGGTGCTCAGTCCACTGAACCACACCAGCCAGGGCGAGATGAGCCATTTTTAGTTTTTCACTCTCTTAATGGTATATTTAGGTTAACAGATTTCTTAACTTAAACATAATTATATATTTAAACTATATTAGCCCTGGCTGGTGTAGCTCAGTGGATTGAGCACAGGCCTGCGAACCAAAGGATCACGGTTCGATTCCCAGTCAGGGCACATGCCTGGGTTGCAGGCCAGTTCCCTGCAGGCCAGTTCCCAGCAGGGGACGCACGAAAGGCAACCATACACTGATGTTTCTCTCCCTCTCTCCTTCCCTTCCCCTCTAGAGATAAATACATAAAGTCTTTTAAAAATGGCATAGCTTTAAAAAAAACTATATTAATATTTCCTTTTATGGTTAGTGAGTTTTTGACCTGCTTACACTTGCCTGACTTTCACATGTTTTTAATGTTCAAAGCATTTATTGCTTTATAATTTAAACCATGAACACCCATAGAAGCAGACCGCCATGGCCACACAGCCCCTTTTGCAAAAACACCCAGCCCCGAGGCTCTCCAGGTTGGGCACTCCTGGCCCTGATTGGCCTCGAAAGAGCCACCCACCCGGCAGCCCTGTGTCAAGACCCCTGTGCAGCTCCAGGGTTGTGGGGAAGGTGAGGGAGGCCAGTGGTGACCGTAAAACCGATGAGGAGGAGCCTGTGAAGTCAGAGGGTGGAAACACCACAGGAAAGAGGTTCCTGCTCAGGCAGCCCCAGCAGAAGGGTGTGAAAGCCAGAGCAGGCCCTGGCCCAAAGTGGGCCGAGCAGCCGGCGCACACATGGGTCCCTGTGCGGCCACAGCAGTCAGGAGACACTCCACACGCTGCACTTCACAGACAAGGTCTGTCGCTTGGGGTGTTGAGGTCGAAGGGTCCAGAGGAGACTGCCCCCTTACTGCTTCTTGGACGAAGCAGGTGGTGCCCCTTCACCGGTTCTTCCTTGCAGCCCGAAGGTAACAAACCCCTCCCACACCTGGGACAGCTAGACCTCCTCTTCTCCCCAGAATATCTGGCCGCTATCTGGCTGATTAGTCCCCCTTCAATTTTGCCCCCAGGAATTGACTGGTAAACACTGGCTGAGTGCCTGAGCAGGGCGAGCCCATACTCTGGGACCCCACCTGGGTACACAGGTCCAGCACACCAGCTTGGCTGTCCCCCCATGGACTGGCCACACCCCAGATCCAGTCCCACCCACACCACCAGCCAGACCTCACTGCCCACCCCAGTCGCCCCCAAAGATGATGTGGCACCCAGTTTGGTGGCTGCACTTTATTGCAGCCTCATGCAGCCCCTGTTTGCCAGGGGCAAACAGCCCAGTGAAGAGCTGAGTCCTGAGCCCTTCCCTGGAGGGAAGGGGAGGCTGGCCGGGAGCAGCATCAGGCCAGGTCAGCTGTAGCTGTCGGGGTCCGCGTGGTCCGGCAGGAAGTAGCGCTGCAGAGCAGGCTGCAGAAGCAGGGGTGGCAGCGGACGCGCAGGCCGGGGCCAGTCCGAGGGGAAAGGCCGTACTTCCACCCGAGGCAGCGGCAGCTTCAGTGTCCGGATGGGGCCTTCGAGGGGGAGGCCCTCCCGGTGCCAGGACAGCATTCGGCCTGAGGCTAGAGGGGCAGTGCAGCCTTGGGTGGGGTCGGGGCCCCGTGGGGCCCAGGCTGTGGTAGGCATGGGGGTAAAGCTCACAGTCCAATCTATCTCTACCCCTGTCCCCACTCACCCCTCTGTCTCTTTGGAGACCTCCGGATCTTGGTCTCCTGAAGCGGAAGGATGGGGTTGGGCCTGGAGTGGTAGGGAGGCAGGTTTGTGTGAGCTTGGCCCTCAGCCGCCCCATCGTGGGCCCTGCCCCAGCCCATGCCTGGAGCCATCAGCACTCACGGGTGGGGGCGGAACTGTGGCACCACGGCGTTGGGGCCCAGTGTCCTCTGGCTTAGGCGTGGGCTCTCAGGCTCCTTGCTGTGCAGGGAACTCAGCCGCCGCACCCGCTGCAGCTCGCAGAAATAGTTGAGGGCGTCAATTGGCCCCAGGTCCATTATCTTTGACTGTGACCAGTCCGTCTGCTCCAGGAGCAGTGGGTGGTTGGGCAGTGCGTCAGATTCCACGGAGGGCAGCCGGAGCTCGGCCAGGGAGGAGAAGGGCATCAGTGTCTCGGAGAGTGTGCAGCAGGTGTGCCAGGCGTGCATCAGTGGGAACCTGTCGTGGGTCTGGGACTCCAGGGCGGCCAAACCTGGCTCCCCAGGCGAGGTCACCAGGGAAGGCGTCCCGGAGTGGAATGAGGGCGTCACACAGATGCAAATGGGTACCCCGGAGACTGTGGACATCGGTGACAGGGTCTCCTTGGACCGGGGCGAAAGCACTGAGGTCTCCGAGACCTTGGGCAGCATCTCCGACAACTTGGCTACTGATGGTTGCGAGGTTTCCATCTGCGGGGGGGTGGCCAGTGGAGGACACATGGGGGCCCAGGGAGTGGTGCTGGTCCTGGATCCCAGCCTGACCCCAGTGCAGACTCCCTCCCAGGAAGGAGCAGGAAGATCCCGAGAGACACAGAGACCACGGAGGCAGGTGTCGCACGACGTTGGAGTGAGGCGAGGAGCCCAGCAGCCTCACTTGGCCCTCCTCCCTGGACTTGGGGGCGGCCCCAGGAGAAGGCCAGGGGCTCCACTGGCGGGAGGCCCGCCCCCCCCCCCTCCCACCAGACCTGCAGGTGGTGGATCATCTCCTCCAGCTTCTGGCTACAGCAAATGCGCAGCACAGCCTTGGACTCCAGGTCCAGGCCCTGGGCCCAGGTCACCATCTCCTTGAACAGGAGGCCCTCTGGGTCCTGAAGGCCTAGTCCGTCCAGCAGCTCCTTGAGCTCAGACCTGCGACAGGTGAGGGCGGCTTATCCTGAAGCCTTCTGGCCGGCGGGAAAGCCACGCAAAGAGCGGGCCTCACCGGCAGGAGACTGGCGAGTAGAGGAAGTAGGACATGAGCTCCAGCACCACCTCATGGGACTCCAGGGAGCAGGCCAGCACCAGCTGCAGTGCCAGCATCACAAACTGCTTCTGCGTCCTGACCTGAGCACAGACGGGCAGTGCGATTGGTGCCCGAGGCCCAGGACTGGGTGGGGTGGGGCGGGGCGGGCGCTACGTGGGCTGGGCTGGGCTGGGGCGGACCTGGAGGCTGGGGGGATGGTCCAGGTTGAGCAGGTACAGGAGGATGGCGTGCAGCCTGCTACAGAGGTCTCGGCTCATGTCAGGCATCAGCCTCAGCAACGCATACAGGATGTGCACTCGGTCCTCCCAGGAGGCCTCCTCCAGCAGGTCCATGAACAGAGAGGCCAAGCCATCCACTGTGCCCACTTCGGGGTATGCCTGTTGGGACCGCCAGCTGAGGCCCTGATCCGCACTGCTCTCTCCCACCAGCCCACTTCCCAGGCATCCCCTGAACCTCCAGGGTGAAGATGGGGAACAGCTTTTTGAACCAGTTCTGGATGGCAAAGAAACGCAGGAACCTGGGCAGATGCCCATAGCGCTCTTCCAACAGCGAGTGCTGGTAGTGGTACCAGTGGGGGTGTAGGTAGTTCTCCATCCTGGAGCTGTCTCTGGAGCTTCTCTTAGTCAAGGACGCCAAGCTCTGGGGGTAGGAAGTTGTCAGAACCCGAGTCTGCACCCACTCCTCCCACCAGAGCCCTGCCCTGGGTGCCCACCTGGGCCCATGGCTCCTCAAACTCCAGTAGCTCCTGGGACAGCCCTGGGTGGGGGCTCAGGAAGTCTGAGGTCCAATCCAGATCCAAATCCTTGTCTTCCTCTTCCTCCTCCTCCTCCTCATCCTCCTCGCCCTTGTCCAACCAATGGATCAGCTTCTGCGGCCACGTGGTGTGGCGCCTCCTACTCCGAGACGGCCACCAATCATCCTGCTGGCTCCCCCTTGACTGCAGAGTGGACAGAGCAAGGGGCTGACAGCTGGCATGGGAGGTCTCGGCCCTGGGCAGAGCTCACCCCAGGCCTGAGGTTGAGCCCCCAGCCCCGCTGCTTGCCTTGAGTGAGCCCTGGCTGGTGAGCCAGGCCTGGGCTCCAGGGACCCTGACTTCCCTGGGTGGCCACATCTGCTGCAGCACCACGGAGTTGGGGACGCAGCCTGGGAAGCGGATGGGCCTCGGCAGGTCCTGAAGGTGGAACAGAGCACAGTGGGCTGAGAGCCTGAATTCTGCCCGATCCTAGGGTCTGCCCTGGTAGAGCACCCAGGCCACCAGCCCGGCTCCCTGCCAGGTCTCCAAGAGCTGGACTGGTTCCCCACCTCCGCCACCCACAATGCACAGACAGGCAGAGAGAGCCTTTGGAAACCAGGAAGGCGACAGCTGTGGTAACTGAGGAGGGGAATCTGGGCCACCGCAACCCCCCACATGCTCTCCACAGGGCTTGGCCGCCAGCTCTGGACTAGAGATGTCCAAAAGAAGCTGGGGGTGGAGAGACAGGAGCCCTGAGGGGGGCTGTTCGGGGCTTGGGTATGTGGTGCAGCAGCTGGAAGGGTCAGTGGCCACCTGGGCCGGTGATCCTGCCAGAGGTCTCTTGGGGGCAGAGGCCTGTATTGGCATCTGGGGCGGGAAGGCGGTGGGTTGCAAGGGGCCAGCTCCCATGGATTTTGATCCCCCGAAGGGAGGAGATTCTGGTCTCCCAGACACTCCTGGGGGAGGGGCATGCAGGCACAAGCAGCTGGCATGAGGCTTTGGCCTGCCCCGTTCTGCTCCAGGAGCCCCAGACTCTGGCAGCCCCACCCAGAGTGCAAGCAGTCAGGGCCCACAGAGCAGCAGCATCAAAGCTGGGCAGGTGGGGGAGGGGGTGGGGCCTGGGCTGCAGGTGGGCATGGCCCTAGGTCAGAGAGGGACACAAGGGTTTGGAGTGAAGGGAAGAGGGGGTACACATGAAGGGTGACCCCTGGAGGGAGTTGCTTCTGGAGAGTGTGTGTGTCTCACCTTGTAGGGCTCAATGGCAGCAGGAAAGAAGCCCCTGAAGTTAGAGAGAAGCTCCTTGGGCCGCCTCTCCAGCAGCAGGGGGACCTGGGGACGGGGCAGAGGCTCAGAGCCAGGGATGGACTCAGGACCCCTGCAGCTCTGCCTTGGGTGGGAAGCATCCCGCCGACCTGGGCCCCTCACCCTGTGCTGCAGGTGGGAAGACAGTGAGTCTGGGGCCACGGGCCTCTCATGGGGGAGTTGCTCCAATTGCAGCTGAAGATCCACACTGAGGCCCAGGGAGGAGCCCAGGGAGGAACGGGCCAGCATCTGGGGCGCCGGGGGAGGAGTCGTGGGGTGGGGGGCAGGGTCCTGAGAGTAGGGCAGAGGGGTGGTGGGGGTGGGAGGCCTCACCTGGGATTCCCTGCTGTGTGCTCCCCGGTGGGGAGGTGGGATGGGACAGGTGATCTGGGGAAGGCACAGTGCCTTCCAGTCCTGCAGGGGCAGGGCTGTTGGCGGTATGGAGGTTTCGGTGCAGACCCCCGCCTTCCCGAGACCGGGGGCAGCTTGGGGCAGGGTGCAGACATCCCAGGTTTCTCTCTCCGCTGTAAGGGTCACGGTGTTCCACCACTGTGACTCGGCTCCTCCGGAACAAATGCCCTGGGAGGGGTAACGGGCAGGGCAGGTTGGGGTGTCAGAGGCTCTGGAAGGGAGGGGTTGGGTCAGACCTGGTGCTGGGGGAGGCACCCAACCTACCAGCAGGGCCGGGCCGTAGACCAGCTGCAGGTAGTGGTCAAAGGCCTCCTGCTGCTGCTGCCAGGAGGGTGGGGGCCGCACTGCTGGGACCACCTGCCCCAGTCTCAGCCGCTGAAGGTCATAGTCCCGGGCAACTAAGGCTTCCAGGTCCTGGAGCGGGAGTCAGAATTCAGCGGATTCTTCCTGGAACCTTGCCATGTGCTGCCTAGATAACCACAGTGCGCCCAGGCCTGCCCCAGGGACAGAAGGGGTGGGGCCTGCACCTGGGCAGGGGGCAGGGCTGGCACTGGGGTGCAGGGGGCATCAGGGCTGGGCCTACCTCCTCCAACAGTGGCTGCTGAGGTGCTGCCATCTGGCAATGGATGAAAGACAAGGCCGTGCTGCGGGCAGGGAGGAACACAGGTGGGACACTGAGTGGCATTACCAGTGGGATTAGGCTGAGGCACAGATAAGGATCCAGGAGGGTGGCCAAGCCCCTGACAGGGCATGAGAGACAGCCAGGAGTGGGGATGCCAGGGCTGGGACAGGCTTCAGGTGGCCCCAGGTGCCTGGGAGTCCTGGGACCTCGTGTTGGGGGCACAAAGCTGGACCCCGTGCCAGGGGAGCTGGGGGGTGGCCTCCGGGACAACTCAGCAGGCCTGCCAGCAGACCTGAGACTGGAAACCCCATGCAGGTTGGCGAGCCTCTGCAGCTGGGCTGAGGTCAGTGATTCCTGGCTGGTCAGTGGCAGTGGAGGGTCGTCCACCACATCAGGGACCTCCTGGCACAGCTTCTGAGCAGGGAAAGGAGCCTGGAATCCTGGCCTAGGAGGCTGGTCTCCTGCAGCAGCCCTACCTGCACACCCTGTTCTTGCTGCACACCTTAACCAGGTAGGATGTGGGCAGGTAGAGCCTGTGAGATACCAGGTGGAGGCGGGAGCCCAGAGCCAGCACCAGGTCCCCACTGTTGTTGGAGAAGGTCAGGGCCTGAGGGGCTCCATTCAGCTGCAGGAGCCTGGAGGGATGTCCAGGGAAAGAGTTCAGCCCTACTCCAAACAGCAGGAAATGGAGGCAGCAGGAGGGGCAAGGTCCCCCCTCCCCTATCCAACTACTAGGTTCTGCTGGGGGGCAGAGGTAGGGGAGCCCAGCGGGCTGCCCTTGGCTCCCAGCCTAGTCCTCCCTCCCTTGGGGCCCCACCCACCGCAGTAGGTGGTTGTCTGTGGTCCAGATCCGGATGGTGCAGTCCAGGCTGGAGGAGGCATACAGCTTGAGCGTGGGACAGCAGCACAAGCCTAGGGCCCGGGACTCAGGGTCAGGAGCCAGAGCCACATGGTAGCTGGACCTTAGCCTTGCCCTGCCCCCTCACCGGTGATGTGGTCCGTGGGGTCGTCCTGGGGCCGATGGTCATAGCGTTGGCTGTTTTTCAGGCCAAACTGCACCAGACCGTAAGTAGCACTGTCTGAGTCCTCAAAGCCCACAGTGACGCGATTGCCAAGCGCAGAGAGCACCAGGGCAGGGTGGCAGCAGGAGAAGGTGCGCAGCAGGCTCAAGCTCTCCTCAGCATAAGGGAAGACACGCCACATCTTCACGGTCAAGTCTCTGCCTACGGGGCGGGAGCCAGGGCTGTGCCTTTGGGGAGGCAGGGAAGGGGCTCCCCCCACAGGCTTTGGGGGGTAGGTGGGAGGTACTGACTGACCCGAGGACACCATGATGTTCCAGGTAGACGAAATGGCGATGACCGGGCCGGGGCTATGTGCCTGTGTATGGAAGACAGCCTTCCATGTGCGCCACTCCAGCACTGACAGGGTGCCATCCGCGTGTCCCAGCACCGGCAGGTACCTACGGGCAACAATAACCTGCTGGCGTGGTCTTTGGTAGGCCTGCCTGGCCCTCACTGGCTCTCACACCTACCGGTTCTTGTCTTTCCAAGCCTGGATGTCGCTGTGGCACGGCTCGCCCCCGTGCTGGCGCACGATCTTCCAGCTGGCAAACGCACTGCTGGGGTCTATGAGGTGGCTGTAGAGGTGCAGGCAGCAGGGCCTGGGCGCTGGGGGTGGTGGTGGGCACGCGCGGTACAGCACGCACATAGGGTGGCACGCCGCGTTGGCACACACCAGGTGCCCGGCGCGGGTTAGCAGCCACAGCGTTTCACGTGGCAAGCAGTAGGCCACGGCGGCGGCACAGTCCTCGGGCTCAAGCAGCAGTGCGCTCACGGTTAGCCCCGTAGCCACGGACACGAGGTAGACGGAGCCATCTGCGCATGCGCACACGAGGCGTGCTGGCAGAGCAGGGCGCGAGGACAAGGGCAGCGCGGGCGCCACCTGCAGGTGGAGCACTGGTGCTGACAGCTGGGCCAATGGCGAGTACAGCTCGCGCAGGCGCCAGAGCTCCACGCTGCCTGCACGCAAGGAGAGCACCGGCCAGCCAGGACTGGCGGGTGCCAGTAGGCGGTTCACGCTGCCTGACCGCATGTCCTGGCCCCAGTAGCTCAGCATCACTTCGCCCACCTGTGCCACTGCTTGCAGGTCCCATGTGCGAAGCGTCCCGTCCTGTGAGGCTGACAGCACCAGGGGTGTGTTCGGGAGCACGGCCAGAGCTGTCACTGGGCCTGTGGGAGGGGTGCAGGTCACTGGGACACACGAAGGACAAAGGAAAAGGAAGCTGTTGGCTCGGGTTATGACCAGCACAGAGAATCATGGCCAGAGCTGGCGGGGACTGTGGGCAGCCCAGAGCTCTTTAAAGCAAGGTGGGGAGAGGAAGGGCCTCAGCAGCCGCAGTAGCGTGGTGCACCTGTGTGGCCCACAAACACCATCCGGATCTGCCAGTCGGCCTCCCACACCTTCACCGTGCTGTCTCGGGAAGCCGTCACCGTGGCCTCTACCTCTCCACAGTATGCCAAATCGGAGATGGTGCTGGGGAGGAAGGCCAAGCTGACTCAGCATCATCTCAGGTAAGTGCCCGCACCCCTGCCATAACCGGCATTCCCACACAGACTCATCCCTGAGTTCCTCTTACGTTTTGTGCAGTTTCTGGTGCACATCTACGACAGCCCAGGCGTGCAGGTCAAAGGTGACTACGGTTGAGCCATAGGCTGCGAAGCAGCGCGGAGGGTGGTGGGGAGGCAGGGGCCCCAGAGCCAGACCAACGAGAGCATGGGTGGAGCTTGGCGGAGGCAGTAGAGGTGACCCACTAGGCACCAGACAGCGACCCCCTAAACGGAACTTCCAGAGCGCCAGGCCGCCGCCTGCCTCCACTACTAGCAGCAGCCCCAAGTCAGGCACTGGCAGGCAGTAGATGGGCTCTCCGTGGGGCGCCCGACCCACCCTTGGCTCACTCAGCCATAGCAGGCTGAGATCCGGCCTTAGTATGGCCAGCCCTGCGGGGCCCCAGCCCACATAGCGGCCCACAGAGCCCAGCGGACCTGGCACTACCACCAGCCCCCTGAGGGCAGTGGGGGCCAGCAGCTTCTCCTGCGCCCAGCCATCCTCTCTGTGCAGGTGCAGGCAACCTACACCGTCCAGCACCACAAAACGTCTACCCACTGGGTCCTGCGCCACTGAACATAGCCCTGCTGCTACCTCCAGGCGGCGCAGTGGCTCCAATCCATGTGTCAAGCAAGCCACACGCAACTCGGATCTCTTTTCCTGCGGGCCGGGGTGGGCAGACCTGCGGTCAACTTGGGGGAACCCAGGAGAGGCCGTGCACCCACCTAGGGTAGCCAAGAGGATGGGCTGGGATCATGATAGGGACCCCTAGGGGAAGAGCTGGGCCAGGAGAGGCTTCTAGGCAGATGCCAGGAGCCAGTCGCACCTTTTCCACAAAGCTGTGGAGGCTTGTACGCAGCAGCAGCCACAGCTGGCGGGCACGGGTGCCAGGGGTCATACTGTGCCACCAGGAGCTCCTGGTAAAAAGCTTCAAGACCGGCTCTGAGGATGATGGCTCTGTGGGCCAGTGGTGGAAGCAGCGTCACTGTGTGGCCTTGGGCTCCCCCGAATGGAGGCTGTGGGCAGCCAGGGCTTTCTGGGGGGCCCCGTGGGCTAGGGGACGGTCTGTGGGGCACTGCACTCCTGGTGGAAAGCGCCCCTGCCTGAGTGAGGGCTGCTTTTAGGCTGGTCATCTTGAGGGCAAGGCCAGGCCACCTCACCATTCTTTTCTTTGAGCAGCCCAGGGTCTGGGATGTCATAGCTGTCAGCTTCATACAGGTCTGGGTCCAGGGTCAGGTTGTCGCCTTCTACTGAAAAGCGATTGCTTGTAGCCAATACATCCATCTCCATCTCGCAGGTCCAGGCGGTTTAACAGTCTCCTGCGTCTGTTGCTAGGATACCAGATGACGCAGGCCCCACCCCTGAGGCAGGCCCCGCCCCCACCCCAAAGAGAGCCCAGGTCAACAGTAAGTCACATAAACTTTTATTGAAACAAACAAGCTGCAGCAAAGTGACACTCAGTGCACGCTGCCCACTGGGCGAGGTGGGAAGTACAGGTGGGCTCCAAGAGCCAGCTCAAGCCCAGGGCAGATGACCATTGGGGCCTGCTTGCTGGGTGTTGGGCCCTTTGGGCTGGAGTGTACAGGCTCAGGCCTGACCCCATACAAAATACAAAAATAAACTCTGTGGTCCAGCTGTCCCTGCCTGTGTCAGTTTGTTTGGGCAGGGCAGCGGCTGCTCCCACCAGGCCCTGTGCTGTCTGTCCAGTCTAGCCACAATGTGGGCAGCAGAGCCTGTGGGGTAAGTGGCCATCCAAAAGGGCTAGGTGGGCAGCACTGTAGCTGTGGTAGTGCCAGGGTCTGGCCAGCAGTTGGGGAGGCCCTGGGGCCCCTCAGGTGGGCAGGCCCAGGCACTGGCTGAAGCTGGATGAAGCTGAGGCCTCTGCTCTTCCTCCTCACATACAGATCACTGGGACCCTAGGCAAAGGGGGACACACAGCCAGCCTTGAGAGGCTAACACCCAGGAGATGCCCCTGGGCAGAGAAGCCCCGCCCTGTCCTGCCCACCCCAGGCTCCAGGAAGCCAGGCCACCGCCATTACACACCTGTCCTCCATGGGGCTGGTCTCCTCGGGTCCGCCCTCACTGCCTCCACCTCTGAGTTCTTCCTCCTCCTCCTCCTCCTCCCCCAGCTCCATGTCCAACTCATTGCCCACCTCCGAGGGTGTGTACGTGGATCCACTGGGGGAGTTGGGGAATTGGTCTTAGGACTGCCCACCCTGGCCTGCTACTGACCCCAGGGAAGATGTCCAAGGAGAACAAAGTCAGAAGTAGGGTAGGCCAAACAAGGAGCTACAGTAAGGGACAGTCACCAACCTGATAGAGCGACAGCTGAAGAAGACAATCCGTTTAAGCCGCTTGTTGTAGAAGAAGTAGTTAAAGGACCAGAGGCTGCCATCTTCCCCAAAGGGGTCTGAGTCCAAGTCTGGATTGTAGCTGGGTGGTGTGGGGTGAGACTGGTGTGAGACCCCACGTGCCACACACACCCAGGACCCACCCGCAGGGATGCCAGCTCACCTGTAGATGTCACATTCAGCCAGGCAGATCTCCTCATCCACTGCGTTCCACAGCTGTGGCTTCAGGGCCTTGAAGTCCTCCCGCACAGCCGAGAAAAGACTGCAGTTGACTGCATTCACCACCTAGGATGGTCACAGCTCGAGCTGACTAGGTACCAGGACAGCAGGTATGGACTGGTTGGAGCCCAGGGGCCACTGAAAATGGGGGAGGACAGTGGGGACAGCTGTGGGCTGTGGGTCCCTCACCCAGCTGAGGCTGGGCTCCCGGCTGAACTCGTGGCTTCTGGCCGTGCTGAAGTCATAGTCAGGGCGGAAAGACTCGTTGAGTGTGGCGATCAGGTAGAAGAGGGTCTTGCGGCTGCACTTGTCGCTGAGGGGGCCTTCGTCCTCGCCACCTTGACTCTTGCTCAGTCTGCACAGAGAAGCATCAGCCCAGTACTGCCCTGTACCCGACAGCCCCCAGTGGGCAGGACCTGCCCTGGCTCACCTGCTGGGGCTAAGGCCGGAGGTCTGGGGTGGGGATAGTGCCTCTAGCACGTGTGGCTGGCCCTCCTGGCAGAACTGCTTGAACATGTGCTTGTCATCTCCCGCCATCTTGCAGGAATAGCTTTCAATCCTGTGGGATGCAGGTGGAACCGTGGAGCATGCCAACCCCAGGTCTGACCCAGGGCCAGGGCAGAGTGACCTCTGAGCAGCAGACCCTGGAGCCCAGCCCTCACCTGCCGATTATGTGGGCATCTCCAGTCTCCACAGTCAGCTGTGAGTTGATGGCCTCGAAACTGGAGTTCTCCAACAGCTTCATGTCCTCTGGGAAAGGGTCCTGTGCTGCGAGGGGCTAGTGCTGCCTGGGGACAGGAGGCCAGTCCATGGGTATCTGGCCCCAGGATCTACACCTTTAGCCTTCCTCCCATAAGTGGGGCCAAAGTAAATATGCTGGGTCCTCCCCACGGCCTGCTTCCAATTCCTCAGCACTGGCAGGAAAGGAAATGAGATCCTGTTACCTGACAGTGGCAAGTCCAGGCCCCCCTTCAGCCATACCTCATGCACCTCATTAGAGTTCTGGGTTCAGGCTTGGGGGGCCCACAAAAAATCCTGCACAGCCAGGGGCTGCTGGTTTAGTCTCTCCCTCAACACTCCCTACCCGACAAAAGAGCCTGAGAAGGGATTTGACTCCAGCAGTACCCCTGAGGCCTGACTCCTCAGCCAGGGTAAGAACCCCCACCCGGTTAGGAACAACTGGGGTTCGGACTTGCAGTCACCTGGACAAGGCACTCTTCCCTGCTCTACAGGCGGATTTCTAGCGAAGACAGGAAACTTGTAGGCTCCTCTGTTCTTCTCCAAAAGTGTGCCTAGTTTCTTCGAGGCCCCACGGCACCCGAATGACCTCTCCTCCGGCCGCTAGGGCGCTCCGGCGCCCACCCCGCAGTGCCCGCCCACCGCCTAGCAGAACCCCAACCTAACCGCGGCAAACTACAAATCCCAGGAGGATGTGCTCCCCAAACGCGAGCACGTTCCGGCGCGAGGCCGGCTGGGGGTTGTAGTTCTAGAGAACCCGAGACGGCACCCGGTACAGGGCGGACACCTACCTGCTTGCGCTGCGCTCTCTCTGACCGGGCAGGGTCAGGCCGGGTCGGGTTGGTTGGCGTCGCTGAGGGTGAAAATTCGGTGCGGGTTCCGGACAGCGCAGGATCCTCAGGACCGGAGGGCGGCGCCGCGGCCTCCGTTCGGGCCGCACTGTATCCGGGGGAAGAAGCTCCGCGGCGACATCCCGTTACTCCCGGCCTTGCCGGCCCATCCGGGCTGCCACTGCGACATAGCCTCTCCCCCACACGGCGTCCGACTATCGCGACCGACCTGCCTGCCGACCGCCACCAATCGACCCAGCTAGCGAGCAAGAGAGCGAGCGACCTCTGCCTCCTCTGTCCGGACAACAACAAGCACCCGCAAGGCCCAGCCCCACGCCTCCGAATGGCCGGCTCCGGGCGCCGCGGTCGAGAACTCGGAGAGCCATTGGGAACGTTACCCGCCGCTCAGTCCTGTCTTTTATGTCTATTGGCTGCCGTGCCTGTCCGTCACTCTCTTCAACGCCCAAGCCCGTTTTTCCTTTCTAGCTCTCATTGGTTGCAGCCTCTGGCCTGCTCCGCCCTCAGTGGCTGCATGGGTTCCCAAGCTCTACCAGTGGGGTAGAGCTTGCTGCAAGGGTGGGACCGGATTATCCAGCAAGTGACGGGGCGACAAGCAGAAGGGTCCTGGGAGCGGCTTCCAGCTCTCGCTAGGCCGGTGGGTAAATACGGACAGTCCGGCTGCAGTCCCCGCCCGCTCAAGTCTCTACGAGCGAAGGGACCGCGCCCGCCTTCTAGCCTTGGCCGGAGCTTCAGTTTCTGACACTTTGCCCTGGCGTACTAGCCTCCAGGACCAACCTTGCTCGCCCGTGTCTGGAGACCCTTGGACTGCGTCGATTCTGGACAAAGCCGGAGGGTCAGATTCGACAATAGCCCACCCCAGGGCTCCGACGCGCTGGCTGCGCCCGGAACCCCAGGTTCGCGGCCTCGGTTTCCGGCCGACGCAGGCGTTTTGTGGCCCCAGCCCACGGAAGCAGACTAGGAGACACGGTGGAACCGGCGATGGCGCCGCCTGCGGGCGGAGCAGTGGCGGCCTCGGACCCAGGATCTGCAGCGGTGCTGCTTGCTGTGCACGCCACTGTGAGGCCGCTAGCTGCGGGGCCGGACGCCGAGGCGCAGTTGCGGAGGCTGCAGCTGAGCGCAGACCCCGAGCGGCCGGGGCGCTTCCGGCTGGAGCTGCTAGGCGCGGGTCCCGGGGCGGTGAGTGAGGGCGGCGCGGGCAGGTGGCCAGGCGACCTGGGCGGGGCGGGGCGGGGCAGGGCGCAGAGCTGGAGGCCTGGGCCATCCACTTGCCCGCTGAGTTCCGAGTAGCAGGTCACTTTTCTTGTTTCTGTTTCCTCGTCTATAAATGGGGATTACGCTGGCACTTACCTTTGTAGGACTGCTATGAGTTTTATAAGGAGTCTTAAAGAGTTTAGGACAGCGTAAGTGGCCTATAAATGTTACCTCATAAGGCCTTGTTTATCATGTAGTGTGTGCTGGGGGAAGCATAAGCCTAGACTCTCCCCATTCTCAGGTCAGTTTGGAGTGGCCCTTGGAGACAGTTTCCTACACCGTCCGAGGTCCCAGCCAGCATGAGCTGCAGCCTCCACCAGGAGGACCTGGGACCCTCAGCCTGCACTTCCTCAATCCTGTGGATGCTCAGCGGTGGGCAGCCCTGGTCCAAGGTGCCACCGTGGATGGACAGAATGGTTAGTGCCTTGGAGCAAAGGTTCATTTGGTTGGCCAGGGGTTGTGCTGGGAGAGAGCAGGAGTAGCCCTGGCCTCCCAGGCCTGGACGGGGAATGTAGTGGGGAAAGACGGCCTGCCTTACCCACTGCTGGTGTTCCGGAAAGGTGCCCAGAAGAAAGTGGAGAAAAGGAACAGGCCAAGAACTGGAGCCTGGAGTACCAAATGTGGAGGGGCAGAAAAAGCAGGCCCTCACCACCTGGGTGAGAAGACACTGTATCAAGAGCAATTGGAGAGCCCTGGCTGGTGTAGCTCAGTGGATTAAGCGCGGGCCTGCGAAGCACACGATCGCGGTTCGATTCCCAGTCAGGGCACATGCCCGGGGTTGCAGGTCGGTTCCCTGCAGGCCAGTTCCCAGCAGGGGATGCACAAAAGGCAACCACACATTGATGCTTCTCTCCCTCTCCTTCCCCTCTTCCCCTCTAAAGATAAATAAATAAAATCTTAAAAAAAAAAAAAAAGAGCAATTGGATTTTGGAGAATGACAGGCTCTGATCTGAGCTCCTTAAGATTGGCGGGGACCTGCATTTGTAGGTGTGGTGCAGTCAGGGCTGCACAGAAGGACGTTTCCAGATACTCAGGAGATGGAATTGTCTGGAATTTTGTCTGTTTAAATTGAAGAATTAGTGGTTGAGACAGGAAGATGGGGGGCTAAATACCCTTAGGCTCCCAGAGAGAGGGCCTGTTTGGGGGGGCATGGAGGCGGCCCAGTTCTCACATATCTGGGGGGAGTGGGAGCAGGTGGATTGGGGCTGGAGCTGGGGCTCTGGAGAGGAAAAGACTGGGGTAGGAAAGGTTAACCAAGGTTAGCAGGAGAGAAGTGTGGAGAGGAAAGAGGTTCGGGCAGGCAGACCGTACATCTGGGAAAGAGTCCACAAACGCATCATAAGTGCCGCTAGAGGGGCAGGAAGAAAACCATACAAGGTGATGTAAGGGAGGCCCAGACAATAGCATTTGTAGAGGAAGAAAGGCTTTTTTCATTCTCTCACTCACCAGGTGTACTCAGTACCACTTTGGACTAAGCACCTCTTTAGGCCTTGGAGGTTTATCATAAATAAAACTTCATATCTCTGCCCTCTCAGAGTTTGGAGCCTCAAGTGAGAGGGAAGCGGGGTGCAGAGCGGCCAGCTCTGTAAGGAAGCCCAGGGCCGACGGACAGTGGCTCTGGGAGGGCTGGATTGGAATGGAGCAGTCTGAGGTGCTCTGTGCTGATGGTAGTCAGGAGAGGGGCAGAGGTCCCTGAAGGCACCAAAGAAAAGGCCGTGCTGACTGCAGGGCTCCTGCCGAGACAGAGGGGCAGACTCCTGAGCACTTGCCTTTGGTTCTATGTGGTCAAGAGAACAAGCGTCCCTAGCTGGTTGACGGGGCCTGTGGAGGCCAAAAGAAGTGGCCTGGCCTCCATGGAGGAGGGACAAAGGTAGGACCAGACGGCAGAGGATCTGGAGGACTCCAGAGCACAACAAGTGCAGCTCCAGCTCTGCAAGCAGGTGGCCAAGACCCAAGAGGTCCCTTGACCTTCTAAGAGCCATGGCTTGGGCGAAGACCTGGCTTGAAGTATGGTCAGGGTGGGGCACTGGCATGGGCTGAGGTGAGGAGGGAAGAGGCAAAGGTCCTAAAAAACTGAGGTCAGAGAGCAGAGGCCTAGGTGAGGACTCGGCTAAGAGGCTGGGTCTTGGGAGACCACCAGCCCATCCCACATCTTCCCTCCTAGGCAGTGACAGCCTGCCTCCAGCCCCGAGCACAGAAACAGGCCCTGTTTCCCCACCCAGCCCCTCCGAAGTACACACACCCAAGGCTGTCCAACCCAAGGTGGATGCTTCTTTACATCTTGGAGACTTGATGGAGAAAGGTAAAGGCAGGTGGCCAGAGGGGGTTGGGGGCCTTGGGTGATGTGCTCAGCTGTGATGTGCTCTTTCCTTGCAGAAGAGCTGGCAGGACGCCTGGCCCAGGCCATTGAAGGTGGGGATGAGAAGGGGGCAGCCCAAGCAGCAGCCATCCTGGCCCAGCATCATGTGGCCCTCGGTGTCCAGCTCCAGGAGAGCTGCTTCCCTCCTGGCCCCATCAAGTGAGCCCTGGGACTTTGTCCTCACCCCACCCTCCCGACCCTCCCAGGTACCACTTCACTCCCCCAACCTATATTCTGGCCCAGGCTACAGGTCACAGTTGAAGATGCTGCATCCTCTGCCCACATCTCGCTGCAAGTCTACCCCCACTGCACCATCTCCACCCTTCAGGAGCAGGTGAGCACAGGGTCTGGGGAGCCCCGCTGAGGGCCGTGATCCTGGGTGACACTGCTGGGCCCTGATGCTCTGGCTCCAGGTGTTCTCGGAGTTTGGCTTTCCTCCAGCAGTGCAGCGCTGGGTCATTGGGAAGTGCCTGTGTGTGCCGGAGCGCAGCCTTGCTTCCTACGGGGTCCGGCAAGACAGGGACCCTGCTTTCCTCTACCTGCTCTCAGCCCCTCGAGAACCACCAGGTCAGTCCTTGATTGGGGTGGGATGAGGAAGGTGGGGTATAGCCTGACTCGGCCCCAAGCCCCACCCCCTCTACCATAGGACGCAGCCCTCAGCATCCCCAGAAGATGGATGGGGAACTAAGCCACCGCCTATTTCCTCAGTCATTGGGGCTGCCCCCAGCCCCTCAGCCAGCCAGCTCAAGCCTCCCCAGCCCCCTTCAGGTAGGCAAGGGCCCAGGTAAGATGGGCCTGGGCAACTATGGGCAGTGGAAGGAAAGCGGTAAGCAATAACTGTACCCCCTCTCTAGTCTGGCTGGCCCTGCCCTTCTTGTACCTTCATCAACATCCAGAGCCGCCCTGCTTGTGAGATGTGTAACACTCAGAGACCCTGTGCTTGGAACCCACTTCCTGCAGCCTCCACTCAGCAGTCACTAATGGTACTAGAGGCAGAGGAGGGTAGGGAGTGGGGAGGCATGGCTGAACAGCAAAATGAACCATCTTCCTCCCTGCCCAAGGTCACAAGGGGAGAAGATGGCCCTTCCCTTCCAGGCCCGAGGTCCCTGGATGCCCTCCTGAACCTCTCAGGGGACCTCCGCTGACAGCTCCCGGGGGATAGCGCCAGAGTCATTAAAGATACTTTTGAGCCAACTGAGTGCCCCCACTTTGTGCGGACTAGGCTTCTGGAATGGGGTGTAGGTAGGGCACAGTCCCGCCCAGGACACTTGGCAGAGGGGGGCAGTTCTGGGGCTCCCCATCAGAGTCCAGGAGGCTACTAAAGAGCTCACTTGGACCCCAACCCCCAGGGGTCCTAGGGCGTCGAGCTGACATATCTTCCCACACCCCAAGGCTTACAGAGCCCTCACCTCAGCTGCTGACCACTGCCAGGGCCCTCTGTGAGCCCCGCCCCCAGCTAGCCAGGTTTCCCCTGATTTGCCTAAAGCCCCTCAAGTATGTACCCTCTTCTCTTCTCCCATTCAGCTCTCTCTCTGCCCTCCAAGTTGGCCATCTCCTCCCTTCTGGGGCTGCTCTAGCCAGGATGTCTTAACACTCCCTTCCTGGGAACAAGAAAAGCCCAGAAGCTAAGAGTTTTAGGTCCTGCTAAGGCAACATGCCCTTGGCCCTCCTACCAGGGACAGGTCCACTGCTGCCCCGCCCCCACCACTCCCCAGCATGCTGCTGTGTGGACCCAGCTCAGCATGGCTATTTGCACCCCGCCCCAGCTGGCTGTGGTTGCCCGGAGGCACCTTCCTATGACAAGCGCCCAGACACCACCACACTGCTCCCTGTCATCTGTCCAGCCAAGCCTGGGAGCACATTCCAGTCTTGCTCCCTTAGCTCTACTTCTGGGCAGGGTGTCTCCCTCTCCCAGCCCCAAACGGCTCTGGCAAGTCATACTTCAGGCCAGGCCCCTCTTGTTGGGAAGCCCCCTCAGGAGATGGATGAGTGGTTCAAGACATTGACATTTGGCTGTTATTCTGGCAGATCCCTGGGCTGTGTCTAACCAGGCCCTTTTCACCTGTGATTGAGTACTCTCCACCCAAGTGCTGCCATGGTCTTTAGAAGTCCTCTGTTTCCTGTCCCACATCCAGAACTGGGTGGGCTCCCAGCCAGCAGTCAGTGCAGGGCAATGCTGGCCACGCTGGATGGGGCATCCCTGGGAACTCTCGAGAGCAAAGATGTTAGTCTCCGTGTCCCCTGCAAACTGCAGTCCCATCACACAATGGTTCAAATGTGTCCACTGAGAAACTTAATTTATTTCCATGATACAGGCTGGAGGATCTGGAGCTTGAGCTCTGTCTCCTGCCCCATCCCCACTTGTCCCAGAGGAAGAGGGGCTTGGCCAAGAAGGCCAGCTGGGGCCTGAAGAGGCCACAGGTGGCTCCTTGGCTTGAGGGCCCATTCAAGCAATACAGCAAGCAGACACTAGTCAGGGTCACTTGGGTGGCCGATAAGCCAGCTTCCGGCTCTTCAGGACTGACCACTTATGCCTCTTCATGGCGTAGACCAGGGGCAACAGCAAGCCCATCATCATCAACATCTGGGGATGAGGCAGGCTCAGAGGAGGGAGGCACAAAGGAGCCCTGCCCCAGCTCCCAGCCGCTCCCATGCCCACTATGCCCCTTGCCCAACCCTTTCACCTTGAGCCCCATGCGTTTGCGATGGTCGTGCTCTGGCTCAGATGCCCAGCGCAGGAAGGTACACACATCCTTGGCTACCTGGGACATGGTAGCTGGGGTGCCTGGGCCAAGAACAAGTGATGAGGGCTGCTGTTGGGGTCCCTGCCCAACCTGCAGTAACCCTCAGAACATCCCCTCCATGGTAGATGGCTTCCTGCCCAAGGCTTCAGAAGGGATGGGACCGCCCCAGCACACAGCCCGGAGCTGGACAGGGCAGTGAAGACTGATCACGAGCCTGCTCAGATGAGCAGACAGTAGACATATCTCCAGCCAAGGAGAACACAGAGAAGCATCCTGGGCGGGGAGGGGGGTGCAGGAGAGCAGGACCCAGCATGACCACGCCCAGGGTGGGGGGGCCTCACCATCATCAAACTCCAAGACCTCATCGTAGATAGGAGGGGCCATGGCAATGGCCTGGCCAGGGAAGTAGGGATTGAAGTAGAGGCCTTCCCGTAGCAACACCCCGGTGGGCGGCTCGCAGTATCCCGTGAGCAAGGAGAAGACGTAGTCCTCGCCACCGTGCCTGGGACCAGATCCATGCCACCTCAGGCCCTGGTATGGGTTGGACCTTCCTCTCCTCCCTCCACCCCCTACAGGAAGCTGGTGTACCTAGCTCGCACGACGTAGCTGAGGTCAGGGGGCAGTGCTCCGTTGTTGGCTGCTCTGGCGGCCTCAGGGTTGGGGTACGGTTTGGGGAAGTAGTCAGACAGCTTCCCTGGTCTCATGAACATCTCCCCATCCTCATTGGGGCCGTCCTGAACTTCCACCTGCCATAGAGAGCAGCATCTGTACAACCCTGGTTTCTGTCCTTGGAGCCCCAACCCCTGGTTCCTCAGCAGCATCTCCACGCCGCGTACCTCTTCGGCCAGGGCCTTGGCTTCCTCCTCAGTGTAGCACACGCCCACCAGGTGCCGGTAAGCCACATAGTCCATGCTGTGGCAGGAGGAGCACACCTGCTTATACACCTGGAAACCCCTCCGAATGCTAATAAGGAAAGGGAAAGAATTAGTGGCGCCAAGGTCCCCCCCCCCCCAGTCCACCCAGAAACTCCCCTGGCCAACCAGCCGCACACCTGGTGTGGTCCAGGGAAGAGAGGAGGCCGCGATGGGACCACGGATAGCTGGGGGGGTGCAGCTCGAGGTCGGTGGCACTCACGGCAGAATGCAGAGCCACAGCCAGGCCTGCACCCCCTGCCGCCAGCATGCCCAGCGCTGACAGCATCACTTTCCGGCCCCGGGACAGGCCAGACTTCGACGACCAGGGCATTGCCTGCAAGAGCTCCGCTCAGCGCCTGCCAGAACACCACCCTGCCCTACCTGGGGATCTGATTCTCGGGGCCTACCACTCCCATGCATCACCCAGCACTGGCCACCTCCCGTGGACCGCCAAAAGCACACTCTGCGCCACTGCCCGCCCCACCCCTCCGCGCCGCTGACCCCGCGACCGTGAGTGGCCCATGAGGACTGGGTGTGAGGCGTGTTCTCGGATGCTGGGCCGGGGATCACGCCGAGGTGAGCAAGGGTGCTGGGGCAGGCCAAGGTCACAACAGCTGGCCGAGGTCAGGCTGAGGTCACTTCAGGACGCGGGCCCAGTCGGGAAGGCCAGAGCGGGAGTAGGCCTGGGTGCGCCCCCACGGGAAAGCCCTCAGCCCCGACCCGGCAGCGAGCCCGCCCCGCCGCCTTCACGCTCCGCACGAGGCGCCTCTGCTGCTCGCACGGGTGGGCGCCTGGCCCTGCCCCCGGGAGGCACCAGATAGGCAGGCAGCGGAGGCCCAGCAGGGGCCTCGTGTGGCCGAGGTCGCTCCCCCGCTGGCTGGCCCGCGCCCGGAGCCTCCCCGCCGTGACCTTCACGGGCTGCGGGGCCGCGCGGCGGCCGGGTACGGGCCAGCGCTCACCTGAGGCGTCCGCAATGGGAGCTGCCCGGGCCGCGCGCCGCACAACAGACCCCGGGCACGAGCGCCGGGCAGCCCCGCGGCCCGAGGACCCAGCACCGCCCCGCGAAGCGAAGCCGCTGCAGCCGCCATCTTGGCCCTCTTCAGCGCGGCCGCCGCTCCCGTCGGCCCTTGCGGCGCTAAGGGAGCTTTAGGCTCGCGAGAGCCGGGGGCGCGGGGTGGGGCGGGGTTTATCCGGCGTGGGGCGAGGCTGGTCCTCGCGGCGCTGCTTCGGTTGTCGTGGGGACGAGGGGTCGGGCTTTCCGCGTTGAGTCTCCCTGTTGCCGTGACAACGGCCAATATTCCGGCCTTCTCCTAGCTGCGGAGCCTACTCTTTCGGGTTGATGCGGCCCAGCTGGGTAGGGTGGTGCCTCGCGCTGCTCCGGCCTTCCCGCACGGCCCTCGACCGCGGCGGGCCCCTCACCGCTGCCAGGCCCACGCGAACACTGCTCTCCCGCATCCGAACGACAAGGATTATCAGGCACATGTGCCCGGTAACCGTCTTCCACAGCAGCCGGGAGCACAGCAGCCAAGGCTCCTCAGGAAACCGCGGTCAGTTTGCAGTGAAGGTGGGGAGGGAGTCAGGACCTCGAAAATCTGCTTCCCCTTCCACTCGCATTAAGAGCGAGGAAAAATCTAGCAGCAATGGTCAGAGTCAACTTTTTCAGAACTCTGGGAATTAACTGAAGGTAAAGTTGACCTTAAAATAAAACATCCATTTTTTTTCCAGAAAAAAAAAAAAAAGAGGGACGGGGGAGCTTTAACTCTGGACAAGCATGCAATAACAAGAACTAGAGGCAAGTCCAGGGAACAAAGAGAAAGACCTTCAGAGAGAGAAAGAAGAAAGCTGGGAGGGGCAGCTTTGAACGAAAATCCATTGAAGGCATCGGAGAGTTCAGGGTGAAGGTTTCTCACTGGCTGAGTTTGGGAAAGTTGAAGGCAGCATTATCCATTAACAGCCCCCCCCCCCAAAAAAAAAGGAAACAACCCAAATGCCTGTCATTTGATGAATGGATAAACAATGTGTGGCAGGTCCTCACCATGCCTGACAATTCAGCCATAGAAAAGAAATCCAGGGTGAACCTGGAGAACACTGTGCTGAGCGAGAGAAGCCAGTTAGGACAGACAGACAGCCTGATGTGTTAGTCTGCTTCTTCCCAGAGGAAGCAAAGTGGTGGAAGCAGAGAGGAGACCCCTGGGGCCAGGAGAGGAGGTGCATGCGGGGTAGGAGGTGGTCAGGTTGGGACAAAGTACTTAGAGGTGACTCTGGCGTATCCAGGAAGTGGAGGAGACATGGATGGGGCTTCAGAAGAAGGGCTGGGTGGGAGCCAGGATCTGAGTGTGGGCATCTAGACAGCTGAAGTCCGTGGAAATAGGTCACAGGTAATGCCGCCCGGAGAGCCACCAAGGTCCTGACACTCCTGAAGCCTCAGATGGAGTGGGCAACTTGGCAAAGGGTCGTCGAGGGCACCTAGGAGACCCGGACACCCAGGGCAGTTGCTGGAGGCTTCCCAAGCCCAAGGAGGGCATCTGTACAGCCTGGTAGTTGAGAGGCGGCTGGGTGTTGAGAAGTGGTTGAAGTGGCCTGCCCGGCCAGTGTCCCCAGGCCTCAGCCCTCGACTCCTGGTGGCCCTCACCCCACATAAGCAGACCTCCAGGCCCCTGTGGAAGGCAGCAGGTCTACCCCTGGAGCTTCTTTCTGGACCCAATGATTGAGCTCACCAGCATCTGATTCTTTCCTTCAGCACTCTGCGGTGTACCTGGTTCTGTGCAAGAAAGTGCTTGTCCCCATCGTGCTTCTCTTCTGGGGCTGGAGAGGCAAGGGAGGACTTAATATCGACCTTGATATTGAGGATGATTATTGACACAACACACATACACATACTTGTAAATCTGTCCCGCTGGCCCCACCTAAGGGTCCCCATGTGAGCTGGTTCAGCAGTAGCCACTCTTGTATTGGTTGGAAGTAGATCAGAGTGTCAGAAAACTCCGAATAACAGTGGCTTAAGCGAGGTAAAGTTTTCTCACTTTTCCTTGTCCCTGTTTAAGATGCCCAGTTTAGCAACCACGGGCTGCTGTGATGGCTTCTGATCCTCAGTGTGGGCTGTCCCTCATGTCCCAAGTATCACTCCCACATTCCTATGGGCAAGAGAGAGATGGGCTGTGAAGGTTAGGCTGTGTGAGGTCTCAGAGTTTGCCCTTGAAGTTGCTGCTCATTTCCTGTCAGCCACAGTGCAGTCACAAGGTAACACCTGGCTGCAGACAGACTGGGAGTGTCCTTATTTGGGGGTGGCCTGTGCTCCAGTCAAAGGTGGGGCTCTTTGACTCAGAACTGATGTTGGGGGAGCAGTTGCTACTGCCCCACATCTTCAGAGGAAAGTTCAGGGTTTTATATTCATCCCTTTTACATCTGACCTGCATCTTTACCACCTAGCTTAAAAAAAAAAAGTCAGGTGACAGTGAAAATCAGACAGGAATGCTCCCACAGTCCCCCTTCAACTCCTGTGTGCAGTCCCCAAGAATTCTGCACAGGTTAGCTTAGGTACAATTGAGGGAATCTGTTTTTGTTTTTACGTTATTTTTAGAAAGGGGAAGGGAGGAGGAAAGAGGAGAGAAACATCAATCAGTTGCCTGTAAGTGCCCTAACTGGGAACAGAACTGGTGACCTTTTGTTTTGCAGGATGATGCCCAGCCCCTTGGGCCATACCAGTCAGGACAAGATGATCTTTTAGCTTTTGTCCCCACTTGTGTGTTGCATGACTTAATGTATTTTCATGACTTGTGTTTAAGTGACTGCCTAAGTCCAGTTAAAAATGGCTCATTGAGGCCAAAGTCTGGCTGGAGGGAATTTTAGATGCCAGCGCACAGGGACAGAGCCTATAGGAGACCATGACAAAATGCAGATGTCCGCCCGCCTTGGATGACAGGAGGCCCGCGGACAACAGGTGCTGGGCAGACCAGGGGAGAGACCTAGAGAGGCCAGCCTGGGAGGTGCTCCTGGGGTGGGGTGGAAGCCTGAGGACCCTTGTTCCATATAGAAAGTGAATAGATTCTACCACCTTGGGGACCAGCAGGCCAAAGATAGACTGCTAGTCACAGTGGGTCTATGGCACCCTCGCCCTACCCTGATCCCCCCAATGCAGGTCAGAGGGCAAATGCCCCCTTAACAGGGGACCAACAGGGACCTCTGGAGACTCCAGAGAAAACCCCTGTGGGTGCTGGCCCCAAGACTGTGCCAGTTGGTCCCCCACTGTGGACCAGGAGCTGCTGACAGGAGACAAGCCCCACCACAGAAGCAGGGCCAGACAGGTGCTGGGGGCTGGGGCTTCCTCCATGGGACTTGTCAGGCCACGAGCAGTACCCAAAGGACACCGGTTGGCATTGATCTTCCAGGAGGCGCAGCTGTGCGGTGAACACTGAGGCTGGTGACGGCTGTACTCACTAACCCTTGGGGTGCTGGCAGGGGCACCTCAGCCCTCCTGACAGGAAAGCTTCCCCAGTGTGACATGGTGTTGCTTTTTGTTCCTCTACTGCTGTCCCAGTTCTTTTCAGGGGTCTCAGAATAAGCACTTTTCTGTGCTGGCCCATCAGTGTCCTCCCCTGGGGCACTGCAGCCCCACGGACTGCCTGCTTCTGGGTGGTGCTGGGTGGGCTCCCCCACCATGCCCACAATGGGCACCTGGCCTGGTTCAGCTCCAAGGAAGCTGGGCTGGGCACTCCTCTGCTCTATCCCAAGTCCACACGGAGGTCCTGGCCTTGGCTGGGCCCCCATGCCTCACCCTAGCCTCCCCTGCAGGGCTCTAGCCCCACAGCCCCAAGTACAATGGCACCAGGTCTCTGCCTGCTTTAGCTCCTGTCAGACCCCCTAGCCCTGCCCACTGTTTCTTCTTACCCAGCACTGTGCCTCCTACAGCACTGGACTGGGATGCAGAGACCTCTGGGGCTGGCAGAGATACCATCCAGGAAGTGGACAAGGGCAGTGCAGGAAGGGGCTGTGCAGGAATGCCAAGCCCTGCAGGCAGAGCCTCTCCCCCTCAGAACCAGGGGCCCACATGGACAAGGGACAGTGGGCCAGGAGACCCAGGACAACTGAGACAAAATACTGGTTTATTTCCTAGGAAGGAGAATATGAGGGTGGGGAGTTCCCACTGCAGTCTGCATGCCACAGGGCAAGCTATTGTCACTTCCAGAAGAGAACATTCCAGAAGAGCAACCAGCAGGGGTAGAGGCCCAGAGCCAGCAGTGGAAAGAGCAGGGCGCCATAGGTGTGGTGTTCCAGCACGCCCTGTGCCAGCGCCGCCAGGAAGAGCTGCCAGCCCTCAGCCAGTGACAGTGGCACCTCCTGCAGCTCCCGCCACAGGAACAGGCTGCCCAGCAGTGTGGCTGCTGGACTCGTCAGCACCAGCAGGGCAGCATAGATCGGCCTAGGTGGAGAAGCGGGGTCAGGTGGGCTCTGAGTTGGGGGCAAAGACACCAACTGGGGTGGAAGGGCACTGTGTGAGGGTGAGTCTGTGGTGAGGGGGTTGACCATCACATACCGGGGGCCATGGGGCTTAGTGAGCACGGCAGCGGGCACCATGGTAGCAGCCAGCAGGAAGCCCAGTGAGAAGTTGGTGAGGGTGATGCAGGCCAGCTGTAGTGCCAGGTAGATCAGGGCCACCAGCTTCAGTGCCACCCAGCCCCTGTCTGGGGCCTCTGTGCTCACCACACTGCAAGGCGAGGGACTCACAGTCAGCTGCCTGTGTGTCCAGGGTGTCCCCTGCCGGTGCCCACCCAGCCCAGCTCCTCACCGGTGGGTGTTGTGTGGGAGGGCCAGGCCAGCGACATAGATGGCCAGCAACGTCAGCACCACAGCCTCAGCCTCGGCCACAGGAAAGTGCTGGGTGGCCACATGCTGGCCCAGCACAGGTAGGACATAGAGGGCCAGGCCCATGGCCTGTGAGATCAGCAAGGGTGCCACAAGGGAAGCCAGCCCTATACCCTGCGGGGCACACAGGTGGCTGGAGATGGACCCTGGGGCCAGGCAAGGCCAAGGATCCTCACCACCCCTACCAGTTAAGACTGAATGGCAGCAGTAACCACCCCCTGGGAGTCTAGAAGCCCACCCTAGGGGCAGAGTGGGGGAATCGTCACCTGTGCTGGGGGTAGGGGAGGACTAGGCCCAAATGCCGCCCCAGCGTCCTTAGGGCCCACTCCGGCCTCGTGCAGCTGCATCCACAGTTCCAGGGCGTGGCCTAGTCAAGGACCCTGACGAGACGTGTGATGGGATCTACCTGGTGGGGAACCCAGGGCTCACCCCCACTCCCTCACCCCGAGGATGGGGTCTTTCCTCAGCCTAGAGTGAAGGAGACCTGAGGCCAGCCACAGGTGCACAGTGGGGTTGCAGAGGATATCTTGAGACCAAGGACCAGGAGCAAGAAGCCAGCAGCAGGCATGTAAAGGCCGATGGAGACAAAGCGGGAGAGGGCGGGGAGCAGGTAGAAGAAGAAGGACTGGTGCAGACGCTCCAGGAGGTGGTTGAGCTTGCGGAACATGCCCTCCAGAGCCCTGCCGGTGAGGGACAGGGTCAAGGCTGGCCAGGGCCCTAGGCACCCTTATCCTGCCTTGAGCATGGAAAGAAGGGACCAGAGCCACTTACTTGCCTACGGCCACCAGGTCATACTTATACTGGCGGAAGCTGTTGATGCCACGTAGGGTTAGAGCCTCCACGCGATAGCGCAGGAAGAGGCCATGGGGACCGTGGGGGCGGCCAGAGGCCTGCTGCAGAACCATGAGCAGCAGCGTCTGCAGACCCTGCAGTGGCCCGTCTACCGATGTCCATTCCTGGGGCTGCAACTTTGAGGTTTTGGAGACAGGGTCAGATACCCACCCCCAGGCCCCACACCCCCCAGGCAGGCAGCCCTACCTTGCCCTGCAGTGTGCACAGCAGCCCCCCTCTCTGGCAGAAGGTCTGGAAGAGGTTGAGCAGGTCAAGGTTGGGCAGCTGCCCATTGAGTCCCTCCACAGCCACATCAAGGCTAGTGACCACATCGCTGCTCAGCTCCAGGGCCACAGCTGCCTGGATGGCCCCAGCCCGGCCCTGCAGAGGGGATGACTGCATGCCTGTAGAAGCAGGTGTGTGAGCTGCCAATGGTGCTGGTGAGGACAGTGGCCTGAGAGAGGGGCCAGGGAAGGACAAGAGCACCCACCAGTGACATTGATGTCGTGGTAGGCTTCGAGCCAAGCCTCTGTGCCCAGAAGGTCGTGTTCTGTCACCAGGAAGATGATGTCTTTGGCCCAGTAAATCTGCCCTGGAGGCCAGAAGCAGGATGAGCAGGACCTGAGGCAGTGGCGAAACCCTCCCTTGCTAGGAATAGCCTCTGTGACTCACCCCGAAAGTGGGCAGCCAGTGCCAGCAGCAGCCCCACAGCCTGGCTGTTGGTAGACTCAGGGCCACAGGGTACGGTGAGCACCAGAGACTCGGTGCTAGCAGCGCGTGGGGCCCGCAAGATGCCATACACGTTGGTGCCTGAAACCATCTGCGAGAAGCATTGGTGGGGAAGCCTCAGCACGACCCCACCGTTATGTGGCTGAGGCCTCTCCCCCTTCTGCCATAGAATGCCCACTAGGATTTCCCCTGGCCCCAAACCACCCCCCCCCGCCTCCACTATACATAGCGCTCGTGGATCTCATCTGGAAAGGGCAGTTTACGGGAGAAACTCTGCGTGTAGACTTCCAGTCCCACTGACCGCATAGTCCGCTCCAGCCACACCACTGGCAGGGCCCTAGAGACACGAGAGAGCCTCTGAGTAAAGCTCCCTGGCCTTGACCACCTGTGTCCCCCATACCCGCGGCTCCACCGCTCACCCCGACTTCCTGCGGTGAGCAGCAAAGTCCCGGGCAAAGCTCCGGGCCCGGTCTCCACCCGCAAACTGCTCCTCTACCATGGTGGAGCCCATGGCGTTCTCCGACATGTACGTGCGCTGGGTCAGTGGCGGGAAGGCCAGCGCCAGGAACCAGGCGATGCCCGCCACATAGCTCAGCACGCTGCGGGGAGAGGGGGCGGAGACCATGGAGCGTCAGCCGGTCAGGGTCCCCGGCTTGTCCTCCACACTGGGGCGTGTCTGAGGGAGCTAGATGCGCAGTCCCGGCACCAGCTACTCCCGACGGGAGAGCTGACCCCGGCCTGATGCCCCGAGTAATGCCGGCAAGCCCCAGACCCTCGGGCCCTGCACTCACCAGAGCGGTGCGTTGAGGCGCAGAATGAGGCGGACGAGTGCGCGCCGACGCGCGGGGTCCGACAGGAGGCCCATGGAGGAACGGCTCCAGGACCACGCTCCGACAACCAGCCAAGGCCGCCGGCCCGGCCCACCCCTCTTCGCAAGCTCTGCACAGCGCCCGCCCGCACTTCCGGTCCCGTCGGCCCTTGCGCTGCCGCGCAAGCGCGGTACCAGCCCACCCAGCGAGGCCTCCGCACAGGATCGAGGCGGATGGGTGTGACCCGAGCACTAAGGGTTGGGTTCTCGGTCCGCAGTGCCAGAGCAGTGAGGACGACAGCCTGCCGTCGTGGCCAGTCGGCGCGAGGAGACAGCCCTGGTTCAAGGATTTTAGGCGAATCAGAAGAGGGTGAATTGGGCAGGTGGGTGGAAAGCTGGAGGCAGCAACCACAGCATGGATGCCCAGAGGAAATCGTGAAGGTCCTGCTACTGGAAATGAAAGATGAGTGCTCGTGGACTGGTCAGAAGGGGCTCCTGCGGACAGCGAGGCCAAGACTTGGGCAGACTCATTTCTATGGATGTCGGTCGCCAAAAATGGCAGTGGGTGCCTCAGTGGAATCACAGCAAGAACCCACCATCGGGGTCAGAGGACCACAGGGAGGAAGGTGTAAATGGCACTACCAGCCAGAATGGGTTTCAGAGAAGCTGGGGGTGCTGTCCAGGCCAGGAAGTGCCCAGGAATTTAGGGGAGGAGCAGACTCTGGGTGTAGATTGCAGGGGCTGGTGGTCAGGGCTCAGGCAGGGCTGAGAGCAAGAGATGGAGGGGGTGTCTGTGTCCCACTGAGGGTGGGTCAGACCTGCAGCGAGAAAACTCCAGGTGTGTCTGTACTTTTGGGGCAGAAGGTAAGTAGGACCGACCCAGAATTTTTAGGGAAAAAAGGGCCATTTAGTTCAAGTCATAGTCCCTAGGATGTGGGACATGCTCACTGCCCAATCTCCACGGTGGGTATGCACAGCCAGCTGAGTGTCACCTAAGCCCTTGTGCTCAGGGCCATGCACGTGCTGGGGTAAGGATAACAGGCTCTACAATCTGATGGCCTGGCTCCGTCTGCCAGGCCACACCTCATTGCTCCGCTGTCTTGAACTTTTCTGGGTACGAGCTGTTCTCTGCACCCAGGGACAAATGCTCCACACCTTCTTCTTCAGGATTTGAATCCTGAGTCTTGAAGTTCATGTGTGGTGGAAGGTCCCTAGTCACCCCCAAAAGCCAGCACCAGGCCAAGCTCTGAACTACTGTGGGGAGATCAAAGTGCAGTGGACTGTGTGTGCATTTTATTCTGGAAATGGATGGCAGGGTGCTCAGTCCCCCAGCAAGATAGAGGCCTCACGTACATGCTGCCGGACAACACGGTCCAGCAGGGTGTGCACATCTCGGGCAGCTCGGGCAGCGGCCTCGAGCACCCGCTCCAGGTGGTCCTCGTGAAGCCTGGCGTCCATCTCAAGCAGTGCAATCTGGCCTGAGGCCGGCAGCAGGGCCAGGGCCAGCTGGGGGCCACCTGCTGCTTCCTCTACATGGCTGAGGTCTGCCAGGGCTGTGCCGTCCACGAAGCCAGCTGAGCAGGCACACACAAAGTCCTGCATCGGTATCCCAGCATCCAGCACTGCCAGTGTGGCTGCATTCACACAAGCTGCATAGGTCCCACCATCTGCCTGCAGCACCTGCCAGGACCCCGCCCCAGTGGCATCAGTCCATTAGGCTGCCTGCCCTCACCCCCACTTCCCTCCATCTTCTTCCTTTCCCCAGGTTGAGGGCTGCTGCCTGCTCACCTGCACATAGATGTCAATCTGGGAGCGTGGGTGCAGCTGCGTAAGGATGGCTGCCTCAAAGGTCTGACGCAGCTGCAGACCCATCTCGCACGACTTCCGGTCTCCATGTGGCCGTCGCTTGCGCTCGCCTGTGCTGAAGGTCGCAGAACTGTACTGACAGTTTACCAGGGCCCTGTCTGGTAGGGCTCGGGCCCGGGAGCCCCGGATCTGGGGGGAGAAAGGACACGTGAGCCTGGCCCACTTCTCTCAGCTCACACTGCCCCTTCCTCTGGCTCCAGTTCCAAACCTCAGCCCCTCTCCTTCCAACATCCCACAAGTGCAACTACCCCCAAAACAGAGTCTGACAGAAGGCCACCTGGTCAACTGTAAGCCACCATTACCTGTGGGTCTTACCTCTCTTAACAGGCCTCCCTGGTCTCACCCTTGCCTCATCCCCTCCCAGTCCACTTTCCATTTGTAGCCAGAGCCAGTCTGTTTCCTCTACACAACCACATACTTCCAAAGGCTTCCCACCAGATAAAATCCTAAATCTTCCCCGTAGTCCACAATGCCCCAAGTTTGTGCCTCTCCAGAAACCTCTCAAGCTCATTTAGAATTATTCCCCATCTCCCCCGCCAGTGGCCTTTCTGCTCTGCAGAGGTGCCGTGCTTGCTTCCACTCCCTCTGGTCTGTCCTCTCTTAGCTTGCTCCCCCAGGAAAGCTGGGCTCCCAGACCCATGCACGGAGCAAACAATTTTTTCAGTGATTGTGTTGGCAGGCTTTGTTACAGCTCTGGAAGCTGGCAATAAAACGAAGGGATTTTATTTAAAATCTCTGTGCACGCGGAGCTTTCTCAAGATGAGGAAAGATAAGTTAAACTGGTGTCTGAGGTGACAAGTGCAGAGAGCGTGTAGTTGTAGGGCACAGGACATGCCACATGGATAAGGTGTCTGGGGAGGTGTCATTCATACAGTGAAATCGGAGTAGAGAGGTGAAGAAATGAGGGGGAGCATGCCTGGGACTCTGGAGGGCCAGAGGAGGGAGGAGTGGAGGGCGCAGGCGTCAGAGGCAGATGAAAAAGGCAGGAACCACCGTGTACCACAGAGCAAGGGCTTGAGCTTGTACTCCGGCAGCGTGCGCGAGCGGTCGCCCCCAGGGCCTCTGCTCAGCCTGGCGGCCGCCGCCCAACCCCCCCCCCCCCCAGGTCGCTCGGCTAGAGCCAAGTCCACTCGCCTCGTGCGGCCCGTAGACCACGGCCAGCGCCTTGGTGTTGCCCTGCTCGATGTAAGCGGAGCCGTCGGCCTGCGCGAACACGCCCATCCGCGCCTGGATCTTGCGCAGCTCCCCGGCGCGCCGCCCGTCCACTCGGTAGCCCTGGTCTGACAGGAGCTCCAACCCCGCCATGCTGTCGGGCAGCTTGAGCAGCTTCTGCCTTCCGCAGAGCCACACTAAACGCCCCACTTCCGACCTGATGGGAATCTGCAGTTTTCCACGGTCCGGTTCCCTACTTCCGTTTTCAGAACGACTGTTCCGAGCCTCCCAGATCCTCCACTTCCGGTTTCTTTCCTCACTTCCGGATCCCGTGGGCCTCGGCGGGGCTGGTCCGGTTCCGTAGCGCAGTTCCTGCGGCCGCCGGGGTGAAGAGGCGCTGCGGCATAATCGTCCGGTCCCACACCGCCCTGATAGGCCGCGCCCGGCTCGCCTTTGCTTCTCTGGATTCGGGAGTCCCCTTAGGGGTTCGCGGACGTAAATGCATCCATTCGCCCAAACTGAGACACACTTTCTCCTGTTTTCTTACCATTTAGTGCTCACATTTGTCCATTTGAAAATAGACACGTGCTTCTGTACTATGCATGCACATGGTGATATTCTTTTTAGAGCAGTTTTAATTTTTCACGTTGGCTTGGTTCTTCTGTCCGCACGATCCTCCCCCTATTTCACTTATCCTTATAAATGGTGATTTCCATGTGTTTCTTCATGCTCACATAATTACATACAAATTATTCGCAAATACGTGTGCAGTCAGACAGCTTTTGGAACTCGGGTTATTTTTTAATGGGATCATTTCATACACTTTGTTTTTCAATAAAAAAATAACCATATGAAATCCGTTTAAATAGTTCTGCGTAACTCAGTATTTTGTTGGCTGCATGAAACCCATGGTGTAGGTGTTCCAGGATGTATCCTGCCACTGAGCAGTGGTGTATGTCCAAATCCAAAAGGTGGGTCCTTTCAAAAGCAGTTACAATTGCCGACATCTCCTGTGCACCTGTCACTAACCTGTCTCATTGCATGTTTTTTAATTTTTTTGTTGAAAACTTGACATTTTAGATGATTTTTAGGGGCTCTGGATTATAATTAGCCAATGTTTCCTTTGGTGTGTTGGTGCTGCTGTTTCGTTAGTTTACCTGCCTACTGTTTTGTCTGGGGCAGCACTGTGAAGTCAGTTCTTCCACAGTGCGCAACTTCTGATGTCACTGCTCACCCCCCACCCCCAGTTCTTATGTTTAAGCCTGGTGTCCTGGAAGTCATATCTCGGTCAACGCAGCTTACAGTTCCGCCCCCTGTTGGGTAAAGAGTGTGCTTTAACTCCCGGAGCCAGTGAGGCACCGCCCTCTGCTGATGGACTAGTGTGTGGTCAGGGAAAAATTTCAAGTGTGTCCCACATCCAGCCAGTGTAACAGGCTGCAGAACGTCCTCCACAGACATCCAGGTTCTGATCCCCAAAGGCTGTGAATGTACCTTATAAGGCAAAGGAATTTTGCAGATGTGATTATGTTGAGGACCTTGAGATGGGTAAACTGTCCTGGATTATCCCAGGAGGCCCCAAATGTAATCACAAGTATCCTTTTAAGGTAGAGGCAGAGGAAAACGTGGTTACAGGACAAGGCAAGGTGACCTTGGAGGCAGAGATTGGAATGATGTCACCACAAATCAAGGCACACTGGATGCTGGATAAGGCAAGGAGTGAATTCTCTGGAACCTCCAGAAGGAACCATTCCTGCTGACACCTGAATTTTAGCCCATAAGACTCAGTTTGGACTTCTGGCCTCCAGAACCAAAAGAGAATAAAAGTCTGTGTTTTAAGCCTTCACGTTTGTGGTTATTTGTTAACTGGTAATTTCATAACTTCTCACCACTAAGATGTCCATTGTCTTCTACAATACCAAACACAGCCTCCAAAGAAAGCCAGCCTGCTCAGCCTTACTGGGGAGCTGCTCGGCTTTCCATCCTGCCTCCCAACCTGGGCAGGGGGGCTAGGGGAGCTGGGGGCAGTGTGGAAGCCTGACCTACAGGTGGGTGTCGAGGGGGCTCTTAGGCCTTACCCCCACCCTGCAACTGGAAGTCCCGTGATCTTGGCTTAATCCTCTTGGAGTAGAGCTTTCAGGACATGGATTCGGGATGGGAGGAAGCAGTTTCTGATTCAAATGCCAGATGCCTGTTGTTATCAAAACTTAGTAGACCTCCTTGAATGAATGCTGTATGTCCTTCGGTCATATCCAGAGGGAGAGGGTCATGCAGTCATGGAAGATCTGCTCTGGCCAGCCCTCTCAGGGTCAAGGCTCGGCACAGGCACTGTCACTTCCCTCTGGTCAGAAATAAGACCCACGGCCAGTTCAGATGGTGTGGCATAAGATATGGACTCTCTCGAGGGGCGAGCAGCACATTCCTCTTTGGGTGGCCATCTACATCTCAGGTGAGGCCTCTGCTACCTCCTCCGGCAACTGGAAGGGACTGCCTTTGTCAGGACAGAGGGCTCATGGGGGTTTGGGAGGGCAAGGTCGCACAGCAGTCACTGGAGGCCCTGCCCCAGGTCTCAGAGCAAGGACTCTGCCAGGGGCAAGTGCACAACAGCTCTGCCCCTTTTAGCATCAGGTCCTGAGAGCTTCCTTCACTTGGGAAGCTATACTAGTTTCCTGCTGCTGTAGAGCAAGCAGCCACAGTGAAAACTACACCTGTTTGTTGCCCTGGCTGGTGTGGCTCAGTGGGTTGAGTGCCAGCTTGAGAACCCAGAAGTCATTGGTTCGATCCCCGGTCAGGGCACATGCCTGGGTTGTGCACCAGGTCCCTAGTCGGGGGTGTGTGAGAAGGCCAGGATTGATGTATCTTTCTCGTATCGATGTTTCTCTCCCTTTCTGTCTCCCTTCCCTTCTCTCTAAAATAAATAAATACAATTTTTTAAATTGTTATTCAACCCTGGCTGGAGTGGCTCAATGGATTAAGCACCAGCCTGCAGACCAAAGGGTCCCCAGTTCCATTCCCGGTCAGGGCACATGCCTGGGTCGCGGCCAGGTTCCCAGCCCAGGTTGTGCAAGAGGCGACCACGCATTCAGGTTTCTCTCCCACTCTTTCTCCCTCCCTTCCCCTCTGTTTAAACATAAAGAAATAAAATGTTTAAAAATAAACCCTGTTGTTCAGGTACAGTTGTCTCCATTTTCCCGCCACCAATTTCCTGCCATCATTTCCCCCTCAACCCACCGCCCACCCTAAATAAATAAAATCTTAAAACAAAACAAAAAAAGACTCTACCCCACAACCCTTACAAATAGGATTCTTTCTTAATTGTACCCACCATTAAAATGGTCATTATTTCCATGGAGATTAAGTGCAGTTGCCTCCCAGCCCCCGGAACACGGCTCTCAGAGCCATCCCCCAACAGGCAGCACCAGTGAGAACTCCCCACCGAGGCCTGTGGGGCAGGCACACGCCCGCCCCAGCAGAAGCTACTTGTTGATGAGTGGACACTGCACTGAGCAGACCAATGAAAAGGAACTGTCAGTGTGAAATGAGCAATAACCATAAAGTAAGGGAACGCCATGGGGTGGCTCCTCTGCCCCAGGAATCTGCAGTCCTCAGACCTCTCATGGGCCTGCCTGCTGCCTGCCTCGAGGAAAAGGCCCCGAATGCGGGGCCTCGTCCCGGGCACCTGCCCTCCGTAGGGAAGTGCCACTCTCTGTGCCCTGGACACGCCCAGCACCACCCGGTCCCTCTCTCGGCCTCCTGCTCCAGCCCGACATGGCCAGCAGCCCACCCTGCTCCCGAGCCCGGCACCTGAGTCACCGCTGTCCCGCGCCTGCCGCCGCCGCTCCAGGGGCCCCTCCCTCAGGGTAGCTCAAACACCCACCGTCTGGACCAGCAATTTTCAACCAGTGTGCTGTACGAATTTTTTAAAAGACTTTATTTATTTATCTTTAGAGGGAAGAGAAGGAGAGAGGGAGAGAGAAACATCAATGTGTGGTTGCCTCTCATGTGTCCCCTGCCGGGAACTGGCCTGCAACCCAGGCATGTGCCCTGACTGGGAATCGAACCGTGATCCCTTAGTTCGCAGGCCCACACTCGATCCACTGAGCTACACCAGCCAGGGCCTGTAAGAATTTTTAAGACATGAGATATCTGACGATTTAGTCAGGGGCACTGCCCTCTTAACCCTTACATTATCAAATAAAATCAACAACAATCAACACCACAATACCCATCCATTGTGAATGAATAAAAATTATACCTATTTTTTGTCAGATCGGTAAAAGACATATTTGCGGGTGTGCCGCAGAATTTTGGTAATTAGTTTATGTGCATCATGAGATGAAAACCGTTGAAAATTGCTGCTCTAGACCCTTCAGATGCTGTGCTGGCCGTAACCACTCCAACACTGTGCCCGGTCACCTACCCCGCCACCTGGCATGGGCGGGCGGGACGCTGAGCGCCCAGGCGCGCGGGTGGGGGGGATGCCTGAATCTCGACTGCCCTCCCTGCAACACGTCTGTGCTGGGCTGGGATGAAGAAGCTTCTGTCCCCCAGTAGGGACCTTTTTACAGGGACCCCAAAGCCTGGAGTGAGGCTAGATTTGCTGATTATTTGGCCCTGGGAGGGGAGGCCAGAGGTCAGAGGTCAGAGGTCCTGTACTCTCTGCTCTGCTCCAAGCAGTTGGAACTGCTGAGCCCTGGAATGGAATGCCGTCAAGGCGTGGGGGCAGGGGCAGTGCTGACCTCACAATGGCAGGGCCTACTGTTCCTGGCTGGCGGCTGCTGCTGCCATCTGCTGCCCCCGCCAATGCCGGGCATGTCCCTCCTCAGCAGCTACGAGGGTCTGCGGCATGAGATCCAGAGGCTGGCACAGGAGAACGAGGAGCTGCGGCGACTCGTGCAGCTGATCCAGGAGAACCAGGAGCTGAAGCTGGTGCTCAGGAACCGGGGCAGCACCCTGGGCTTCTGCAGCTCTGGGCTCCTGGCTGAGGTGGCCTCCAGCCCCCGCCTGCCCCGGCGCAAAACCATCAAGTTCAAGGATGCTGAAAAGGGTGAGCAGGGGCTGCAGGGGCTCTACTCCGGGGCCTGCTTTGTGCCAATACATTGAAAAGGAGGGGGGAAATTCCTGCCCCGGGGCTATGCTATGCCATGGGCTCTGGAGGAATTTGAACAAAGCAAGGGCCCGGGGCAGAGGGACTGCTCCTTTAATAGGTGCAGCCGAGAGAAGGTGGCATCACTGAGAAAATGACATTGGACCAGAGCTGGACGGAAGTGTGGGAGACACGGGGCTGGGGTGGAGTTTTCTCAGTGAACAGTCTATGCAAAGTCCCTGAGGTGGCAGTGAACTGGGTTTGCTGAGGCCAGTGGTGGGGCAGCGGAGGGTAGACAGGACCAGGAGGGCCTCACGGGGCAGAGGGAGCCTGAGGGTCATGCTCTGTGTTCCCCCACCCTGGCTCCTTGACTGATGGGGGACAGGCTGGGATGGACAGTCTTGGTGAGAAGTGAGGGGCTTGCCTAGGGCAGGGGAGTGAAGAGTGGTGGGCTCTGGATATCCGTGCTGCCGGCTGAAGTAGCAACAGGACTTTTGGCAGGTTGGGGTGGGGTGCAAGGAGGAGGGACTCCACCCAAGAGGGCGCATAACGTTTGGCCAGACGCTGCAAATGGGCAGCTGCCCTGGAACAGGCAGGTGGCAGGTGACCCCAGGCCTCGTGGCATTAGCACGACGCTCTGGGGCTTCTGGCCGCACAAAGTGAAGGGGAGACACGAGTGGGTGCCCGGGCAACGCACAGCCTGACGGCAAGGTGTCTGGAGGCGGGCCGCAGGGGAGGAGACGCGCGGCACCGCGCCACAGCCCCGCCCCGTCCGGGAGCGGGCTGGAATGCCCCCACCAGCTGTACTTGGGAGGCCGGCTGCGGAGCGCGGGGGCGGCTCTTGGCAGGCTAAGCTTGACGCCAATGGGAGAGTCGGGCGTGCCAGGACCTGTCGTGCAGGGGCGGGCCCGCTTCCGGGCCGGGGCTGGCGCGGGCAAGCCTTGCGGCCCAAGCGGACGGCAAGAGACGCGGAGCCACCAGGCCAGGTGGGCCCGGGACCAGGACCGTCGCCACCCCCCTCCAGGGCGCTGCGTCCCCGCTCCGCAGAACTCCGGGCTGCGGCCCCGCCCCGTCGCCTGCGCAGGCTCCGGCGGGTCCGGTGTCCTACAGGCCTTGGCCCAAAGGTCGAGCCGAGCCGTTGGGAAGTGGAGCTCCCCGCACCTGCTCCAACCCCGTGCCTCCCCGTGCTCGAGGGACGCAGATCCCCCAGGTCCAGGGCTCGCAGCGGCGCCGCCTTCTCAGGAGCCTGTTTCAGACCCCCTCCCTGCTGACGCCCCTGCCTCTCTGCCCAGTTCTCCCAGGACTCCAGCCGGAAGAGTCACTGCTGGACTCCAGCCCCGCCACCATGGGCAGCCCTGAGGGGTGCTTCCATTTTGCCATCGACCGCGGAGGCACCTTCACGGATGTCTTCGCCCAGTGCCCCAGGGGGCATGTGAGGGTCTTGAAGCTGCTCTCAGAGGACCCTGCCAACTATGCGGACGCCCCCACTGAAGGCATTCGCCGAATCCTGGAGCAGGTGGCCACGCAGGGCTGTGGGGTGGGGTGGGGTGGGACCCCAGGGCCAGAGGCCTGACACTGACCCTGTGGTTCCCAGGAGGGGGGCATGCTGTTGCCAAGGGACCGGCCACTGGATACCAGTCGCATCGCCAGCATCCGCATGGGCACCACAGTGGCCACCAATGCACTGCTAGAGCGGCGGGGGGAGCGGGTGGCCCTGCTGGTGACACGTGGCTTCCGAGACCTGCTGCACGTGGGCACCCAGGCCCGCGAGGACCTCTTTGACCTGGTGAGCTCACCCTTGCCAGCAGGTGGCTGGGTCCCCTCGAGGTAGGCAACCCCTGGAGTGTCGGAGCCAGCTCAAGGCTATCGGATGGGCAGAGAGGAGGTTCTGGGCATGCTCAGCAGAAGCACTCAGAGTGGTCATATGTGCTACTCCTGTCTGCCACCGTGCCCTGTCCTGGACCCCAGGTGTGCGGCAACCCAAGCCAGCCTGTTCAGGGTGAGGGGTGGGAGTCCACCCCCCCATACTGCTGGAGGAAGGAGCTGCTCTTGTGGCGGGGCAGGTGGCCACATTCAGGTGCCTGGGGGCAGAGAGCTGCCCCATGGGTGGGCTGTGCTGGGGCCACACTTCTGTCTCCTGGGCCTGTCCACTGGCATGCTGGGACATATCCCCTCGCCTGCAATGCCCACCCACGCAGGACCCCAGCAAGGACCCCCAGGCCTGGGCCTTCTCTGAGCCTCTGTCCGCCCCCAGGCCGTGCCCATGCCCGAGGTGCTGTATGAAGAGGTGCTGGAGGTGGATGAGCGTGTGGTGCTGTATCGTGGGGAGCCGGGCACTGGGGCACCTGTCAAAGGTGTGTGCCTTGAGTGTTGGGGCCTGGGGGCGGCAGGGTCTCATGGGTCTTTGATGGGTGGTCTTGGCTTCCCCACAGGCCGCACAGGGGATCTGCTGGAAGTACAGCAGCCCGTGGACCTGGGGGGCCTGCGTGGGAAGCTGGAGGGGCTCCTGTCCCGAGGCATCCGCAGCCTGGCGGTGGTGCTCATGCACTCCTACACGTGAGTGTGAGCTGGAGCTGGGGGAGGGGAGCTGCCTGGGCAGGAGGCCAGGGTGAGGTGGGGATTAGGGCTGAGTGGGGGGTGGCGGTGGGAGGTGCAGCCCTGTGGGTTGTTGTCTCAGGTGGGCTCAACACGAGAAGCAGGTGGGCACCCTGGCCCGGGAGCTGGGCTTCACACACGTGTCACTGTCCTCGGAGGCCATGCCCATGGTGCGCATCGTGCCTCGGGGGCACACGGCCTGTGCCGACGCCTACCTCACCCCTGCCATCCAGCGCTACGTGCAGAGCTTCCGCCGGGGCTTCCAGGGCCAGCTCAAGGTGAGGCCCCCTGCCCGCTCCTGCTGCCCCGTGGGTGCCCGGTCCCTCACCACCGCTTGCCTGCCTGCAGGACGTGCAGGTGCTGTTCATGCGCTCCGACGGCGGCCTGGCGCCCATGGACTCCTTCAGCGGCTCCCGGGCTGTGCTGTCCGGCCCTGCCGGGGGTGTGGTTGGCTACTCTGCCACCACCTACCGGGCAGAGGGAGGCCAGCCCGTCATCGGCTTTGACATGGGAGGTACGAGGGCAGAAGGATGGGATCTGGGTGGGGCTGGGCAATGCCAGGCATCCAGGTCTGTGGGGTGACTTCTCACCACCAGCCCGCCCCCCAGGCACGTCCACCGACGTCAGCCGCTATGCTGGGGAGTTCGAGCACGTCTTTGAGGCCAGCACAGCAGGAGTCACTCTCCAGGCCCCCCAGCTGGACATCAACACAGTAGCAGCTGGTGGGGGCTCCCGCCTCTTTTTCAGGTCAGCTCCCCGACCTTGGTTGGGACCCCCTGTCTGCCTCCCAGCCTGCCCCCAATTCCAGTCCTCCCTCCCCCAAGGTCCGGCCTGTTTGTGGTGGGGCCAGAGTCTGCAGGCGCCCACCCAGGCCCTGCCTGCTACCGGAAAGGTAAGACCTGGACTTGCCTGAGGGACCCTTCCATGCTGCCCTGGCCCCCACCCCCTGCCTCTTGAGCCCCGCTGCCCACTCCTGGTCCCCCGATCCCAGCCCCCAACCCCACACTGTGCACACCTCCCAGGGGGCCCCGTGACAGTGACGGATGCTAATCTAGTGCTGGGTCGCCTGCTGCCGGCCTCCTTCCCCTGCATTTTTGGGCCGGGAGAGGACCAGCCACTGTCCCCTGAGGCCTCCCGAAAGGCCCTGGAGGCTGTGGCCACCGACATCAACAGCTTTCTGACCAACGGGCCTTGTCCGGCCTCCCCGCTGAGCCTGGAGGAGGTGGCCATGGGGTTCGTGCGTGTGGCCAACGAGGCCATGTGCCGGCCCATCCGCGCCCTCACGCAGGTACGCCTGCCTCTGCCCTCACCTCCCGGCCCGGCCCCACCCCTCCCACTCAGGCAACGCCGTGGACGGGAGGGGTTGGGAGCCTGGCGGGGCAAAGTAAGCCTCTGACCCTCTTCTGGCTTCCCAGGCACGAGGTCATGACCCTTCAGCACATGTGCTGGCTTGCTTTGGGGGAGCTGGTGGGCAGCACGCTTGTGCCATTGCCCGAGCCCTGGGCATGGACACCGTGCACATTCACAGGTGTGTCTGGGCCTGGGGCATGTCACCTAGGGTGGGGGACCCCTTTTGGGAGGCCGCTCTCATCGCCCGTGGCCCTGTGTCCTCAGGCACAGTGGGCTGCTGTCGGCACTGGGGCTGGCGCTGGCAGATGTGGTGCACGAGGCCCAGGAGCCCTGCTCCCTGCCCTATGCGCCTGAGACCTTTGTGCAGCTGGACCAGAGGCTGAGCCGGCTGGAGGAGCAGTGTGTGGACGCCCTTCGGGCCCAGGGCTTCCCCAGGTGGGGCTCTGGGGACGGCCGGGCTGGGCAGGGAGGGCTCATGCATCCCAGGTGAGCTGCAGGCTGGTCTGATGCCCGCCTCCCCAGATGGGGCTGGCCCCCTGGAGCAGTGCTCAGGGGGGATGGACCGTGAGACTAGAGGAGGCAGGACAGGCGGCCTTGCAGGGAGCCCTGTGTGAAAGGCCTGCCTGGTGACCACGGCAGGTCCCAGATCAGCACTGAGAGCTTCCTGCACCTGCGCTACCAGGGCACAGACTGCGCCCTGATGGTGTCCGCCCACCAGCACCCGGCCACTGCCCGCTCGCCCCGTGCCGGTGACTTTGGGGCAGCATTTGTGGAGAGGTAGGCAAGCTCCTGTCCTGGGAGCCCTGGTGGGGGGGCCTGTGGGCCTGGCTGTCTGGCCCTGATGGCCCCCTCGGGTCGGTGGGTGCAGGTACATGCGGGAGTTTGGCTTCATCATCCCCGACCGGCCGGTGGTGGTGGACGATGTGCGGGTGCGGGGCACTGGCCGCAGTGGCCTTCGCCTTGAGGACGTCCCCAAAGCCCAAACGGGGCCTCCCCGGGTCGACAAGGTTGGTGACCCTGCCTGTGCACACCCACCCGCACCGTCAGGCACACAGGAAGTCCTGGGGTTGGGTGCTGGACCTGCAGCCTCACCCGCCCACACCTCCTCAGGTGACCCAGTGCTACTTTGAGGGGGGCTACCAGGAGACTCCCGTGTACCTGCTGGGAGAGTTGGCCTATGGGCACAAGCTTCAGGGGCCCTGCCTCATCATTGACAGCAACAGGTAGGCTGAGGGCCGGCCGGGTGGGGCCATAGGGGTGTGGGTTGGGACTACAGTTGTGGGGGCCTGAGTTAGCTGTGGGGCCCTGGTGGGGGGTTCTGGCCCAAGGCTGCAGGGGTCTGAGGTACTCTTGGGTCCCATCATGGCTGGGATGTGCTCCGGCCTGGGGCTGTGGGGTCCCTGGTTGGGACTGTGGTATGGCCTTGCCCCCAGCACCATTCTGGTGGAGCCAGGCTGCCAGGCAGAGGTGACTGAGACTGGGGACATCCGCGTCTCAGTGGGGGCCGAGGCCCCCAGCACGGTGGGTGCCCAGCTCGACCCCATCCACCTGTCCATCTTCTCGCACCGATTCATGAGCATTGCTGGTGAGTGACACCACCTTCCCCCGGGCCCTGCTCCCTGCAAGTGTCTGGTGGATGCTCTGCCTACCGGGCAGAGGTGGGCACAGAAAGTGTCACCTGGGGGAGAGGCAGAAGCAGAATCTTGGCTGGTGACAGGGCGGGCACTGAGGCCCTGGCTCTGAGATGGCACAGGCCCTCTGAACTAGTAGACGTTGAGAAGAGTGTGACTCTCCTCCTACTAGCAGCCCCGCGTGATCTGGGATTGTCTTTGGCCTGTGGACAGTGTGGACAGGAAGTGGGCTCAGCGCCTCAGACCAATCTGAGCAGCATCGGGCCGGGGGCACCAGGCTCTCTCCCTGCCTGGCAGGGCAGACTGACGTGGGGCCCCAGCTTCTTGTTGGTCCTGGCTCTGGGACTTGGGTGCTGCCCTTCCATGCCCGGGTGAGCTCTGGGTGGGGTGGGGCCAGCGGCACCTGGTCACTCTGTGCCTTCAGAGCAGATGGGCCGCATCCTGCAGCGCACGGCCATCTCCACCAACATCAAGGAGCGCTTGGACTTCTCCTGCGCCCTCTTTGGGCCTGATGGGGGGCTGGTCTCCAACGCCCCCCACATCCCTGTGCACCTGGGCGCCATGCAGGAGACCGTGCAGTTCCAGGTTTGGTGGGCCCCTCCTCCTGCCCTTCTCATTGGCCCCGCCTCTGCCCCCCTCTCCTCCCCACTCTCAACCTGTGTACCGGCTTCAGATCCGGCACCTGGGGGCTGACCTCCACCCTGGTGACGTGCTACTGAGCAACCACCCCAGCGCAGGGGGCAGCCATCTGCCAGACCTGACCGTCATCACGCCGGTGAGGGCCACTGCCTGGGAACCTTGGGGGGCAGGGAAGCCACGTCGCTGACTGCTGCCCTCCGCTCCTAGGTGTTTTGGCCAGGACAGACCCGGCCTGTATTCTACGTGGCCAGCCGTGGGCACCACGCAGACATCGGAGGCATCACGCCAGGCTCCATGCCCCCGCACTCCACCACACTGCAGCAGGAGGGTGCTGTCTTTCTGTCCTTCAAGCTCGTCCAGGGAGGAGTTTTCCAGGAAGAGGGTGAGCAGCAGTGGGCCTAGGATGCAGCCCCCCGGCCTAGGCCTGGCTTGAAGCTGGGGGAGCCAGGTGGTGACATCTCTCAGAGGCGACCAGAGGACTGGAGATGAGTCCTGCCTGGGCCCAGGAAGGCCTCTGTGGTTTGGGAGTGGGGAGTTGGCCAGGACACTGAGGGGACTGGGTACAGAATGGCGAGGAGTCTATTTCAAGGTGTTTACAATCTGTACTTGGTCTGCACTGGGTGGATGCTGAGCCTTAAGCTGGGCAGCAAGGATGGGGTGGACACAGCTGTTTTGGAGGTCAGTGTTGGTATTGATGGGATTTGGGGGTGAGGGGAACAGTTGAGGACCAACAGCTGGCGGACGGAGGTTCTGGCTCTGAGTGGGCACAGAGCAGCTGCGGGGAAGGTGGGACGGAGCGGCAGTGAGGGCTGGGAGGGAGGAGCGTCGGGAAGTACGCAGCTGGCTTGAGGCTGTCGGCATCTAAGGGCCCAGGGGCCATCCCAGAGTCACAGGAAGTCGTGTGGGGTGGAGGGTGGTGTAATAGAGCCACAGGCTGCCGAGGACATGAATAGAGTGACCTAGGTCTGGCGGCTCCTTTGGTCAATCTGGGGTGAGGGCAGGGAGCAGGGGTCATGGGAGGGGCATGCACAGGAACCTGGCAGAGGGCCCAGTGGCCAGGAAGCTTCAGAGAGAACCTTGGCCTAGACGTGAGCAGGGCTATCCTGAAGTGAGGAATGGCCTCTGGGCCGGGACCTGCTCTGCTCAAGGGGACACTGGAGTCTTTGTCCCGATCTGGGGGGGGGGTCACTGCACAGATGGTCACACTGCTAGTCTTTCAAAACAGTTGGCTTGGGGGCCAGTGGGGCCACAGGGCTGAGGGCAGTGTGAGTGAGGGACAGTTAAGGGAAGTGGTTTTTCTTCTGGGGACCAGGAGGGAGGCCCAGAAAAAAGCCTATAAAAGGTGGGTTCCGGAGGTGGAGAGGCAGGACAAGAGGAAATGAAGGAAGGAGGAGACTTTGCCGAGGGACAAACATGCCTGTCACACACTGTCCTCTTTGGCCCCACTGCCTGCCCCGTCCTGGGGTGTTTGTGGGGGTGGCTGAGGTGTGGGAAGGAGAAGGTTCAGCCAATGGGAGGAAGCTGTGGGTTTTCAGGGCACTGGAGGGAGTCAGCAGGGCCAACATGGGGGCCCACAGTGCCCAGCAGAGGTACAGCAGGTACGGAGAAGGCAGCCCCCAGGCTGGAGAGCGGCTTACTGGTGACTCTGCACATCCAGCCGTTACAGAGGCCCTGCGGGCTCCAGGCAAGATTCCCGGCTGCAGCGGGACCCGGAACCTGCACGACAACCTGTCGGACCTCCGAGCCCAGGTGGCAGCCAACCAGAAGGGCATCCAGCTGGTGGGGGAGCTAATCGGGCAGTACGGTCTGGACGTGGTGCAGGCCTACATGGGCCATATTCAGGTGGGCCTGGGGCAAGAGCACGGGGGTGACTCTGTGCCAGCCCCCAGGCAGCTGGGCAAGTAGGGGAGGGAAGCACCTGGCCCACCCAGAAGGCGGCATGGCTAACTCTGAACCCAATCCCTGCCAGGCAAACGCTGAGCTGGCTGTTCGGGACATGCTTCGGGCCTTCGGGACCTCTCGGCAGGCCCGGGGCCTACCTCTGGAGGTCTCTGCAGAGGACCACATGGATGATGGCTCCCCCATCCGACTTCGTGTGCATATCAACCTGAGTCAGGTCTGGCTGCCGGCAACTGGGGCGGTGGAAGGGGGCGAATGGGATGTGTGGAGTATGGCAGCCTTAGAGCTGATGACCTCTCCTTTGGGTGGCCAGGGCAGTGCGGTGTTTGACTTCAGCGGCACTGGGCCGGAGGTGTTCGGCAACCTCAACGCACCGCGGGCCATCACACTGTCTTCCCTCATCTACTGCCTGCGCTGTCTGGTGGGCCGAGACATCCCGCTCAACCAGGTACGCAGGCAAGTCCTGCATGTGAGGTCAGCAGGTCTACCCCAAGCCCCAGGTTACTCGGAGTGAGCCTGGGTCAAAGTCAGCCCAGCAGCCCAATAACGGACTGCTGGTCCCGGAGGTGCTGGTTGTGAGAAGACAAGTTTCTCCCGACTGCCTCTGAGAGCTGGCCCCTGGCTGCACAGGGCTGCCTGACGCCAGTTCAAGTGGTGATTCCTAAAGGATCCATCCTGGACCCATCCCCAGAGGCGGCCGTGGTGGGCGGCAACGTGCTTACGTCGCAGCGCGTGGTGGACGTCATCCTGGGCGCCTTCGGAGCCTGCGCCGCCTCCCAGGTACGGCAGGCGGGTGGGTGCCTCTAGGGTTTGCTGGGGGTGGGGGCTGGGGAGGCCGCGGGCTGGGGCTCTCAGGGAGTGGATGTCGCCCAGGCTCGCAGCCATGGCTTGTCCCTGCCAGGGTTGCATGAACAACGTGACCTTGGGCAACGCCCACATGGGCTACTACGAGACTGTGGCTGGAGGTGCAGGCGCGGGCCCCGGCTGGCACGGGCGCAGCGGCGTGCACAGCCACATGACCAACACACGCATCACGGATCCCGAGATCCTGGAGAGCAGGTGCGAGATGTGGTCGGGGCTCAGGGAGATGGGCGGGGCTGGGCAGCCAACGGCGCGCGGGGGGGGGGGGCGGCTGTGCAGAGCCATTGGCCTACGCAGGTACCCAGTCATCTTGCGTCGATTCGAGCTGAGGCCGGGGTCCGGGGGCCGCGGCCGCTACAGAGGCGGCGATGGTGTCGTCCGTGAGCTGCTGTTCCGCGAGGAGGCGCTGCTGTCCGTACTGACCGAACGCCGTGCCTTCCAGCCCTACGGGCTCCACGGTGAGCACCTCCCTCGATCCCCCCCCCCGCCCTTCCAGCAGCCCAGTCTCTCTCCCTCACCCTAACCCAGCGTGTTTCCCCTCTATCTTCTCCCTCTCTCCTGGTTTCCCCCTATCTCCTTACCAAGCCACCCCATGCCTCTCTCTTCCTTGCTTCCTTGGCCACCCCGCGCCTTGCCTTTTACTGCAGGGGGTGAGCCTGGTGCCCGTGGCCTAAACCTGCTGATCCGCAAGGACGGTCGAACGGTGAATTTAGGCGGGAAGACAGCGGTAACCGTGTACCCCGGGGTAAGGACTGCTATCTGTCCCGTCCCATCTCCATCCCCGGGCAGCTCTCATCCCGGAGAAGGGGAACAGAGTTGCACAATAACCAGAGACTCAGTTTAATTTGGCTCCTGAAGGAGAGGGGACAGCAAACCAGACTCAACAGCTCAGGCCAGTGTTGTGGATGCGCTGCTGTGGGGATGGTACTGCAGCAGGAGGCAGGTGGGGACCCTGCCTATGCTGAACCTGCCCCTCTGCTCCACAGGACGTGTTCTGCCTCCACACACCAGGTGGCGGGGGCTACGGGGACCCCGAGGACCCTGCCTCGCCTCCCGTGTCGCCCCCGCAGCCCCCACCCTTCTCCGAGCGAGGCAGCGTCTACGAGTACCGCAGGGCCCAGGAGGCTGTGTGAGGGAGCCCGCGCACAATAAAGATCCATTCAGTCGTCCCGCTCCGGCTGCTACCCGCCAGGCTCACGCTGTGCCTCCTTGCCCCTCCGTCTTTCAACCCTGCCTCGCCGCTGTCGCCTCACGAAGGCATCGAAATTCGGAGCCGAAGTCCCACGGCCAGGTGGTCTGTGAGCCCCGCCAGGGCGGTGCTGAATGTCACCTGTTCTACTTCCTGGGGGGCGGCAGTCAGGTTAAGGGGGTGGTCCCAGCACCAGCCGGCCCAGCACCCTGAGCTCTGGCACTTACTGGACTCAGCAGGCCTCCCGGCGCTCCCCGGTAGGTGATGTAATCCAGGCGCCGGCCGCGCCAGGGCTCAGCCCGGGGGCTTCCGTGGCAAGGGCCTGCCAGGTAGTGGTGGCGCCCTTCCTCTTTCTCCAGGGCCCTGAGGAGGGATGGTGTCATCAAGGCCAGAGCACCCCTCAGTTCTGGGCGGTGCCTGGCCCCCATCTGGCCGCTCACCTCCGAAGCATCTCCGGCGAGCAGGCTACCGAGTGGTGGAGCCTGGAAGTGTTCAATATCGTTCCTGGGAGAGAGCGGGAGTGGACTCTGTGAGCGGGAGTGCTGGCAGTCGGGCCCTCCCTAGGGCCGCCCCCAGCCTGGGCGCAGTACCCAGGGCCCACGGCTGCTCCTGGCGCGTGCCCAGCCGGCAGGGGTCCTGGAAGTGGTTGAAAAGCTGGTGCTCCTGCTCCAGTGCGTGGTCTGCAGAGAAAGATAGCATTAGGTGGGCGGGGCCAGGCCGCCGCTCACCCCGCCCCGCCCCACTACAGCCTTGCCTCACTTAGCGAGCAGTTGTCAAAGTTCAGGTCACCCAGGAGCACGCTAAAGGCCCTGACTTCATCAGCGTGGTCGCTCTCAGCCTCAAACTGCTTGGCCCAGTCCAGCAGCATCGTCAGCTGTTTGCAGCGCAGGGGCCCGTCCTCTGAAGGAGTGGGGGTGGTGGTGGAAGGAGGTTCAGCCCAGGGTGTCATATCTGGTCCGGGGCACAGCAGAACCTGCCCACCCCCGCCATTCCCAGTCATCTGTGGGCCCACCCAGGCACTCAGGAACTCGTGGGTCCAGGGCAGGGAAAGAACGGTGGGGGAGGGGGATCCACCCCCACACAGAGGCAGATCAGTCTGCACACGTGCTCACGCCTGTAGGGCTCACCAATTGGCGCTTGCAAATGCGTGCAGTGCAGGAAGCCCACGACGCGGCGCCCGTCCAGGATGCCCACTTGTGCCTGCAACACCACGGACGACCCCAACAACCCTCGCCCGTTCCTCACCACACCCCACCTCCTCCCAGGCAGGGGAGCGCCACTGCCTGTGGGCGGTTACCTGTGCAGAAAGAAGTCCCTTAGAGGCCAGCGCGTCCTCGCGACGAGCGTCAGGGAAGGACCGGAAGGCGGCGCGCAGCAGCGGGTAGCGGGATGCCAGCAGCAGTCCACTGCCCAGCAGTTTGAGGTGCGGCCCGGGTTGCAGGCCGAACGTACCCACGTCGTATAACACTGGGCCCAGATTGGGCGCGAGGCGGCTTACCAGGCGGCGCGCCGCACGCAGATCGAACACCTCCTGCAGGCACACGAAGTCCAGACCCGCCGGCACCGTGGCTATCAGCACCCCGCCGGGCGCCCCAGTCGCTGGTGGACTGCAGCCCATAGTCCCATAGCGCAAGGGCCGCAGGCCAGCGAGTAGCACCGCGCCCACAGCTTCGGCTCGCCGCTGGGTGTGCCGCAAGTTGCTGAAGCGTGCTAGCCCGTCGGGGAGCAGGCATACGTTGGCGCTGAGAAAGCTGAAGCAGCGCACGGGCTCAGCTGGGGGACGCCAGGGTGCAGGAGGCGCCCAGCACTGCGGAGGGGGCTGGTAGCAGAAGGGACGGCGCCAGGCCTGTAGAGGCAGCCAGAGCAGCAGGCCCGGTAGGGCCAAAGGCAGACCGATGAGCACTAGCAGCAGGAGCGCTGCTCCGGCTCCCGCGGCTGCTCTCAGCCACTTTAGGCAGCTGGGGCGCGCAATCGGCGCCCAACAGCCCAGCAGCTGGTCCAGGGCCCAGTAGGCCAGGAAAAGCAGCGCGCGGGCCAGACCGTGGAGGGCATGCAGCAGAGAGTTGGGGAAGGGCGAGGGCCTGAAGGCGCCAGGCACCGGGGGCCAGTCTGGCGGACATTGCATGGTGCGCGGGGTTCTTCCGCCGCGGGGCACCCCCGCAACTCATTCGCTTCCACCGTTGAAGTTGACTCGTGGGTGCGTCCGCCGGAGCTGGTGGGGAGCCGCAGGGGTTAAGGCCCCGTGGCGCAATCTGTGCGCTGTCGCAGGAAGGTACCCATGAGCCTGGGGGCGCGAGCGCAGGGGGTGATGTGTCCGGGGAAACCGTCCTCTCACCCTCGCGAAATCTCGTCGGCAGTTGAAGAGAACAAAAGGGAAAGCGGAAGAGACACTGGCCTCGCAGTCCCGCCCTAGATCCTCCTTGCCCCGCCCTCGCTTGATGGCCGCAGGGAGAACCCCTAGACCCTCCTGACTGGAGGGTCAGCCCGCACAAAGCGGAGGGCGACCCTTTTCAGCGCGGGCGGGCGCAAAGCTAGCGAGGGACGTTCGGTGAGTGCTCCCTCCCGCCTCCTGCACGTCCGCGTGGAATTGCCCTGGCGCCCCTGTGGCCAGACTTCGGGGTACACCCCACCCCTGCTGTCTCCCCAGAAGCGCGATGTCCAGCCCTTGAGTCAAAGGACATGTCCTCAGATGAGAAACGGCCTCCCTACAATAGTGACAGCTCTGTGTCCCTACCCTAAGGAGCTTCCAATCTGGAGGGAAGGGACCATTGGCTCCACCCTCGCGGCCACTCCCCTCGAGGCACCCGAGCAAGGGGGAAGCCAGCTTCGTTTCTTCTGGGCCCACTGGCACTGACTGGGGTGGTTGCCAGGATAGCTGCCTCCGGCTCCGCCCCCCACCCCCGTGTGACCCGCCCCCACTTTTCTAACTGGAGCTTTGAACCAGTCCCTAAAGTTCCCACCGAGGGCTCTTATATTGCCTTTCACAGGGACTGTCAGGAAGGTGGTGGGCTTATGCCCCACAATGTCCCAATTTTCCAAGGAATTTCGATCCCCTTTAGAAGTTAAGATCTGGGGCTGGGCATGTTCATGGCTGCTTGGCTATACCCACACAGGTCTCTAACCCTCTCCCCTTTCCCAGGGGTCTGGCTGGGTCCCCTGAAGTAGCAGGCCTAGGAGTGGGGAGGGCAGAGTAGTAGCCCCCGCCCCCAAACCCTCTTCTTTCCTGTACGCCTTCCTGGTCGCTGACGCGATTCCTGTTTAAACCCAGATGCTGGGTCTTCCCCCTCACATCACAGCTACATGCTCCTGCTGGTCCTCAGGCCTCACAGGGCTTTCCCACACTGTCCTCCTGTCCTCACGCATGGCCTCACAGGAAGGAGAGGCCCTGTCCTGAAGGGGCCTACACCCTTTAGCTCCTGTACCATCCACAAGCCCATCCCCCTCAGAATGTACAGGTTACCTCCTGGTGGCTCCTACCTGCCTCCCTCCACTTCTCGCCCGCTTTGTTCTGCTTTCCTATCCTGCCTGTGCTGCTAGGCTCCACCCCTGCAGCAAGCAGGGTCTGGTCTTTGCACCCTGGGGAGTCACCCTCCGTCTTACTTCTTGCTCTTTCCCTTTAAGCCTTGAGGGCTCCCGCTTCTCCCACTGCCAGGCAAAGGAGTCTTGGGGGCCTTTGGAACACCCCCTTGGCCAGACAGCTGCCCCAGGACGGGGCACAGGAGAGAGGGCACTGGGGGCCACCGAAGGAGGCAGCACAGCCAGGAGTGCAGGCAGGCCCAGTGGCCAGCATATGTGGGAAGCTTTAATGTCCGTGCTCTGGGGAGTGGGGCAGAGCGAGGCGAGTCTGGCAGAGCGGGCGTAAGTCACCAGATGAACATGGGCTTGCCATCGTCGTGCGCCAACTGGTTAAGGCAGGAGAGCAGCAGCAGCGCGTCGCTGAGCATGCTGGGGTGCACAGTCTCCACCAGCACGCGCTGCAGGAAGTCAACGGTGAAGGAGCCGCCCTCAGACACAGCCAGCTCAGGCCGCTCGCGCAGGATGCCGAAGTCATTCACCAGCTGCTCGGTCAGTGCTGGGTGCACCCGCCCGTTGTAGCCCAGACTCTGCAGCCGGTTCATAATGCTCACGTAGCGCTGTGTGAGCGTCTGGCACAGCTCCTCATCCAGCTTGTGGTTATTGGGGTTCAGAGAGGCCTGGGGGAAGAGGGAGGGGACACAGGCAGGTGATGGACAGAGGATCAGAGGATCTGGAAGCCTCATCACCTGTTCCACAACCACCAGGGATTAGGGACTGAGGTGACGCCACAGGAACTGAAGATAGAGAGCGTGGCTGGGAGCCTGAGGGTGAAGGGATAATGAGGTTACCACCTGGGGACACCGGAGACACCCCCTGGGGGCTTTCCCAGGCCTCCTCCTGGCTCCCTGCCAGGCTTCCTCTCAGCCTCCCACCAGACCCTCCTCTGTGCCTGGGGCTGCACCCTCTGCACTCTGCGCACACCCTGCCAGAGTCCCTTCCCACCCCTCGAGCTGACTTGACCACCCCAGACCAGAGCCGGCTGGGCCCTGCTCTCAGCACTGGGGGTCGTGCTATTCCTCAGGTGCCTGCTCCCAGTGCCTGGATCTGGGGACTAACAGTAGCTGGGTTGTCCCCACATGCTTCTTCATCACCCGTGCCACACTAGCCGGCAGTGACCCAACTTCGAGCCCCTTCTCTCCACCCCTCCTGCTGTGACGTACTTACTAGACATGTGGCCTGGGCGGTCACACAGGGCACCAGGCTCCGAAGGGCCCTGCATTCAGAACTGTGGGTCTGAAGTGTTAGTCAGTTGGGGTGTCTCCCTGCCCACACTCTCCTGTGGTTCCACCGCTCCAGCTCTCAGGCCCAGGGCAGACCTGCAAGGTTCTGCTCTGGTCCTGCTTGCTACCTCCCAGCCATTCGCTAGATGCCTGCCAAGCTGGTTCCTAACCTAATGTGAATACCCAGACAAGGTGCTTAGGCACCACCTCCTCCAGGAAGACCACCCTGTCCTCCCTTCCCCAGAGGGTCATGGCGTGAGCAGAGTGCTGGGCTCGTGGCTGGGTGCAGCTGAAGCGGGATGCACCTCTGGCAGGTGCATCCAGAGCTCCATGCTCAGCCTCTCACTTCCAGGTTGGTGCCAGGACGGGCCCGTCTCCCTGACTCTGGCCTTCTCTTGGCCCCCGAGTCTTCTCCCCCCATTTGCCTGTTCCCGAGCCGCAGTGGGAACAAGTGCAGGAGCTCAGCCAACACTGGAGGGTAAGCAAGTGAATGTCATACCAGGATGGCACAGAGCACTGAGGGTGGACAGCTTGAAGCCCTGGCCCGTGCAGGGACAAGACCCATGGCACGCCCTGTCGAGGGCTGTGCCAGGCCTGGTGCACAGATCTTGAGACCTGATGAGACGTTCAGCGGGGAGCGGACTCTGCCCACCTTGTCAGGGTGCTGGCCCCAGGACAGCAGTGTGGGCTGAGAGACAAGGCCAGAGCTGCCCAACGAAGTGATATCTTGCGAGTGGAGTGGAGAGTCGGCGGGGAAGAGTAGGACAAGCACTCTGGGTGGGGTTCATGGGCAGGGCCCCACCCAAGCACTGAGAAACAGGCAGAGCAGAGGAGAGGAGGTGAAAGGCCCTGTTCTGAGGGGTGGGAACTCGCGGCGGGTTTTGTGGTTTTAATCCACCAAGCTGACCACTGTAGGGGGAATGGGCAGAATCCGGCCAAGGAGGGCCAGGGCTGTGCCCGGCGCTCGTGCAGATAGTCTCCAAGGCAGGCGGGAGACAGATGTGGCGGACACACAGGCTGCGCCCTGGGCTCCCTACCAGCTGCGGTACAACAGAACGCTCTCCCTCTGCCCCAGACTCTGTGTCACCACCCACTCTGGCTGGTGTTCCTATTGTACCAGTTGTTAAATATTTTGAATATCTCCCTGTCCTAAAAGCATTATTTAAAAACAAAAGCGACGTAAAACAAAAGGATTTCAGTACTCAACCCCAGGAAGAAAAAGCAAATCTGAAGGCAGCAGAAGGGGAAGTAAGTAACAGCAGAAGTGAGGAAACAGAATCCAAAGGATCACTAGAAGTCATCCAGACAACACCGGGCAAAGCGGACACAGTCCGCGGAAGAGGACAGGCACCCTCGCTTTCCCTTATGTAAAGAAACTCCCTGCCGCGACTGCGAGGCCACGGTTCAGCTGCAAGCTGTGACGTCACCAAACTCGAGCCAATGGAATGTGACTAGGACTTTGAGCTCCACCCCCTCGATCCAGCCCCGCCCCCTGGGCCAAGTTCCCATCCCATTTTCTGACAAGGGCGGAGGGGTTGGTGTCTGGGCCCAGCCACCCTGTGGAGAGACAAACACCTGACTTACTGAGTCTCGTACATTTATGTCACTGCAGCTTGGCAGAGGTCTCTAAGAAACAGCGAAGCCAGAAGTCATAAATAACAGCAAACAGAATCCCAATGCAATAAAAACCACCAGGGGTGGATGTGGTTTGTGATCAGAGCATCTTCCCCTAGCGTCTCCGTCTGTTACGAGAATCAGGCGAAGGGAGAAGTCATGTGATCATCTCATCAGAGACAGAAAAACATTCTAAAAAATTCAGTATTTGCTCAAGATTAAGAAAAAAACAAAAATTCTCAACAAATCAGGAAGAGGGGAAATTTCTTAATCTAGCGTGGCAGATACTGAGCCTCGCTCGGCCGGCTCCTGTTCTGAGCCTTCCTAAACTCCAAGAGGCTGGAGGCTGCCCCCCCCCCTTTTCAGACTCTCCTGTGACCTGGTTTCTGCCATGGCGTTTCTGCCACTAGGAAAGTCCCTGGTGTGCTGGCATTTTTACTGGCTGTAGAGCAAAACGGCCCAATTTTCTATCCTTTCTGGAGCCTCTGGCCATGCTAACACAATAAACCCTTTTCTGCTTACATCGATCGACTCAAGTGGATTCTGTTTTCTGCGGCTGAGAACAGATTAATCCAGCAAAAATCTGGGAGCACACACCATTCTCAATAGGAAGACTAGGAGTGTATGTATGTCCCTAGTCCAGTCAGAAACAGGACACGGTGGCTGTGTCATACGCTTCTCTTAAACACTGCCCAATGTGACTGTCTGCAGAGAAAAGCCAAGAGGATGGTACAGCAGCTATGGAGACCAGTAAGAGGGTTTGGCAAGGCAGCCGGAAAACAAATCACTGCACAAAAATCAAAAACATTCTCAGCAAGCCAGGAAGTGGGACTGGGGAGAACTCCAGGGGACACTGTGGACCTCGCTGGACAAAGACACAGGTACAACCTTCAGTCAGTCTCACTGGCGCAGCTGGACTTGGGGCCTCCGAGGGTTCTCGGTCGAAAAGAAGGAGTCAGAGTGTCCCCATAGAGCAGATCTTTGCAAGTGGGTAGAAGAACTGACTGGCATGAGCACTGGGCCAACTCTCAGTTGGGCTTAAAAGGTGGCGTAGTTGTCTGCAAACTTATACTAAATGACAGCTCGGTTCAGCGATCAAAGTCAGAGAGTCCTGCGAGAGTCCTGAGTGAGGGTGTGGGGGGGGTAAGTAGTGATGGAAGGAGACTTGGGGTGGTGAACCCACAATATCGTATACGGATGATGTGTTATAGAATTGTACACCTGAAACCTACATAACTTTATTAACCAATGTCACCCCAAGAAATTCAATTAAAAAAGAAAAATAAGTAAAGTAAAAAAAAAAGTCAGTGTGTCCTCATTGAAAACAGGACTCCACTAAAGCCTACAGCACTCACGAAGCTGACAGCCTGACCTGGGCAGGGCCAGGGCCGGGGCCCGCGAGTCTGAACGCAGCTGGAGAATCCAGTGGTCACAAGCACTGGGGGTCGGTGTGCAGAGAAGCAAGCGCGACGCTCTGCTGCGCGGAAACAAAAGGCTGGGCAGAGTGGAATCGGAGGCAGATAGGAACCAACAAATGGCCTGGCCAAGCAAGCAGGGTGGCCTTGAGACCAGAGGCATGTTTGTGATCCTCCGATGTCACCCCAATGGAGGGGTGACCAGCCGGGGGGTTGTCCACACAGCTCCCCAAGGCAGCTTCTGTGAACATGGGCTCCAGTGGAGCTGCCTCTTAGGAGCTCAGGCACAAGCACTTGATTCTGGCAGTGCCTGTCATTGCTGATAGAAGGTGAGTGAGGCCAGCGGCTCTGGGACTGGTGATGGTAGTCGGTGAGTGGATGACCAGATGAGAGTGGTGGCAAATGCCACAGGCTCCCCAGGGGTTGCCAACGTGGTGGTGGAGGCACTGGCTCAGAGGGCGCTGAGCTCCTTGACATCCTCAAACTCCAAGAGAGAAAACATTGCCTTACACACATACATTCTGCTCTCCTCCTCCTGCTCTTGTCCAGAGAGTTGCCACTTAGTGCCTCGCCTTACATTCTACAGCACAGGCCATGACTCACAGAGGGGCCCAGGAACCCAGGGTTTGCACAGCCACGCCCCCCACCGAAGGGCCCTGCGCTTTTATCTTCCTCCATTTAATCGGACATTTTCAAACAATAGGAAATCTCTTTATGCAGCACTGTTAGTTCCTACTATGTGGACAACTAGACTGTGCTTATAGATAGATGTGTCCTTGCGACTAGGTGTCACATGCAGCGTTTGAGAGACATAAATACTGTGCTTCCACCACATCGTTTGCCAATATGTAAACAGCCATGGCTCTCATGACCCAGAAGTGGCTTCAGGGGTCCTGGACAAGACTCAAGTGTGGTCACACTAAACATGACCCAGGTGGCCCAGTGACATGAGCAGCAGAAATGACAAGTGTGTAGAAATAACCTTGATGATAAAGATGTGCAACTTCCCCCTTTTATCCATAAAGCAACGCAAAATTAGTTCCTGGAACTTGAAGGACTAACCCTAAATTTCATATTGAATAAATGAGGGCCAAGAGGAGCCGAGACGCTGTGGGAGAAGAGAGGTGCCTAGGTTCTGTCGCCCTTCTGGGAGGAGGACAGCAGAGGCCAGGGATGCCCCCAACCTGTGCAGGGGACAGGGGGAAGGGACTGACAGCCCACCTTGGCCCCCATTGGCCCCCATCCTCCAGACTTAAGCAAGACATAGAAAGTACAAGAAATAAAGGAAGAGGGGGGTAATCCTGACCACATTAAAACCCAAGACCAAAGGCACCTTCACAAAAGGCACCTTCGCCAGCTCAAGCCTGGGCATGGATGAACCCACCATAACTAACATCATTCCTGCCCAGGTCAACCGTGTGCAGATGGCCCAGAGGAGGTGGCCGGGAGCACAGAGGGCTCTTTTTCAAGGGAAGGACCCCCTCCAGTCTGGGGAGGGACCCTGGAGGCCACTGCAGTGGCGGAGGGGGAGAGTTCACACCTGACCATGCCCAGACCCTCCCCTGCCCTGGCTGGGACCACAGGTTCTTGCAGTTAGATGACCTGGACACTGCTGGCCACTCGAACTGAGCACAGAGCTTCCTCCACCCCCAGGGGCTCTTGGATTCCACCTTGCTCATCTGGTTGGCTCGCAGGGCCCCCCAGCAGCTGCGCAAGGGCCAGCATGCCTCCCATTCCTGCCAGGTGCCCCGGCAGGCCCTCTGGTTCTGAGTGAGAGGCAGGCACCACACACCTGGATGATCTTCTCAGGAATGTTTGAGACAGTGAAGCCGTAGAGGCGCACTCGCTCGGGAAAGATGCTGGAGAGGATCCTACGGTCCAGCTGGAAGGCGACCTCCCCCACCAATCTCTCCCAGGCCGGCTGCTTTGACTCTGGAGACAGCAAGAGGTGGAGGGAGTAAGGAGACAGCAGCTGTGGTCAGCAGCCTGGGCAGGTGCCCTGGGGGTCTCTGAGGGCAGCAGGGTACCCCCTGGACCAGAGTGAACCCCATGATAGCACTGACCTCGGGGGCTGTCAGGGTACTTGCTGGTCTTGCGGTGGGCCAGCTTCCGCTCCAAGTCCAGGGCACTTTTCCGAGACGTTTTGGGGACACGTAGGCCCCAGGTATTGTTGACAGAAGCCGGGGAGGATGAAGTTCGAGGTGGGGAGTGCGGGTTTCGTGGTGGGGAGTGGGGGGTAGGGGAGGGCCGGGAAGGGGAGTGGGTGATCCTTTCAGGGCTGTAGTTGGTGGCAGCTTGGGGGACAGGAGCAGGGGCAGAAGGGGAAGCCGTTGGGGCAGTGGGGACAGGGACAGGAGCTGCTTGTCCCTGGGAAGTATCTGGCTGGGTTCGGGCACCTGAGGTGCTGTAGGAGAAGGCTGCTGGTGAACCCGGCTTGCCCACGGTGCTGACGGGGGTGGAGGTCTGGATGGGCTCCCCCACGAACGTCACATTGAGGGGCTCAGGGTCCCGGGTCAGGAGGGGATTCTCGGTGGAGAGTGGGTCTGGTGACAAGGTGAGGCAGAGAGGAGGGAGGAGGGTAAGGGCGAGGCAGGACCAGGGGCTGGCCTGGCAGGGGCCCCTCCCTCTGCACCAGTTACCTTTGGAGGTGGCAGCAGGCCCTGCACCAGCGGAAGGATGGGGTCCGGAGGGGTGTCCGTAGAGTGGCTCTGGCAGCCGCACCCTTGGGCCCTCAGACAGCACCCCATTACCCATGGGGTTGGCCAGAAGGTTCTGAGAAACAGCTGGGGGGGCAGCTGTGGAGGTGAGCGGGGGGATGCTCAGAGACAGGGGTGGGGGGCCTGCCAAGGGGTTGCTTGGAGTCAGGGGGCCGGTAGAAACAAGACCCATGGAGCTGGTCAGTGTGCCTGCTGGGGACGCTGGCATGGAGCCAGTCAGCTTGCTGCTTGGAGTCAGGGGGCCGGTAGAAACGAGACCCATGGAGCTGGTCACTGTGCCTGCTGGGGACGCTGGCATGGAGCCAGTCAGCTGGCTGCTTGGAGTCAGGGGGCCGGTAGAAACGAGACCCATGGAGCTGGTCAGTGTGCCTGCTGGGGACGCTGGCATGGAGCCAGTCAGCTTGCTGCTTGGAGTCAGGGGGCCGGTAGAAACGAGACCCATGGAGCTGGTCAGTGTGCCTGCTGGGGACGCTGGCATGGAGCCAGTCAGCTGGCTGCTTGGAGTCAGGGGGCCGGTAGAAACGAGACCCATGGAGCTGGTCAGTGTGCCTGCTGGGGACGCTGGCATGGAGCCGGTCAGCTGGCTGCTTGGAGTCAGGGGTCCAGTTGAGGGCAGGCCCAGAGAGCTGACTAGTGTGCCCACTGCGGGCATTGCCATGGGGCTGGCTAGGTGGCTGTTCATGGGGCCAGTCAGGAGGCTGGCAAGTGCACTGTTCTGTGTTATGGGTCCTGGGGAGGTCAGCATTGTGTTGAAAGGGCCTGTTGAGGGGCTGGGCGTGTCCACCAGGGGCGCCAGAGCCATAAACTCCACTTCTTCCAGGATGGATGCGGATTCATTTGCTGCAGCCAGAGGTGGGGTCCGGAAGACACCTGGGGGACACAGAGAAAGCACTGAGACGACAACGGGTCCCTGGGGGAGAGGGCTCTGTCCCCACTGTGGCAGGGCCTGGACCAAGGTGCCCATCCGCCTCTGAGGAGCTGACCAACCTCTCTGAGGCCTCACTTCTCAGGTGGGATCCCAGACCAGGGGCTGGCCCCTCTGGGGGAGCCTCGCCCCTCCCAGGCTCAGTTCTCTAGACACCTGCCCCCCAGCCGCAGGACCTCCCACAGCAGCCCAGCCCTCAACTGTGCTCCCTGCAAGGCTGTGGACCCTCACTGAAGAGAGGAGAGTCTCCTGGTGCCTGGACTCCTAGGTGGTCTGCAGGGGACAGTGGGCCCCAACTTCTGGCCTTGCAGGTGGGGGACCCTCAGGAAAGCCAGAGCTAGAACAGGTGTGAAGCTTCACATGGTGCCAAAGGTGTGCCTGGCTCCTGTGTGAGGCCACTGCCTACGCATGAACAGTGAGTGCAGGGCAGGTACAGGAGCTAAAACTACACAACTATAGAAAGATACAGAGGAAGACATGGCAGTAAATCCCCATGACTTTGGGTTAGGCAATGGATTCTTAGATATGACACCAAAGCATGAGCAACAATAGGTAAATTGTATTTAATCAAAATTAAAGGCTTCTCTCTTCTAAAGGACATTATCAAGAAAGCGAAGAGACAACCCACAGAATGGGAGAAAATATTTGCAAGCCATACATTTGATAAAGGACTTGTATCCAGAAAATATAAAAAACTCTAACAGCTCAATAATAAAAAGACAAATAGCCCAATTAAAAAAATGAGCAAAGGACTTCCACCAAGATGTAAGCATAGGTGGAGACACCTTGCTTTCTCACACAACCAAGTTTAGAGACGACTAAATATTATCAACAGAAAACACAGCCAGAACACAGAAAATTGAACTTTTCGGAAGTCTGATAACAACAAATTCTTCAGCCTGACCGGTAAGAGGGGTGAAACCAACAGCTGGTGGAGCGGGGTTGCACAGGAAAACTCGGTCAGACAGACTCAGGCGCGCGGAATCCAGGCACAGGGTTGGACCTAGTGAGCGACACAGCGAGCGACCTCGGGGAAACAGTGAGGGACCAGGGCTGCAGGTTGACTGTGGTCGCGAATTCGTGCGGGGATAGACAAGCGAGGGAGTGGGCGATTAGATGGGACCCAGCAGGCCTCCAGCGGCAGCAGAGGGCGCCACCATTTCCCTGCTCTGACCCCACCTCCACATACAGCGTCACAACCCAGCGACCTGGGAGTCCAAGGCTCCGCTCCTCACACTTAGCGTGCGGGAACAGACCAAAAATGGCTCAAGAAGATCTCAAAGCCCCAGAGCCTATAAATCTAAGCGATGAAGAAATAGCAAAACTCTCAGAGGCACAGTTTAAAACACTGGTGATCAGGATCCTCAAAGAACTGGTTGATTATAGCCACAAATTAGAGAAACATATGAAGGCAAAACTAATTGAAATGAATGGAATTGCACAGGAAACCAATAGCGATGAAAAGGAAACTGGGACTCAAATCAATGGAGTGGACCAGAAGAAAGCAAATAATGGCCAAACAGAAAAGAGTCAAGAAGCAAGAATTCAAAAAAATGAGGAGAGTCTTAGGAACCTCCAGGACATCTTTAAACACTCCAACATCCAAATTATAGGGGTACCAGAAGGGGGAAAGGCACAGCCACCAGTGGAAAACTTATTTGAACAAATAATAAAGGAGAATTTCCCCAATCTGGCAAAGGGAAATAGACTTCCAGGAAATCCAGGAAGCTCAGAGAGTCCCAAAGAAGTTGGACCCAAGAAGGAACACACCAAGGCACATCATAATTACATTAGCCAAGATTAAAATGAAGGAGAGAATCCTAGAAGCAGCAAGAGCTAAGGGGACAGTCACCTACAAAGGAGTCCCCATCAGACTGTCAGCTGATTTCTCAAAAGAGGCCTTACCGGCAAGAAGGGTCTGAAAAGAGGTATTCCAAGTCATGAAATCCAAAGACCTACATCCAAGATTACTCTATCCAGCAAAGCTTTCATTTAGAATAGAAGGACAGATAAAGTGCTTCTCAGATAAGATCAAATTCAAGGAGTTCATCATCACCAAGCCCTTATATGAAATGTTAAAGGGACTTACCTAAGAAAAAGAAGTTAAAAAAACATGAACAGTGAAAGGACAGCAAACTCACAGTTATTAACAACCACACCTAAAACAAAAGCAAGCTAAAAGGACATCTAGATCAGGAGTGGAAACATAGAAAGGAAGATCCCAAGGAGGGTTAGCAACAGGGGAGTGGGAGAAGGAGAAGGGGGGAGAAGGTACAGAAAATAAGTAGCATAGATGGTAGGTAGAAAATAGAGGGAGGGCAAGAATAGTATGGGAAATATAGAATCTAAAGGACTTGAGACACGTGGTCATAAACTAAAGGGGGGTAATGGTGGGGACGGGGTGTGCAGGGTGGAGGGGAATGAAGGGGGAATAGAACAACTGTAATGGCATAATCAAATATGGAGAAGGTGCTGTGACTGACTGATCGAACATGTCAAAAGTGGTTTTCGAAGTTTCATACTGAAGAGTTCTTACTGGACGATGCTCCCCAGTCGGGTGGACCATTTGAAGTTGATAGTGATCAAATGGAGACATTAATTAAGAATGATCAACATTATACCACATGGGAGATAGTTGACATACTCAAAATACCCAAATCAATAAAGTTATTGGTGAAAGTGAAAAAAAATAAAATAAAAAAAATCAGCAAAGGATCTGAACAGATATTCCTCGAAGACCATATACAAATGGGCAATGAGCACATAAAAGGGTGCTCAGCATCATTAGTCATTAGAGAACTGCAGGTTAAAACAACAATGAGATTAGTTCACACCCCCTACAATGTTTATAATCAAAAAGTCAGATAAGGAGCCCTGGCTGGTGTAGCTCAGTGGATTGAGTGCGGGCCTGTGAACCAAATGATCTCGGTTCTATTCCCAGTCAGGGCACATGCCTGGGTTGCAGGCCAGTTTCCAGCAGGGGACACACGAGAAGCAACCATACATTGATATTTCTCTCTTTCTCCTTCCTTTCCCTTCTAAAGATAAATAAATAAAATTGAAAAAAAAAGTCAGATAAGTGTTGGCCAGAATGCAGAGAAATTGGAACACTCATACATCGCTGATGGGAATGTAAACTAGGGCAGCCACTTTGAAAAAACAATTTGGCAGTTTCTCAAACAGTTAAACACAGTTGTGCCATGTGACCCAGCAATTCCACTCCTCAATATCAACCCAAGAGAAATGAAAACATATTTACACAAAAAATTGCACATGAATGTTTATGGCAGTGTTATTCATAATAGCCAGAAGGAGGGAACAAAAGAAGAATAGACAAACAAATGGACACAGTGCTGTGTCCATTAGCAGCATAATCTTCATCCATAAAAAACCCTGATGCCACCCCGAAGTATTGATTCATGCTATGACACAGATCAACCTTGAAAACATTGTGCTAAATGAAAGAAGCCAGGCACAGAACCACATATGTATTATTTCATTTTCATAGAATGTCCAGGATAGGCAAATGCACAAAAACAAAGTAAATTAGTGATTTGAGGTTGATTAAAGTGTTCTAAAATCATTGTAAGGTTTGTATATATCTGTGAATGTATGAAAAACCATAAAATTGTATACTTTAAATAGGTGAAGTGTGTGATATGTGAATTATATCAGTAAAATTGTTAAATGAAAAAGGATTCATTGGGATCACAGGTATTTAGGGTTACAGGAAGGACATATTCGTGGTCCAGGGGCCAATTAAGTGCATGCTTGGGTGGCACTGTAGGCTGTGTCCAATGGTCAGGGTCAAGACCGTGCTGGCCTCAGTCACAGTGTCCGTAGGGTTTGCAACCCACCCAAGTCGCTGATGAGAGTCTCGGTGACAGCCATGCTGCAATCTCTGGCTGGGAGACAGGGACACGAGTTTGGGGAGCACAGAACCCCAGGTGTGAGGAGTGTTCTGCACTAACAGGTGCCAGGAGCTGAACCTGTTTAGGAGATTCCAATCTCACAGCGTTGTACTCCAGTGCTTAATGTATCAGTGACTGTTTTAACCTTTTTGTAATCTATATTTAATTGATATAGATTTGTGACTTGAAATCTTCCTGGGTTTTAGTACAGTATCAGAAAGTTAAAGGTAACTGTAGGAATTATTTAGGGTCCAAGGTTTGTTACCTCTGACAACTGAAGTGAAAAAGGAAAGCAAATGCTGTAGTTTGCAAAAGTAGTTTACAGTGTTTTCAACTGTTTTCACTGAACTGATTCACTCCCCCACGTGCTCCTAGCTGGGGAAGCTCGTCCTTCCCTGGAGGCCCAGGCTGGGGCCTGGGAGCGACCCCTCGCGTCCCCAACCCTCGTCGCGCAGGTCGGAACCGCGCTTTCACACTGTCCTGACCTCGCCCACCTCCCTCGGCCCGGGTCTGCAGCCGCCTCCGCTGGGTCCCTCCAGGGTCTGCCCACCTCCCGCGGCCTCACCGGCCTCGGATCCCTCGGTTCGCAGCGCGCACGTCAGTGCCGCGGGTAGTAGCGGAGACTTGGGTTCTACTCAGGTGGCTAGAAGCTGGATTGGGGAGCCGGGGGCGTGTCCCCAGGGCGGGCCATGACCTGGCAAGACTACAAGCTTGGGGTCCCCAGGAGTTCCAGGCAGGGACTCTGCTTGGGGACGGAGCTGGAGTTCTGGGGCGGGCTCTAATGGGCGGGGCCAGGGTCCTGGACCGGCCCCCGACAGGGCGGGGCAGAGCCCTGATGACGTACAGCACAGAATGGAGGCGGAGCTAAAGTGCGAGGACCGGTTTATAGGGGCGGGGCTGGAGTGTTGAGCTACGCCCAACGGGGCGGGGCCTTGATGCGGCGGGCGGACGCCCGCTTCGGACACTTCAGGACCGAGAGGGGAAGCTCAACGTATAGTGGTAGACGGGTGACCAAAGGCGGCAAAGGGGCAGCGGGAGCCGGGGAAAGAGAAAGAAGAAATGGGGGTGGGTCATGAGGGGAGATATGGGATCCTGAGGGGGCGGGTCCCGAGGGGGCGGGTCCTGAGGGGAGACGGCGTCCTGAGGGGGCGGGTCCTGAGGGGCGGGTCCTGAGGGGAGACCGAGGGACGGGTCGTGAGGGGAGACGGCGTCCTGAGGGGAGACGGCGTCCTGAGGGGAGACGGCGTCCTGAGGGGGCGGGTCCCGAGGGGGCGGGTCCCGAGGGGAGACGGCGTCCTGAGGGGGCGGGTCCTGAGGGACCGGTCCCAGGGACTGGGGAGCACTCCGCCGAGGGGAGAGCAGTGGGCGTGGGGGTTCCTGCGAGTTGGGTGCTGGTAACTCGGCGCGGCCAACTCCCTCCTGCGGCGTCTTCCCCGTGAGCTCGCCCTGCCGCGGCCTCCCGACCGCCCCACGCAGGCCACACGCTGAGCCCGAAGCCGCCCCGGCCTCTGTTTGCGTTGCAGCCGCCGCCGCTCCGCGCGCTGCGGGAGAGGCCGGGCGCGCCGCTCCACACGCCCCAGAGGCCGGCTCCCGCCTCGGCCGCCCGCCGGTTCCGCTCCGTTCGGACCGCCCCGCCGTCCTGTGCCCGCCTCGCTCGCCGAGAAGACGCCGGGACGGAGCAAGTCGCGGCCCCGGCCCGGCCCGGCCCGGCCCTCCCGGCCCGCAGCCCTGGACTCCGGACCCGGGACGCGTCCCCCGTCTCTCCCCTTAGCGGCTCCGCGCGCCCGGCCCGACCGTCCCCTGGGCTTGCGTCCCGCCCTGCTCCGCGTGGCGTCGCGTGCGCGGCCCGAAGTCAGCTCGCCCGGCGCACCCGGGGCGAGAGCCACGGAGCCTGCGCGCCGCGGCGGAGCGGACACGGCGCCGACTTCTGTTCTGTCCTCCCGCCTGAGAGCGGACCTCGGCAGCGGCCTGAAGGTCGGGCGGGGGTGTGGGGTTCCTGGGCTCCCCGCGTTCAGGGCCGCGGTGGGCGGCTTGGGGACAGCCGCCCGCCCTCCCCCACCGTCTCCTCCCCGCGGGGCCCTGAGGGGCCCAATTTCCCCCCGGGTCCCCCTGCGCGGGGACGTGGGGACGGCCGAGCCCCGGCTGCGGGGGCGGGGCCCCAGCGCAGGTCGAGGAAGAGCCTGGCCCCACGAGGAAGGCCAGTCGCGGGGAGGCAGGGTGGGGGGTGGCGGAGCAAGGTCCCGGGGCGACCAGGGGCCGCCGGCCGCGGGCAGACCCCCTGCACGCCTCCCTGGCGTCCCTCCCGCGCTAGCGGCTGCTTTCTCATTAAATAACAGTTTTTCTCGCTGCTGGTTCGGGCCACCCCTGTGCACCTGGCTGACTGCCCGCCTCACTCGCGCCCGTTTCCCCACGGCATCGGAATGGCCCTCTTCTAATTTTCTATTGACTAATTGCAGCGACATGGGTCACACATGTCTGTGCATGTCTGTGACGCGGCATCTGTACATTGCACTGTGTGCCCACCGACCAAAGTCAAACCCACTTCTGTCACCATATGTCGGGCCTTCTGGGCCCCCACCCTCGCCCTCCTGCTCCCCTGCGGTAACCCCCACTCGGCCTCCGTGAACGCGGGCTTTGGAACCATCTTCCGGAGGCGCAGACACCACTGCTCCCTGTCAGAAGCCCCCAGTGTCAGCTCGTTGCCTTTGGGAACAAGTCCGAGCCCCGTAGCCTGTCACTCGCAGGCCGCGGCAATGGCAGCCTCTGACCCTCTAGCTACGTTGCTCACCTCTCGCTGGCCCCAACCCCAGCACCCCCCCTGCCACAGACACACATCACACACGTGCACACAGAACGAGCACAGGCATTCCTACATGTCACAGACACACGCACATACGGTCACACAGCAACTCACACAACAGTCATGTACCACGCATGATGCCCTCGCATGTATACCACACATTTTCCCACACACCCACAACACACACACATCACACTATACACACTCATGGACCCCACACTCTTGCATGCCACATTCACAGGCTTACACACCCTTGCTAATGACCGAGACAACAGACAGGTGATGCACATCATGCAGACTCACACGCCCCCACTCCCTACCACACCCTCAGTGTCTCACATGCATACCGCACACTCAGTACACATACACACACACACACACACACACACAGCCTGGGCTTTAACCACACTGATCTACATCTTATTCCTGCACCCCAGGCCCAGGCCTTTCAGGAGCTGCTCCTCCTCCTCCCCGAATTCCCCTTGCCCCCTTCACTGCCAGCTGTCTGGGCTCCCCTCCTCCAGAAAGCCTTTCCCAGTCCCCTAAGCTTGACCCTTCAGGAGCTGGAAAGCCACATGTGGTCCAAGGATTTTCTATGAATCAAACCTAAGAGGAGAAGGCTTGCTTGATTAGCCTGGGTTAGGAAACCAGAATCTATTTTCTTAAACTGTGAGATTGCTTAAACGCTGCACATCCCTGTGTGCAATAGTTCTGTCACCCTGTCTATTGTTTCAGAGTCTTTAGCAGCAGAACCTTTCAAATAAGAGGGGCCTGTGTGCTTATCATCAGTAAGGGGGGACTGTTAGACTGGTCCCATGCCACAGCCAGGTTGGACAGCAGGGAACACAGTGGGTAGGGAGCAAGGGGGGCAACTTTCCAGAATAAAGGCTTTAAGCTAGAAGTGGGATGGTGGAGAAGAAGCACAAACTTCGGGGCTTTAGCATCTTAGTGGGAAGGACAAGCTCCTACAGAAGTTAAGTGGAGAGACCTAAGTTACGGGGACTTGCTGGGCCTGCAAAAGCCTCTAAGGGGATCTCCCCTTCAAGTGGAGGGTTGAAACCCACAGCAGGCAGGCTTGCTGGGGGTAGAGGACAGAGCCTGAGCGGACTGGAAGCAGCAGTGATTAAATTGAGCCAGGGGTGCTGGAGGTGCTCTTGGAACTCAGGAAGAGAAGGGCTTTTAGTCTCAAATGCCATACAGAGGTTCAGAAGGACATGGCACTTAGGAAGCCACTTATGATCTTTCTAGAACAGCAGTGTCAGGGTCCACTGCCAAGCTGTAGAGGCTTATGGGACCAAGACTGAAAAAACAGAATCCTCTCAGGGAAGGAGGTAGTTTCACACATGAATAAAGAGGTGGAGTGACAGGGAAGGAAGGACTTTGTGGGGAGGAGGAGGGGTGTGGACATGACAGCCACTGCATTTTGTTGCCTCCTAGCCTGATGTAATTGTTACCAACCCACTGTGATGGCCAGTGACTCCTGTTGTCACACTCTGGGATCGTGCCACCCCCCAAAAATCTCCCTCCTATCTCTTCAGTGTCAACCACTCTCTGCCCCCCAGTTTTCCATTCTTCAGGTGCCTGCCTTGTTCCTGTCTCAACACTCAGCTGTGCAGCCTCTTTGCACTCTGGGCCTCTGAGTACCTGCCTGGCTCAGTCCCTCAACTCCAAGTCTAACTCCGCAGTGTCACTTCAACTGCTTTTCTTCAAACACCTATAAATTCTTTGCCCATCTTGTCTCCCTATACTCTAAATCTCCAGCCCGAGGGTTCTGTCACACATTAATTCCCAAACCTCCAGCTTCCGTCCTAGTTTCTGCTCTTGGCTTCTAGATTTGTGTTGTCAATGGTCCACTGGCCGTCTCTGAGAGGACAGTGATGGGGAGAGGGACAGGGGCGCTAAGGGTGAGGGATGGAGGAGAAGGGTGGGAGGCTGAGGGTGAGAACACATCAGACTCGGTAGGCCGGTGCACTTGGATTCCAGAGCTGGGAAGCTCCCAGTCTATGGAGCTGCTGGGAAGTTCAGCTGAGAAGTATGGGCTGGGGCTCCTACCACCAAGTAAATGGGACTGATGCCTAGTTTTGCCCTTTCATTCCAGTGGTCTTGTGTCTTCATCCTCCCCTTACCTGGTGGGGCCACTGTCCTAAAAGTTTGTTACTATCTGTGCCCTTCTGCTCTTGACTCCTGAGACCCCAGCACACAGTCTGTCTATCCTCTTTGGTACAGCTTCACACTTCCCTTCCCACTCTCCTTGAATTCAGGCCTCTTATAGTTACCCTGGTGTTGAGAAGGGCCAGTTGTCTCACCATGCCCGCTGGTGAACCCGCTGATGCCCAGGCCACCCGCCTGTGTCTTGATTGCTGACTCGAGCTCGTGGTTCTCCCGAATGAGCCGCACCAGCCTCTTCAGTTCCTCATTTTCCCTCACCAGCCTCTCGATCTGATGCCGAAGCCCCTCATAACTGATGAGCAGAGACATGCCCCAGGGCAGCAGGAAGGGTGCCGCCCGCCGGAGGGCACTGCACCAGGAGGCTGCCCAAGGCCCCGGGCCTTGCCCGGGCTGGAGGAGGGCGCCAGAGTTTGCAAGTGGCAAGGCTGGCCCAGGGGGTATTGTGAGGTCAGAGGCTGTGCCCTCCTCCTTGCCCTCTCTGCTCTAATAGGCTCTGCTTTCTGAGCCTCCAGTCCTGTGGGCAGGCCCTGCCTTGGCTTGGAATTTACTGACTCCATCTCTGTCCGGACAACTCCACTCTGTGAAGTGGTCCTCTCTGTGAAGCTTCCTTTCACCCATGGCAAGCTAATCCCTGCCCTCCAGGCTTCACCCACAGATGTGTTTTCTGTCATAGCACTTACCTGGCTCTGTCTGGTCAGCTCTTTAAGGCTGTTTTACTCTCTGTACATTGATGGCAGGGACTGTGGAACTCCCCAGAATTCAGCAAAGGGTCTGGTGTACTGTAGAAAGGTAATCAGTGAATATCTGATTAATGAAAACTCATCCTCCTCCTTTCTAGACAGGGTGCCTTTCCTTCTGATCTTGGGCACACCCAGGTGTAGCCTGTCATCCTTCTTCTGGGAACATTCTATTCTGGACACCTGGACACTGGGCCATGCTTTCTTCTGACCCCAGGGTGCTCAGAGTCTTTCTTTGACTGCCAGCCCAGGAGCTCCCTTATCAAGCACCTGGCTCCCTATAATCTGGAGTTCCCCTCTTCCAAATCCCCTGGCAGTACCCCCTTTGTACCCATAGCTCTATCATTCCTTGATTTTTCCTGACTGTAGACCTTCAAGAATCTGACCACATTTCTTGTCAGGTTCCAAGAACTCAAATCTGAGTCCTGATTGTGATCCCTTTTAAAAGAGCTACCTACACAGAGAATTTTGTGGGCCAGACCTTGGGAGTCAAGTAAGGTTGTGTCTTCATGACCTTTGCTGGGTCTGTGGTCATCTGCTCCCAAAAAGAAGAGCATGGTGCAATCCAGGCATAAGCCAGAGGGCACACTCCTGGTAGGAGGGTGGGGGCGAGGACAGCGTTGAAGATCAGCCAGGGCTGGGGTCAGCCTGAGTTGAGCATTCTACTTGGACCTCACAATGGGGGGTCTTGCCCCCACCCACCTCTGAGACCCTAGACTGTAATCCTGGCTCAGTCACTCTGGCCCTGGGAACCAGTACCTAGATGTCCTGCCGGGGTCCGGCCTCGGCAGGTCTCAGGGTCCCTGAAGAATGGACGGCACAGGCGACACATGAAGAGTCAGACACCTGATTGGATGCTGGAGAACAGCCAGCCTCTGAGGGTCGGACGGAACTCCCTGAGTTTGATTTAAGCTGTATTTTTATGGGGATCATTACATATTAAAGAAAGGTGTATGATATGATTAGTTAAGGTGACCATTAAAGGTGTATGGCATGATCAGTTAAGCAGAAAAAATCAATACAAAGGTAATTAGGGAAATACAGGAAATTCCACAGACTCAGTCATGTTACACAAAGGTTATTTTGACCAGTCAGACAATTAGAAATAGCTGTATATACAGAGTTTTAAATGTCTTATTGGTGAATAGATGTTTATTAAAGTTCTTAGAATTTGGCATGGGTCAAAAGGATACTCTAGACTGGACAGCGGTTATAGGAAATTCATCCACAAGGCCTTTGTGGTGTCTAACTTAGCTATCTATCTGTCTGTCTAGACAGAGTCTATGTACTATGGACTCTGACTCCTTGGTAATTGTTTCTTCGTGCTTAGTTTGTTCTAGCTAACCAGCTTCTCCTCTTTCTTTGTCTGTTTACTTCTAATTAATGTATATTCCTGTCCCAGGTAGAGGAGGGGCTGTTACTCCATCAACTTTTAGACATTCAGGAGCTACTTCATTAGGGGGGACTTTGTTCTCTGGCCAAGAAATCACTTTGTATAACTTCATTGGAATTCTGCAGATCATTGGACCAGAAACACAGGTGTCTAAAAATCCCACCACCTATTAATCACAAAAACAAACATACAAGGGAGAGACAGACAGGAAGTCCAGCCTCAGTTGCCTCTGCTGTGCAGGTGCATCTCATCTGTCCCGACTGTGTCAACGGACGGCTGCTGGTTGGCCCCTGACATCTCCCCCTTTTTAATTTTTTAAGAGCAAGGTTTCCTCTTCTAATTGTACTCCTCTGATTCCTCTTGCAAGGAGTCGGAAGGCGACTGGAAGAAGACAGATTCCAATGAGCACAACTCCAATGATAAGTGCCAAATTAATTACGAAGAATATGAAATCTTGACAATTGATAAAGGTTTTAAGTTTATTTAAAAAATCAGCTGCTACTTGAGACACGGGTAGAAGAGCGCTGTTAGAGTTACTAATATCCTGAATTTCCTGATGTAAAGTTTTTAGATCTAAACCTATATCACTATTATTCTAAATACCTTGCAAATTATTATGATGTTGGGAATTCTTAAGAAAGTGAAACTGTCATTAGTTTGCAGGGTAATATGAGAATTGGACTCTCCTCCTAGCAGCTTGGTGTTATTTATAAAGACGGGGATATTTTCAGTTTCCCACTTTGCCAATTGAAGGATAGCAGGTTCAGGGATATATGCCCAATGTGTTTTTCCTAAAGAGAAAGTAAAAGATACCTGATACACGAGCACAGCTAACAAGGCAACAAACACGGTAGAAGGGGTTTTAGCCGCATGCTGCTCAGTAACAATCTTTTCTGCTTCCTCAGTGAGTGCCTTGATCCGGCCCCAAGTAAGGGGCTTGGTGCTACTGTGGATCGGTCTAGGCGGCTTCCGTCTTTTAGGCTCAGGTTACAGAGTGGTGGAATCAGCTGGCTTGCCCAGAGGGGTGCTCAGATTAGAAACGTCAGCCCTCCTGGGAGAGCTGATGGAAGTTTCTGTGTGGAGTGCTTGCTGGCAGTGGAGGTGGCGGAGTTGGACGCGCGGCGGTTGTCTATAGGGTCGGATTAGACGGTCTGGCCTCCATCTGGGGAAAGACACAAGCATGTCCTCTTTCCCAGGTTGGAACCACATCGGGACCCTTCCATGGCCCGGTGAGCACGTCTTTCCATTTCACCAAAGGCTTAGGTTTATTATTCTCCAGATTCCAATGTTTTTGGAAGTTTGTACTTCCGTCGGGGTTGGCATTGAGGAAATAAAGAACAAAAAGAGCATGATGTAAAATCTGATGCGGGAAGCAGTACTTCAACTCTCTTTCCTGCAGTTTTTGCACTTGGATTTTTTAAGTCTGATGAGCTCGTTCCACTACAGCTCGCCCGGGGTTATAGGGAATGCCAGTGCCATGTACTATACGGACAGTAATACAAAAGTTTCTGAAGGCTTTACCAGTATCAACAGGGGCATTGTCTGTTTTCAAAGCCTTGGGCATTCCCAGGTAAGAAAATGTCTGAAATAGATGTTGTACTACATCTTTGTAAGCTTCTCTGGTCCTTGCAGAAGCAACAATAGCACGTGAGTAGGTATCAACACACGTGCACACAGCCGAGTTTACCAAAAAATGGGATGTGAGTAACATCCATCTGTCAGAGATCACTGGGTCTAAGTCCTTGAGGACTAACTCCGGCACTAAGACAAGAACTATGAGTAAGGCAATGACCACAGTTGTGTACAATATTACGAGCAGATTCTCTAAGTATATGGAACCGTAATCTGAGTGCAGAAGCATTTTGGTGATGTAGGGCATGAGACTTAGTAGCCTCTTCTACTGCTGATAAGGAGATAATATTTTGAGTTAATAAATCAGCTCTCCTATTTCCTTCATGGAGAGGTCCCGGGATGGAAGTATGAGCTCGAATATATCCTACAAAGAAGGGTTGTGTTCTCTGATGAATATGCTTTTGTAAGGCTTGTAACAAAGGAAAGATAGTTGTTTTATTGTCTGGCAATGAAGCAGTTTCAATGTGAGGAAATAAACGAGCAATGTACTGAGAGTCAGTGTATAAATTAAAAGGGACATGCTCTAATTGAGAAAATGCAAAAATGACGGCCACAATTTCAGTTCTTTGGGCAGAGGTTTCTGTAGTTTGGTTAATAAATAGTATACTATTAATAATAGTTACTGCCTTTCCATTGGATGAACCATCAGTAAAAACTAAGGTGGCAGGAGGGGAAACAGGGTACACGGTGTCCTGTTTGGAAAAGCGACAGGATGTTCGTTTCAGAACTGCAGTAAAGGATGTGGCGGAAGGCGGAATGGCACCTGTCCAGTGAAAGAGCCAAGTGCAGTATGCCAGTCCTCATGAAACCGGAAGAAGAACTGCAGCTGCTCTTTGCTGTGGGGTGTAATAATTTTGGACATTTCTACTCCAAAGAATTCTCTACTTCTTAATCTCCCCTTAGATGTTAACGTGGGAACCAGAGAAGGGTATGACATTACAATTCTTTTTTGTGATACAGGCAAATGAATCCATTCTAGAGGGCCATCTTGCCAAAAACATCCTGTTGGTTTACGTGGTGTGGATAAGATGATTAGTAGCCAGCATTTGTAATAATTCCGGTGGCAAAGACTTTATTTATAGCCTTGTTCTACCTTAGACAAGGTTACCTCAGCTTCTGTGATGAGATTATGTGGAGAGCTAGGGTCCGAGTCACCCCTAAGTATGTCAAATAAAGGTTTAAACTCGGCTGTAGTCAGCCATAAGTAGGGCCTAATCCAATTAATATCTCCAAGAAATTTCTGGTAATCATTTAGTGTATTTAATGTATCTTTTCTTAATTGCACAGGCTGATAGGTGACTGTGTTAGTGTGTAGTATCCAGCCCAGGTAAGAAAATGGCAGTCCTATCTGGAATTTTTCAGGTATGACCTTTAATCCATAAGCTTGTAAAGTGTCAACTGTCGTTATTAGAACTGTCTGCAAATGACTTTGATTAGGGTGGGCTAATAAGATGGCATTCATATAGTGTATAATGTACACATCTGGGTGACATTTTCTTTTTTAAAAAAATTTATTTATTTTTAGACGGAGGGGAAGGGAAGGAGAGAGGGAGAGAAACATCAATGTATGGTTGCCTTTCATGCGTCCCCTGCTGGGAACTGGCCTGCAACCCAGGCATGTGCCCTGACTGGGAATGGAACCTCGACCCTGTGGTTCACAGGCCTGTGCTCAGTCCACTGAGCTACACCAGCCAGGGCTGGGTGACATTTTCTAATTGAAGATAAAGCCATATCAACAAGTTTTTGGCGTAATGTAGGGCTATTTTTCATGCCTTGTGGGAGGACTTTCCATTGAAATCTTTGATATGGCTGCTTGAAATTCTCAGAGGGTAAACTGAAAGCAAATCTTTTACAATCAGCTGAAATCAGGGGCATTGTGAAAAAACAATCTTGTAAATCAATAATAATATTATTAAATTGTTTTGGTACAGCTACTGGCAAGGGGAGACTGGGCTGTAATACCCGATATCTTCCATAGTGTCATTAATAGCTCTGAAGTCTTGTGAGAGTCTCCATTTTCTTGATTTGTTTTTAATGACAAAAATAGGTGTGTTCCAGGGCTGTTGAAAGGTTCTAAATGACCTTCAGCTAATTGTTGTTCAACCATTTGCTTAGCTGCTTGTATTTTTTCTGAGGTTAGGGGCTACTGTTCAACCCAGACTGGCCTGGATGATTTCCAAGTAATGGGATCAGCAGCTAAAGGTACAGTGGCCCCTGTCATAAATCCTGGTGTTTTAACCCCTTTCTATTGGCTCCGGAGGAGGATCAAGCGGGTCAGTAATACCCTGAGCGCCCGTGCCTAGTCTCTTATCTGGATCAAAGCCCAACTGTAGCATTGGAGATGTGACTTTTTCATCGGGGCTGTAAAGCATAGCTTCCATTTGTGAGAAAATGTCTTGTCCCCACAGAATAAAAGGAATGGAAGGAATGATGTAAGGACAGAATGTTCCTTGTTGTTTATTTCCATTCGACCAGGTTAAGATTTGGAAGCTTTTTGCTACATTGGATGCCCTACCCAAACCCACCAGAGTGGACGGGGTGGTCCGCGATGGCCATCCAGGGGCCAGTCCCTCCCTGGTGTACAGGAGACGTCTGCGCCGGTCTCTAGGAGGCCTTCGTTAGCCACCCCTTGTGTGTACAATGTGTTAATAGGTCCGGAGTCTTGATCTCCTGTAGCCAAGAAGGCTGTATCACTGGAACCAAATTTTCCTTCTCCTCTGGGCTCTTGGGAAGCTGTGCCTCCCACAGCATAAAAAGGGAGAATTAGCAGTTGGGCAGTTCTTTGATTTTTATGAATTTGTATGATTTTGGTTGGGGGAGAGACAAGGACGTGAGTTTCTCCTTCATAATCTGCATCAATGGCTCCTGGTATAACAGAAAGTCCCTGCAGAGATGTAGGACTCCTTCCCAAGACCAGCCCGACCTTTCCTTCGTGTACAGGCCCCTTTGCTCCCCTGGGTATAGTTACCACATGCAAATCAGGGTTAGTGTTCGTTGTAGTGGTGGGACGCAGGTCCGGTCCTGCACTCCCCTGGGTTGCTCCGAGGAGCTCTGAGACTGGACGAAGGGCTGGGCTCAGAAGGGGTTCAGGGACGCCCCATCACTGTAGGGGCCTGGGGCTGGCCCCTCATCCCATTTCCCTGATTCTGTGTAATTGTCAAAGGGTATCCATTCTTATGGTCTTTAGACTTGCAATCTCCGGCCCAGTGGAATCCTTTCTGACACTTAGGACAGACGGTCTTAGGCTTTACATTAACCAGAAAGGGCTGGCAATTCAGACTGCTACTCACGGGATTCCCCTGTGAGGGCTTGGTAGGACACTGCCTGCTGAGATGTCCTGGCTGCCTGCAAGCGTAACAAGTGGAGTGGCTAAGTCCCTTTGTGCCGCCTCCTTTTCATTTACAGTTTTCATAAATTGGGGATAAGTTTCTCTTTTTAGAGCAGCTACAATTGCTACACCTTGTAAAAAGGCAGGACCTACATGGGCACACTGTTTAATAAAGTCACTCAAGGAGACAGTTTTCTGATAGATCTCAAAAGGGCTTGATAGGTAGTATTAGCGTTTTCAAAGGCTGATTGTTTTATGAGTGGTCTGCGGCCTCCTCATTACTAATAACTCTCCTTACTGACTGAATAAGATGGGAAAGAAAGTCCTCACAAGCCTCACCTGATCTTTGCTTTACCCCTGACCGGGAGGCCGTCCTGCCCGTAGCAGGAATGGGCAAGGCCTTCCAGGCGTGGACAGCGCACTGAGCAACCGGAGCTAAAGCCGTTCTTCTCATACACATCCGATCTCGGGCAGCAACACAGTCTCCCTCCCCGAGCAGCACGGGGAGGGTGATATCGCTTTCATATCTAGATTTCTTATTAGCAGCTGCCTGCTGTTTTGCAAGATCATCATATTCAGCTTTCCATAGGAGAAAATTTCCTCCAGAATGACATGATTTGGTTATCTGTGTCCAATCATAAGAGGTCATCCATTTAGAAGCTAAAGTATCCACTAGAGTAATAGTATATATAATGGGCCAGTGGCCCATAATCATTACAAGCTGTCTTAAGTTCTTCCAGCAACTTATAGGGTAGAGGCTCATATTCTGCAAAATCATCATTATCATAGACTCCAGGAAAACATAGAGCCATATCTGTGTCCCCCACCTTTTCTGCCTCTCTTGTAGCCCTCTGTAATTTTGACAGGGAACCCAGAGGCAGTGGCGGGGCCAGCATCAGAGGACCCATTCTCTGCTTTTGCCTTGGTTCAGGGAAACTTGATCCTTTTATTACAGGGCCAGGTTTGTTTTTACTACACTCAGAGGTGCAAAAGGGCAGGCTTCGGGAGACGGGGAGAGTCCAATCATCCCCACGGTATGTAGTTGCCGCCTCTTCACTATCTGCCTCACCCTCAGAGGGAGGTTGATCATTGTCTCTGAATGACTTGACTAAGTTAACTTTTGACCCAGCTGGGGACAACAGAGGAGTTTTCTCATCTGGCACTGGGGCAGTAGGGGTCAAATTATTAAACGCTTCCAAGTTGTGGATCTAAAGCGTCTCTGATGAGATTCCAGAGAGAGAAAGCATCAACAGGAATATCCGCAGGCCCGTGGTCAGAGTAGTATCGCTTAATACTGTCACCAACCTTGAGCCAGGTATCTGTATTAGCTGTGCCCTCTTCTGAGAACCAGGGCAACATTCTTGCACAAAATGTAGGAACCTACCTATACCTATTTGATGAGTAGTAACTCATACCTTTCTTATTAAGCATATGTTGAATGATTTTGTTACATCCCGTCCTTGCGAGCAAGAAGGGTCGGAGACTGCTGGGTAGTCAGAGGTGTTTTATTGGCCAAAGTTTCAAAGTTTTACCTGCACAGGGGCGAACTCTCGGGGTGCCTCCGGAGACACGGGTGCCAAAATGGCTGCAGATGAGAGTCGCGCCTAACGCTTACAGGCTAGGGTTCTTATAGAGGCGAGCAAGCAAGCAACTTCCAGAAGCAGAAGGTGGCAGTTAGCCATTGGCTCAGGGGCTATACTAAGGTGCGTGATCTGACCAAGGACTGGTTACTAGAGCTCGTGGACAGCTCGTGATAGTATGGCTGATTGGCTCTTAAACCTCATGCTGTGGTTGTGGTCTTTTTACCAACCCCCCCTGCTTGGCGTTCCAGCAGCTGACTTAACACAATCAGCTCTGTACCTCCTTTAAGTGCACCCTGTCCTTATGGTCGAGCGAGCAGCTAAAATTGAGAACAATCACTTTGAGAACAATCACTTCCTCGTTTCCCTGGCTCCTTCAATTTCAATCAAGAGTCTTCTTTCTTTAGACTTAATATGGTCCATAGCTTCTCAATGTAGTTCTGGTTTTCTTCCCACCACACTCAACCTCACTTACTCAAGGGGGCTCACGAAACCCTACGGTGGGGTCCTGGTTGTCCCGAGAACGAGGGGCCTTACCTCCGGGTCCGTGTTCGGGAGCCACTTGCCTGGGTCCAGCCTCGGCAGGTCTCAGGGTTCCTGAAGGATGGACGGCGCAGGTGATGATGAGTTGGACACCCGATTGGATGCCAGAGAACAGCCAGCCTCTGTGGGTCTGACTGAACTCTCAGAGTTTGATTTAGGCTTTATTTTTATAGAGATTGTTACATAACATTAAAGGATAAGGTGTATGGTGTGATCAGTTAAGCAGAAAAAACCAATAGAGACGTAACCAAAAAAAGTACAAGAATTTCCATAGTTTCAGTTATGTTAAATAAAGGTTGTTTGGACCAGGAGATCCATTAATCAAGCAATTAGAAATAGCTGTATGTACAGAGTTTAAATGTCTTATTGTTTATTAAAGTTCTTAGAATTTGGCATGGGTCAAAAGGATACACTAGACTGGACAGCGGTTATAGGAAATTCATTACAAGGCCTCTGTGGTGTCTAACTTAGCTATCTAGCTTTCTGTCTAGAATGTTTATGTACTATGGACTCTGACTCCTTGGTAATTGTTTCTTCGTGCTTAGTTTGTTCTAGCTAACCAGCTTCTCCTGTTTCTTTGTCTGCTTACTTCTAATTAATGTATATTCCTGTCCAAGGTAGAGGAGGGGCTGTTACTCCATCAACTTTTAGACATTCAGGGGCTACTTCATTAGGGGGGACTTTGTTCTCTGGCCAAGAAATCACTTTATATAACTTCATTGGAATTCTGCAGATCATTGGACCAGAAACACAGGTGTCTAAAAATCCTACCACCTATTAATCACAAAAACAAACATGCAAGGGAGAGACAGACAGGAAGTCCAGCCACAGTTGCCTCTGCTGTGCAGGTGCATCTCATCTGTCCCGACTGTGTCAAGGGACGGATGCTGGTCGGCTCCCGACAATGTCCTCAGTGGAGCAAGTCTGTGCTTCATACTGTGCTTTTTATTTTTATTTATTTATTTATTTATTTATTAAAGATTTTATTTATTTATCTGTAGAGGGGAAGGGAAGGAGAGAGGGAGAGAAACATCAATGTATGGTTGCCTTCGTGCATCCCCTGCTGGGAACTGGCCTGCAGGGAACTGGCCTGCAACCCGGTATGTGCCCTGACTGGGAATCGAACGGCAATTGTCTGGTTTGTAGGCCTGCACTCAATCCACTGAGCTACACCAGCCAGGTCATACTGTGCTTTTTTAAAAAAATCCTTATCTGAGGATATGTTTATTGATTTTAGAGAGGTGAGGAGAGGGGGGAGAGAGAGAGAGACATCAATGCGAGGGAGAAACATAGATCAGTTGCCTCCCGTATGCGCCTCAACCAGGGATTGAACCTGAAATCTCGATATATGCCCTGACCAGGAGTCAACCTGCAATGTTTTAAATATATTTATTTATTTATTTTTTGAGGGAGGGGGAAGGAGGGAGGGAGGAAGAGTGGAAGAGAAACATCGGTATGACAGAGATACATCATCAGTTGTGCCTCACATGCTCCCAACTGGGAATCAAACCGGTGACCTCACAGTTGTCAGGCTGCCACTCAATCCACCAAACCACACTAACCAGGGAAAACCGGCAACTGTTTGGTGCACAGACAACGCTCCAACCAATGGAACCACCCAGCCAGGGTGCACCCTCTGTTCATTATAGAACATCTCTGCTTGGTGTCCTCCAGTGGGTGAAAATAGGCTTCCCATGCAGCGGCTCAGTCTTCCTCTCCAGGGTCGATGCCATCTTTCCCGTCTGTGATGGTCGTATTTTGTGGGTCAGTTTGGCTAGGCTACGCTGCCCAGATGTTTGTGTGAGGGTTTTTTGTAGATGTGATTAACTTTAAAAGAGATAACTCTCAGTCATGTGCGTGGGGACTTGATCCAATCATTTGAAGGCCTTAAATGCAGAACACTGAGATTTTCTATGGAAGAAGAAATTCTTTTTTTAACAGTCCTAGAAATCCCGTCTGAGTTTCCAGCCTGCTGGCCTGCTCTACAGGTTTTGCACTTGCCAGCCCCCACAATTGCATGAGCCAATTCTTTAAAAGAAATCTTTGATAAGAACTCTGACTGATACACCATCCATATTTCCCTTAAAGTACTGTGCTCTTTCCTTCCAAAAATATATATTGAGCACCAGTGGGGTGTCAGGCATTTTGTTGGGAGTTGAGGGTTCAGTGCTGTTATAATCTGGCACTGTCCCTGCCTTATTGACTGTACAGCATAGCGGGGAGCAGCTGTGAACTGAGTAACCACATGCAAATGTCAGGTGGCCACGTCATGGTGGGAGAGGGGTCATGGGTAGGTCAGCCCCTGCCAGCCCAGGGCAGCCTTCTTTCCTGAGAACGCTGGTGATGGAGATGCTGTGGGTCTAGTGTAGGGACAGCTTCCCAGCGGAGGGCGCAGCCTGCGCAGAAGCTGTGGGGCAGGGGCCTGACTGGAGGAAATGAAAGGTGCTGGCCTGGGACGGGGCAGAGGTGGGGACGGGATGGAGACCGGGGAGGGATACAGGGCCCAGGCTGTGACAAGGTCTTGTGGCCAAGGGGATGGTGTTGGTCTTCATCCTAAGGGTCTTGGGAAGCCTTTGAAAGGCTCAAGGGAGGGGACGTGGGGATAGATTGAAGGGGAGAGAGCCGCTGCGGCCACTGAGCGTGCGGTGAGGGTGGCCCAGTGCGGTGGTGGAGAGGAGCGGGCGGAGCCGGTGAGAGTTTAGTGGCTACACCTGGACGGTGCTGGGCGTGGGCGAGAGCAAGGACGGCCTCGCACGTTCCGGCGTGGGTGCCCCTGCCTCCAGCTCCTCCACAGACCTGCAGCGCGCAGCAGGGCCCCTGCCCCGGCTCCCCCCTGCATGCTGGGTTGCAGCCCCCGACCCTTTCATTGTATTCACCTTCTCCAGGCTCGTCTGCTGTCTACTCTCATTTCCTCTTCATTCCCATTTTCTTGCCTTTTTCGTTGTCCTTGTTATATCATGTATACAAGGTATCCAAATCTATCAGGTTTGAGTTTGGGTTAGGGTAGCAGAAGTTTGGAAAGCAAAGGATTCATCCAAAAATTTATTTACATTAGTTTGGATCATGTTTTTCGAGGAAAGAGTCTGGGGAGTGAGAGCTACTATTTTGTGCTTTGCCCTCCTCTGTCCAGGTCTTTGCTCTGAGCATTGGGACAGTGTCACTCTGGAATGGCCCTCAGTTCCTGACTGCCAGGTCACACCTGCAGCAGCGACAGGAACCTTCTGGTGTCCACTCAAGGTTTGCATTCCTCATGGGCTTGTTGGAATTTGCTGCAAGCAAACCTTCAGTGTTTTCCCACTTGCTTGTGCTGAGTAAGATTCCCTCTTGGTCGTGGGTCACTGGCTTTTGCACAGTTCGTTCCCACTCACATTTGCCTCATTAGATTCAGCTCAGCGTGTGGACTTGGCAAGGCCTTCGGGAATCTTTTCTCCCATCTTGGCTTGGGATTCTTTGTTTAATAAGCTTCGTTGTAAAGTCTTCTTCTCAAGGCATAAAGTTGCTGAACATAGACCTTTAACCTGAAGTCCTCTGTCCATAGCCGCTTCTACTTCCTGTCCAAGCAGATAATACAAATACCTGGTCCTACAGGTGACGGCCCTGAGGCACTGTCATGTCAAGTGCCTGGGCTCTCCCCCAGGTCCCCACAACCAGTCCATCCTTCCGGCACTTTCCCAGCTGTCCCGGTTGGGGCTTGCTGCGGGCAGCCTAGTCTCTGGCCTGCTTTTCCAGCCTCCTGCCTCACCCCTTCAGTTGTAGCCTTTCTCTGCACACCTGCCAAGGCAGGGGGTCTTTCTGACTCCCCCATTGGATCTCGGTGGTCCTCAGAGAGAAGGCTGAGGTGATACCTCAGGGGGCCAGAGCCAGTACAGCTTCTGGCACATAGTAGGTGCTCAATAAATATATGAATGCATTTTTATTCAACGTTCCTTTTCTCCTCACCACGAAACTAGAGAAGATGTGTCAGCTGGCAGTAGAAATAGGCCAGGTGCTCACTGACCTTCTGAGTGTTTGCTGTGAGCCCCTGGGTTTCTGAGTGAGTCGGTTGTCCCTCAAAGTCTGGAGGACTGTGGGAAGGCAGATGGCCCAGGGTGAGCAGGGACATCTGCTTGTCTGCCTGGGGCCTTGCCTGCCAGAGCTATGAAGAAGGGCCTCAGAGGAAAGACTGCAGGTTTTGGCTAGAGGTGGAGTCTCCTGGAAGTGTGACCTTGGTCACCAACCCCAGGGGTCATCCAGTTACCTCTCCTCAGAGGCTCAGGGACTAGCGGCCAGGGCAGAGACCAGAAGGGCTCTTTCAGCTCCGGAGTCTTGGCAACTTCTCTGAGTTGTTAATTCCTCTCTGCTTTTTGCCCAGTGTTATTTGGAGTGTGGCAAGGATGGGGGGGGGCTGGGAGACCCACATAATGGCTAGGCATTGAGAGCCACGGAGGGCAGAGTGGTCGGCCCCAAGGGAGGGGAGATGGGTGAGCACGGGCTGCAGGAGGCACGTGGTTGGGGTTCCCGGTCCTCAGACCAGTGTTGCCCCCATCCCTGACCCTCAGTTGACTCCTCTGCCTTCCCCAGACCTCAGCTCCTGAGACACGCCCTCAGGGCCTCTGTCAGCGACCTCAGGGTATTTACATACCTTGCTCCAGCTTTGTCTCGTGGCCCAGGGCAGGCCCCTGTTCCTTCACCGGTCGTGTGGGGTAGCAGGGCTCCTTCTTCTTACTCTGGAGGCTTAGAGAGGTAGTGTGTGCAGAACAATGAGGGCAGCGTCTGGCACAGAGCAAGAGCTAAATGCATCTTCTCGTCGGCCCATAGATCTTGGAAGCCTGCCAAACGCCAGGCATCGTTGCAGGTCCTGGAGGACAGCAGGGGACAAGCAGGGAACCTCTGCTCACTCTGGTTCCATTTATATGGCTGGGAGCTGCCCAGTGCAGGACAGGCTCTCCAGCCTCGTTTCGTGCCCAGAGGGCGATCACAAAGTCTCAGGGGAGACAGGACATAGAGACTGGGGAGGCCTGGGATCTGATGAGCCAGAGCGAAGGTCCCCACTACAGCCGGATGATCCCCCGTGCGCCTTAGTTCCCCACTCTTCAGCACAGGTTGGTGACACCACCACGCGACGACTCTCAGGATTGCGTTTGGTCATTTGCTCTACAGCAGGCATCGAGCACCATCATCTACCCCTGCGGGGAGCACAGCAAAGGCCCTGCTGCCATGGAGCTGACTTTCTGGCCAGGTGACAGCAGTGGTGACACATTTTATGAGGAGGAATAGAAAGCGTAGAGGGCAGAACGAGAGGGGTAACACTCCCTGGTGCAGAGTGTTGGGGTGCCTCCCTGACAAGGTGGTGCTCGGCAGGAAACTTGAAAGGAGGGAATAGGAATGAGGATGTTTGTGGGTAAAGCCTTCCAGACCGAGGGGACAGCCAGTGCAAAGGCCCTGGGGCACATGAGCAGGCTTCATGCAGTTTTGAAGACCAACAAGGAGGCCTGTGAAATGGAGGGGAATGAGCCATAGAGAGAGAGGAGGCAAGAGAGTCAGGAAGGTGGGGTAGGGTTTGTAGGCTGACAGGGGCTTTGGCTTTTGTACTCAGTGGGATGGAAAGGTTTGAGGGTTTTGAGTAAAGGGAGAAGCTACTGTTATCTAAAGATCTGTCCTACTTTTAACAGCCAGTTCCCATGATTGTATGTGAGCCCTGGGGCTGCAGAATATTCTCCGTTAGCTCCTATGGGTCCAGTAACAGCATTCTGGTGGCTGTGGTGAGTCCCTGTGCGGCGAGTGCATGGCCCCATGTGGCCCCGCTGCTTCCCAGGTGCCCCCTGCATCCAGGTTAGCGTCCGGGTTAAGTGCTGGCCTCCCTGCCTGCCCCTCGCATCTCCTGCACCTCCACTCCCCTCGACAGTTTCAGATCGGGTTCCAGCAGGACCTCCAGCAGGAAATTGAGCAACAACCGGATTTCCAAATACGGTCACATTCAGAGGTCTTGGGGGTTAGAAGTTCAACATATGAATTTGTGGGGCACGATGCAAGTCATAATGCTGAGCTCGTAAGATAAACAGGAATTTCTGAGGTTAGTCTAAACTTTTTGTGTCACTTTTGGTGGATTATGAGTCAAGGTCACTGGCTTTGGAAATGTCTCAGAGTTCTCTCCTCAGATGCTGCCTCCCCGTTCTTCGTCTCCTCCTCTGGCCTCTGCCGTGTGCGTGTTCTACCTTTTCTTCACTCTCTTACATTTTTCCTGCATCCATTCTTTTTTTTTCTTCTTCGTGAGTTTGGGTATTTTCCATTGACCTTTCAGTTCATTAATCCTTTTTTCTGATTTGTCTCATCTGCTCGTATGCCCATCTACTGAATTTTTAGTTTCAGTAATTTTTTTTCTAATTCAGGATGCTCAGTTTGATTTTTTTATGGAACCCAACTCGCTGAGAGAAATTCTCCATGTTACTTTCCTTGTTTCTCCACCCCCCCCACCTGCATTTTCCTTAACACATTAAGCACATTAAGTTTGAAGTCCTTTTTTTTTTTATATTTCCAATCTTTGAGTCACCTCTAAGTCTGTTGTCATCTATTTTTCCTTTTGGTTTTCAGTCACAAAGTCTAACTTTTGAAATGCCTAACAATTTTAAACTCATACACACTGTGTAAAACACCACAGAGGTTCTGGCTGATGTTATCCTCTTCCAGACGCAGCTTGCTCTGCCCTCCGCCAAGCAGACAGCGTGGGGCTGACGACCTCCAACCACGGGACCGGGCGGAGCCAGGTCAAGTCTGGGGAGTGGCGGCGGTGAGGCTCTGCCCCGAGGGCTCTCAGGGGGACCTTTGCCCGCTGGTCCTGAGAGCCAGGTTTGGGTCCTTAGTGAAGCCTCTCCAGGTCCCGTAGCTTTAACTCTGCCCTCACCGCTGAAGGGGCGCCTGTCACATTTGTTTCTTGCATTTCCACTTGGCTATGTGCACTTGAATTGTAAAAATATTTTATCCAGCAATTTTACAGATTGAGAATGGGAGTCAGAGTCCCAGGTAGTCAGTTCAGCCCATCTTGATGGAAGACCCCGGAAAAGCAGAGCTCTTTGTCTGCAGCACCCAGGACAGGTTGGGGGGTCCACTGCAGAGATGGCCTTGGCTTGGGAGAGAAAACAGAATCTGAAATGCTCCAGGGTCATGACAGCAGTTGGGGTGAGCAGAGGATTTTGAGCCTAGTGCCAGAGTCCTCCCAGAACCAGGCAGCTGCTGGGCAACAGGGAAATTAGGCCGGGGCAGAATGGAGAGCACAGGGCACAGCTCTAAGGGGGGAAGCCGCTGCACAACAGCCTAAAGGTTCAGCAGTTTCGACGACAAGGGAGGAGACGCGGATGGCGTTGTGAAGTGGGGACCCAGGAGAGAAGAGGCAGTCCTCGGTGGTGAGGAGGGGAGCTGAGATGTTGGAGTGCGTGTGGGTGGCGGTGGGCCTTACATCTTGGGCATTCATTCTGGAAGATCTCCAGTGCCCAGCAAGCCTGAGACAAGATGTTCAAGAAACACAGAACGCTTTCAGTAGCAGAAAGGCCAAGCCATCCTGCTGCCTGAGACACAGCCACTGGGCCCAGTGGGGGAGGGGCCGCCTGGGAGCTGCCCCCCCAACTAGGCCCCCTGCCTGCACCATCACTGTGGTCCTTGCTGACCTTCTGCCTTCACTCAAAGAAGGCTTTTCCCTGGAAGATTCCAGTGGTTCATCACTAACTGCAAAACAGAATTCGACTCTTGACTTTGCCACGCCCGGTGGGCCATACCTGACCCCGCCACCCATACTCTCCCCTGCATCCTCTCTTTCTCTCACCTGGTCCTCCCAGATGTGCCGCCATGGTTCTCCTGGGCTTTTAATTTTGCTGTCGCACTCCTGAAACACCTCCACCAATGTGTGCCAATGTCCAGAAGTGTGCAGTGTCCTGTGCCTGGCCCTGGCCCAGCTAGTGCTTGTTCGGCTTGTGCCAATCACACCGCAGTTGACACCTGTGGTGTGCCTGGGCGCTGAAACGCACACATCACAGTCCCTCTTCTGAAGCCACTAGTTTGGAGACACTCAACAGTAGCCCTGGGCAAATGACACAGGGCACTTGTGCTGGGTGTTCTGTGAGCTGGGGTCCTGGCCGCCCCCCACTATACTGCTGCTCTGCAGGGTGGGCGGGGAGTGTGAGAGGGATGTGGGTCTTTGTGTCATTAATCTTGAAAACAAGAATGGATTTAATGATTATGTCTTCAAATAAACATTTTTGGTGAAAGAATAAACAAGCCTTCTTTGGCCTTGTGCTTAGCGAGCTGTGTTAGTACTCTCCAGCAGAAGTCCCCTCCTCCCCCCACCTGGACACACCAGTGGTTAAACAGGTCGGGCTATTGCTGTCTGTGGTGACAGAGACTGTGAGTCATGGGGTCTGCAGGGAGTCACAGGAATGGGTGCTAGAAAGGTCTTATTAGGGTTTGGCTTGTGTGGGTGAACTGTGGGGGGCCTAAGGAAGCAGGGATTTGCTCTGGGTTGGATGCTGTCAGGAAGGGGTGTCATTGACTGGGTATCTTGACACGTCTTCAGAAGGACAGACAAGAGGCAGGCTGAAACCGTCTAAAGAGGCCACGGCACTCAGATTGGTTAGGGCAGGCACTGTTGGCTTCATGGGCTTGGACAGGGCTCATGCTTTCTCTGTTCAGACATTAGAGTGGTCTGGTCTTGACAGCTCACACAGGGGCGTTGCTGATGCTGGGGTTGTGTGACGTTGTTTATATTCTAAACCAGAGAACACTGCATCTGACAGTGATAGGCCAGCTCCCAGTGACACCAGGGTCTAGCTGATAAGACCAGCTCCGGGATGTTGGGACTGCTTCCTTCCTTACCTGAAGAATCAGCATGGTTAACCTCACAATTGCTGTGGCTCCCTTCAGCTTCCTGAATCAGTGGGTCCCTTTTCTGTACTTACCTGCCCACCCAGTCAGACCAGCTGACCGCCCCCCCCCCCCCCCCCCCGTGGGTTGCAGCAGACCAAAGGCAGGCCCAGCCTGACTCCTTTTTGGCGCTGCCAAGCTGCCTCCAGATGCCCCTGCCCCTCCCCCCAACACTGCTTCTAGCTCTTCTCTGACCCACCTCGGCAGCTTCCTCCCCGTTTCTGCACTGGTTCACACTCCATCACCATTGCCTGGACATTCGGTCACAGGACGTGCCTTCCTAAACACAAACCCAGCTGTGGCTCCTGCCAGAGTCCTCTTCACCTATCGGACAGGTCCAAGGCCTCCTGGTCCTTGCCCTGCCCCTGCCCCTCACAGCCAGGCCCTAGCTGTCCCCAAGGGGCCTCCCCAGTGGGTTAGCAGAACCCAGAGTTTGTCCTCCTTGAACTAGAGAAAATCCTGTCCACGTGCATTTTGCTTGATGCTCATGCCTGAGCTGCTCCTTCCGCCTTGACTACTGTTCTCTTTAGCAGCGTGAGTGCTCTGTGTTTCCTTCTCAGTATCAAATCCTGCTGGGTCTGTGAGCTAACACTGATCAGGGCCCTGTGTGTTTAGAGCTCTGGCGGGCAGGGCTCCCTAGAGGAGGAACTGGTTCTGCTTAAGGAGACAGCTGCCAGGAGATGTGGGGGGAGGGGGCTGCATCACCTGCCAGTAAAGCCTGTGAACAAAGGAGAGTGACTACGAGTGGCTTGAGAGCGACTATAAAGGTGAGGTGGACACCAGGAAGGCGCCCAGGTGGCTGGGAAGGCAGCGTGCATCTCAGCCCATGGAGGTGGGGCCTGCCTGGAGCGCAGAGTGTACAAGCTCAGGCCTAGGGGCCGAGGGCAAGGGGATGGAGGAGGCCAGCTGGAGCAGCCAGAGGGCATATGGCAGGGACAGTGTTCTAGGCAAGGAATCTGGACTTCATCTTATTGGCAACTGTCAAAGCGTTTTCACTAGGCAGGTGGTGTGATCTGTGTTTTGGAAACAAACCTGGTGGCCGGGCAGGATACAGGAGGGGAGAAAGCACAGCCCCATCCCTGGCCTGAGTGTCTGGAGTGGACGCTGTCGATGGAGATAGTGCAGGAGCAGCAGGTTGGTGAGGAGGAGGGACTTGGCTCTGGGCAGGCCTCAACTGAGGGGCCTATGGACTTGGCAGGGTGGTGGCCCAATGTGTGGGTCCCATTACAGATGCTGGGGTGATGGTGCCGGTTAGAGGTGAGGTTGACGGGTTCTCAGGGAGAAGGTGAAGGAGCCCCAGGAGGGTTCTCAAGTCAAGCTGGATGGAGGGGGGGTCCTGCAGGGAGAAGGCCGTAATGAGGAGGGTCCACTGGGGTTAGCTTAGGGAGGCTCAGGGAAGGGAGGTCCTCAGATGGAGTGGGGTCTGGGGCAGCAGAGGCACTCCTCTGTGGAACCAGGGTGAGGACATGGACAGCTAGCTCACATCTGAACATATACCCTAGAGGCAGGGTGTGGATGGGTGAGGGCTCCAGAGTTATGGCAGCAAGAGCCACAGGCGAGGACGTGTAGAATGAGCTGGGGCTGAGGGCCCTGGGTCTTTGTCCAGTTCTTCACTGGGGGCTGTAGTTTGCATGGTTCTGGTGGGGAGGGTGGAGGGGTATGATGGGCCTTTGTCAAAGCCAGACCGGGGCAGCACTTCAGGTGCTGCCTGGAGGCCCCTGGGGGCGTTGCAGAGACAGACAGAGTCAGAGAAACTGACAGCTTGCCCAGGGCAGGGCAGTAACTTAGGCCACTGCCCCTCAGGCAAGATGGTAAGGCTCTCACATCACACTGTACAGCTACCAGGAATGAGTGGCAGACACAGCCGGGCCACTTACCATCATATCACCCAGGTACCTTGCTTAACCTCCGAGAGTCTCAGGGGTCCCTGTCCATCAGCTGGGAATCCTGGCAAATACCTTAGGACACGGCTGGGAAGATTGCAAGAAGGGAAGCGGAAGTGTGGATAGAGAAGGATTAGCTACTGCTGTCATTAACCCCCAATACAAGCAAACCCCACCATGAACACCTGGTCCTGCCACCTGGTCCTGAACACCTGGTCCCTCCCCACCTCATGGAAGTGGCACTGAGAAGAGTGACAAGAAGAGCAGAGAGCAGAGGGTCCCATTTATTGGAATTTTAAAGACAGCAGAATGAGAGGAAGGCATCCTTCTCCCCCCAAATATTCCAACCTCTCTGCCTTCAGGGCTCAGCACAGGGATGAGACCCTCGTGCCTCAGGTTCCCCAGAGGGCAGCACTCCGGGGTGGGTGTGAGGAGGGGAAGGGAATACTTTATGCCAGGCAGGGAGCTAGGACAGGAGGGGAGACGTGCACCCTCACCTCTTGGCTCGATCCCTGTCCCCTGGGACCTGGTGTTGCTCCCTGGGGTGGGCTGGCAGACAGGGCTCATGCAACAGTGAGTGGGCAGGAGGTGGCACAGAAATGCAGCCTCACTTCCCTTTGGCAGGGTGGGAGGGCTAGAAGAGGCCATGCTGGCCACAGTGGGTCTAAACAGAAGTGTCTGCAGTGTACACGTGGGAAGGTCGAAGAGGGGCTTCCTCTGTCCCAGGCTGCACCCAGGGAGAGAGAGGGGAGGTCCAGGTGGCACTGCCACGCCAGCCACACCACCTGCGTGGGGCCCCGCCTAAGCCAGGGCTCGGTCTACTCCTTGGCGCGACCGATGATGGTGAGGATGTACAGGAAAATGTTGATGATGTCTGTGTACAGGTTCAGTGCCGCGAACACATACTCCTCTGGGCTCAGCGACAGCTGCTTGTTCCCCAGCAGCAGCTGGGTGTCCACTGCCAGGAACTAGGGTGACAGCAGGCAGTGTTCAGGGGCCTGCTCCCCCGCCCCTGTGCCCGCCCCTGCCCCAGGTGGCCCCTCACTCACGCAGGTGAAGAGAAGCGCGCCAAGTGAGGCATATACGATCTCCAGGATGCGGTTGCGGATGAAGATGCAGAGGACGGCGAAGACGATCAGCACCACCATGCTCACCAGGAGCACGCCCATGCATGACGTGAAGTCGTAGCGGGTCTGTGGGCACAGGGGACAGCAGGCCCTGGGTGCCCGCCCAGCAAGGCTCCAAGCCATTAGCCCCACCTGGGGGCCCCCACCCGTGGGAAGGCGACTACCAGGACCCCTCACCTGCATAGAGAAGATGACCACTGTGAAGCAGACGGTCGTGGTGATGCCCACAGCCATGATGACCGCCTCGGTGTCGTAGAAGCTGGCGATCATGCCCACCATGTAGGATAGGCTGACGGTCAGGATTGACTGTGGGGAGACACGGCCTTGGGTATGGAGGCTGCTTCAGCCCCACCCCCCTGTCAGTGCAAACTGTGAGTGTGGGTGGGAAGGCTGAGCTGTGGGGGCCAGGGGCTCAGGTTTCAGGGTTACCAGCGCAACGAGGTTCCAGGGGTGCTTTCGCCGGAAGTCCCCACAGCAGCTGAGGACGATGAGGGAGATGAAGAAGACAGCGTAGGAAACGTAGTACGTCCAGACGTTCTCCCGGACGAAGCCCTTCACCTCCGTGACGAATGTGAACACAGCCACAGTGGACAGAGTCACAGACAGCTGCAGGGTCAGCACCAGGAACACCTGAGGAAGGGGCCACTCAGAGCCCGTCCAGTGCCACTGCTTCTGCCCCACCCTACCCTAGCCCCAGCCCCACCTTCCGGATGAAGGCCTGGCGGATGCTTTTGTCATCCCAGTTGGTGGCAGGGAAGTCCTGGTTGTCATAGTAGGATGGGGGTCCCTCCTCATGGTAGTTCCCATGCTGAGGTGCTGAGGAGCAGGGTGGGCTGGGTCAGCACTACCTGTGGATGCCTGGAGCCCCTGCCCGCCCCGAGCCCCTGCCCATCACTCACAGCCAGGGTCCTGGGCTGGGAAGGCCTGTGGTTGTCCATAGGGGTTAGGTGGAAAGGGGCTCTGTGGATATGGCCCCTGGGGGTAGCCCCCTTGGGGGTAGGGGCCCTGGGGGTAGCCCCCTTGGGGGTAGGGACCCTGAGGGTAGCCCCCTTGGGGGTAGGGACCCTGAGGGTAGCCTCCTTGGGGGTAGGGACTTGGGCCCTGGGGATACCCTGGCTGGCCATAGGGGGAAGGCTGGAACGGGGGTTGTGGGTAAGAGGTTCCAGGATAGGGAGGCATGGAGGGCTGGGGCCCCCCAGGATATCCAGGGTTGGGGGGAGGATAGTTGTCCCCAGACACCAAGAAACTCTTCTCGTGAGGCATGGCCTCAGGTTCTGTGGTCTCCCCCTAGAGGAAAGAGAGAGAACAGTTAGCCCTGGGGGGACTAGTCCTCAGCATCAGCCTGGGGCTGCCCCACCTGCTGCAGGAAACTGCAATCGGTCGCAGGAAGGGAAGTTCATGACCTTTTTCTCTGGTCAGTCGGGAGCCCGGAACAGAGGGGCTAGGAGAGCGGGGCGGGGTGGTATAAAGTGGGTGGCTGGGCCTGGGGCTTCTGGCTAGAGGCTGCTCTGGGCCAATCCCGAAGGTGGAGGAGGGGCGGAGGAGGAGATGGCTGTCAGTCTTGGGATTTGGGGCTCTGGTTGCTTCTTAGAAGCAAGTGGAAGGGCCTTCTCACCGATCTTCCGGGGGGTCTTCTGGGGTCTTCCGGTCGGGGCCGCCAGGTCGGAACTGGGGGCGCGGTCGGGAGGTGTGGGGTGTGCCCGGACCCTCCCCTTAGCATCCCGCCCCTTAAGCCGCTTTGAGGGGCCAGAGCCGGCGGCTATTTCTATCCTAGGAAATCCGCAGGCCATCTGTGAGCGGAGAGAGCCCTGACTCCTCTCGGAGAGCAGGGCCCGGCCGTCCCTCGCTCCCCGGGGTGGGGGCAGCGAGCCTGGATCTGCTGCCCGGGTGCCTGCCAGTGGGGTACGCCAGGAACAGCGGGGTGCGGGGGTGTGTGGGGGATGGAAGGGACCAGAGGGCGTGCGGAGAAACAAAGCAGGCGTGGGGGCGAAGCGGCCGGGGGCGGCGGCCACCGAACCTGCTTCGAGGGCAGGGTGGGCCCTTCCGCCCGGTCGCCGGGCGCTCGGGCCGCGAGTGTCGCCGCCACCGCAGCGCAGCGCCACTTTCCTCCCGCTTTAGGCCGCGGGTCCTCGACCCCTGGCCACCGCCCCAGCCCCAAGCGGGCCGAGAGCCTAGGCCAGACCGACCGACTGACCCACAGTGGCGCCGCTGGGCTACGCAGGGTCCGCGCGGGGGCGGAGGCGGCCGACACTGAGGTTCAGCAGGTAGACTCGTAGCTTGGTCCGGGGACTCACCACTCGCGGGGCTTCTCAGGACGGTGCGCACGGTGTCTGCTGTGCGGCCGCGCGGTCGATGGCCGCTGCGCCCGCACCCAAACCCGCAACCGCTCCGCAGCCGGCTTGGCTGGGCCTGCGCCTGCGGCTGGGAAGACGCAGCGGGGCCTTGTGACGGAGCCGGGCGGGCGCGGGGCGGGGCCGGACGGCGTGGGCGGGGCCAAGAGGGCGCGGGGCGGGGCCGCCGCTGCTACTGTGGGGCTTCTCCTCGGAGGACTCTACATGCTGCGACCACCGTACTGGCTCCTTTTGGAGTTCCAAGCCCAGCCTCCGCGTTCCACAATGTCCACCGACAAGTGGGCTTGGGCCGTGGGGCCTGAAGACGCCGGGAGGCAGAGGTCTGCCAGGCCAATTTGGCTCAGAGAGCTGAGAAATTTATTCCTAAACCTGGGATTACGGAGGATGCCAAGCACTCTTCATCCTTTCCTGGGTTAAAAACACCGCTTTCCCTTTCCATCCGAGGCTATCCCCGATCAGGAGGCCTGATCATTCAGTAGCTCCAGCATCTGTACCTGTCACCAAAAGCACACTATTCCAGGACCCACAGAGACCTTTCATCCTCACTGTCTTCACCACACCTTCACTACCGCAAGGCTTCGACCATTAGTCCTGTTTCACTGCTAAGGGGCTGAGGTTTAGAGATGTCCCAGGACTGGGGGCTTCACGTCTCCCCTCAGCTCCAGGGGTCCTCCTGAGCAGGTGCTGACTGCTGCAGCTAGGGACACTCCCTGCCGCAGCGCCTCTCCACCTGAGGCCTGGGGACCTTGCTGCGCTCCTGGCTCTGGCATGGTTGTCCTCCCCCAGACCCTGCAGTGGTTTGGAAAAGGCTCTATCCTATGTCGGCGGTGTGCTGGTGCAACGTTGGGTAACGTCTGGTGAGGGGAAGCCCTGACTGGCACCTTCAGCAGGACAGAGTGTAAGCTGCCACCAGTCTATCGACTGGTTCATGACAGTTCAGCAGTCTGACCGTGACATGAGCTGCCCCAGGGCGCCGCTGCCTGGCTGGCCCTCTGCAGCGGGGAGCAGCATAATAGAGAAATTACACAGCATCTCAGGAGGTGGCGAGTTCTCTGAGGAGAGAAAATGTGGGGCAGGCAGGGACACATTGGTGCTTTGTGGAACTGAAAGTTCATACAATTTGAGGAAACGATAAAAAATGACAAGTATGGAGTTGAGGTCAGGGCCTTTGAAATGGCCTGTATAAAGTCCTTAAAGACTGTTAGCTTCAGGTTACATCTGCAACTAAGTGGGTAAGAGGCAGCATGGCCAGGTCGCTCTGTGGGGAAGGCCGGTGCAAGAGTGTTGAGGTGGGGCAGTTAGCTGCATGGGCAGAAGAGGCTGGACCTGGCTGGGCATGGCGAGCCCAGGGGGATGGAGCCACGGAGGGCACTGGGGCTCCTCAGGCTGGGCCTGGCAGGCCCTCCAAAGGACTTCGGCTTTTCTCGTGAGTGATTCTGGCTTTCACCATGGCCCAAGCCGTAGCAGCTTGGAGCCCCTTTACAAGGCTCACTCTGCCTGCTCTGTTGAGGAGAGACGGTGGAGGTGGGTGGGCGTGGCAGAGGAAGATGAGTTAGAAGGTTAGGTTAGTGATCCAGGTGAGAGATGACGGAGGTGGGACAGGGGTGCAGACAGCCAAGGAGCCAGGTGCACAGCTGGGAGTGCAGGCTGGACAGGTCCCCAGTTCCCTGTTGGAGTATCGGGGGTGGAGGCTAGTGGGTAAATGGGAGGTGGGAGGTAGAGCAGAGTCGTGGGCACACCTCCCTGAGAGGCTGGAAGCAAATGGAGCATGGGCCAAGAGGGAGTCGGCTTCTAAAGGTGCAGCCTGGCTGTGAGCACTGCTGCGGGCCCTGTCTGTGCCTCCATCGCCCCTGCTATGACGAGGATTTGCAGCATCAAGGCACAGTGTCTGCACCTTCTGGGGTTCCACAGTGACAGGGACGACGATGACGTTGATGACGTGAGATGGGAAGACTGGGCGAGTGCATGGACCAGGCAGAGAGACCTGGGGAAGTGGGTCGAGGCGGCAGAGGAAGGCTGTGCTGGGACACACTTGTGGGTCGGGTGTGAGAGCTGCTCCCCTCCTAGTTATGAAGGGCGAGGAGCACGTCTGGGGAGGTTGCTGGGAGAGTTGAAGGCAGGCCTGAGCCAGGGGTGTGCCCAGAGACCCAAGATGCTTCTGCTGTTGGGAAGGGGACACAGAGGCTTGAGGTCCCCGAGTAGGGGCAGTGACTGGTGCCCCCTGGTGGATTTAGTAGGGAGGGCGATTGGCCATTTTTAGGTTCTCAGAGGGAGCAGAGGACAGCCAGTGGGCCACTCCCCCTCCCCTACTCTGTGGATCACTGGGCTGGGGTGGGACAATGGGGCTGATGGGCTGGACTGACAGGTCATGCCCAGCCGACACCTGGTCGCGGGGGTCTCTTCAGGCCAAGGGGTGGGGTGGAAGGCTCTGCAGGAGGGTCTGCCAGTAGGAAGGAAGCACCTCCCGGGCAGCCACCCCGCCCAGCACGTCAGGCCCCTCCCTTCTTCCTTCCCTCAGACAGTTTCACTTTTGTTTTCTGGCCCCTGGAGCAGGATCCAGAGTCCGAGCTAAAGGCGTGGTGGGCTGGGGACGCCCAGACAGGGGGCAGTGTAAGCAGGCTGCCCAAGATGAAGAGGGGTGTCAGGGGATGCTTTGGGGGAAAGGAGAAGCAGGGTTGGAGGGAGCTGGGAGGGGTGGGACGGGACTGTGGGGTGGCTACCCTACCCCCCTGCCCGTCCTTGCCCTAGGGTTGCAATGGCAGAGGCAGAGGAGGTGGGGGTGGCCGTGGAGCTCAGCGGGCTGCCCCCCAATATCCCGGATGAGTTGCTCATGCTCTACTTCGAGAACCGCCGACGCTCTGGGGGGGGACCTGTGCTGAGCTGGCAGAGACTCGGCCGTGGGGGTGTGCTCACTTTTCAAGAGCCTGCAGGTGAGGGGCTGGTGGAAAGGGAAGCCTGGGCACCTCATGGGCCACCGGCACTGACACCCCACCCCGCCCCACCCCTGCCCGCAGACGCTGCTCGGGTCTTGGCCCGGAAGGAGCACGTGCTGCCCGGGGCTCGGCTGAGCCTGCGGCCGGCCCCGCCTCGTGCCCCTGCACGCCTCCTGCTCCAAGGACTGCCCCCTGGCACTGCACCCCAGCACCTGGAGCAGCACGTCCAGGCCCTGCTGCGTGCCATGGGGCACCCGGAGCAGCCCTGCCGTGTCCTGGCCAGTCCCCGACCAGACAGGGCCCTAGTCCAGCTGCCCAAGGCCCTCTCTGAGGCAGGTGAGAGGGGGGAGAGGAACAGGTGGGTCTGTTAGGGAAGATGCCTGAATCCAGTGTGAACCTTCTCCACAGACATCCATGTGCTGGAGGAGCAGGTCCAGGCCCTGGGCCTGGATGGGGCTGACGTATCCCTGGCGTGGGTGCCCCAGGCCCGAGCAGTGCGTGTGGTGGGGGGCGCCTTGCCTGTGGACTCTCTGTTGCTGGAGCTGTACCTGGAGAATGAGCGCCGCAGTGGCGGGGGCCCCCTGGAGGACCTGCGCAGCCTGCCGGGGCAGCTGGGCACCGTGGTCACTTTCCAGCGGTGGCAGGGTGAGTAGGGCTAGAGGGACTTGGCCCACCCCCCTCCCTCAGACCACTGACGGGCCTCCTGTCCTCTCCCTTCCCCCCAGTGGCTGAACGGGTGCTGCAGCAGGACCACTGCCTACAGGGCTGGGAGCTGAGCCTGGTCCCCCACTACAACGTCCTGGAGCCCGAGGAGCTTGCTGAGGGCCCCAGTGGAGGGGACCACTCGGCTGACCTGGGGACTAGGGCCACGGAGAGTGCTCTCCTGGAGGCTGGAGGGCCAGAGAGGGCACCGAAGGGCGCAGAGACAGTGACCCTGGGCTCTGAGGAGGCAGTGGGCCAGTCAGGAGCCTCTCTGGGGACGGACCCCACAGGGTCCCTGGGACAGGACAGGCCAGTCATCTTGGGGCCCATGGAAACTTTGGAAGATGAGGAGATGGAAAGCCCGGAGCCCGCGGGGTATTCAGGGCAGGCAGGGGTGGCGAGCCCGAGGCCCACAGGGTCTCCAGGCCCAGTGAGCCCAGTGGACAGTGCCATGGGGCCTCCAGAGCAGGCGGGGCTGGTGGAGATGGTGCTGTCGATGGAGCCGGGGGCCATGCGCTTCCTGCAGCTCTATCACGGGGACCTCCTTGCTGGCATGGGAGACGTTGCCCTCTTCCCACTGGAAGGATCAGATATGACTGGCTTTCGGGTGAGTAAGCTTCGAGGACGCCTCACCTTTGGCCCCAGGGCCTGGGGGCTCTGGGTGCCTTTCTTGTGCCCTAACCCTGTAAACTGCTCCTGCAGCTCTGTGGAGCCCTGGCCCCATGCCGGGCAGCCCAGGAGTTTCTGCAAAGTCTGCTGGGCAGCATCAGCTGCCACGTGCTGAGCCTGAAGCACCCAGGCAGCGCCCAGTTCCTGCTGGGCCCAGAGGGGCAGCACCTCCTCCAGGAGCTGGAGGCCCAGTTCCAGTGTGTCTTTGGGACAGAGCGTCTGGACACAGACTCTGCACAGGTGGAGTTGGAGCCTGCCCCTGTCCCCCCCCCCCCTTTCTCACACCTCAGCCTGGTACCTCCTGCGCTGCTGCTCAGAGGCCTGGGGAGGGTGTGGGCCGAGTGGACCCTAACATTCTCTCCTCACAGGTCGACCTTCCCGAGGCCCTCCAGACCTTCCCTGACCAGCCCCACTCTCTGTGGCCCCTGGAGAGCACAGGCAGTGACCAGGAGAATCTGAGCCTGGGTAGGGCTCCCTGGGGACACCCGGAATATGCTGTGCCGCCCCCCTTTAAAAGATTTTATTTATTTATTTTTAAAGAGAGGAAGGGAGGAAGAAAGAGATGGCAACATCAGATTGCCTCTTGAGCGCCCCCTGCTGGGAACCTGGTGCTGCGGCCCTCTCTTGCTCTCACCCTCTACCCTGCTCTTCGCGCGCACCTGTCCCGTGACCCCAGACCTCCTAACCCGCATCTCACCCGTTCTCGGGCTCTTCCTGTCCTGCAGCCCCACCCTGGCTGGGCTTGACCCCTTCCCTAGTGACCCTCTCTGTCCCCAGAGGAGGTTCGAGAGCGGCTGGCCACCCTGGAGGGCCTGGACAGGGAGGACGGGCTGCCCCTGGTGCCCGGGGAGGAGGAGCCCGAGGAGCAGCTGGAGGAGGAGCCTGTCCCTAGGTTTGAGGAGGAGCTGCCAGCCCCCGGCACTGGGGCACCTGGGCAGCTGGAGGAGGAAGCGGCGCTGCAGCTGGCTCTCCACCGGTCACTGGAGCCACAGGGCCAGGCGGCGGAGCAGGAGGAGGCTGCTGCGCTGCAGAAAGCGCTGGCCCTCTCCCTGCTGGAGCCAACCACTTGGGAGGCAGAGGAAGCACTCCTGGGGGCGGGCACCGCGGGCCAGGCCCAGCTGGTGGTACATGTGGCCTTCGAGCAGGACATGGATGAGCTGGACCGGGCCTTGGGGGCTGCCTTGGAGGTGCACCTCCGAGATGAGACAGTGGGGCTTCTGGGTCACATGCTGCCCACAGAACTGCGTGCCCGCCTAGAGCGGCGGCACGGTGTGAGTATTGCCCTTCAGAATGACTGTGCTGTCCTCCGCGGCTTTGGGGTCCAGCCCATCTGTGCGGCCCGCCACTTAGCAGCACTGCTGGCTGGCCCCTGGGATCCCAGTTTGGTCTTGGAGGCTTCGAGCACCACCTGTGAGTCTGCACCTGGGACCGAGGGGGGGGGTGGCTCTCAGGGACGCCCCCAGCCCCAGGCAGGGCCTAGAGCCTCTTCTTCCCCCGTGTCAGTGCCACACCGGAGGCCGAAGGGGCCCTTGGGCAGGCTGGAGTGTCTGGCGGAGAGCAGCCGGGAGTTCCAGGCAGTAGTGCGGGCCTTCTATGACACCCTGGACACTTTCCACAGGAGCATCCGTATCATCCGGGTGAGTCTAGGCTCGGTCTCCTCAGCCTCACGGCCTCCTGGGCTCAGGACACTGTTTCCATCTTGCAGAGCCTGTGCGCTGTCAGTCTTGCCTGTCAGGGTCAGTTGGCCCAGAGCTGCCTGGTGTGAGGCAGGCTGGAAGCTGGGGGCAGGGGGTGGGGGTGGAGGGCAGGGAATACCCCCCTGGTCCCTGCCCAGAGAGTGTTCACAAAGTCTGGGTTGGGGAGACAAGGGCTTAGAGGTTGGGGGTCCTGGGATTTGAAAGGCTTGAGCAAGTTTCTGCTTTGCCATTTGCGTGAGGGTGTGACCACCTCCATGGGTTTCCTCTTCTGGAGCGCGGGGTGGTGAGCTTCCTGTTGTGAGGGCTGCATGCCTGTGCTGTCTGGGGGCTCCTCTGCCTCCCACGGTCCACTCCAGCAGGAGGGCTGGCTGCAGCGCCACAGCTGCTTCCTGAGGTTTTACTTGCTCAGTGTGGCGACTCTGAGCATGAGCGTGCCTCACGAAAGGCTGGGACCAGCTGGTGGGAGCCAGAGTGAGACCCCAGGAGTGCAGGGAGGAGAGGCCGAGAAGGGACCCTGGAGGCGGAGAGAGGGGTTGGAGGGCAGGGAGGTCCAGGACATCTGCGTGGCCAGAAGAAAGGGCTGGGGAGGAGGCCCTGCTGCCTGCTCAGCTGTCTGGAGCTGAAGCTGGGCTGGAGGATGAGGAGTGACTGGAAGGTGCGGCAGGAACCAGTCTGAAATGAGCTGGTTGTGAAAGGAAGGAAGGGGCCAAGGGTGCCAGGAGCAGGGAGCAGGGCTGCGTTCTTACGGGGAAGGCTCTCGGAGGCCCAGGAGGGAGGGACGATGAGAGCTGGTTCACTGTGCCAGGTGGATGCTTGGCTCTGGATGCAAAAAGTTGTGGGTGGGCCCCACAGCCTGGGCCACCTGGAGCTGGTCAGAAAGGCAGAACCTCTGGCCTTCCCCAGACCTGGCCCTGTTCACCGCCACCACCCTGCACCACCCGCCACACTGCTTTCCTGGAGATGACTAATAAACTTTGGACCAAGTATTTTTCCTCCATTCCTGGACCTAGCAGCTGTCCTTTCTGCACTTTGGCAGAGGAGGACCACGATGGCAATCGCATCCCTGACTCCTGGCCCGTTTTGTCAGTGATGTGCACTTTGAGTCTTCCAGGCAGCACCTGTGTGGCTCTGGAGGGTACACCTGAGTGTTTGCCCCCCACTGAGCTTTGGAAACTGTTGCTCCCCTTCCTGGGTGGAAGGAAGGGATGGCCTGCCTTCCACTCTCTTTTCTCTTCCATCTTCCCTCTCACCCGTGGCCGGGTACATCCTCCTTGTTCTGTTGTCAGGGTGGGCACATGGACTTTGTCTCTTATTCTGTGACCACCACAGAGCTCTGTCATTGCACGGTAGGTCGATGGATAGATAATAACAGAAAATATTTACCATCGAACCATAGGGAACATGGGGAAATGGAATCCCGGCGATTAAAACTGGGTTACTTGAAAGAGGACATTCTAGGATTCAGGGACTAACGGCTCTTCATTTTTCTCACATCCTCCTTTTTTTTCTGTGTTGGGCTTGGCTGCTGGGTCACGCTTTATGCCCTCAGGTCACCCCTTGCATAGGTCTTTTTTCTGTTCAGTAGAAGTATCTCCTTCAGTGGGTAGTAACCATATTGGACTTTTAAATTTAGTTTACCTTCTACAATTAGGGTTAGTTTGCAGCTATAATTTGATAATAGTGTCAGCCATTTTTCAAACAAAAGTTACGTGTGTTTACTTAAGACGTTTCTATAAACGTAACCGAGCACAGCTGGTTCTTGCTTATCCTAATGTGTCCTGATTTTGTCCTCACCATTAACAGTCTGGCTGGATATAACATTCAGGATCAAAATATGTCTTCCTCCAGGTATTTGAGTGATATTACTTTTTTTAAAATTTTTTGCTCTTGGAAAGTTAAGAAAAATCTCAATGGTCTCTTAGCACCCATATTGGCGGCAAGTAGCTCAGTGTAAGAATGTGAGACCCCCCCTTCTTTCTTCCACTTCTGTGCTGACGTTGGTGTACGTGGACATTAACAGTCTTTCGCTTTGAAGGTTGATGTTTTCTGGCAGGTAGGCGCCAGGGATGTGTCATTCTCCCCTGTCCTGTCCTTGTCATCTCATGGACCCCTTCCACCCGAAGATGCCACCTTTGGCTCAGGGAAACTGTTTTCCGTTAGTACCTCCCTTGCTCTTGTCACCTTCTGCCCTGTTCCAGTGGAGTTTCTGTCACACAGTTCCTCTCTCACCTGTCCCCCCACAGTCTCCATCTCTTTTCTTCAGCTCTGGGTCCCTCCAGAACTCCAGCTCCATGATCCTATTATTCAGCCTACCCACTAGATTTGATTCAGCAATCTCACTCTTTAAAAATTGTTTTAAAAATTGTCATTGTTCAATTATACTTGTTCCCATTTTCCCCTATTACTCTCCCCTGCCCTGCCCACCCCCCATTGTCCTTGTCCACGGGTCCTTTATACATGTTCCTTGACTGGACCCTCCCCCTTCTCTCCCCCGTTCCCCCCGTTCCCCTTCCCCACTGGCCATTGTTAATTTATTCTTTATTTCCACGTCTCTGGTTCTGCTTTGCTCACTTGTTTCCTTGATTAGATTCCCCTTACAGGTGAGATCAAATGGTAGTTGTTTTTCACCTCGTGCCTTATATCACTTAGCATAATGCTCTCCAGTTCCATGCACGCTGTTGAGAAGGGTAGGAGCTCCTCTTTCTCTCTGCTGTGTAGTATTCCATTGTGTAAATGTACCATGGTTTTTTGATCCACTCATTTACTGATGGGCACTTAGGTTGCTTCTAGCACTTGGCTACTGTAAATAATGCTGCTGTGAACATTGGGGTGCACAGGTTCTTCTGAATTGGTGTTTCAGGGCTCTTAGGGTGGAATTGCAGCAGTAAAATTCCTGGGTCAAAAGACAGCTCCAGCCCTGGCTGGGGTAGCTTAGTGGATTGAGTGCAGGCCTGTGAACCAAAAGATCGAGGTTCAATTCCCAGTCGGGGCACATGCCTGGGTTGCAGGCCAGCTCCCGGTGGTGGGGGGCTCACGAGAGACAACCATGCATTGATGTTTCGCTCCCTCTCTCCTTCCCTTCCCCTCTAAAGATGAATAAATGAAGTCTTTAAAAAAAAGACAGTTCCATTTTTAGTTTTTTGAGGAAATTCCATACTGCTTTCCACAGTGGCTGCACCAGTCTGCATTCCCACCAACAGTGCACTAGGAATCCCTTTTCTCCACAACCTTGCCAGCACTTGTTATTTGTTCATGATGGCCATTCTGACCAGTGTGAAGTGGTATCTCACTGTGGCTTATTTAAAAATATGTATTTATTTATTTTTAAAGAGGGGAAGGGAGAGAGAAAGAGGGAGAGAAACATCAGTGTGTGATTATCTCTTGTGTGCCCCCTACTGGGGATCTAGCCTGCAACCCAGGCATGTGCCCTGACTAGGAATCGAACCAGCAGCCCTTTGATACACAGGTCTGCACTCAGTTCACTGAGCTACACACCAGCAGGGCTCACTGTGGTTTGAATTTACCTCTCTCTGATGGCTAGTGATGCTATCGTTTCATATGTCCATGGGGCCTCCGTATGTCCTCCTCGGAGAAGTGTCTGTTCAGGTCCTTTGCCCATTTTTTAATTGGATTGTTTGTCTTCCAGGTGTGGACTTGTATGAGTTCTTTAAATTTTTTTAAATGTTTATTATTTTTTAAAATATTTTATTTATTTATCTTTAGAGGGGAAGGGAAGGAGAGAGGGAGAGAAACATCGATGTATGGTTGCCTTTCATGCGTCCCCTGCTGGGAACTGGCCTGCAGGGAACTGGTTTGCAACCCAGGCATGTGCCCTGACTGGGAATCGAACCGCGATTGTCTGGTTCGCAGGCCCGCTCGCAGTCCACTGAGCTACACCAGCCAGGGCTAAATGTTTATTATTTTAAAAAATATTTTATATATTTATTTTTAGAGATGGGGAAAGGTAGGGAGAAAGCGAGGAGGAAAAACATCAATGTGTCATTGCCTCTCGAGAGCCCCAGTTGGGGAGCTGGCCTGCAACCCAGGCATGTGCCCTGACTTGGAATTGAACTGGCGACCCTTTGGTTCACAGGACGGCGCTTAATCCATCGACCCACACCAACCAGGGCTAAAACAAATTTTTAATGTATTTTAAAACTAATTGTTCATTAATTCCATTCTTAAGGTAGGAACTTGCTAATTTTCAGAGTATTTCTTTTTCACATTAGCTAGTCTTGTTCAATGGACATAACGTTCCTCTGCATCCCTCCGTGGAGACTAGTCAGAATTTCTGTAGAGACTGAGTGAGTCCCAGAAGCTGGTCCACGGCTGACTGGCTGGTCACCTGGTCTTCCCAGCACAGAGGGCCCCGGTGGGTGTGCCTCTTGGTGTTGGGAGTGAAGCCCTGAGGGCAGAGTGGGCTCACCTTTTCTCTTCCGAGGTCTGGCTGTGGATGCCAAGATCCTGTGAGTGGTTGCGTTTGCTCCCCTGCTGCCTCTCTGGAAGCCCTCCAGTGCCACTAGGAGCCCCATCTAGGTCGCTAATGTCCGCCTGACGTCTGCTGCTAGACAGAGCAGGACTGGAGCGGTGCCGGCTCCCCAGGCCCTGACCTCCAACACAGGGCTCTTGATTTCCTGGCTCAGCTCTGTCCCGTCGGCGCAGAGACCTGGGTGTGGGGTGCACGCGCAAACAGCCCTGTGCTCGCCTGGCAGGTGGAACGCGTGCTGCACCCGCTGCTGCAGCAGCAGTACGAGCTGCACCGAGAACGCCTGGAGCAGCGCTGTGAGCAGCACCCGGTCGAGCACGTCCTGTACCATGGCACGTCCGCGTCCGCCGTCCCAGACATCTGTGCCTACGGCTTCAATCGCAGCTTCTGCGGCCGCAACGGTGAGGCCCGCAACGGGTAGGGCAGGGGTGTGGGCTCTGCCGCCCTGGGTGACCCTGACCCCGGCCCGTCCCGCCCACAGGCACGCTGTACGGGAAGGGCGTGTACTTCGCCAAGCGCGCCTCCCTGTCGGTGCAAAACCGCTACTCGCCCCCCAATGCCGACGGCCACAAGGCAGTGTTTGTGGCGCGGGTGCTGACCGGCGACTACGGACTGGGAAGCCGGGAGCTGCGGGTGCCCCCTAGGCGGGCCCCGGGCCACGTGCTCCTGCGTTACGACAGCGCTGTGGACTGCCTCCGCCAGCCCAGCATCTTCGTCATCTTCCATGACACGCAGGCGCTGCCCACCCACCTCATCACGTGCGAGCACATACCCCGGGCCTCCCCTGGGAACCCCTCTGGGCCTTTGGCCGACTCCCCGGCCATCTAACCCGATAGGCCCCTCTCGACCCCGTCTCTGGCCGCCTGCTCCCCAGGCTCCGGCTCCATCCCCACACAGCCTCACAGATCCCTGCGCTGCCTGAGCTCCCGCCTCCTGATGCGCCCCTTCCTCCTGTTGCTGTTCAGGGATCCGCGGTGCAACGAGAAGGGCAGGGGCCGGGTCCCCTCAGGGGCCGACCCAACCACCAGGGGTCAGCAGAGCCCAGGAGGAGGCCGGACTTTGCCCGAACGCGAGGCTGAAATTTGAATAAACGTGAAATGGGGTGGAGGAACCTGCTGGGGCTCCGAGTCCGACCTGTGTTGCAAGGCGGGAGGGACCTTGGCCGCCTGGCTAGTGGCAGGGGCCGAGGGCCAGACCCCAATGCTCCCTTGGGGAGGTCCTGGGCCGTCCGCAGGGGCCCGACCCAGCGCGCACCCGAGCGACCCCACGTAGCCTTAGTGTCAAGCACGCGCTCCCAACAACGTCTCCCTGCCGACCGACCCGCCCCGAATGCGCGGGGAAGTGGCGGGGCGTGGCTGGCGATAGGCGGGTGCGCGGTAGGAGCGCTGAGGTGGAGCCACGCTAATGCTCCAGCCCCACCGCCTCGCCTCCGTGAGCCCCTGGCCCGCACGCACTCGGGAGCGCGGACAGTACGGGCGGCGCTGGGTTTGGAGCCGGGGCGGGGCTCCGGGCTCGCCCCGCCTGCGTCGCCTCCGCGGATCTCCGGCTGCAAGCAGTCTAGCTGCGGCGGCCGAGCCTAGCCGAGCTGAGCCACCAGGCACGTATAACCGGGGCCGGGATGGAGAGGCGCGCAGTGTGCGGAAGCTTCGGGGTTAGCCGGGGGCTATCCGTGCGCAGGCGTTCCGTAACTAGGGGCTGCGTCTCGGTCCATTCTCCCTCTGGAGGACACCACCTCTGAGGGCCGGAGACTGCGGAACTGGTCGGGCGGTGCCCGGGGTGTGGGCAGGAAGGCGTGTTGGGGAGGCTCGGCTGGCCGCAGGGCTCCGGGCGGGGGGCTGAAGCACAGGCGGCCGGTGGAGGAGGCTGTGGAAGGCGGGGCGGAGTGGCCCCCAGGTCGGTGCCCCCTGTCTCCTTTCCCAGCCCTTAGCTTGAGGGCCGAGGCACAGAGCCCACATTGTGCCCCCACACCACCCCACCCCCGCCGGGACAGAGCTCCATTCACCTCCCGCACGCCAGCACTCTTGGGGATGGGTAGCTGAGGAGTGTGCACGAGTGGGTGTGCGTGCGCTCTGGCAGCTCCGGAGGTGCGGGTGTGTATGCGCTCAGAGTGGGCTGCTGGAGCGGCGGCCCGGGCTCCCAGCCTTGCCGCAGCGAGCTGGTGCGGCCCACGGCACTGCGGCTCCAGCTATTTATAGGCGTACACTGCAGAGACCACGGTGGGACTGCGCGGGGCTGGGGCTGGGCCTCGGGAGTCCTAGAGGGTGAGATAGGTTGGAGGTACAGCGCCATTGTCCAGGGGACGGGGTTAGGGTCCTGGAGGGGAGGGGCGCCAGTCAGGGATGATCAGAGGATTAGAGGAGCCAGGTCCAGGTTTGGGGTGCTGGGGGTGGAGGCCAGTGTCTGAGTGATGGGGCGGAGGAGTGAGCCCATGGGTGACAGCACAGAGGGCCCAGTGTTTGGGTGACTAAGAGAAGGGAGGGGCAACAATGGGGTAGTCAATGTCCCAGTGATAGACTGGGGTGAGTGGGGTCAGTGCCGGGGGGGGGTCACTGTGTGGTGTCTGGGGATGATCTGGAGAGGGTGAGGCCAGCTTGGGTGGTGGGAGAGGGTCTTCCACGTCTGGGTGCAGAGGGGTGCGGTCAGTATGTGCAGGTGGAACTTAGGAGGCAGGTGGGCATCAGTGTCCAGCTGATAGGGTGGGTGGGTGGGGCCAGTGTCTAGGTTAAGAAGGTGACGGGTCAGTGTGCATCTCCCTAGAGGTGTGACCCCCTCCTGCCCCCTCTCCAGGAAGCCATGTCGGGTGAGGACCATGAGGTGCGGGTGGTGGCCGAGGATGGCTCCAACGGAAGCAGCAGCTCACCCAGCCCTGGGGACACACTGCCCTGGAACCTGGGGAAGACGCAGCGGAGCCGGAGGAGTGGAAGTGGCTCTGGGGGCAATGGCGGAGTCTTGGACCCTGCTGAGCGTGCAGTCATCCGAATTGCAGGTAATGCAGAAGGGCATTGTCTTTCAGCTTGCAAGCAGGAGCTGGCTGACCCAGCTGCTGCTGCGTGCTCCGCGCAGGTGTAGGACAGGGAGAAGAGGTGAGACACTGCGGGTCAGAGAGGGCCTCGCGGGTCCTGGGTGATGGCAGGCCACACAGCGCCACCTGCTGGGCCCGCTCTGCCTGCTGCATGAGGCCTGCGGTAGCGCTTGCTGTGGTGGCACCGTCGCCGGCCTCCGGTAGGGCGCAGTGCCCAAATGCCATGGTGGTACTGTCTTGGGCCCCTGGGGCAGAGCTGCCCCCCAGGCCCCCTGGTCTGGGCTGCCATCGTGGGCTCGGTGGAAGCACCTAGGAGCAGGTCAAGAGGGTCCACCTGGTTGGTGAGAGCCCAGGCCCCTGCACCAGAGCCTCGCTCTCCAGGGAAAAGCCAGGGAGAGGCCTCCAGCAGTGCAGGGCTGGCAGGTGGACAGCGGCCTGGACCTTTGGGAAGTGGGGGACCTAGGACTGGACCCCACCCCAGGATGTGCTGGGCAAGGGAGGATCCTGTTGAGGGCGTTTGCGCCCAGGCTGAGTGCTGACCCTACCACCACTAACGCTGGATGATGGTGAGGCGCCCGGAGGGTGGACTGGCCCTTGCAGAGGCCTGGCAGGGGGTGGGGGGTGGGGGAGAGTCGCCTGAGGCACGAGGGAAGAGGCCAGCTGGCCGGCTGCCGAGTGAGGACGTGCTGTGGGCGGTGAGGGGCTTGGTGGGGGAAACAGAGGAGCGGGACCGCCGGAGAGGGTGAGGCTGGCCACCCCCCACCCCTGAGGCCGGACCCTCTTTCTCCCGAGTCACCTGTGGGTTTTAGAAGTGGCCCTTTTCCCCACATGGAAGCGACCCGGAACGTCCTTCGGAGCCCTGGCCTTCCTCGTTGTCACCCGGCCCCGCAGCGGGCTCTGAGCTGGGCTGCGCAGGCCCAGGGCAGGGCCTTTGTGCTAGTCTGCGGACTTTCCCAGTGCCGACCCCCAGAAGAGGGGCTCCTGGCACGTGAGGTCAGAGAGGCATAAGCCAGGGGCGTTCTAGGCGGGAGAACGTTTGCCAGTGCCGAGAGAACGGTCTTTCCAGTTTGCCGGGGGCAAAAGAATGGCTTTTGTTTTGTTTTGTTATATAATCTTTATTATATTTTTCCATTACCATTTAGTCCCCTTAAAAAATGGCTTTTATTTGTACCAGGCATTTTATTTCTTCTGAAATAGTGCATGAATTTTTTCCTTTCTGTTTTAAGAGTCCTTTTTGTGTAGATAATACTAACTCCAGCTCCCAGGCTGCAAGCGAAGCGTTCTAGGAAGGAGGGAGGAGGGAGGGGCGCACCCGGGGGCGGCCAGGTGAAGTCGCTGGATCCGACGAGGTCTACGGAGAGGTCGGGGCTGGGGCTGACGAGGGAGGGGGCTGCTGCGGAGCTGGAAGCCAGAAGAGAGGAATTCCGGCTGTCGGCGGTCCCGCGACCCAGTCAGGGGAGGGACGTGGCGTGTGTTCGCTGCCGCGCGCGATGGAACACAGACGCGGGACCGCGTGGCCGCTCCCGCTGAGCCCGCTCGGACGCGCCGGGACGTGTGGCCGCGGCTCCCTGAGGCCGGCGGGCCCTGGGCCCGCCCCGCCCCTCCCGTGGGGCATCCTGGGTGCGGGGCGGGGCCGGCTCCTTTAAGTGGCGCTGGCGGCCGCAGGGACAGAGTGGCTGCCCGGAGCTGGAGGCTCCCTCCCCGCCGCAGCGCCCCGCCGCGTCCCGCGCCCGCCGGCATGGCCGCCCTGCTGCCGCCCGGCCCACCACCCGACGAGCAGGACTTCATCCAGGCCTACGAGGAGGTGCGGGAGAGGTACAAAGGTACGGCGCCACCGGCCCTGGCACGTCCTCCAGCCTGACAGCCTGGTCTGTGACACCTTGTCCGCAGTGGCTGTCCCCATCGCGGCCCAGACGCAGCCCAGTCCCCACCCGCCTCGCTTGTCCGCGCGGCCTCGGCGCCTAGGGAAGAGGCTAGCGGGCGCCCGCGGCCACAGCCCCCGCGGGTATGTCCTTAATAGGACATCGCGCAGTGCGGGTAGGTGGGGTGGGCCTCCCAGCGGCAGGGGCTCCTCCCGGCCAGTGTCCAGTGGCCCGAGTCTACGCTCAGCAGACACGTGGGTCAAGGCTAAGCTGTTCCCTGCCCCTCAGCTGGGTGCCTCCCACATGGGGCAGGGGCGGCTGCCACCACTTGGCAGCTTGGCAGTGGGTGGCATAGTTGCCGCGTCTCCTCACCTCCCAAAGTGGCCAGCGCCTAGGCTGCCGCCCTTCCTTGGCAGGGACCCCCATTACATTCCTTCTCTGTCCCCTGGGTGGCAGCTGTGGGATGGGGAAGTCTGAGCAGCCCCCTCTTCCTCTCTAGAGGAGGCCACTCTGTGGCTTTAGGCAGACCCCCTTCTCCTGCCCGAGGCCCTGGGGGCCTCTCTGCACCAGCCCAGACCCTCACTGCTCTGAGTGGGCCTGCACACGGCCCTGGCTTCCCACCCGCAGGGGCTTACGGGCCTGGGGGTGAGCTGGTGGAGAGGGTCGAAGTGGCCCCGGGCAGAGCTGACCGGAGCTGCTCCAGCTCCACACGACTGGTTTTACTGGCTCTGCCCCCAAGGGCAGCTCAGGGAGAGCCGTCCTGCCGGGGCCTTGCCTGGGGCCCGTGGAGCCCTCTCCACCCACTGACCTCAGGGGGCAGCTGTGCTGGGCCCAGGGCTCATCTCTGCCGCCCCCCTTCCCCCGTCCTTCACAAACAGCTTTCACTGGGTCCTGAGCGGTATGTGTGTGCTGTGAGCTTCTCCTTGACAGCATGGTGGCCAAACCTTTACCTCCGTGACCAGTTCACCTGAGCCAGGTAGAGCCGCCCTGGTGACAGTGGGCTCTGGGTCAGACCACTGCACCCACAGGGAGGAAGGGCGCCCCTGGGCAGGCACAGGGCAGGGAAGCAGCTGCCCATCTGGGCCACAGCTGTTCTGACAAACCGTAGGACCGAACTCTTTGGGGGCTGGCCACTCCGTTTAAGGTAGGGACACCAGACAGCCGCACAGCGCTCTGCCCCAGAACCCTTGTTCTGGTCTGGCCATGGAGCTGTGTGCGGACAGAGCCTGCCCTGGGCTGACCCCCACTTCCCTGGTCGCCAGGGTTGTGTTGGACACATTGGGGCGCCTTGGCCCATGTCCACTTCCTGGGCTTGGGGGGTGACTCTTGCCTGTTCCTTCTGCCTGTGGGTGCCGGGCACCTGCCCGCAGTGGGCTGGCCAGAGTCACGGTGCAGGCCCCTGTGGGCCCTGGTCCGAGCAGGAGAGCAGGTTGTGGGGGCCCCCTGCACCATCAGGAGGAGGGAGAACTTCTGGGACGTACCGGGCACCCCTGAGTCTCCTCAGCTTCTGACTTGAGCCGCGGGAGTGGGCGAGGGGCTGCGCTGTGGCCAAGCCCCAGGAGTGGCCCAGAGAGGACAGAGGTGGCTGGGCTGTGGGCCGCACGGCGACTGTTGTGAGCCCCTTGCACCTATTGGAAGCCTGAGAGCCTGGCCCCTCCTGTCCCTGGGGGGGGGAGGGGAGGGGAGGCATGGCCCCTGATGTTGGCCAGCTAGTGGCTGCTCAGGGTCGGGGGTGCGGAGGAGCCCCTTTCCTGGGCTGGCTCTGCCCTCAGGATCCCCTGCCCAGCCCTGTGCACCCCTGTGCACCCCCTCGTGGTCCTTCACTGGGCCCATGAGGGCTCTGGATTCTGTCTCCTGGCCTCCGACCCTCATGGGCAGTCACCCTTCCCCCGGCCGCACCGTCCTCTTCTCTTACCAGATTCAACTTCTGGGCTTCCCCTCCCAAGTCCAGCCTCTTGGTCTCTCACCTCTGTGACCTCCCCCCACCCCAAACCCCACAATACTTTAGGCCCCACCCTGGACACATCATCATCCCTGGCTTTCCCCCGAAAATCCCCAGTTGTCTCCGGGTGGTCACTGATCCTTCCAGAACATTCTTGGTTTCCTCCTGGCCACAGCCCCTCCCCATCCTCCTTGCCTTTTCTGCAGGGCAGATTCCTGTGGGGCTGAGGCCACTGGGGTGTGTGGCCAGCCAGCTCAGCCGCAAGGGGTGTCCTGACTCCTAGGTTGCCAGAGCCTGGCAGGGCCGGGTCAAGTGTGCTAGAGTGGGGGAGGGTTTGGGGGAGCAGGCGAATGTGGGCAGGGTGTCCGGTGAAGAAGGAGCCTCCCAGCCCCTCGAGTGGTGCTCTGTGCACAGGGCCAGAGGCCTGTCTGTGGGATCAGGGCTTGAGGCACAGCGTAGGCCGTGGAGCACAGGGCCCGCAAGGGAGGCCTGGGAGTGCGAGAGAGTTCAAGGTTGTCCCCTCAGGGCTGGGAGCAGTGTGACAACAGAGTCAGTGAGGATCAGATTGGAGGGCAGGGCTGTAGAGGGCGAGGTTGGAGGGGGGCCAGGAGGAGTGTCAGTGTGCTGTGGGGCGGCGTGACTGCTTTCAAACTCAGCTGCAGGGGCCGCCCCAACCTCCCCGTGGGGCGCCAGGCCATGGTGCGCGGTACCCTCCTCGCAGGTCCTACCCTCTGCCGTCCCGGACTCTGAGCTCCGTTATCTGTGTCCCTGGCGCCGGCCCCAGGCCCTCAGCCAGCGTTTGCAGGGTGCTCGCATGGGTGAGTGGGTGATGGCACGGATCGCCGTCTCTGGTGGCCGGAGCTCAGCTGGCAGGAGCAGAGGCTGGCGGGTAACGGGGACGCTTTGGAGAGGGTTTGTGGTCTCTGTTCACCCTCGAAGGTAAAATGTGCTCAGAACACAGAGAACAAGCACCAGGGAAGTATCTAAAGAAAAACAGCCTAAGTCACAACTCTGGCCCCCACTCTCATTGGCTGGGGTGATGTGTGTGTGTGAGCAAGAGAGAGAGGGGAGAATTCAGTGGTTTTTCGAACATTGATAGACTTGTGACACCGTTACCACAGTTCCCTCGGCACACGCTGATCCACTCCAGCCCCTGTGGGTTTGCCTAGACTGGACCTTGAAGATACTGTGCAGCTTGCTTTACTGTGCTTTGCTGGTGGTGCGTTGTTTACATACAAACTGAAGGTTGTAGCTACCCAGTGTCCTGCCACTCCGATGGTGCCATCTTTCCAGCAGGTCAGGAGACGGTGAGCGTGTTTCAGCAGTAAATTAAGGTGCGCACTTGGCTCTGTGGAGGTGATGCTATCGTACATTCAATAGACCACCCGGCTGCTCTGCGCCGGGAGCACTGTGCCGGCTTCTGTGTGGGCACAGGTCTTCCTCTCTCTTGGGCAGGTGCTGCGGAGTGGAATTGCTGAGTCCTGCGGTCATTCTATGTTTAACTCTTGGAGAGTTGCCAGGTGGCTCTCCAAGCCCCACCCGCTTTCCCACAGCCGCCACCCCTACTTCCCGCCGTTATCGGCCTTGTTGACCGCGCACGTCCAGTCTAGTGGGTGTGAAGTGGGCTCTCGTGCTGCTTTTCTGTTGTGCTTCCTGATGCCCGGTCCGTGGAGCGTGTCCTCCTGCGCGTGTTGGCCTTCGTGTGTCCTCTTTGGAGAAATCTTCACCCAGGTCCTCTGGCCGCCCCCAGCCCACTGAGCCACTCCTCTCAGGCCTTCCGTCCATTTCAGAATTTGGTTTTGATCTTTCCACGATCAAGTCGTGAGTGTTCTTTGTGTGTTCTTGATACGAGTTCCTTCTCAGATAGGCGACTTGCAGAATTTTTCTCGGATTCTGTGGGTCGTCTTTCCACTTTCTTGATAGTGTCCTTTGAAGCACAGACGTTTGTCATTATGATGGGCCCAGTTTTTCTATTTTTTCTTGGCTGCTTGTGCTTTTGGTGTTATTGCCTGTTCCAAAAGCCGTGAAGATTTATGTGCATGTTTTTTTTTTCTTTCAAGATTTCCATAGTTTTGCCCTGGCTGATGTTGCTCAGTGGATTGAACATGGGCTACAAACCAAAGGGTCACTGGTTCAATTCCCAGTCAGGGCACATGCCTGGGATGCAGGCCAGGTCCCCAGTGGGGTGTGTGAGAAACAACCACACATCGATGTTTCCCTCCCTTTCTCCCTCCCTTCCCCTCTCTCTAAAAATAAAATCTTTTTTAAAAAGATTTCCATAGTTTTAACTCCTGTCTTTAGGTCTTCGATCCATTTTGAATGAATAATGGCCTATGGCAGGAGGTAGGTCCAGAGTCTGTCTTTTGCATGACAAAACCTGAGGGGAGCTGGGTGCCCTGAGAAGGGACTCGGGGGCCAGGGAGGGGTGGTGTCAGTGGGGGCCAGACCCCCATGGCCTGGCACCGAGGCCGGTGCCCAGAGGCAGGCCCACAGCAGGCAGGGAGGTGCAGGCCTGGTGCCTGGAGGGTGGAGGTGGAGTCAGGAAGTGTCCCCAGGTGAGGGGAGGAAGTGCCCACTTGGAGGGCTCGGGATGCTAGTCCACTGGGCCACTCCCTTCACCCTTCCCGTCCCGGGGGAGCTTGGGTCGTGGTTTAGCTGCAGAAGGGTCATCCCCAGCTGGTTGGTCAGCTCTTGGCAGGAAACTTTACTGTTGCCCTGAGGCAAAGGGGTCTGGGACGAGGATATAGGTTAGGGGCACTGGCTGCCGACTCTGGTTCCCGGGTGGGGGCGGATCCAGGGACAATGCTACAGGAGAGGAAGGCCCTGGAGGGACGTGTGGTGTGGCTGGTCGGGAGCCCTGGAGGCCTGGGGAGCGCTGGTAGGGCAGCTGGGCTGGAGCAGCACCCGTGCCTGGGACAGTGGGGCAGGGGCACGGCTGGGTGTTGGGAGTTCGGGGCCACAGGGTGCAGGCGGTGGTGGGGGGGTCAGCTGGTGGTGTCTCCATCGGGTGTCTCTGAGCATGTGGCTTTTTATGATCTTTATTCCGTTCTTTTTGTTTTTCAAATGAATATGTATGTCGCAGTTTTTAAAAATATATTTTATGTATTTATTTTTTAGACAGAGCAGGTGGGAGGGAGAGAGGGAAACATCAGTGTGTGGTTGCCTCTCACGTGCCCCCTACTGGGGACCCAGCCTGCAACTCAGGCCTGTGCCCTGACTGGGAATTGAACCTGGGACCCTTTGCTTTGCAGGCTGGTGCTCAGTTTACTGAGCCACACCAGTCAGGGCTGTTGCACGTTTGAAACGCATCTTTTTTTCTCTTTTCTTGATAAACGAGTGGCTACATGGGCAGCTCATAAAACAAGTACAACAAGCGCGAGATACAATGAGCTTCACTGTTACTGTTACGTTGGAGCCCATGGTTGTTTGCAGAGCACAACTGGCCCGGAAAAGCACCCCCTGCACTATGTTCCTGGGGTCGCTGTAACAAATGGCCCCAGTCTTGGTGGCCTGAAACGACAGAAGTTTATTCTCACAGTTCTGGAGGCCAGAGTCCAAAGGCCCGCTGTCAGCAGGGCCGTGCCCCTCAGAGGCTCCAGGGCAGATGCCTTTTGGAGCACGGCTGCATCTGTCTGATCCCCCCTGCCCCCCTGTGTCTTCTAAGGAGATGTGCTACTGAAATTAGCATCTCCTCTGAGTCATCCAGAATCTCAAGATTCTTAGCTTAATTACAAAAACCGTTTCCCAGTTAAGGGCACATTCAGCAGTTTAGAGGTGGATGTATATTGGGGGTGGGGCACCATCAGTCCACCGCAGTCCGCCCTCCGGTCCCTACAATTCTACACTCATCCCACCTGCTGTGCCTGAGGATGGGCCCCTGCAGGCTCTTTTCCTTTCTCCTGAAGAGGACACCTGCGCTGCCCTGGCTGGTGGGGCTCAGTGGATTGAGCTCCTGGCCTGAGGAAGAAAGGACACTGGTTTGATCCCCAGTCAGGGCTCATGGGCCAGGTCCCCAGCAGGGCATATGTGAGAGGCAACCACACACCGATGTTTCTCTCCTTCTCTTTTTCCCTCCCTTCCCTTCTCTCTAAATGTAAATAAGTAAAATATTTTTTTAAAAACCCTAAAAGGATGCCCTGGCTGGTGTAGCTCAGTGGATTGAGCGCAGGCCTGCGAACCAAGGGATCACGGTTCGATTCCCAGTCAGGCCACATGCCTGGGTTGCAGGCCAGGTCCCAGCAGGGGACACACGAGAGGCAACCACACATGGATATTTCTCTCCCTCTCTTCTTCCCTTTCCTTCTAAAGATAAATGAAAAAAATCTTAAAAAATAAACCTTAAAAGGAAGTAGCACCGGTGTGAAGCCAAGCAGCTGCCTGCAGGCAGATGGCAGCCTTCCTCCCCTTCGTCTCGTCTCTGGGCTCCGCTGTCCCGGCCGCGGGGTCTCTGCGGACGCAGCACCCTCATCCACCCCGTGGGTCTCCCAGGTGTGTCTCGGGCCCCGGCTGCTAGAGAGGAGGGTGCTCACAGGCCCTTCCTGGACGACCCCTGTCTAGTCCTAGGTGTGGGACGCACCTGTTCAGCTGCAGGCCGCCCAGCCACACCCTTGGCCCTCAGCGCAGAACGTGCTTTCTTGGCAGCGAGTCTGCGCCGCGGCAGCGTCTCCCGCAGTCCCAACGGAGCAGGATGCCCCTGTCGCCGTGGCAGCCCCTTCTGGCTCCCCAGTCCCTTCCACAGTGTGCGCCCGGACCCCTGCCCTTCGCCGTGGGCTGCCAGGGACGCCCGTCACGCCAGGTTCGTCCTGTGCGAGCTCCGCTTTCCACCCGGTTCAGCCCCGTTTAACCAAGGCCGCCTCTCCTGCACCGCCCGCGGTTTGCCCCTCGTCTCCTTCTGAGCAGCGACTTGACAACTTCCATCCGGATTCTACCCACAGTCTGTTGAGGCAGGTGAGGCTCTTTATGTCCCTCAGAATTCTCCAGCCTCTGTTCAGTGCCCAAGTTCAAAGCCCGTTCCGCACTTTTAGGTATTTGTCCCCACTCCCAGAAACAGTAGCGCCCACTCCAAGAAACAAAATCTTTTCTCTTTAAAGATTTTATTTATTTATTTTTAGAGAGTGGGGAAGGGAGGGAGAAAGAGAGGGAGATAAACATTGATGTGCCACAGAAATATCAATGGGTTGCCTCTCGTACGCCCCCCACTGAGGATCTGGTCTGCAACCCAGGCACGTGCCCTGACCAGGTATCGAACCGGCGACCTTTGGGTTTGCGGGTGATGCCCAGTCCACTGAGCCACGCCAGTCAGGGCGTGACGAGATGTTTCAGACACCTGTAACTTCTTTTTTCTCACTATTACGACATGCACATCTTTCTGTGACATTTGTTTACAGTGTAATATCCCTTCGCATGGTGATCCCGACATATTTAAACCCATCCTGTGATGTAGAACGTTAAGGTTATTTCTATTTTGTTTCAGTTCTTGGTGTCAGAAACTGCTGCAGCAAACAGCTTTGTAGCTGGCCGGGTGCGTGTGTCTGTAACTGTTGTTATAAATAGAATTTCTGGGTCAAGTGGCACACACAATGTAAGCTTTATCTCCCCACCAGGATACCATTTTTCACCTCTTGGACTGGCAGAAGTCCCCACGCTGGGGTTTCTGGGTGGCGCTGGCAAAGCTGTTGGAGACAGGCCACTGAGAGCGTCTGTCAGATGCGAGCCCCCCTGCGCCGGTGGCAGGAGTCCCTGGGTGGTGAGCGCAGAGGCGGGCACAGCCCGTGTGCGGGGTGTGTGAGATGCCGCACTGTGGGTTAGAAGTGGGGAAGCCGAGAACCGTGTCTGGGTCTCTGCCGTTCCACAGAGACACGCTGGAGGGTGTGGGGACCCAGCGACAGTGCGCCCCGACGGCGTGTGGGCAGGGCGCCTGTGCAGGGTGGGGGGCCTCGCAGGCCCTCAGTGTGGGCGGGAGGCGAATGCCCCCTGCTCAACCACTGTGTCTAACAGACGTCTCTCAGGTGCTTGCTGGGTGTTGCAGCCGCGTCCCCCTGGGGCTCAGACCCTGTGCCCGCCCACTCCCTGCCTTTGAGCTTCACGTGGACAGCAGCCTTGCCACCCCGACACCAAAAGCAGAGAGCTGGCAGGTGCAGCCGTAATGGACGGAAACCGGAGGGGTGGTGCAGGGCCGGCCGGCCGGCCCCTGGATTGGAGCTGCCGTTTGAGTCAGTGTGTCCGCTACCTTGGGGAGCCCTGGCTCTGAGGGGCGGGCCCTGCAGGACGTGGGTGTCTTCCTTTGTGCTGGCTTTCTGCACCTGAGTGCGGGCTGGTTCTCATTCATCGTGTTCCGAGTACTTTGTATCTCGCGTGGCTAATGACGGTTCCCCGTGTTATTGCCCCGGGGAGTCTCCTGGGCCTGTCAGAAGTGGGCTGTTTCGTTGGTCGTGCACGGAGGTCAGTGCGGTTTGTCTAGGTGCTGAGAGGGGTGACGTCATGTCCCCGTGCCCTGGTGGCAGCCGCACAGGCGCCGCGTCCCTCTGTCCCGTCCCCCTGCCCCACACACCTGGAGCTCTACACAGGAGCAGCGGAGGCCTGGCCGTCTGCAGCAGAGTGGGCTCGGCGGGTCCCGGACCGCCACCCGGAGGGCCCTGCAGCCCTGGGGCACAGGAGCACCAGCGGCTTGCTCCCACAGCACCGGCGGACCTTGCTGGGCCGCAGTGCCCACGTGGCCCCGGCGGGGGGGCCCGGGAGGGGGCGCGGTGGGTTTCGGGGGGACATCTGCTCTCGGGTTAATAGTGCACCACCCTTCCTGGTTTCCAGGCCGAAGTGCTGATGTGTCTCTGTCAGCAGCTCTGACGTCCCCCGTGCAGGCGGAGGACAGCTGTGTCGGTAGCCTTCCCAGGAAGCATGTCACCCCGAACCGAAAAAATGTACTCCTTCCTTTCCCTGTGCAGACACCTGCCAGCCCAGGCCTGCGGGATGCGGGTGAGACAGCCGTCCCCACGGCCCAGACCCGTGCCTCTGGGTGGGAGACGCTGTCCCGGCTGTGAGAGAACCGCAGACAGGCTGGACCGACAGGTGGCCCCTCGAGGACCGGGGACAGGCCCACCCGTGGCAGGGGGCTAGGCGGGGGTGGCAGGGCTGCAGCAGGGCCTGGTCTGCACGTGGGAGCCCTCTGGCTGCTTTGTGCAGGGCGCCTGGCTGTGGCAGGGGTGGGAACGTGGTGGCCAGGCCCACAGCAGTGGTGGAGACGGGGAGGAAGAGGTTTGACGGGCATGTAGGAGCAGAAGGGTGGTACCTCCCAATGGAGGGACACGGGGATGGGACCCAGGCCCTCCCAAGGCCTCAGGCACTATTTCAGAACTGGGCTGAATGGCAGGGGCTGGACGGGACCCTCTGTGCCCCTCTGGTTGTCCCCAAGACCCCCCAGGAGCCCCTCCACAGCAGTGTGGTGGGCCTGGGCTGGCTTGGTGGCCACAGGCTTTCAGGAGCCACCCAGGGTGGTCCACAGGGCCGTCACCCAGCACAGGGGCCTCCCTGTGGAGGAAGGGTCTCCTGCACCCCAGCCCGGCAGCCTCCCCCGAGTTGAGGCCGGCACTGAGCTCTGGCTGTGGGGTGAGGCCTGGCGGTGCAGGGGGCTGCATGTCAGAGTGGGAAGGTGTCTGCCCGCAAAACCTGCCCCTGTCATATGTCCCCCTCACAGGGTCACTTGGATCACCTGTCCACCATTCATAGTGAACCTCGGCAGGGCAAGCTGCCACAGGGGCGCAGGGACAGGTTTAAAGTGGGGGGAGCAACCAGCTGAGGGAGCAGCAGGGCCACCCGAATGGCAGGTGGGGTGTGTGGAGGCCAGGCAGCACCAAGCCTGTCAGGGTCTCTTGGGACTCACGGGGGTGGGAGCATGCTTTGTCCCCTAGAAGCTGGGAAGGAGGAGGGCCTTGGCAGAGGTGTTGGGGCTTGGCTCCCACTCCAGGGACCCCGAGGGTGTGAACTGCCTTCTAGGTTTGCAGAAAGCTTCCAGGGGTTTGAGGTGTGAGTTCAGGAGGCGAGTCCCTGGCCCCAGGGATCTGACAAGGCTTTAGCTGGGCACCCAGGGAGTGGGGGCAGGGGCCCGTGCAGCTGGACCGCCTGTCTTCTGGGGCCCCGAGGTGACGTGCAGGCCAGTGAAAGCCAGAGCCGCCTTCTCACCCAGCAGAGCTGCCATTTCTCCCCGCATCTGCAGCCGCCGGCCCCTTGTCCACGGCAGTGGGGCCTCCCTGGCCTTGTGAACCCGCACCCACAGCTCTGTCTCCAGCTGTCCCCACATGCTCCAGTGCTGGCTGCACCGCGTTTCTCTCGCCCTCCCTCTTCCTCTGCCGGCTAGCTGCAGCCTGCCTTTCCGTCCCCACTCGGCTGCCGCCTCCTCCGGGAAGCCTGCCCGCAGAGGGAACCGAGGAGCGGGCTCCATACACCCCGTGGAGCCTCCCCAGGCCCCAGCAGGTGGCTGCTGCTTGGGGCAGATTGGTCAGGGGTGTCCTCCCTGGACCTTCCGACTGCCACCCACCCTCTAAGAGTCCTGGTTGCAGGTGATGGTGGCAGTGGCCACTCACTGACCAATCAGTGGGCAGCTGGACTGGAGCGGGCCATTTAAGGGCCTGGGACAGGCCTTCTCCAAATGGTCGTCCCTGTGGTTTTGAAAAGTTAGGAAAAACCTGATTCACTTGTGTTCCTCACCACCCACCCCTGTCCTTCCCTCACCTTCATCAGCTTGAAACTGTGATCTCATAAAATTCAATTCTATGCAGTTTTTAAAATAGAACAAGCACAGATTTTTTTGCTGAGCTTTCAATACTTTTCAGACTTGTTTATTGAAGTATAAGTTCCATTTGAAGTTTAATAACTATTAATAACTTATTTGAAGTACTATTCAGGGAGAGGCTGAATTTAGGTTTATCCAGAAGTCACTAATGTAAAAGTAATGGGAATTTAGGTGTAAGGAGTCACAGAATCCTGTTTTAATTTCTCACTCTGCTGTTTCCCCCAGTTTGGTGACTGCTCTTTCTGGAGACCTGCCTATGCCCTGGCCTGGGAGAGTTGGGGGAGGGGCAGGGCTGGGGGAGCAAGGTGACTGCCAGGCTTTGAGCCAGCACAGGGCTGCACCTGCCTCTTTGCCCACCAATCTGCACCCATGGGTGCTGCTGGCTTCCACCTGTGCCGCCAACATGTCTTCCACCACAGCCCCGCCTGCAGAAAGGGTGGGTGCTTGAAGGGGGGTGGGCAGGCCGGGCCCGGAGAGTCTGGGAAGGGCCTTGGGGTGGGGTCAGAGGAAGGGTTGGGAGGCCGGCCACATCGTGTGGGGACTGTCACCCACAGCCCAGCTGGGAGGGCCAGAGTGGGACGGGAGCGGCTGGTGAGGAAGGGGCGAATGCCCCAGGGGGGCTGAGGTGGCACGGACCCCACCTGGACTTTGCAGAGGCTCCTCAGCAGGCAGGCAGTGACCAATATCCCGCTCCCGTGGCTCAGGAGGCTGACCCTGCCATCCTCTGGGGGGGGGGCAGACCTGGCAGGGGGGGTTGTGCTGGAGCTAGGGCCAGAGATGGGCATGCAGACAGGGACAGGTGGATAGGCTGGAAGGCAGAGCTGCCAGGGTCTGTGGGGCCTTCGACCTCAGGGGGCTGGCCTGAGCCCCTGGGAGGTGACTGTGCTGCAACCACAGAGGATCCCAAGACAGGCCGGTGGGGTTGCTGAGTGGGAGAGGCAGAGGCTGGGGCGCCGGCTGGAGCTGGGATGGACCTGTCATCTCGGAGCATGGAGGGCATCAGGAGTCATAGGACGGGGTGAGGCAGCCCAGAAGAGCCTGTGGGTAGAAGAGGGTGCCAGGGGAGGGGACAGGGCAGAGAGCAGGGGCAGAACTGGTAGGGCATGGGGGGGGGCTGGGGCACGAGCCATGGTAGTGACAGCAGTAGCCCAGGGTCCCAGGGCATGACCACCGGCAGGCTGTCGGTGGGGTCTGCCTTCCCTCCTCACCCTGGGTGCCTAGACTGATGGGTGTCTTCTGTAGGGAGAGCGTGGTGGTGGCTTCATGCATGAATGTCACGTGTAGGAGCGCCCGGGAGGCCCTCTGAGGGTGGCCAGCGGAGGACATTCGGGGGACTGCGGGGTTGGGTAGGTGGGCCATCTGAGTGCATCCGTATCTGGCCTTTTGGCCTGGTCATCCAGCTGAAGTTGTTGGGGTCAGGAGCCGGGGAGGTCGGGGCTGAAAGGGGTGGGCGGTGCTAGGCCAAGAGCATGCGCGGGGGCATTGATCAGCCGAAGCCCCGCCCTGGGCCGGTAAGCCCCGCCCTGGGCCTTCAGGCTCCTCCCCCAGGCTGCGGCTCTGGCCGGGGCAGTGCGGTGCGGGGCTGGACTCTGCGTGGCGGGGACGCTCTCAGGGCAGCCGAAGACATGGACCCCTCGAGAGCCATTCAGCACGAGATCAGCTCCCTCAAAGGTACAGGCCCAAGGCTGAGCTGGGTGCGCGGCCATGCTGTGACCTCTGGCTGGGCGCAGCCCCCCAGGATAGCGGTCAGGGGCTGCTTCCCCGGCGCAGTTTTGAGGATGGCAAGCTGGAGCAGGAAGGACTCAGGCCCGTGCGCTGTTAGCGCACCACCAGGTGTGGGGTCTGCCTGGGACCCGCGGGGCGATTCCAGCTGCTGCAGCAGCCCTGCAGGGCCTCAGGGGGCGGGGCGGCTGCAGGCGGGGCGGGGCGGAGATGGGAGCCGGCTAGTGCGCGGGTCGGCTCTCCAGTACTCTGCAGACCCCACGCCCTGCCTGCCGCCCTGCATCCTAGGGATTGGGCGGGGCTGTGGGGATCCCCGTGGGGAGGCGCCAGGCCGGCTGGCCCCGGGCGAGTCCACACTGCGGCTCTTTGTTCTGGGGCGGGGTGGCGAGGGGCTGTCCGATGGCCCCGACTGGTTGCCTTGGAAACCTGGAGGGGTAGGGTGGGGGCGCCCGGCTCTGGCTGTGCTGAATCAGCAACTGCGGCTGCGGTCAGCTGGGTGGAGGCGGGGCAGAGAGGGGCGTCCTAAGCTGCGGTGGGAGGGAATTGGGGGGGGCGTGCCCCTACCCTGTCCCTGGTGGGCAGGGAGGGAGTGCAGGGAGTGGGGACCCGGGTGCTTTCCCCTCATCCCCCAGGGCACACGGCTGGTGGGAGGGACCGGGATTCCCCACCGCGCCCCGCCCCCTTTCTTGGAGCCCCAAGTTACTGCCTTTTCCCGCCGGGGGTGGCGCCTGTGTGACTGAACTGGGTGGGTTGGCCCAAGACCCGAGCCGGCCCGTGTAAGAGGAGACCTAATTAAGTCCAAGTTGGGGGATCCTTGGATGTGGCCTGGAATAGTTTTGGGAGGGGGTGTGGGTTGTTTGGTGGGGTGCTTAGGAGTTGGGGGCGTTAGCTCGGGGAATCCTACCAGGAAGATAGTGGGGATGTGTGGAGCGGCCATGGAGGGAGACGGGAGGTCCACGTGGGAGGACATGGGACAGGCCGGGGGAGTGGGCCTTCTCTGGATACAGGGCCCGGCGGCCTGAGCGCGGGCCGGGAGCGCAGCTGGTGCAGGCTTAGGAAACCACAGCCCTGGTCCCCCGCGTTGCCGCGGGGCTGAGGGGGCGTGCGGATGCTCACTCCCGCCCGGAGCCGGCGCCCCACCCTCCCGGTCCTGGTCTGCCTGGGGCTGGCGGCCTCTGGGCCTGGCTGGCCGCGGGGTGGGCGGGGGAGAGTGGCGCAGGGAGCTGGCAAGCAGGGCTGTGGGAACGCTTGGCTGTCCCTTCCGAGTTTCCACCGCCACCTCTGCCTCGGCTCCGCGCCAGCGTGGGCTTGGGCGCTGTGTTTGCGGCAAGCTCTGCGGTGCCATAGCAACTAGCTGTACAAACCCGCCCCACGTGCTGCCTTTCAGCCGCAGGCGCCTTCCACTTTGGGATCCCCTGCCCCACCCAGTTTATAATGGGCCCCCGGGCTTCAGGGCCTGCTGAGAATGGGTGTGCCCACTTGTGGGGCAGATCCGGGTATTAGTTAGTGTGGGCAGAAGCACGTGGCAGTCAGGTATTGGGTGGTCTCAGGGGCACTGGGTATTCCCCGCGGCCCCGCGCGCGCCGCCGCCGCCGCCCCCCCCCCCCCCCCCCGTGCCTGGGGTGACTGATGGGTGTGGCCGGCCAGGTTCCAGGGCTCTCAGGGGGGCCTGCTGCCCCTCTGCCCTACTGTTGCCCCCTTCACTTGGGCCCTGTTCGTCCCTGCTAGTGCTAGTGCGACGTGCCTCTGACCAGCATCGGTCCGGTGGGCCTACAGGCGGGCCCGCAGGGTGGGGTGTCTGCGTGGTGGCAGGCCCCGGGGCTGGGGCGGCAGACATTTGGTGACTTTGATTTCCTGTGCCAGCTGAGAGTTCCTGGCCTGCGACAGCTGGCCCGTGTGTGGCGTGGGTGGAGGCCCCACCCCAGGCCCCACCCCAGGCCCCCACCCCGCCCTGCTCGAGTAGCAGACTCCATTTCCCTGGGCCCCCTTGGATCGGGCCTGGGAAGTTTCGGATGTGGTTGCTATTGTCTCAGACCTGGCATTGGAAGGTGGCTGGATTGACAAGAGCCGGCGGTGCCCATGGCCCTCCTGTCCATGTGCTGGAGCAGCTGTCCCTGCGGTTCCCCGCAGGCCTTGGTCCCCATGACCCCAGCCCCCCACTCAGGCCTTGAGCACCCCAGTCCTGGTCCTCCTCCCTTAGACCTCCAGATTCCCCAGGGCTCAGAGGGCCCAGCACCCTCCTCAGATCCTGGTGAGCCCAGAAAGCCCTGAGACCACACCCCTGTGTGGGGTCCCCAGCCTGAGGTCCCCTCCTGCCCTCTGCCCCCTGCTTCCCTCTTCCCAATATGCCACCTTTGAAATTCTTGGTCCACAGCTGCTCCTGTCCCCCTCCCCCCAGACTGAGGAACCTTGAAGGAAGTGTTTAGAAACTGATGTAATTTCTGAAGTTGGAGCTGAGTGGCCTGGGAGGGGAGGGGAGGGGGCAGCTGAGGGGGTTGCTGCCACTGTGAGCTGCCCCTGACTCTTCTAGGGGCCGGTGGCTGTGGGTGGGAGGGGCCGCCCATGCTGCTGAGTCAGAGGGGGCCGGCCTGGGCCTCCTGGAGGGAGGGCAGGCAGGCCGGCGGGAGGCTCGCGCAGGCGGTGGGCAGGCCCAAGTGCCGGCAGGCAGGAATCGCAGGAGCCAGGCAGCCAGGCGCCAGAGCCTTCAGTCCAGAGCCCAGGCCCTGGAGCGCAGCACCCGGACTGCCTGCCTGTCACAGGCCCCTGTGGCTCCCTGTGCGGAGGCGCCTCGTCGGCCTCCTCCCTGTGCTCTGCCTGCGCCCTCTCCTCATCAGCTAGGCAGCCATGGTGGCAGGCATGCTCATGCCCCTGGACCAGCTGCGGGCCATTTATGAGGTGCTCTTCCGGGAGGGTGTGATGGTGGCCAAGAAGGACCGGCGGCCCCGCAGCCTGCACCCCCACGTGCCCGGCGTCAGCAACCTGCAGGTCATGCGTGCCATGGCCTCCCTGCGGGCACGAGGCCTAGTGCGGGAGACCTTCGCCTGGCGCCACTTTTACTGGTACCTCACCAACGAGGGCGTGGCCCACCTGCGCCAGTACCTGCACCTGCCGCCGGAGATCGTGCCTGCGTCTTTGCAGCGCGTGCGCCGTCCCGTCGCCATGGTGATGCCGGCACGCCGCTCCCCTCACGTGCAGTCTGTGCAGGGTCCCTTGAGCTGCCCGCCCAAGCGGGGACAGCTGACGGCTGGGGACCCTGCCCGTGAGGAGCGGCGGGTCTATCGCCGGAAGGAGCCTGAGGAAGGAGCCCCTGAGCCCCCTGAGCCCCCTGTGGTGCCTGCTACTATCGCGGGGACGCTGGCGAGGCCTGTCCCGGAGCCCGCCCCAACCACAGGTCAGCTGCATCCTGGTCCAGCCATGGGGATTGGGAGGGAGTGGTGGGGCCTAGGCCTGGTGGGCTGGGGGTCTCGGGGGTGGGGGGCTTTGCTCACACCAGCTGGTGGCGCTGTCTCTGCCCCAGGGTGCTGGGTGCTCTGGTTTTGGACCATGTGGCTCCTCCTCCTCGCTTGAGGATCTGGGGTGGGTAGGCCAAGCCAGAGCACATGGGCCCCTGCCAGCCCATCCCCAGGCACACCCTGGGGCTAGGGGTGGGGCTTGTGACCCTAGACTGGCAGGACCAGCTGGTAGCACAGCCCTGCCCCTGTCCCCAGTGCTGCCCTCACCCAGTGGCCCGTCTGCCCGGAGGCCCTCTCTGCCCCGGGTGGGGGCATGCTCAGAGGAGGTGCTGGGATGGATGGGGTGCAGCTGCTCCCCAGCAGTGTGGCTGGGCAACCTGCCTGACCTCTCCGAACCTTGCATCTGTCCAGTGGGGAGGGGGGTACCCCAGGAAGGAGGAGACCCCGGCTCCCATGGTTTCATGGCTCAGATGTGCTATTTTGTGACTGGGTGCTTGGCCAGCTTGGGGTTGGTGATGGCCTACAGGGCAGCCCTGGGTGGAGAGATGAGTGGACCCCAGCAGACCAGAGTCCAGGGGTGGTGGGTGCCGGACCCAGTCCCGGTCAGGCAGGTCAGGTTTGGGAGGAGCTGGGTCTGAAGATGGGACGGGTCCCATTGTCCCAGGGGCTGCCAGTGACCCTTCACTGTTCCCCTTCTCTGTAGCATCCTTCTGTCCTAAGCACCTGTGCTAGCAGGACCCAGGTAGGTAGGTGACATGTGTCCTATGCACTCCCAGAGTTTGGTGGCCCAGGCCCCCCAGCATAAGGCCAGCTTGAACCGCACTTCCCTCTGTGTCTTGACACCTGGGGAGGAACTTGAACTCTGAGGGGCTAGGAAGGGGGCATGGAGTGCGGCTGGCTGGGTAGGCAGCAGTTTACCTGGTGAATGGGGCCCAGGTGCTGAGCAGGAGCCCCAGTCCTGGTCTGGTCTGGTCAGGTGGGGCCCACTGGGGCCATGCCTTGGGAGCCCCTCTGGGTGGATGGGTGGGGTCGTGGGGTAGAGGGGCCGCCTTTGGCTCTCCCGTGGCCTCTCCAGTTCCTGTCAATGGGGTGACAGTGTTTCTGCAGGGAGGAAGGTGCGCACTCGCTGACTGGTCAGCACCGACTGGCATCTGGTTGCCAGGTCCCAGCCCAGGGGCCCTTGGCCTCGGCTTCCCCACCCCCACACCCTTGCCCGCAGTGGTTTGCACCGGCCTTTCCCCCTTCTCTGGTCAGGGTGTGGCCATCTTGACCCCTCCCTCCTTTTCTCTCCATCCTTCCTCATCCTGGCTGAGTTGGACCTTGGACCACAGGGCTGCCTGGTGGGCATTTGGCAGCTGGGCCAGGAGGGGGACTGGGTGTGGCCGCAGTGGGCAGAAGGGAGGGCACCCCCAGTCCTGGCGGAGGTGACTCAGTCTTCCCTTCCCTGTTGTAGCCGCAGCCTCCACTGGTGGCAGCTCAGAGTTTCCAACAGGAAATGAACTCCAGCTCCAGGCTGAGTCAGGGCCGGCGGGTGTGGGCTCCCCTTTCCCCTGCACCGCTCCCTGGGGGCCCAGCACAGGAACCCAGGACGACTCTCGACCCCCACAGCACCTGGGTGCTGGGTGGGGTGCGGTGCTTCCTGACTACCTGCAAGGGTCGGGGTGGCTCCACACTGAGCTGGGGCAGTTCTGATGACACCTAGAGCCTCTACTCCTAGCGTTAAGGGTGATGATCAAGGACAAGCCCCATGAGTTGCCTCCCCCCCCCCCCCACCCCGCATCGCCCCTACTACTTGGTAGAAGGACAAGGTCAGGAGCCTGTAGGGCCAACGGCACTGGTCACCAGAACAACCTCGGTCAGATTGGCTGCCTCTGCCCATCCAGCCCAGGCCAGGGAGCTGTGGATGCTACAGGGCAGGCACGTGGGCCTCCGGCCCCGCCCTGTGCCCCAGTGCTCTGCTCCTTGGATGAGAAGGTGTCTGCCAGCTCTGCCACCCACCGGCTAGTCAGATCTAGACCCAGTCCTTGGCCTGGGGAGCCCCCACCGGGTGAGCATGCAGCTTTAGGAGCAATCAGGGAGGGCTCCTCTGAGGAGGTGCCCTGAGCTGAGCCCTGGTGGATGGAGAGGAACCCACTTGGCCAAGTGAGATGGGGGGTGGCCCGTGGCCTGGAGTTTGGGTTTGCAGCCTGTGGTGGAATAGGTTTTTGCACGTGACCTTCATTTGCATTTCATAGGAGCGCTTCGCCTGGCCCCCAGATTTCTGTGAAACCCGACGGTCCAGAGAACAAGGCGCCACCTGAACGAGGGGCACATGTGCACGTTTTTGGTGTGCCCCCCGCTGTGCACTGTGTCCTTCCGCAGCCCTTGGGGGACATGGAGTCAGCACTCAGAGCTGCCTTGCTCTTCTGTGTGGCTGCGGGACTTCAGGGTCCAGTCTGCTCTCCACGATAGTCCCCAGCTTTGCGTCTGTGTCCAGTGTGGGCCGTGGGGTGTGAGGGGCTGTGGCAGGGCCAGGTTTACCTTTTGCCTGGTCCTGCTGTGGCTGGTGGGACAAGGCCTGGAGGGCCGCAGAGGCAGGGACTTGGGCGTGGCATTTGCCCCAGCTGGTGGAGCTGGTGTGGGGAGCTGTACGCAGCAAGGGCCCGCTTTGGGGACTGGGGGAGCGAGAGTGGGGAGGGGCGGGGATTTCGGGGCAGGGGCTGTGGAGCGGAGGGGGCTGTGCCCAAGGGCTCAGAGGGAACGGGCAGGCTGGCCCAGCTGCCCAGGCTGGCCTGACCCATTGGTCAGCGGCCTTCGGCTCTGCTCCCCTCTGACTAAGGGGTGGCCGTGAGGTGGAGCCAGGGCTCCCAGAGCTGGGTGGGGAGCCCTCCCTCTGCTTCCCACCCCTTCCCTCCTTCCTGCCTCCCTTCCTTTCCTCTCTGTGGGCTCCAAACTGCCTGGCCTGTGCTTGCGGCCATGGACAGGTACAGCATGGAGGAGCTGATTCAGCTGGGCCAAGGTAGGGCAGGGCGGGGCAGGGCTGTGGGCCAGTAGGGCAGGATGGGGGAGGGGGTATCCAGGCCTCCGACTGGGCGGGGGATGGCGGGGGATGGGGGGCGCTGGGCCTCCGGAATGCAGGATGAGCACTGTTCCCGTTCAGGGCTGCCCTGGGCGGGCCCAGTGTGCCACAGGGGCGTCTGGCCCCGTCCCAGGTCTCTGTGGGCTGGTGGAAGGCTGCTTACTGCCCTGGAGAAGCTGGTGCCGGCCCCTGACGCCCTGTGGGCTCCTCTGGAGGTCCCCTAGCCCAGCCCCGGTCAGCAGAGCTGGCCACTGCAGGCCAGTTTCCTTCAGAAATGAGTTTCTGAAGCAATGGGTGGGTCTCTCCCCATGGACCAAGCCGCCCAGATGCCTGCGGTCACGGGCCAAGTGTGGTTTGCTGTGCACCTCTGCAGGCTGACCAGGCAGGCCAGGGGGACCTCTGAGGCTCTCCTGTCAGCCTGTGTGACCGCGGGCCAGCTGCTCGCCTGTTCTGTGCCTGGTTTCTCATCTGCACGATGCTACCGTAGCACACCACTCACTTCACAGGGTTCCATGAGGCTTGAATAGGGGTCCTGCTTGCCGCGGAAGTGCCACAGGAGGCCACATAAACCCGTCTAGTCCCCAGCCCCCTCTCTGCTGGGGCCTGGGAGGAGGGGGCAGGACTGGAATCCCTAGGTCCTGTTTCCCAGGGCACACAGGTCGCGGTCAGTCCAGGATGTGGCTCAGGGCTGTCTGCCAGGGATGGCCTCCAGCCCCTGGCCTTCCGCGGACAGCTGCTGCTGGGGTGCAGCACAGCCCCGTAACGGGGGAGCTCAGCCACATTTGCATGGCTCTGCTCCCTGCGGGGCTGCCCTGGTCTGGGCCAGTGGGGGTGTGACCTTGGGGAGGCTGTCTGTGCCTGTGGTGGCAGGTGTGGTGTTGAGTGACTTGTGTGGGGCCCCCTGGCCCACGTGACCTTTTCCACGTGCATCCCCACTGCTGCTCAGGTGGGAGTGCCCCCCCACGGGCCATTGCTAGGTCAGGAGGCTGCTGCTTCTTAGAACTGTGGTGGGAGCTGCAGGGCGATGCCAGTGGGCGCCCCCCAGCTGGGCTGGACGTGGCAAAGGCCGTGGGCCCCGGTGCCCTCGCTCGGCACGTCATGTTCTAAGTCTGGACAGATGACGGGCCTTGCTGTCCTCGGATATTTATATCCCCGGGCCCCCTGCCCACCGCACCCCTCCCCCAGGGACACAGGCGCTGCTGCTGACAGCGCACGGCTGTGCCCTCCTCCCTCCCGACACTGCCGCTGCCCGCGCTCTGCCGCCTCTCAGGGGCCTGTGACCCTCCCACGCCCCGTGCCCACTGCCGTCTGCCCCGTGAGCCCCTGCTGCTATCCCCGATGAAGGTCGTGCCGGGTAGGTGAGAGCCCGGTTGGGCAGGGGGCCAGGGTTAGGGCTCTGTCCTCTTTCCCCCACACAGCACGCCACCCCAGGCCATCCCCCCATCCCCTTGGACCCCGTCCGCTGTCCCACATGGGAGCCTTGGGACTTCGTGGGGCACTTGTCTTTGAGTGCGGCTGGGTTGCTGCAAGCCTGGGGCCATCAAGGGCTGAGGAACTGGCATGCATCCCCCTTGGTGCCTGGCAGCTGTCACCAGAGGGCACCCTTGGGGGCAGAATGGGGTGTTGGGCATGGGGGTCACCCTCCCGGTGGGGGGTGGGGGGGACTGGTGCTGAGGCTGCCAGGCTGTGCTGGGGGTGCTGCGGCTTGGCCACGCGTCACCCACGAGTCGCCTTGGGCTCCTCCTCCTGGCGGGTGTGGCTGTGGGTAAGCAGGGGTTAAGGCTCCCGCTAACCTTGAGCTGGAGAGCTGTGCGCAGGGACAGCTGAGCTGGGCTGGGCACGCCCGGGTGGGGGCCGCTGCGGGTGGGAGGGAGGCGGGGAGGTGGTAGTGGGTGCATACTTGGTGTAGGAACAGGACCAGGGACAGGACCAGTCTCAGCCAGGCTGACAGTGCGGCAGGGCGGTCCTGCAGGCGGGGCATCCTTCGTCCCGGGGGGCCCCCCCTGGCCCGCCCTGACGCAGGGGAGGGAGGGGGCTGCCAGCCTCTAGGCGAGTGCTGAAGGCGGCTCGGCCACTCCGCCTGGAGCCTTGGGGTCCCAGAACCATGGAGCCCTCAGGTGGCCTCTTTCCCTCGCTGGTGGTCGTGGGCCATGCTGTCACCCTGGCTGCTGTGTGGCACTGGCGCAGGGGGCGCCGGCAGGCGCAAGATGAGCAAGGTAAGCCGCTGGCGGCTACTGCTTTGGGCTGCTGGCGCCGGCCAACACCGCCCCTGCCAGAGGGGCCAGAGGCGGGGCAGGGGCGAGGGGCCGCCTCCCTCTCATCCCTGCATTTCCTTGTTCCCTCCCCTTCCTGTCCCCGAGCTAAGCAGCAGCACTTGGTCTTGGCCCCTGCCTCCCACACACCCCTGGAGACCCTGCCGGCCCCTCTGGGTGGGGCCGTGGCTCCGGTCTGGGTAGACCGCTGCGGAGGGGCTGCAGCTGTGCTCTGGACAGGGGCACAGCGATGCAGGACCACTCCTTTGGAGGGATGTCCCTCTCAGCTGCTAGAGACAGGGCAAACCCAGGTGCCTGTCAGCACAGAAACCGCAGGTGCAGGTGTCCTCCCGCCCAGGTCCGAGGTCCCACCCGTGGTGAGAGGCAGAGCTGGAGTTGAGGCAGGTGCCTGTGCGCCCTCCGCCAGCGCCCAGGACGGACGTAGGGCGGGCAGCCAGGCTACACCCTGCCCCCCTGCTCAAAGTCACCGCTCTGGGCTGCCCAGCAGCCATGCCCAGCCCAGCCCCACACAGGACGAGGGGCGGGGCCAGCCTCCACTCCAGGGAGTCTGGCTCCTGGCCAGAGGACTCTCTAATGGGGATGGGAAGTCTGTGTCCAGTTCTGCGCCCAGTACACCTTGGGGTTCGGAGCCTCAGCCTTGGTGGGGGTGGCCAGGCTGCCCTCTGTCAGGCCTGGTCGGTGTCAGCCTCGGTGCCAGACCTGATCAACCTGAAGTCCGCGTCTGGCTGGAGCTTCTAGGCGTGGTTTTTGCGGCTGGGAAGCGTGTGTGACTCAGCTGCGGTCAGTAAACTGCATAGGCCATTTCTCCCCCTTGGATTTGGCCCTTTCCCCCTCCCTCACTCAGCGCAGCCTTGTCCCCTGTCCCCGAGTGGGGAAGGGGCTCCCATTCGGCCACTATCCTGGACGCTCCCTGCCTGACTCTACTGCCCTGTGGTGCCCCTGGGGCTTTGGTGTCTTTGTCCTGCTCTGGCTGTTCTCAGTCAGCGGCTGCCTGCCCCTCCCCCAGCCTCCCCTGCGCATCCTGCTGGGAACCTCGGAGCGGGGGTGGGGGGAGTTTCCCAGCTTCTGGGCGTCCCCGGGGGCTCCCCTTCTCCCGAGCCTGGACAGCCCCTGAGTTCCCAGGCTTCTTTGTTACCGTGGGCGGCCTCCCCTGCCTCAGTCCCCCAGGGCTAGTAGGGCCCTGTCCCTCCAAGTGGGGGTGAGGCTTCCGGTGCTGCGCTGGGCGGGGCGCCCCACCAGGGGCAGGTTCTTCGGGACTGGGCTGCGTGCCGTGCTGCTGCTGGCAGCGGGGGAGGGTGCGGAGCGCAGAACCGGGCTTTGCAGTGTGGGCTGGGGAGCAGCGGCACCACGGTGCTGCGCACCCTCACCCAGCGCAGGCTCTCCAGGGCGCCTGGGCTCATGGCCCGGGCCGGCAGGTGGGGGGCGGGCGGCGCCTTTGCTGAGCGGGAAGTCCTGCTGAAACAGCTGTGCTGGCTGGACGGGGGCTGTGAGCAAGTCCGCAGGGGCTACCTCTACGAGCAGCTGTGCTGCGTAGGTGGGTTCGGCCGTGAGGGGGGTGAGAGGTGGCGGCAAAGGAAGGCAACTGCTGCCCAGGCCTGGGGAAGGGGGTGGTACCCATCCCAGGTGCAGCCCCGCCCCCATGCTCTGTTCCGGAAACACCTGGGAGGAAGGCGGGGTAACATCCCCTAGGCGCCAGTCCATCCCTCCTCTGGAGAAGGGGGAGGTGGGCGGGCCCAGCTGGCAGGGCTTTGGCCTTGGCTGCTGGGCGCCGGGCAGTTGGCAGCCTGGACTGGAGGGGGGGGGGGGGCGGGCCTGCCGCCACTGTGGGGCTGTGCTGGGGCCTCCCATCTCCGACGTGTCTTCGCTCGCTGTGGGGCCTCCAGCCCCAGTTCTCGCGTCTGTTTTCTCGGTAGTGCTCCTCAGGGCTGTCGCAGCTCTAGGGGACACTGGGCCGGTGGCAGAGGTCAGCTGCTGCACATAGTTAAGGGGTCAAGCACATGTGTTGGGGCCAGTGCCGGGCAGTGTGTCCTTGAGGGGGGCCAGCTGAGGAGCGCCGCCTGTTGGAGCCAGCGGCCTGTCAGGGGGCACACGGGGGTTGGGCCAGCCTGAGAGGAGATGTTCGAGGGTCTGAATAGGAAGGACGGGGTCGGGAAGGTGCTGGAGGGTGAAGAGCTAATGTTGGGGTTTGGGGGGTGGCTGAGTGGCTAAGCCCTGCAGGCCCTGCCCAGGTAGGGGGTGTGGAGATGGGGGGCGTCACTGCCAGTGGTGCCAAGGGGTCTCTCTCCACCGGTGGGGAGGGGACTAAGACTTTTGAGGGGAGGGGGTGCTCAGCCAGCTCCCTGGGGCCCCACCCAGTGGGGTTTGGGCGCCCTCCCGTGGCCCCAGAGGGGCAGCACGTATGGGGAGGGGCGAGCTTTTCCCGGAATGGGGCCCTGAGCGCTGGGGGCGTGGGGGAGGGGTGGCTCCCAGCTGGATCACATCAAGCCAGATTCTCCAACTGGAAAATTCTTGTGGTCTGCGCGGCGCATTCCTCCCTTTGGCGAGTCCCGGGTGCTGGCCGTGGGCAGCTTTGTACTTGGACCTTTTGCCCTGTCTCCCACCTTTACAGCCCAGAGGAGCTGCTATCTCTGTTCCCTGCCCAGGCAAACAGCCCCACCCATCCCGCCCCTGCTGCCCCTGGGCAGCTTCCTTTCCAGTGACTCACTGCCTGAGCCCCCTCCCCAGCCCTGACTCACTTGGTGGGGGGGCCTGAGTTCTGGCCCCTCAGTTCAGGAACTGAGGAACTGGGAGGTCCTGCCCGGTGGTGAGTCAATACTCAGCTATGTGCTGCTCCTGCCCACCAGCTCTGCCTGCAGACAGGGGTGCTCGCTGCTCCCGGAGGAGCCTGGTGGGCAGCTTGGGAAGGGCCGGACCCGCACAGGACCAGAGGGGCCCCGATGGGGCAGGGGGCTGGGGCCGGGGCCGGGCCTGTGGGTCTGTGGAGAGGCGTGACTTCCAGGCCAGGTGTCACTCAGCTTGAGGAGTCTGTTCAGCAGCAGGCTGAGGGTCACCTGGCCTGAAGGCTGCCTGGTGTGCTCTCTGACGGGAAGGGGTGGCCTGGGGGGCACTCTGGGTCCAGCCCCACTCAGGCCCCACTCTCTGGGCCGGGGATGTCCTTTGGGATGCGGTCTGTGAGCAGCGAAGCGCCGGGTCCCCTCACACCCCTGTCTTCCCCAAAGGCAGCTGCGGCCAGGGGTGGGTGAGGAAACCCCTGGGTTTCCTGTTTCAGTCTGTGAGGGTGTGGCGGTGGGGGAGGGGCTGTCTGCTTTCTTCTCCAGGACACTCCCTCCAGGGGGTGGGCAGGGTGGGGTAGGGCTGCTGGGGCGGGGACAGTGGTGCTGGGGAGTGCAGTCTGCAGGGAGTGGCCACCCCAACCCGACTGGGAGCTGAGCCCGCTGGCTGCTGAGTGAGAGCGTCCTTTGCCGCACGCCGGCCACAGCTGCCGAGCAAAGAGCACAGCACCTGGGGGCCGGGGACCAAGTGCCGAGGGGTGGGGGTGGCACCATGTCTCATCGCCAGCTCCGCGTGCCCGAGCCCCAGGGCCTGGGTCACCAGAGAACCAGCTCAGAGGATAACCTCTACCTGGCTGTGCTCAGGGCCTCGGAGGGCAAGAAAGGTAGCGGGCACTGCTCGTGGGCAGGGCAGGCTGAGGCGGGAAGGGCCCACTTCCTGTGGCAGGAAGCTTGGCTCTGGGTGGGGCCCAGACTCTGAGGGTCTGAATTTGGGGGACAGACTCAGACAGGGGCTGGGACCTTGGGCTGTGAACTGTCTGGGCCCCGGTGCAGGCTGCCCAGCAGGGAGAGGGCCGGCAGCAGCCTCTGGGCCTTGGGTATAGGGCTGTGGTGGGGGGGCTCTCTGCCCTGGAAGAGGCCCATTACTCTCTTGGGACCGCATGGCGCCTCCTTGCCACCCCCTGCCCATGCCTGGGTCTTGGCTCAGAACCTCTCTGCTCCAGGAGGCGGCATGTGTGGGGCTGGGGCAGGCCGGGACTTGCGTGCTCCGGGCTCCGGGCTCTGGGAGCGGCTGCCAGCTCTGGACTCTCCCTTCTCAGCAGGGAGACAATAGGGAGTTGCATGTGGCTCTGCCCCCCTCCCTGCCCTACAGGGCGGTCTGGGCCCAGGCACCTTGGTCTTTGCCCGTCTGGTGGGGGCGCTGGGCCGCAAAGTGATTCCGAGGCCCTCTGCAGGCACCAGCCACTGTATCTTCCCGGTGGTCACCTCCTGGGGGTTCTGAGGGCTTCTCCCAGGCCCCAGGTAACCTGGCCTTGTCTCTCCCAGATGAGCGGGACCGTGTGCAGAAGAAAACCTTCACCAAGTGGGTCAACAAGCACCTCATCAAGGTCGGTGCCTGTGTGTGCACATGGCGGGGGCCGAGGAGACCGGTGGGGGTGACAGGGGTGCCCCTGGCCTTCCAGGCAAAACCAGAGCTGCCCCGCCCCTGCCCACAGGGTCCTCCCGCCTGGGACCTCCCCTCTCATCTCAAACCTGTGATTCTCTGTCTCCCTCTGCTTCCTCCTGTCTCCTCTTCTTCTTCCTTCTCCTGGACTCTCCTGGTCTCTCCTCACCTGTCCTGTAGCACTGGCGGGCAGAGGTAGGTGCCTCTCTCAGGGACCCCTGCCTCTTGCTTTCTGGGGTCAATGCTCCCCCTACCCCCAGGGCCTATTGGTAGCTCTTGGGAACCTGAGGCCAACCCAGACCCCTGCTCCGCAGGCCCAGAGGCACATCAGTGACCTGTATGAAGACCTCCGCGATGGCCACAACCTCATCTCCCTGCTGGAGGTGCTCTCAGGGGACAGCCTGGTACGTGCCCCCACCGCCTGCCCCCGCTGGCCCTGCCTGCCTCGCCTGGGTGCCCATCTGCCTTCCCTCCTTGAGGCCTTTCCCACAAGCCCACTCTGCCCAGCCCAGCCTTGTGCCTCGCTGCCTGGGAGAGGCCCCGACCCCGTGCTGTGGGCACACGGCCCTGCTGCTCTCCTCACCGAAACCCCGATACAGTAACCTCATGCTCTGCTTTGCTTTGGTTTCTCTGCTGCTTGGACTCTGAACCTTGACCTCTGCCCTTTACCCTTTGCCCTGCTCTGGCCGGGCAGCCAAGAGAGCGGGACATAATCAGGAGCTCGCGCCTGGTGAGTGGTCAGGCCCGCTGGCCACGGCGGCACATGGGCTCCCAGAGGCTGGGAGCCCAGATCACTTGGGACCTGTGGCCAGTTCGGCCCAACCTGGGCCTGGTGCTCAGGTGGGCAGAAGGCTCTGTGTCCAGCTGCCTGCTGTCCCACCTGCTGTGCTGCCCAGAGCCAGACCGAGACCCACCCAGCCCGCCAACAAGAGCAGGAGGACCCCTCCCCCAGTGCCACTGCCCTCTGCCCACCCGTGGCTTCCTGGCTATTGTCTCCTCCCCAGCCCTTTCCTTCCTTCCCACAGCCTGGGCCTGGCTGCTGGACTTCCCAAGCCCCTGCTGGGCCTGGCCTCTGGCCTCTCTGCCCATGGGCCCCATAGCTGTCAGGGAGGGTGAACTGAGGACACGGGAGGGGCTGCTGCCCCCCAGGAAGGCCCTAGTTCAATTTCACGGATGGCTCGGGGGCGCTGAGGGCGGGTGGGGACTGTACCTCCACCCCGTGGACACTGACCGGCCTACCCCTCCCAGCCCCGGGAAAAGGGGAGGATGCGCTTCCACAAGCTGCAGAATGTGCAGATCGCCCTGGACTACCTCCGCCACCGCCAGGTGAGGCTGCCCCCTCCTTGGCCCACCCCTCTTGGCCCACCCCTGCCCCAGCTGCCTGTGGGTGTGACCGAGAGCTGCTCACTTGCAGGTGAAGCTGGTGAACATTAGGAACGATGACATCGCAGATGGCAACCCCAAGCTGACCCTCGGCCTGATCTGGACCATCATCCTGCACTTCCAGGTAGTGTGGCTGCCCACCACCCTCTGCTGCTGCCACAGTCTCCAGGGCGGCCCTAGAGCGGGGGCCCTGGGCATCCTGGAACCACAGCCTTCTGCTGCCCTTGCCCAGCCCACACCCCAGCCCTGTGCTAGCTCTGTGGCCTGCGGGCCCAGGTCTCCCTCTGAGACCTGCCTATCCCACGCCTTCCAGCCCTGGCTGGGCAGGCCCTGCAGACCCTCCCTGCCGAGGAATGCGTGCCCTGCTGCTACAGCCGCCTGCAGGGGAAGGTTCTGGAGAAGCGCCCCTTGCACTGGCTGACTCATCCGTTGCCTGCCTGGCTGCACAGGAAGCCACAAATCTGAGATCTGGGCAGGCAGAGCCCTGCTGGCATGGCAGCTGAGTCACACGGGCGTGCAGGCCGACAGACAGACAGAGGCGGGCAGGCGGGTGTGCAGACAGCGCGGCAGGGTGGCAGGCCCAGGCCTGAGCTGCAGGGCGTGCTGTGCCCAGGCCCAGAGACAGGACCCCTGCCTGCAGCCGGAGAGGAGGCTGCCTGCTCCTCACCCACCAAAACAGCCTCTTCGGGAGGCCTGGGTCTGTGGGCGAGCCCTGGAGCCGACAGCCGGGGTTCAGGGTGTGCCCTAGGCCGCATCCTCCCCACCGAGGGGGTCCAGGGCACCCACCAGGTGTCTGCAGTGGCGCCTGGAGGCCAGAGTGGCCTGGGCTTGTGGGGTCGAAGTGTGATGGGTCCTAGCTGCCCCCCTGATGTGGGAGGGGACCCAAGGGCCTGCTCGTGCTCTGCTGGCCTGGTGGCTCCTATGCGCCCCAGCTGGGTGCCCAGCCGCCCCTGCCCTCAGACAGCTGGGTGTGGGTGGGGGCGGGCGCTGTGGCTGAGGTCCTGCCGCCTGCCCGCCATGTGGGGCAGATCTCGGACATCCAGGTGAGCGGGCAGTCTGAGGACATGACGGCCAAGGAGAAGCTGCTGCTCTGGTCGCAGCGCATGGTGGAGGGCTACCCGGGCCTGCGCTGTGACAACTTCACCTCCAGCTGGCGCGACGGCCGCCTCTTCAACGCCATCATCCATCGGCACAAGTAGGCGGCCTGTGGGGCAGAGAGCAGGGCTGTGGGTCGAGGGCGCCCTGGAGCATCTCAGCTGGTGACTTCAGACTAGTCAGGGCACAGAGGGTGGCGGAGGGGCGTCTCCCACTGAGAGGAGCGCACCACCTGCGGGGAGGAGTGCCCGTTCCAGCCTCCTAGCTGGGAGGTGCAGGCCAGCCCTACCCACACCCCACGTACCTTCCCCTGGGCCCTTCCAGGCACCCTGGCCTTCCTGAAGGCCAGAGGGTCAGTGGGCTGCTGCTTCTCACAGCCACGAGTGCCTGCCTCGTGTGGACGCCCCAGAAGGGGCTGGGCTGCACTGGGGAGGCCCTCAGAGGACCCCAGCCCCCACCCGGGACCCGGGCTCCAGGGGACAGGTAGCTGCAGGGAGTCCAGTGTGACTGGAACCTCTGCTCTGTGCACCCCACCTGCACCTGTGTGCCAGTGGGCCCCTCAGTGCCAGGCAGGGGCCCAAAGTGCAGAGAGCTACCTGGGTGGGCAGACCTGGGCACTAGTGGGCTAGGCAGTGCATTTTTCCGGGTGAGTGTGGGGCTGGGGTCCTCTGTGGGGCATGCGGGAGCCCCCGGGCCTTGCTGCCCCCATTCCTGCCTGCCTGCCCCACCGGCCGCTCTGCCTGCAGGCCCGTGCTCATCGACATGAACAAGGTGTACGCCCAGGCCAACCTGGAGAACCTGGCCCAGGCCTTCTCTGTGGCGGAGCGGGAGCTGGGGGTGACTCGGCTGCTGGACCCTGAGGGTGCGTACCACTGCCCCCCCCCGCCCCTCCCGCTGCCTGCAGGGGCCCCTCTGACCCTTCTCCCCCACAGACGTGGACGTCCCCCAGCCTGACGAGAAGTCCATCATCACATATGTCTCGTCGCTGTACGATGCCATGCCCCGTGTGCCCGACGTGCAGGATGGGGTGAGGGCCAACGTGAGTGGCGGCTGGCAGGCCTGGGCTGGGGGTGGGGGGGCCAGGGTGGGCATGCACCCCAACGGCCCTGGCTCGCCCCAGGAGCTGCAGCTGCGCTGGCAGGAGTACCGGGAACTGGTGCTGCTGCTGCTGCAGTGGGTCCGGCACCACACCGCCGCCTTCGAGGAGCGCAAGTTCCCTTCCAGCTTCGAGGAGATCGAGGTGGGCCTGTGCACCTGGGTGGGGCCGCGCACCTGCCGCGGGGGTCCCTGGCCTGGCTCCTGACGTCGCTGTCCCCACAGATCCTGTGGTGCCAGTTCTTAAAGTTTAAGGAGACAGAGCTGCCGGCCAAGGAGGCTGACAAGAACCGGTCCAAGGTCATCTACCAGTCCCTGGAGGTGAGTGGGGGGCATATCAGGAGTAAGTAGAGGCACCTGGGGGGTGAACAGGCTGTCCAGGGGCTGTTCCCTTCAGGGACCAGGACTGCTCCAGGTCGGGCAGATGGGGCTTGGGTGGCTTGGCACCCCCACGCCCCTGCCGGCCCAGCCTGAGCTTGGCTTCTGCCCACAGGGGGCAGTGCAAGCAGGCCAGCTCAAGGTGCCCCCCGGCTACCACCCGCTGGATGTGGAGAAGGAGTGGGGCAAGCTGCACGTGGCCATCCTGGAGCGGGAGAAGCAGCTCCGCACTGAGTTTGAGAGGTGGGCGGTGCTGGGGTAGGAGGCTGCGGTTGGCTGGGTGGGGCCCTGCTGTGGCGGGGAAGCCACCCGCAGTGAGTCACCGCCTGGGGAGGAAATCCCCCCCAGGCCGGGAAACCCACACTCGGCCAGCAGGGCCAGCGAGGCAGTGCCTGCAGGCTGGCTGGCGGGGAGGCCAGGAGCAGCGGGGCCCAGCTTTTCGGCGGGTAGCCTGGCTGCGACCCCCTCTCATTGGCCCCGTGGGTGTTGGGTGCAGGCTGGAGTGTCTGCAGCGTGTCGTCAGCAAGCTGCAGATGGAGGCCGGGCTGTGTGAGGAGCAGCTGAACCAGGCCGACGCCCTGCTGCAGTCGGTGAGGGGCGGGGCTCTGAGGGGCCTGAGCAGCTGGGGCAGGGCTCTGGTAGCAGGGAGGTGCCTGGTGGCCCCCAGCTCCTCCCTCCTGGTGTGTGGCCAACTCTTGACTGCTTGCTTTGGGCTGAGCTGGCTCCTGGGCACCAGGCAGGACACCGGGCTGATGACGCCCAAGGGCTTCCTGCTGGGAGGGTGTGGTGGGGAGGGAGAGGCCAAGAGCCTTGGATGAGGCCATGAAGAATTGGCTGCTCGGACCCAGAGAGAGAGGCCTTGGGACTAGACCCTCGAGCCCCAGAGCCAGGGCTGGCGATTCTTGCACCAGGAAGGGGCAGGGCAAAGGTCTGGCTGGGTCTGAGCCAGGGTGACCACCTTGCAGGACATTCGGCTGCTGGCAGCAGGCAAGGGGCCACAGCGGGCGGGCGAGGTGGAGCGGGACCTGGACAAGGCGGACGGCATGATCCGGCTGCTGTTCAACGACGTGCAGACCCTGAAGGACGGGCGGCACCCACAGGGCGAGCAGATGTACCGCAGGTGGGCCACGCCCCACCGCCCTGGTGTGGGGCCTGGGGACCTGGGGGCAGCCAGTTCCCTGCTCACCCCCCGGCTCCTCCGTTGTCCCCAGGGTGTACCGCCTGCACGAGCGCCTGGTGGCCATTCGCACCGAGTACAACCTCCGACTGAAGGCGGGCGTCGCCGCCCCTGTGACCCAGGTGACGGTGCAGACCATGCAGAGGCGCCCTGATCTCGAGGACTCCACTCTGCGCTACCTGCAGGACCTGCTGGCCTGGGTGGAGGACAACCAGCGCCGGGTAGACGGCGCCGAGTGGGGCGTGGACCTGCCCAGCATGGAGGCGCAGCTGGGCAGCCACCGCGGCCTGCACCAGTCCATAGAGGAGTTCCGGGCCAAGATTGAGCGGGCGCGGACTGACGAGGTGAGCGGTTGCCCCTGGGGCAGGCTCAGGCTGGGCCTGGTCCTGGCCACTCGGGCCTCACTCTGCTTGTCTGTCGCAGGGCCAGCTCTCCCCAGCGGTCAGGGGCGCCTACCGAGACTGCCTAGGCCGGCTGGACCTGCAGTACGCCAAGCTGCTGGTGAGTGCGGGCCGGGTGGGCGGTGGGGCAGGCTGCAGGGCTGCGGTCTGCTCACGCGCCCTGCTTGCCTCCAGAACTCCTCCAAGGGCCGCCTGCGGTCTCTGGAGAGCCTGCACGGCTTTGTGGCGGCCGCCACCAAGGAGCTGATGTGGCTGAGCGAGAAGGAGGAGGAGGAGGTGGGCTTCGACTGGAGCGAGCGCAACAGCAACATGGCTGCCAAGAAGGAGAGCTACTCGGTGAGGCGGGCCTGCGCCCTGCCCCCATGCGTCCCCAGGCTGGCAGCCCCGTGGTGGCCGCTGGTCAGGTCCAGCTCCAGGCCCCATGGGGAGCCTTGGGTGGTGCTTGGAGGGGGACTGGCAGGCCCAGGCGTGGCTCTGATGCCACCTCTGAGACCCGCTGCCTTCATGTCAGGCCCTGATGCGTGAGCTGGAGCTGAAGGAAAAAAAAATCAAGGAGATCCAGAGCACCGGGGACCGGCTGCTGCGGGAGGACCACCCTGCTCGGCCCACGGTGGAGGTGGGGGCCGCGGGGACTGGGGGCCCTGGGGGCCGGGGGTGGCAGGGTCGGTGGCTGACAGGGACCGGGGGCTGCAGTCCTTCCAGGCCGCCCTGCAGACCCAGTGGAGCTGGATGCTGCAACTGTGCTGCTGCGTGGAGGCCCACCTGAAAGAGAACACCGCCTACTTCCAGGTGAGCCCGCTCACACCGCCCCTGACAGCCCCCAGACCACGCTCACACCGCCCCTGACAGCCCCCAGACCACGCTCACACCGCCCCTGACCGCCCCCAGACCACGCTCACACCGCCCCTGACAGCCCCCAGACCACGCTCACACCGCCCCTGACAGCCCCCAGACCACGCTCACACCGCCCCTGACAGCCCCCAGACCACGCTCACACCGCCCCTGACAGCCCCCAGACCACGCTCACACCGCCCCTGACAGCCCCCAGACCACGCTCACACCGCCCCTGACAGCCCCCAGACCACGCTCACACCGCCCCTGACAGCCCCCAGACCACGCTCACACCGCCCCTGACCGCCCCCAGACCACGCTCACACCGCCCCTGACAGCCCCCAGACCACGCTCACCCGCCCCTGACCGCCCCCAGACCACGCTCACACCGCCCCTGACAGCCCCCAGACCACGCTCACACCGCCCCTGACCGCCCCCAGACCACGCTTGCACACACGGGCCCCTGACAGCCCCCAGACCACGCTCACACCGCCCCTGACAGCCCCCAGACCACGCTCACACCGCCCCTGACAGCCCCCAGACCACGCTCACACCGCCCCTGACCGCCCCCAGACCACGCTTGCACACACGGGCCCCTCCCTGTGCCCAGGCGCCCCGTCCTGCCCACTCACATCCCCGTCTCCCGGGCCGAGGCCCCGAGGCCCAGCCTGACCGAGTCCCGCTGTGTAGTTCTTCTCAGACGTGCGGGAGGCCGAGGAGCAGCTGCGGAAGCTGCAGGAGACGCTGCGCAGGAAGTACACCTGCGACCGCTCCGTCACCGTCACCCGCCTCGAGGACCTGCTGCAGGATGCCCAGGCAAGCCGTGGTGTAGGAACGAGGGCGGGCTCCGGTGGAAGGGTAGTGGGTCTGGGAGGGATGGCGGTTTGGGCAACACCGTCGCTTCAGAAAGGTCCCTCTGGGTGTTGGGGGGCGGGGCACAGGGTCAGGGACATCAGCGCAGCGGGATGGGCATGGGGGACTGAGAGGCCGGGGTCGGGTTCGTGGTGGTAGCAGGTGTCTGGCCAGAGCAGGTAGGAGCCTTTCTTTTTTTTTTTTAAATAATAAATTTTATTTAGTTACTTTTCAAGTACAATTTCTTTGGAGCCTTTCTTTCTTGGAGCCCCAGGTCGGCTGTTTGTCTCAGGTTGTTCCCATGCTGGTCCTCTGGTGTCTCAGCCCGACACCTGGGGCGGGCACACTGAAAGGCTAAGGGGGCAGGGCCTCTGCTGGCTGGGGCTCCTGTGCTCCGGAGTGGGGGTCAGCGAAGGTGGGGGGTCCAGGAGGCTCTGAGAGGTGCAGGCAGCTTCAACTCCCAAGCTGCACCCTTGGAAAGTCCTTGGTGGGGCTGGCCCCTTGGAGAGCTGAACAGGAGGAGGTGGATGACCTGCTAGGGGAGGAGGGAGAGGGTAGAGAGGGCAGAGGGCTGCTGTGCCCCCCTCCCCTAGAAGATGCTGTGTGTGACCTGGGACAGGGGAGGGTGACCTCAGGCCTTAGCAGGAAGGAAGGGAGTCAGGGGGAGCTGTTGGAGGCCAACCCCTGGGAACCTGCCTTGGTCAAACCTGCTGCTTCTAGGTGTGTGGCCCCCTGCGCTGAGGCAGCAGGAAGGATCCCTGTTCTCAGGGTGGGGGTGCCTGGGGTGCTCTCACGTTTGCACAGGGTGGGCATGTGGGTCTTCAGAAACCACTGGCCAGGCCCATGGTGTCTGGACGCTGGATGAGGGTCTCTGAGCTGCCCCTTCCCTGCAGGATGAGAAGGAGCAGCTGAACGAGTACAGGGGGCACCTCTCCGGACTTGCCAAGCGGGCCAAGGCCATCGTGCAGCTGAAGCCCCGCAACCCCGCCCACCCTGTGCGGGGCCGGGTGCCGCTGCTGGCCGTGTGCGACTACAAGCAGGTGGAGGTGAGGCGGGGCTTGCTCACGGCCAGGTGGGGGGTGGCTGGTGGGGGTGGGGGCGGCCACTCGGTGACACTCCGGCTACCCCAGGTGACCGTACACAAGGGTGACGAGTGCCAGCTGGTGGGCCCCGTGCAGCCGTTCCATTGGAAGGTGGTCAGCGGCAGCGGCAGCGAGGCCTCTGTGCCTTCTGTGTGTTTCCTCGTGCCCCCGCCCAACCAGGAGGCCCAGGAAGCCGTCGCCAGGTGTGTGGTCCGCGGTCTGGTCGCTGAGGGGGGTGGCGGGTGAGCACCTGGCCCCTCTGAGCGAACCTCTGACCCTCCAGGCTGGAGGCCCAGCACCAGGCCCTGGTTGCCCTGTGGCACCAGCTGCACGTGGACTTGAAGAGCCTCCTGGCCTGGCAGAGCCTCAGCCGTGACATGCAGCTCATCCGCTCCTGGTCCCTGGTCACGGTAGGATGGGGCCGCAGGGGGTGGGGTGGGGTGTCCCGGGCTGAGCCTGCCCAGCGAGCTCAGCCCCTGCGCTGCCCGCAGTTCCGCACGCTGAGGCCCGAGGAGCAGCGCCAGGCCCTGCGCAACCTGGAGCTGCACTACCAGGCCTTCCTGAGGGACAGCCAGGACGCCAGCAGCTTTGGGCCCGAGGACCGGCTGCAGGCGGAGCGCGAGTACAGTGCCTGCAGCCACCAGTACCAGCAGCTGCTGCAGAGCCTGGAGCAGGGTAGGTGCACCCACAGCCCAAGCTGGCGGGCAGGTGGCAGGTTCGGGGCCGGGCAGCCTGTGAGCCGGCCGGTCGTGTCCCCAGGTGAGCAGGAGGAGTCCCGCTGTCAGCGCTGCATCTCGGAGCTCAAGGACATCCGGCTGCAGCTGGAAGCCTGTGAAACCCGCACCGTGCACCGCCTGCGGCTGCCGCTGGACAAGGAGCCGGCGCGGGAGTGTGCCCAGCGCATCGCTGAGCAGCAGGCAGGCGCCGCCCCGCCCCCGCCCCGTCCCCCCGGGTCCCCACGGGGTGCTGTGGCTGGGCTCTGTGCTCAGCCTGCTTCCTCGCTCTCTCCCCAGAAAGCACAGGCTGAGGTGGAGGGGCTGGGCAAGGGCGTTGCCCGGCTCTCGGAGGAGGCCGAGAAGGTTCTGGCTCTGCCTGAGCCATCGCCGGCTGCCCCCACCCTTCGCTCAGAGCTGGAACTGACCCTGGGCAAGCTGGAGCAGGTCCGCAGCCTCTCCGCCATTTACCTGGAGAAGTGAGTGCCCCTGTTGGCAGGCAACCAAGGCTGTGATCCCAGGAGGGCGTTGACTGGAGGGGGACCCGACCACTCTGTGCTCAGGACAGGCTGATGGGAGGGTTCTTTGGGGATCTGGCTGGGAGGTGGTGGTTGTGGACCAGAGTGGGGGTCATGGACTTGGATAGAGGGGTTTGTTTGGTCCTGTGCCTTGAAGGCGAGGTTTCCTGATGACTGGACCTGGAGTGGGGGGGGGCTGTGGGAGCGAGGACTGGGTGGTCCCCACCTGTGTGGCATCAGGTGGTGGCGTGTCTGGAAAGTACAGACCGAGTGCAGGCAGAAGGAGGGGCCCAGTAGGGTCAGGAATGCCCACAGGGCAGGTGGCCCTTGGCCAGTGCGTTTGGGGGTGGCACCAGAGACCTTGGGGGAGGGCGAGGGTGAGCCCCTGGGAAGGGTAAGTAGAGGGTGGGGCAGTGGCTGAGATGGCAGAGGGGTCCATACCGAGGTCCTTCTGGGGGACCTACCCCCTCGTTTCCTGACTCCCGCCTCCCACAGTCCTGGCCGCAGGGCCCCTCCTCCCGCCAACCTCGTGCCAGTGCCAGCCCCGGCCCCGGGGACTCTTCCTGTCCTTTATGGCTCGTTTCCGCGAGCACACGCCCGGGGTCCGCCCACTCACTCAGAAGCGGAGTGAGAACCCCCCACCTCCTCGCCCCCGGTCCCGCCGCCCACTCGCCCTCCCACCAAGGCCTGGCCCGTCTGCCCTTTGTCCCCAGTTTCACGCTCTCCGACAGCGTTGCTGGCGGGCAGCACGCCCACTCTCTTCAGAAAGGCCGACGTTTATCCCCTTGCCCGGCCTTGGGGCTGGAAGGCCCGGAGCTCCCAGGCCACAGGTGGCGCTATCTGTCCCTCTGGCCCACACGGCCTCCCTCCGGGACTCAGGCTGAGGTGTCCCTGTGTCCCAGAGGTCCCCGAGCACTCACGGCCCTCGACCACTGGGGTGCTGGCCTGACCACGCCGGCTGCTGCTGCCAGGAGCCCAGCCTCATGCCCAGCTCTGGGCCCTGCTCTCCCCCAGGCTCAAGACCATCAGTCTGGTCATCCGCAGCACACAGGGGGCCGAGGAGGTGCTCAGGGTCCACGAGGAGCAACTCAAGGAGGCCCAGGCTGTTCCTGCCACCCTCCCGGAGCTTGAAGCCACCAAGGCTGCACTGAAGGTACTGTTGTCAGGCCAGTGCCTCCCGGGGGGCAGCGGGGCAGCAGCGGGGCACTGGACTGAAACGACACCCACCCCTCTGTCCCCAACAGAAGCTGAGGGCCCAGGCAGAGGCGCAGCAGCCTGTGTTTGACGCCCTGCGGGACGAGCTGCGGGGGGCGCAGGAGGTGGGGGAGCGGCTGCAGCAGCGGCATGGCGAGCGGGACGTGGAGGTGGAGCGCTGGCGTGAGCGGGTGACCCAGCTGCTGGAGCGCTGGCAGGCCGTGTTGGCCCAGGCTGACCTGCGGCAGCGCGAACTTGACCAGCTGGGCCGCCAGCTGCGCTACTACCGGGAGAGCGCGGACCCACTGGACGCCTGGCTGCGGGACGCCAAGCAGCGGCAGGAGCAGATCCAGGCCGTGCCGCTGGCCAACAGCCGTGCCGTGCGGGAGCAGCTGCGGCAGGAGAAGGTGGGCCTGGGCCTCGTGGCTGGAGCGGGGTGGGGGTGGGGATGGGGGCGAGGGTCTGTGCTGACAGGCGTGTCCCCCAGGCGCTGCTGGAGGAAATTGAGCGCCACGGGGAGAAGGTGGAGGAGTGCCAGAGGTTTGCGAAGCAGTACATCAACGCCATCAAGGTGAGGCGTCAGGCTCCTGCCACCCCTGCCCAGGCCTGGCTGCTGGGCTCAGGGGCAGGGCAAGCTGGTGGCTGACCTGTATCTCCCACAGGACTATGAGCTCCAGCTGGTCACATACAAGGCACAGCTTGAGCCGGTGGCCTCTCCAGCCAAGAAACCCAAGGTCCAGTCTGGGTCCGAGAGCGTCATCCAGGAGGTAAGGCTGAGGAGCGTGGCCGGGGGTGGCTCATGGGGCTGGTGGCTGGCAGGGCTGACCCTGGGTGCCTCCTCGTCCCTGTCCCCAGTACGTGGACCTGCGCACACGCTACAGCGAGCTGACCACGCTGACGAGCCAGTACATCAAGTTCATCAGTGAGACTCTGCGCCGCATGGAGGAGGAGGAGGTACGGCCCGGGGAGGTGGGGGGGTGTCCTGCTGCCCAGGTGCAGCTCCGGGGCATCCATCTGTCACCATGTAGCTCAGTCCCTACTCCCTGCTGCCTGACGCCACCAGCGCCCCTCCCTGAGCTCGGCCTGTCCCACTCGACTGGCGCTGCACTGCTCCCCTGTGGTGGCTGGCACCTCCTCCTCCCCCTGCTGTGTCTGCCCCTGCCCGCCAGCTGCCCCACTGGCCCCTGTTCTTCCTCCGGATTCCCTACCGTCGCTCCTGTGGCCACTGCTCTGGAAGAGCCGGGGTGCTGGGTTGTGGGGCCGGGCAGGGGTGGCATGAAGCGCCTTGGCCGTGTGGGGTGCCAAGCTGTCCTGTTCCTCCTGCCTCCGGGGTGGCCTGGCCATCTGGTCCACCTGCAGCCTCCACTGTGGTCAGGGCCGCGGGCTTTCTGCATCTCTTCTGAGCTGGCTCAGGTGTGCACTCTCGTCCCATGGCGGCTGCCCCACCACTTTCCACGGGGCTGCGGGACGGGCCGGGTCACTGGCGTTTGTGGTGTGCAGGCAGGGCCGTGGTGGCGGTGTGGCCCCGCGAGCCTCCTGCTTTGCTCTCTCTCTCCCCCCGTCTGTCTCATCGCCTGTCTGCGGGAAGAGGGGAGGACGCCTGAGCCTCCTTCCGGGGGCCGGTGAGCACTGTGGGGCCAGGCTGCGCTCGCTGCCCCGAGTGCCCTGGGCGGGTGCACGCTCCCTCCCTCGCCGGGCTGTGACCTCTGTCTTCCCTGACCCCCATCGTGCTGTCCAGTGGACTGTGGTGGTGCCCTGTCACGTGCGTGCCTGGCGGTGGCTCAGCACTCACCACCCTCTCTGGTTCTCTCCTTCTCTCTGCCGCGGCCGCAGAGGCTGGCTGAGCAGCAGCGGGCAGAGGAGCGGGAGCGGCTGGCGGAGGTGGAGGCCGCGCTGGAGAAGCAGCGGCAGTTGGCGGAGACACACGCGCAGGCGAAGGCACAGGCGGAACGGGAGGCGCAGGAGCTGCAGCGGCGCATGCAGGAGGAAGTGGTGCGGAGAGAAGAGGCAGCAGTGGATGCGCAGCAGCAAAAGCGTAGCATCCAGGAGGAGCTGCAGCACTTGAGGCAGAGCTCGGAGGCCGAGATCCAGGCTAAGGCCCGGCAGGCAGAGGAGGCTGAACGCAGCCGGCTGCGCATCGAGGAGGAGATCCGCGTGGTGCGCCTGCAGCTGGAAACGACCGAGCGCCATCGCAGTGGGGCTGAGGGTGAGCTGCAGGCCCTGCGTGCACGAGCAGAGGAGGCAGAGGCACAAAAGAGACAGGCGCAGGAGGAGGCGGAGCGCTTGCGGCGTCAGGTTCAAGATGAGACCCAGCGTAAGCGCCAGGCGGAGGCAGAGCTGGCCCTGCGTGTGAAGGCTGAGGCCGAGGCCGCTCGTGAGAAGCAGCGGGCTCTGCAGGCGCTGGAGGAGCTGCGGCTGCAGGCAGAGGAAGCAGATCGGCGTCTGCGGCAGGCGGAGGCTGAGCGGGCCCGTCAGGTGCAGGTGGCCCTGGAGACCGCGCAGCGCAGTGCAGAAGTGGAATTGCAGAGCAAGCGTGCTTCTTTCGCGGAGAAGACAGCGCAGCTGGAGCGCACCCTGCAGGAAGAGCACGTGACTGTGACACAGCTGCGGGAGGAAGCGGAGCGGCATGCACAGCAGCAGGCCGAGGCTGAGCGTGCCCGTGAGGAAGCAGAGCGGGAGCTGGAGCGCTGGCAGCTGAAGGCCAACGAAGCGCTGCGGCTGCGGCTGCAGGCTGAGGAGGTTGCGCAGCAGAAGAGCTTGGCACAGGCGGAGGCAGAAAAGCAGAAGGAGGAGGCGGAGCGTGAGGCTCGGCGGCGTGGCAAGGCAGAGGAGCAGGCAGTGCGACAGCGGGAGCTAGCTGAGCAGGAGCTAGAAAAGCAGCGGCAGCTGGCGGAGGGCACTGCGCAGCAGCGCCTCGCGGCGGAGCAGGAGCTCATCCGCCTGCGGGCTGAGACAGAGCAGGGGGAGCAGCAGCGACAGCTGCTAGAGGAGGAGCTAGGGCGGCTGCAGCGCGAGGCAGCCGAGGCCACGCAGAAGCGCCAGGAACTAGAGGCAGAGCTGGCCAAGGTGCGGGCGGAAATGGAGGTACTGTTGGCCAGCAAGGCACGGGCCGAGGAGGAGTCCCGCTCCACCAGTGAGAAATCCAAGCAGAGGCTGGAAGCCGAGGCCAGTCGGTTCCGTGAACTGGCAGAAGAGGCTGCCCGCCTGCGTGCCCTGGCCGAAGAGGCCAAGAGGCAGCGGCAGCTGGCAGAGGAGGATGCGGCGCGGCAGCGGGCAGAGGCAGAGCGGGTGCTTGCGGAGAAGCTGGCTGCCATCAGCGAGGCTACACGGCTCAAGACAGAGGCAGAGATCGCGCTGAAGGAGAAGGAGGCAGAGAATGAGCGCCTGCGGCGGCTGGCAGAAGATGAAGCCTTCCAGCGGCGGCGGCTGGAGGAGCAAGCGGCCCAGCACAAGGCTGACATTGAGGAGCGGCTAGCACAGCTGCGCAAGGCGTCAGAGACTGAGCTGGAGCGGCAAAAGGGGCTAGTGGAGGACACGCTACGGCAGCGGCGGCAGGTGGAGGAGGAGATTCTGTCCCTGAAGGCGAGTTTTGAGCGGGCGGCTGCAGGCAAGGCAGAGTTGGAGCTGGAGCTGACGCGCATCCGCAGCAATGCAGAGGACACGCTGCGCAGCAAGGAACAGGCGGAGCTAGAGGCCACTCGGCAGCGGCAGCTGGCTGCGGAGGAAGAACAACGGCGCCGGGAGGCGGAGGAGCGCGTGCAGAAGAGCCTGGCGGCGGAGGAGGAGGCAGCACGGCAGCGCAAAGCAGCACTGGAGGAGGTGGAGCGGCTCAAGGCCAAGGTGGAAGAGGCGCGGCGCCTGCGGGAGCGTGCGGAACAAGAGTCAGCGCGGCAGCTGCAGCTGGCCCAGGACGCAGCACAGAAGCGGCTGCAGGCAGAGGAGAAGGCGCATGCATTTGCAGTACAGCAAAAGGAACAGGAGCTGAAGCAGACGCTGCAGCAGGAGCAAAGTATGCTGGATCGGCTGCGCGCCGAGGCAGAGGCCGCGCGCAGGGCAGCAGAGGAGGCGGAGGAGGCCCGCGAGCAGGCTGCGCGGGAGGCGGCGCAGTCCCTGCGGCAGGTGGAGGAGGCGGAGCGACTGAAGCAGTTGGCGGAGGAGCAGGCACAGGCCCGGGCGCAGGCGCAGGCTGCCGCAGAAAAGCTGCGCAAGGAAGCCGAGCAGGAGGCGGCGCGGCGGGCACAGGCCGAGCAGGCAGCCCTGAGGCAGAAGCAGGCGGCCGACGCAGAGATGGAGAAGCACAAGAAGTTCGCGGAACAGACGTTGCGGCAGAAGGCACAGGTGGAACAGGAGCTGACAACGCTGAGATTGCAGCTGGAGGAGACTGACCACCAGAAAAGCATCTTGGACGAGGAGCTGCAGCGGCTGAAGGCGGAGGTGACGGAGGCCGCCCGTCAGCGCAGCCAGGTGGAGGAGGAGCTCTTCTCCGTGCGCGTGCAGATGGAGGAGCTGGGCAAACTCAAGGCGCGTATTGAGGCAGAGAACCGTGCTCTCATCCTGCGTGACAAGGACAACACGCAGCGCTTCCTGGAGGAGGAGGCGGAGAAGATGAAGCAGGTGGCGGAGGAGGCTGCGCGGCTGAGTGTAGCTGCCCAGGAGGCAGCTCGGCTGCGGCAGCTGGCGGAGGAGGACCTGGCGCAGCAGCGGGCTCTGGCTGAGAAGATGCTAAAGGAAAAGATGCAGGCGGTGCAGGAGGCGACACGGCTCAAGGCAGAGGCGGAGCTGCTTCAGCAGCAGAAGGAGCTTGCACAGGAGCAGGCCCGGCGGCTGCAGGAAGACAAGGAACAGATGGAGCAGCAGCTTGCACAGGAGACTCAGGGTTTCCAGCGCACCCTGGAGGCGGAGCGGCAGCGTCAGCTAGAGATGAGCGCGGAGGCCGAGCGCCTGAAGCTGCGTGTGGCTGAGATGAGCCGGGCCCAGGCCCGAGCGGAGGAGGACGCCCAGCGCTTCCGGAAGCAGGCAGAAGAGATAGGTGACAAGCTGCACCGCACAGAGCTCGCCACTCAGGAGAAGGTGACTCTGGTGCAGACGCTGGAGATCCAGCGGCAGCAGAGCGACCAAGATGCTGAGCGCCTGCGGAAAGCCATTGCCGAGCTGGAGCGCGAGAAGGAAAAGCTCAAGCAAGAAGCCAGGTTATTACAGCTCAAGTCGGAGGAGGTACTGGCCCCTCATGCTTGCGGGCTGGCCGGGTGGGGGGCCCCTGGGCTGAGGTCCTTGACCGCCCTTTCACTCCACAGATGCAGACAGTGCAGCAGGAGCAGCTGTTGCAGGAGACGCAGGCCCTGCAGCAGACCTTCCTCTCCGAGAAGGACAGCCTGCTGCAGCGGGAGCGCCTCATCGAGCAGGAGAAGGCCAAGCTGGAGCAGCTCTTCCAGGATGAGGTGGCCAAGGCGCAGAAGCTGCGTGAGGAGCAGCAGCGGCAGCAGCAGCAGATGGAGCAAGAGAAGCAGCAGCTAGTGGCCAGCATGGAGGAGGCGCGCCGGCGGCAGCACGAAGCCGAGGAGGGCGTGCGGCGCAAGCAGGAGGAGCTGCAGCGGCTGGAGCAGCAGCGGCAGGCGCAGGAGAAGCTGCTGGCTGAGGAGAACCAGAGGCTGCGTGCGAGGCTGCAGCAGCTGGAGGAGGAGCACCGGGCCGCGCTGGCACATTCGGAGGAGATTGCCGCCTCGCAGGCTGCAGCCACCAAAGCCCTGCCCAATGGCAGGGAGGTGCCCGATGGCCCAGCCCCAGAGGTGGAACCTCAGTACGCCTTTGATGGTCTGCGGCAGAAGGTGCCTGCCCAGCGGCTGCAGGATGTGGGGGTCCTGAGTGCAGAGGAGCTGCAGCGGCTGGCGCAGGGCCGCACCACAGTGGCCGAGCTGGCACAGCGGGAAGACGTGCGCCGCTACCTGCAGGGACGCAGCAGCATTGCGGGGCTGCTGCTGAAGCCGGCCAATGAGAAGCTGAGTGTGTATACCGCCATGAAGAAGCAGCTGCTGAGCCCGGGCACAGCTCTCATCCTGCTCGAGGCCCAGGCAGCCTCAGGCTTCCTCCTGGACCCCGTACGCAACCGGCGGCTGACTGTCAATGAGGCTGTGAAGGAGGGTGTGGTGGGCCCCGAGCTGCACCACAAGCTGCTGTCGGCCGAGCGCGCGGTCACCGGCTATAAGGACCCCTACACCGGGGAGCAGATCTCCCTCTTCCAGGCCATGAAGAAGGGCCTGATCGTCAGGGACCACGGCATCCGCCTGCTGGAGGCCCAGATCGCCACGGGCGGCATCATCGACCCCGTGCACAGCCACCGGCTGCCCGTGCACGTGGCCTACCAGCGCGGCTACTTCGACGAGGAGATGAACCGCGTCCTGGAGGACCCGGGCGATGACACCAAGGGCTTCTTCGACCCCAACACGCACGAGAACCTCACCTACCTGCAGCTGCTGGAGCGCTGTGTGGAGGACCCTGAGACCGGCCTGCGCCTGCTGCCACTCACAGATCAGGCCGCCAAGGGTGGTGAGCTGGTCTACACTGACTCGGAGGCCCGGGACGTGTTTGAGAAAGCCACCGTGTCTGCACCGTTTGGCAAGTTCCAGGGCAGAACAGTGACCATCTGGGAACTCATCAACTCCGAGTACTTCACGGCAGAGCAGCGGCGGGACCTGCTGCGACAGTTCCGCACGGGCAAGGTCACCGTGGAGAAGATCATCAAGATCGTCATCACCGTGGTCGAGGAGCACGAGCAAAAGGGGCAGCTCTGCTTTGAGGGCCTGCGCGCCCTGGTGCCCGCCGCCACACTGCTGGAGAGCGGGGTCATCGACCAGGATCTCTACCAGCAGCTGCAACGGGGCAAGCGCTCCGTGCGCGAGGTCGCTGATGTGGACGCTGTGCGACGCGCCCTGCGGGGCACCAACGTCATTGCAGGTGTGTGGCTGGAGGAGGCAGGGCAGAAGGTGAGTATCTATGAGGCCCTCAAGAAAGACTTGCTGCAGCCAGAGGCGGCAGTGGCCCTGCTGGAGGCCCAGGCCGGCACTGGGCATGTCATTGACCCTGCCACGAGTGCCCGGCTGACCGTGGATGAGGCCGTGCGCGCTGGTCTGGTGGGGCCCGAGCTGCACGAGAAGCTGCTGTCAGCTGAGAAGGCCGTGACGGGCTACAAGGACCCGTATTCAGGGCAGAGCGTCTCCCTGTTCCAGGCCCTGAAGAAGGGTCTCATCCCCAGGGAGCAGGGTCTGCGCCTGCTGGATGCCCAGCTGTGCACAGGCGGCATCGTGGACCCCAGCAAGAGCCACCGCCTGCCCCTGGACGTCGCCTACACCCGGGGTCACCTGGACAAGGAGACCAACAAAGCCCTGTCAGTGCCCAGGGACGATGCCAAGACCTACTTTGACCCCAGGACACGGGAGCCGGTCACCTACGGGCAGCTCCAGCAGCAGTGCCGGCCAGACCCACTGACGGGGCTGAGCCTGCTGCCGCTCTCAGAGAAGGCCGCCCGGGCCCTGCAGGAGGAGGTTTACTCCGAGCTCCAGGCCCGTGAGGCTTTCCAGAAGGCCACGGTCGAGGTCCCTGTGGGCAGCTTCCAGGGCAGGACAGTGACCATCTGGGAGCTCATCAGCTCTGAGTACTTCACGGAGGAGCAGCGGCTGGAGCTGCTGCGGCAGTTCCGCACGGGCAAGGTCACCGTGGAGAAGATCATCAAGATCCTCGTCACCATTGTGGAGGAGGTGGAGACCACACGGCAGCAGAGGCTGTCCTTCAGTGGCCTCCGTGCGCCAGTGCCGGCCAGCGAGCTCCTGGCCTCCGGGGTCCTCAACAAGGCACAGTTTGAGCAGCTCAAGGATGGCAAGACATCGGTGAAGGACCTGTCAGAGGTGGACTCCGTGCGGACGCTCCTCCGGGGCAGTGGCTGCCTCGCTGGCATCTACCTGGAGGACTCCAAGGAGAAGGTGACCGTCTACGAGGCCATGCGGCGTGGCCTGCTCAGGCCCAGCACGGCCACACTGCTGCTGGAGGCCCAGGCGGCCACTGGCTTCCTGGTGGACCCTGTGCGGAACCAGCGTCTGTATGTCCATGAGGCAGTGAAAGCAGGCGTGGTGGGCCCCGAGCTGCATGAAAAGCTGCTGTCGGCAGAGAAGGCCGTGACGGGCTACAAGGACCCGTACTCGGGCAGCACCATCTCCCTCTTCCAGGCCATGAAGAAGGGCCTGGTCCTCAGGGACCACGGCATCCGCCTGCTGGAGGCCCAGATCGCCACGGGCGGCATCATCGACCCCGTGCACAGCCACCGGCTGCCCGTGCACGTGGCCTACCAGCGCGGCTACTTCGACGAGGAGATGAACCGCGTCCTGGCAGACCCGAGCGACGACACCAAGGGCTTCTTCGACCCCAACACGCACGAGAACCTCACCTACCTGCAGCTGCTGGAGCGCTGTGTGGAGGACCCTGAGACCGGCCTGCGCCTGCTGCCACTGAAGGGGGCGGAGAAGGAGGAGGTGGTGGAGACCACACAGGTGTACACAGAGGAGGAGACCCGGAGGGCGTTCGAGGAGACACAAATTGACATCCCCAGTGGTGGCAGCCAAGGCAGCTCCACTATGTCCCTGTGGGAGGTCATGCAGTCAGACCTGATTCCTGAGGAGCAGAGGGCTCAGCTGATGGCCGACTTCAAGGCGGGCCGCGTGACCAAGGAGCGCATGATCATCATCATCATCGAAATCATCGAGAAGACCGAGATCATCCGCCAGCAGAACCTGGCTTCCTACGACTACGTGCGCCGCCGCCTCACCGCCGAGGACCTGTACGAGGCGAGGATCCTCTCCCGCGAGACCTACAGCCTGCTCCGGGAGGGCACCAAGAGCCTCCGCGAGGTGCTCGAGGCAGAGTCCGCCTGGCGCTACCTCTATGGCACAGGCTGCGTGGCTGGCATCTATCTGCCCGGCTCCCAGCAGACGCTGACCATCTACCAGGCCCTCAAGAAGGGACTGCTGAGTGCCGAGGTGGCCCGCTTGCTGCTAGAGGCACAGGCGGCCACGGGTTTCCTTCTGGACCCCGTGAAGGGCGAACGGCTGACTGTGGACGAGGCCGTGCGGAAGGGCCTGGTCGGCCCCGAGCTGCATGACCGGCTGCTGTCAGCGGAGCGCGCGGTGACCGGCTACCGCGACCCCTACACGGAGCAGACCATCTCACTCTTCCAGGCCATGAAGAAGGACCTGATCCCTGCGGATGAGGCCCTGCGGCTGCTGGATGCCCAGCTGGCCACAGGCGGCATCGTGGACCCGCGCCTGGGCTTCCACCTCCCGCTGGAGGTGGCCTACCAGCGTGGCTACCTCAACAAGGACACGCACGACCAGCTTTCGGAGCCCAGCGAGGTGCGCAGCTACCTGGATCCCTCCACGGACGAGCGCCTCAGCTACACACAACTGCTCCGGCGGTGCCGCCGCGACGAGAACAGCGGCCAGCTGCTCCTGCCGCTCTCGGACACCCGCAAGCTGACCTTCCGTGGGCTGCGTAAGCAGATCACAGTGGAGGAGCTGGTGCGCTCACAGGTCTTGGACGAGGCCACTGCGCGGCAGCTGCAGGAGGGCCTGGCCTCCGTGGAGGAGGTCACCAAGAACCTGCAGAAGTTCCTCGAGGGCACCAGCTGCATCGCCGGCGTGTTTGTCGATGCCACCAAGGAGCGGCTGTCTGTGTACCAGGCCATGAAGAAGGGCATCATCCGCCCAGGCACGGCCTTCGAGCTCCTGGAGGCCCAGGCAGCCACTGGCTACGTCATCGACCCCATCAAGGGGCTCAAGCTGACCGTGGAGGAGGCTGTGCGTATGGGCATTGTGGGCCCTGAGTTCAAGGACAAGCTGCTGTCGGCTGAGCGCGCCGTCACTGGCTACAAGGATCCCTACTCCGGGAAGCTCATCTCCCTCTTCCAGGCCATGAAGAAGGGCCTGATCCTGAAGGACCACGGCATCCGCCTGCTGGAGGCCCAGATCGCCACGGGCGGCATCATCGACCCTGAGGAGAGCCACCGGCTGCCCGTGGAGGTGGCCTACAAGCGCGGCCTGTTCGACGAGGAGATGAACGAGATCCTGACCGACCCCTCGGACGACACCAAGGGCTTCTTCGACCCCAACACAGAGGAGAACCTCACCTACCTGCAGCTGATGGAGCGCTGCATCACCGACCCCCAGACGGGCTTGTGCCTCTTGCCGCTGAAGGAGAAGAAGCGAGAGCGGAAGACGTCCTCCAAGTCCTCGGTGCGCAAGCGCCGTGTGGTGATCGTGGACCCCGAGACGGGCAGGGAGATGTCGGTGTACGAGGCCTATCGCAAGGGCCTCATCGACCACCAGACCTACCTGGAGCTGTCCGAGCAGGAGTGCGAGTGGGAGGAGATCACCATCTCCTCCTCGGACGGCGTGGTCAAGTCCATGATCATCGACCGCCGCTCCGGCCGCCAGTACGACATCGACGAGGCCATCACCAAGAACCTCATTGACCGCTCCGTGCTGGACCAGTACCGCGCCGGCACTCTCTCCATCACTGAATTTGCCGACATGCTCTCAGGCAACGCCAGCGGCTTCCGCTCCCGCTCGTCCTCCGTGGGGTCCTCCTCCTCCTACCCCATCAGCCCTGCCGTCTCCAGGACCCAGCTGGCCTCCTGGTCCGACCCCACAGAGGAGACAGGCCCCGTGGCCGGCATCCTGGACACGGAGACGCTGGAGAAGGTGTCCATCACGGAGGCCATGCACCGCAACCTGGTGGACAACATCACGGGCCAGCGGCTGCTGGAGGCTCAGGCCTGCACTGGCGGCATCATTGATCCCAGCACCGGCGAGCGCCTCCCTGTCACGGACGCAGTCGACAAGGGCCTGGTGGACAAGATCATGGTGGATCGCATCAACCTGGCCCAGAAGGCCTTCAGTGGCTTCGAGGACCCGCGCACCAAGACCAAGATGTCAGCCGCCCAGGCCCTGAAGAAGGGCTGGCTCTACTACGAGGCCGGCCAGCGCTTCCTGGAGGTGCAGTACCTGACCGGCGGCCTGATCGAGCCCGACGCACCCGGCCGCGTGCCCCTCGACGAGGCCCTGCAGCGTGGCACAGTGGACGCCCGCACCGCCCAGAAGCTGCGCGACGTGGGCGCGTACTCCAAGTACCTCACCTGCCCCAAGACCAAGCTCAAGATCTCCTACAAGGATGCGCTGGACCGCAGCATGGTGGAGGAGGGCACAGGGCTGCGGCTGCTGGAGGCCTCTGCCCAGTCCAGCAAGGGCTACTACAGCCCCTACAGCATCAGCGGCTCCGGCTCCACCGCCGGCTCCCGCACTGGCTCGCGCACCGGCTCCCGGGCTGGTTCCCGCCGCGGCAGCTTCGACGCCACTGGCTCCAGCTTCTCCATGACCTTCTCTTCTTCCTCCTACTCCTCCTCAGGCTACGGCCGCCGCTACGCCTCGGGGCACACAACCTCCCCGGGGGGCCCCGAGTCCGCCAAGGCCTGATGCCCGCCTGCCCCTCGCCCTTCCGCTCTGCATGTGGCCAGGCTCCCCACCCAGGCGCTGGGTCTTTCTCTCTTTAATGTTTAAAGGTGTCTTCCTCTTAAGCGGTGCCTCAAGTCTAACCAAAAAGACCAGACTAATATATTCACGTGTGTGCTGTCCAGACAGCCTGTGTCTTGGGGGAGAGGGCTGGTCCAGCTCCGCTGACCACCTCACCCCCTGGCCCTTCCTCTTCTCTACCTGCCACTCACCACAGCCAGGTGCCTTGGAGGTCCAGAGCCGGGTCCCCAGCCCAACCCTCCCATCTGCCCAGGGAGGGTTCTGGCGGGGGGCTGGCCCCATCAGTTCTAGCTGCCCTGGGCAGCGGGGCACCCGTCCTGAGCAGGGCCCTCAGGGCCGGCATTTTCTCTGTTTCCAGGACTGACCTGCTGGCTCAGTGGGCCTTGCGTGGAGGGAGGGGGTTCCTGGGTCAGCCATCTCTCTGAGCCCGTTCAGAGAAGCCCCTTCCCCATGGGAAGGTGAGGGCCCAGTGTGCAGGTCCAGCTGGCCCGGGCTCTGTCCCTGCCTCCAGCCCCTGACACTCTCTCCTGAGACCCCAGGCCTCTGGCTGCTGCCTCTCAGCCTCAGCTCCTAGTAAGTGCCTTCTGTGTCCCCTTCACACCCGGGCCCCGAGGACCCAGGCCTGGGGTGGGAGACAGGCCCTCCTGGTGAATTGGGGCTGCCAGCTGTGGCTGGGGGTGGCTGGGCCTCCTACAGGCTCTTTCCAACCCCTGGCCCCTCCGGCCCCTGAGGTCCTGCCTGGGGCGCCCTCCCACCCGCCCCTCCCAGGGAGCCACGGAGGTGCCGGCGGACCGTCTGCTGAGTCCAGCGGCCCGGCCTGGCACCACCCCTCCGGCTCCACCCAGCTCCTGGCCTCGGCGGCCTCCTCCCTGCCTCCTCCCTCCGACTGAGCTTTGCATGTTCCACTAACCCGGGCGGGCGGCAGGTGGTGGTGCCCGGCTCCCAGCTGCCTCAGGGCAGAACACTAACCTGACCATGGGCGGGCCTGCGGGATCCGCCTCAATAAAGCAATTCCACCCTCCTGTGGGTCTCTCGCGCTCTTTTGTCCTGGGGTCAGGTGTACACTGGGGTACCACCGCCACTTCAGACCTGGGCTCGGAGCTGGGCCGCTGTGTCC